>NC_044208.1:22539162-23139162 GCF_900880675.1 Sparus aurata | reverse complement strand
GCATGTCAGCACATGTATTTGTACAGCTGTGTTGGGTAAACATGTCACCCGAGAGCCAAGTTAGATCATTTCATTCTTGAATTGCCGCGCGTTGTCATGACTCTGGTCTTAAAAGCCGAACGGGTAAAATGTTCTAATGAGACACATGCATGAGTGACAACATCACACAATTTATGATATTTATCAATCAGTCAAAGCGCCTCCGTCTCCCTCCACATATCGCATGTGAGGAGTGATTTAGGTGCGAGGAGGTTCTTGTTCTGTTTAGAATGAAAGCTGACAGTCGAGATATCATACGTGTCTGCTGTGGGAAATCTCTGTGTCATTCAGGTTGCATGACTCACTGGACCGCACGGAACTCTGAGCGATTAAACATTTTAATTCTTTTCTGAACTTTTGTTGTTGTTGAGACCTGTGTCAGCGATATTATGCAGCCAAGGCAACAGCTCGCAACTCTGTCTGTTCCTCGTCTGCGAAACGGGATGACTCAAGCGACCTTGGCGAACGCTCGGCTTCAGCGTTTGTTTTGACTCTGCGGGATGAATTATGCCGCAAAAAAAACAAAACAATGCAAATGTAGAAACTAATGTGTGTTTCCGTGCGCTTCAGCCGATGCCGATCGTCGACATCACCTCACTGCCACCGCATCTTCTGCGTCTGCACATGTAGACAGATGACACCTCCATGTGCTTTTGCATCTGCAACCTGTTAGGATCGACATATTCTCCGGCGTCAGCTGTGCAGTATGCTGAAATGGCACCGAAAAATAGAAGCACAACAAACACACATGTGCAGTCACACCCTTTTTGTGGCAGCAATCAATTTGCTCGCAGGATCAACACATGACAGTTCACAGCCCTCAGATCAAGTTCAGGCTGGGTTTATGTGGAGATGAGTTGGGCTCCAGAGGGACAAAGAGGGATCTTAGTGGTATGATCTGCAGAAAGAGATCCACCCCGGCTCGGTGTGGAGCTGCAGCTGCAGGTGATGTGGCAGTAATTTCGTGCCGTGGTCGGTTATTTGGCACATCAGTCTATCATGAAAGGTTCAGGGTGGAACTCCACTCCTCTGCTCGACTGTCTGGACGTCTGTTTGAGGACGACCTCAGCGAACGGTGATTTAGGGCGAGGTGTTCCCCGCCAAGCAGAGCGGCGGTGGGCGACGGGGAGGGAGGAGGAAAGTGAATGAGAGATGAAAAGGAGAAAAACGGTCTCTGGTGTATAATTGCGGTCTTGGATGAAGACACAGAGGGGTGAGCTAGGGAGTAGAATAAAGGGAAGACTGGTGATGAGTTGGACGTTGGGGATATGTGGGGAAGGAGGGGGAAGGGGGGGGGGGATGGAAAGCATAAACAAAACATTAGGAGCGCAGGAGTACAGATGATAAGGAGCCTGAAATAAAATTGCTAACTCAAGCCCTGAAGGACCACGTCACCGCCTCACATGCAGCATCCATCCAAGCCTGATGTCACCCACAGCCTTTCTCTGTGCTCTCCCTCCATGGCCCACTTCTCACACGGGCCCATTGCTTCCTCTTCACTTTGCCGTCTGAAGCTTTTTCTACCTTTTTTCTCTTCCTCCCGTGACAAGTTTTTTAACTTCTGCCTGCACATCCTCCCCTCGCTCATGCCTTTCATTTTATAAGGTATTTACTGAATCGTTAAATAATGCGGCTAAAGGAACATCCAAAACACCCGGGGTTAAATGCAGGTTTAACAACGGACATAACTTACATACGGCATGCTAACCTCAATCTGTTTACTTCACATGTGTTACCATTTAATTGTCCGATTTTCTGATATAAAACAATACATGGAGACCTTTGGAAAAGTAAGTTATGTTTAAATGATTTCCTCAAAGTTCTCATTTTGCAGCATGAATAAAAAAAAAATTACTTTTTAACCTGTGTTTTAAGCTGCGGCTATATTTCCAAGAAGCCAGATATTCCTGTCCTCGCCTGACAAAAGACAGAAAGAAAAAAACATAATTACCATGGAAGCATTTCACTGCCAGTACAGCTACAAAGTTAGCACACAATTGTTAGCGTAAATTAAATACCGGCTGTTTGCATGCTGCACAAGTTTAGCGCACGGAACCTCTCCCACTATCTGAGCTCTGGCCATTAGCTTTTCATGCTAGTTATGCTAACCGAGAGGTTCTTGACTAGTGTACATTATCTCAGGCTAATTTCTTTTCAGTCAGTCTAGGCAGTTTTTTGCCTTCACTTAGGGCGAAGGTGCAGAATGTAAGAATATCTACCTGTCAAATTCAGACTCAAAACAAACAGGGAGCAGCATATCACCAATAATACCAGCTAACTGCCGCTAACAGTAGATGCCTTAGCTAGCTCGTTCAGTTGGTTGTGCAAGTTTGCAGTCTGTCATGCTAGTTATGCTAACAGAGAGGTTCTTAATTAGTGTACGTTATCTCAGGCTAATCAGCACATTTCATCAGTTACTTCTGTAATTTGTGCATTTCAAAGCACAAAGCACAAAACTCTGATGCTCAGCTCGGTGACTCAAACACAGCTAATCTTACATGAGAGGCACAAACTGGAGCTAATAGCATCGATTTGCCCTAATTTGTACACCTCAAATGATATGTTTCTTTTACATTTTTGACATTGCCAGAGGACTATCCACAGCTCTCAGTGATCATTTGCACGTCACGGTCAGCTCCTCCAGCTATGTGAATCAATCCCGGGCTGTAGGAGTGGATACTTTGCTGTTGCCCCATAAATAATTGCTGTGTGTTTATAATCAGAGCCTTTCCTGTTTGGAGCAGAGAGGAAAAAGGCACTTAAAGGTTGATCGTGGTCATGGAGAAGTGTGTCCGTGTTTATTAGCGTCTTTGCGTGTGTGGTGGGGGGAAATAAATGGCAGGCGCTGCACCAGATGGAATATCTTCCATTAAAAATAAAAGATGACTTCTCCATGCAGCCTGCCGAGTTCCACTTTCTTGTTCCAACAGCTGATTTAAATGCAGCTCGGCGATCCAACCTGTTACTTTAACCCAAATTTAACAAGCACACAATGAGTAGTCAGGCCATCAAAGCGTCAACAGGCTACAAAACAGTTAAAGCACATTAACCTGTAGGAGTGTGGGTTATTCTGGTGCATATCCACGATTAAAAAGGTGGTGCCAGTTGGCCCACAGTGTTTTTGTGAACCACAATCATGGGAACGTGCAGAAGTCTCATACGTTAAAAGCCAGATTGAGATCAACATCTGCATGTTGTTCCACTCTGGCTACAGTTCAAGTATCTGTGTCAGCAGTGTAAAGAACTGGGCGTGTTGTTCTCTTTGTTGCTGTTTTATCTCCCGCTTTTATTTCTTTTTTCAATCAAGATTAAAACTGTAGTTTACGTTTTCCTTTAATCAGTCAAGGCAGTTATTTGCCTGTCAGTCACTTAGTGCAGTTGTTTGTGCAGCAGTTAAACAAAGACACAAGATAAGAACACAAAGTATGTTAACACAACATTGAAATTTATTTGTGGTTTTTAAACAGATGATGTTAAAAATGGTTTTATTCCTCTTAGCTTTGGCTAATGAAAACATAAACGTTGAACCAGAAAGGAAAAGATCTGAATTTTACATCTTCATTTACATTTTTGTGTATTTTGATTGTATTTATAGTTTATTGTTGTATTATTTAAAGGGGCAGTATGTATGAAATAGGCTACATGTCAGATTTATACTACAACATTTCAACAAAATAACCGTTACCTGCTGCTAATAGTAGACGCCTTAGCGATTTAGCTCAGTTAGCCGTGCAGCTAGCAGTTCAGACTGGGAGCTCAGGGACCAGGGGAGTGTATGGGCTGTGACAGGGCTAGCTTGTTAGCATGCTAATTTCAGTAGATGTTCCTGCAACACAGTACATAGTCGATTCATTCACATTCTGTTGATAATCATTAAAATTCTGACATATTGCACCTTTAAACCGAAAAGAAAGACTTGAGGTGGAAAAAAAGATGACAAGAAGCTGAAATTGATTGCAGCCTCCCTAAAAAAGTATTTGGTTTGATTTTGATTCCAGGGGAGGGTTTTTTCTCTTGAAATATCTTCAGTATCAGTTTCACATTTGCAGCTTCCAGATGTTCAGATAAATTAATGGATTATGAACTAAAGTGAGTGAGAGAACAATCGGGGAAGTGCAGAAGTCACACGAGGACAAAGAAATTGCAAATAAAAGTCAAGTGGTCGCTGGCTGTACCGCCACTTGTTTTTTGTGTTGCGCAAACTGGGCAACGAAGCTGACCATCATCCCCATACAGACGGATCAAGACGATAAAAACATACAGTAGAGAGGAGGAGGATTCAACCATATGTCATTATGTATTCAGTATGAAGCCTTTACCCTGCCAAAGTGTATCCCACTATCTCACATGACCGAGTGGAATCTCTGCTGCACTCCTGCAACAATGCAGTGAAGGCTCCCGCTTAAACAAGCTGTCAAAGCCAAACAGCAAAGACTAGTAAATCCATCCACTGATTTATTATCTTTTGCAAATGAGCTTGACAGAGCAGACTCTTTTTTTTATTTTGCCAGCAGCCAAACTCTTTGTTTCGTTAGAGGCAATGGATTCAACACGCACAGGCCCGTGTGCTGGTAAACACAGCTCCTAGTAACCGCCAGACGAGCCAGTTCTCTATTGAAAAGCATGCATTGTTAATAGAAACATAAAAGGGACGCGTGCCGATGGTTTAAACATTTAAATTAAGTCTGCACTGCAAAGTTTTCCACAGCGGTAGGTTGAACCTGTCGGCCGCCAACGCTGTGTTTATCATATCTCTTGTGTTGGAGTCGAAACAGAAGCAAGGTGCTGTGTAAATTTGAGCGGGTGTGCGTTTCAATCGGAGAGCTTCGCCAGCTAGAGGGCGTCGTGTCTGCGGAGAGATTACCATGCAGCAAAATTGCCCTTGAATTACACCGGTGCGAGCTTTCGAATACAGTAGATTATATGAGTTAGTGTCACTTTTCCATGTACTGGATCCTCGTAATCGCGCTCACAACACATTATTAAGCACCGCACCCTGAGACAATATGCAGTTTTAGGAGAGGTCTGTCTCCTGTCTCCGGTCGAGCTCTGTCCTGCGTCTAAAAAGTGAATCAGAAATAACTGGTTTTCATCCCAGATGAGTGTTTAAGGAAAGCTCCACAGACCTTTGTTTTCCCCTCAAGTACATAAGTACACATGCTATTAATATAATGTGCTGATTTCATTTTCCAAGATGTCAGGTTACGCCAAGACTCCAGCTGATGAGCTGAGAGTTCAATACGGATTCAATTAACTTTAACATTTTAAAGGGACAGGAGTGATCGCTCATGACTGCAGTCACTTTTATTAAAGTGCAGAGTGTTTAGTCCCCTTCACACAGCTTATCAAACATGCAGATAGATATCACTCAGCAAGGAGAGAGAGAGGAGTGTCCGAAAGTATACGGACACCTAAATATCACACCTGTTTGTGATTATTGAACGAATCATTCCCAAACAATGAGCAGTAACGTGCTTCTATAACAGCCTCCACTCGTCTGAGACAGATGTCTGGTAGAGTTTGGAACCTGTCGGCACGGATTTGCTTCAATTCAGCCACAGGAGCTTTCGCGAGGTCGATCACAGATACGGGGCGATAAGGCCTGGTTCACAGACGGCGTCACAGTTCGTTACAAAGGTGTTAGATCGCAGTTAGGATCATGGTTTCAAGCAGGAGTGGGACCCTCTCTGACCTTCTGCTGCAAAGCTGGAGACACACTTTCAGCTGAAATGTTTAAATATGCTTTTTTTTTCCTTCACATGTTCTCGTATTTTTTCTTTTTCAACTTATACAAAAGCCTCATGGAGGACTGAAACTGCCAAGATACTAAATGAATACATAGATAAATACATGAATATGCCATTAAATGCAACAAGACTATTATTATTATTATTATTATTTCTATTATTATTATTATTTTATTGAGCTTCTGTGTTTTTTTGTTTTGATCCGGCTGCACGTCCATGTTAGTGGATGTGAGCCGTCCTCCCTTTGGAACAGCTGGACAGCCCCGTCTATAGACACAGTGAGCAGAGTCGTGTGTGTTCTGACTTGTGTCACTTTTGGAGACAAACACCAGAGTCAAGACCAGATCTGCATGACAATAAGTCGGCCTAACGTTCAACACTTTACTGCCTTTACTCTCCAACCATGACGAGGGAGAGGGGAGGTGTCGCTGGTGCTGAACTGCGACCACTAGTGGACGTTTCACTCCTCCATATCTGTGGCCAGGCTAAATGCAGAGCGTCGGGTGCTTGTGCAAAATTGTGTGTTCACGTCGAATAACATAAACTTACATTAGCTCGCCCCTGGACAGGACATGAAGTGTCTTTACTGAGTACGCTTCAGCACAGTGGATGCCTTCTATCTGCTTTATTCATCGACTGTACAGAGATAGTGTAAATCAATAATCACATCACAATATCATGAATAAAACCAGAATAGAATCAGAGGCGTTGCAGTTCCTGTTCCGTCTGTCAGCGTTATCAACCCTCTACTTCAGCAACATTCAGGTTTCTTTCTCTTGGCTTTGTTCTTGTGGAAGCCTGGAGAGCTTTACTTCTGCGTCATTGTGTCTGAAGCTGGAGGGAATTCGGTGGCATTTTCTTGCTGACAGCTGCTTTTTTCTGAGTGGTGACCGGCGAGTCTTGCCACGTTTCGATGTCCAGGTTCATCCGAGGATCACGCGTCTTCAGATCTGGCCAACTGGTAAACATATGTGGGTCGGATTTTGGGATGCGTAACTCTGACTGACAATGCCAAGTAAACACAACAACAGGTGACGCATATCACGGCGGAGAGGTCTTTAAACAGAACAGCAGACCACACGCGCTTAAAGAAAACAGACACGTACAGAAAGAAATGCACACACCAAACAAACGCTTCAAAAGCAGTATGGATGTCCAAGTCACACAAACAGACACACACATCTGTTTCGATTTGCAATAATAGCATGATAACACCAGTCAGCGCACGAGTCAGCGTTATGACGGAGGGCTACACAGATGTTTTCTACAGGCAATGGCATCACATGTTTGTACAGCTAGTTCAGTGAGTTTCAGTGTGTCTCACACTGCTGATAAAGGTCAATGCAAAGCCAGTACAGTGAGTCAATACAGAGGTAGACTGGCTGCTGCAGTGTGTGTTTTTTTAGGTTGAAGCATGCTAACCAGCTAGCACCATCCTCTCCCGGTCAAAAACACAAACACACTGTAGCTAGTCTGGACTGCTGGCTGCATGGCTAACTGAGCTTAGTAGCTAATGGCAGTTGTATTAAGCAGGAGTTGGCAGTTGTTCTTGTGATATGCTACCCCCCTGTTTGTTGTGAGTGTGAATTTGACAGTTGGCCGATTCCTTACGTTTTGTACTTCCTCATTTTCTGTTTTCCGCCTCCACGGACACGATTTTTTTACCCCTTAGAATAGCAGATCCTTAAACGTTCACCCCGGCCTTTTACCCTGACCCACCTGGGTTTGATGTCAAGGGCACCAAACAAGACTCTTTCTCCTTCAGAAAAAAAGTCTTACCAAAAGACGAACGGCTCACGAAGCTCAAATGAAAGATTAAAGGGGTCACATATCAATAACCCACAGAGAATTTTGCTCAGCTCTCGCATTTCTAATCTGTTCGAAACAATACTCGTTGTCCAAACTCGCTATCTACGGTCTGTATCTCCCCCAGTTCAATCCACATGTGTCCTGTTAGCTGAGCGCTGCGTCGGCCAAGAAATCGCACACCTTTTTTACTGCAGAACAACCCTTCCTGCGACCTGCAATATCAATCTTCCACTGAGACTACAGACAGCTGGAAAACTCAGCGAGCTCAAATTGCCCATAACATCGATGCTGTCTGTTCATTTCAGAGCTGTGGGTGATTTGTTTATCTCTCTCCGAAAAAAGGCGTCCATAAAAGCGTTTAAAAGCAGCTGTGGGGAAATTCCCTCATGTAGGTAATTAAGCAGCTCGAGCTGAGTGTTTCAGAAACGTCCGATTTCAGGAAAGCTGATATGTTGTCTGTATTATTTCAGCCTAATGAAGCCTAATGACCTGTTGGACTTCACATCAGCCAACAAATGTTCAAAAATGTCCCTCTTAGGAATCGCTGACACGGTTACTCAGCTAATTCAGGCTTGAGTGTTAGACCTTCAGTCCGTTTGATTGCTCATCACACACCGCCTCAAAGGTGACGCCCAGCTCAACCTCTTTCAACTGACCAACCAAAGCAGGTACTTATCATGCCTCGAGTCTGTGGTTTTTCAAAATAGGCGTTCGCAGCTGTAATGAACGTGTATTTGAGTTAGCACTGAGGACGGTGTCTGTTTAAATGTCTGTGTTTATGAGCGCAATTGCATATAATTGAATGAGAGTTCTGAGTTTTAAATGTGCGCCTCGATTGTACCTTTCTGTCTCATTGCGAGCACATAAAATCGTAAATAGCGCCTTTAAAGCCTGGAAGTGAGGTGTCATTGTGCATCCACGGAGTTGAATGTTACTGAGTACTTTCAGTAAAGTACTTCAGTTCAAACTCGAGGTGCTTCAGTGAGTCTACTTCTGCTCGGCTGCATTTCTGAGGGAAACATTCTACTGTTTACTTCACTACACTTCACTTGCCGGATACAAAATAATGAGCCGTCACGAAGAAGAGTTTTTGATATTTAATCCTTTGTCATAAATCAAACTACCTTAAAGTGTTTACAAGTACAGCTTGGATGATCACTTGATTAATGAATTAGTCTACTGACAGAACTGTAAAAGTAATTTCTTCATTTTATGATTTGAGTTATTTCTAATAATCTCGAGGAGAGACAACACAAACTCTGGAGGCGTTGCTTGGGAATATGACAGCACTTGTCATTATATCCAGAATTGTAATAAAAAACTAAAAAAAACGAGTGATCGATTGATATAGATAATAAAAGGTGGATGAAGGAAAACAGAAAAGACTATCATTAGCTTCAGCCTCATACAAAACTATGACAGTAAAAATCAGGTGTTATGGAACAAAATGATAACCAGGTAACTCATTTAGCCTACAATCGCAATAATGTTTAAGCTTATGCACGACATCTAATGTACTTACTTGAACTTGCTACACCGGCTGAGCCTCCCTGCTCAGGGTGGCGGCCTGTGACCTGTGGTTGACATTGTTTGTGTTGCGGGAAGCGAGTCTTTACCCCGGTCCGAGAAAGGTATCGGCTCATTGTTGCAGTCTCGAAAGAGTTTGTGCTATTATACTTCAGTCAGCCATAAAGTGTTTCGATGAGTTCAGTTTACCTGGACTGTGACTGGTTACCGGCTACGAGCCAGGCCGAAGTAAATTACAACAGAGTAAGCTGTTTAGAGCGTCTCTGTGCAATCATGTTTTGTGGGTTTTTTGTGTTTACGGCACAATGTGTTAATAGTAGAAACACTGGAATCCCTGCACCTGCAAGCTTTTATGACAATAACATACCCAGAACAGACCAAACTCAGGTGGAGCACAACTTGACCTCACGTCAGGATGTCAGTAAATGTTACCTACAATTCTGTCCCCCCACTGTTCAACCCAAGTCATTTATACTTTATTTTATGTGCAGGATCTGGAGAATTCCTCCAACACTGCTTTAGTTACCATGTTGGACATCTTAAATGATTAAACGTCAGCGCTTCATAGATCACATGAAGTTACGTCCTGCAAACCCTAAAAAGGAAACAAAGAAGAAGTCAACCCTCCTCCATCACTCATCCATCAGCAGGCTGTCAGAGCAGCACTACTGTTACGACAACAGAACACACAGTAGATGGGCAACGATGTCGCGACTGCGTTTCAACCAGTGTTTTGGTGCATTCTGGGAAGCACTTAACGCTGTGGTATAATTAAACCCTTTAATACCTGTCAGTCTCTATGACTCTTGAGCAAACCCTCTTGGAATGTCTGTCTGTATAAAAATCAGCCAACAGCGTGTGTGCACACGAAGAATCAACCAAACACGCCCACACAGACCTCTCGAGATATTTTTCTGCTCGCTTCACCTCGCAAACTTTCTCTCCACAAACAAACTCTGAAAAAGAGAGGACGTATTTAAACGGCAGGCTAAACCGCTGATTTACCACAAGTCACTATATTTACATAGTTGTGTTGATTTATTCTCGCAGCTGGAGACACCGGAGCATCCCGAGGACGCTATGTCGAAAATATCACAACCCCACGACTCGGCCGGTCACACCGAGCCTGAATATTCTTATTAGACTTCATGCTGCTGAAGGGGGAAAACTTTCCGCTTAAGATGCAAAATCCCACTAAAAACTAAGAATTAAGGTTGGACAGGAACCAGCAAAGCTCCATTACAAGACGCAGGGAGGTGCGGAGAGCCAAGACAAACCAGCTCCTCGTCTCTTCCCCTGCTTTCTCCTCTCTCGTATCTCTTTCTCTGCACCTGGCTTCTCCGCGGATATCGCCAGCTGGAAGAAACACGGAGAAGTATGAGAAGACGTAGAGACGCACTTCAATAAAACTTAATAGAGAGAAAGCAGAGTGAAGTAAAGGGCAGGACGCGACAGGGCAGATTAGTAACTGAAGGATGGGGAGACGGGGGGAAAGGACGGCAAATCCTAGATGCGTGAGAAGACAGGAATGAGCAGGCAGCAGTGAGTCATCTACCATCCCAGGGCAATAACTGTGGCTGTTATCACAAGTCCTCTATAGACTTGACCCGACTTATTTTAAAAAAACATTTCACATTACATCACAGTATCAGCTTCTTTCCCGTTGCATGCTTCCCACATCAGTTATTCAATTACCCTGGATAAGCATAGCATTTTTCTTTATTTTGAGCCGACTTAATTTAATTTGGACGGAGCTCTTTGAATATAACCACAGATCATTTTCAAAAACACAAACAGAAAAGCCTCGTTTGAATGGAACAGTTCATCCCCTAATCAATAATGCATAGTTTTCCTCTTACCTGCAGCGCTATTCATCCGTCAAGACTGTTTTCGCTCTACTTGCAGAGTTTTGGAGCTAGCGTCTGTCGAGACGTGTGCCGTCTCTCAATTATGAAAAGAGCTAGGCCCCCACCAACCATATTACCGTGGAGAAAGAAGTGTGCATCTACTCATGGACGAGAGGCTCGTGCTCGCTGAGCTGTAACGTTGGATAGCTTAGTTAGCTTCGTTAGTGAGCCATCAGTATTATAATGGAACCAGATGGCACTTGGCTTGCGCTGCTCAAAGCGCCAAAACTCTGCATTTAAAGAACTCAGCAGTATTTTATTTAGTCAGAAATCATGACCTGGTTACTCGATAACGAGCGTTATCATCCCTCTCATCCAAGAAAGCGAATATGTGTATTTTTCTAACTGTAGAACTATTAGTTAAACACCAGACTGTCGGGCAACAACAGGAACGAGCCTGGAGTTAACGTAAATACTCTCTGATTAGATTAATTAAGAAGTGAGCTGAAATTTATCTTGGTGCAATCTGTGGGACTGAAATCTTAATTCGATTATCTCACTGGACGTGATTTATAGACAGCAGAACCACAATTGGGCCATAATTAGTGCTTTGCATGACAAACGCTGCCTCGTTTCACCGGGCTGCATGTAACGCATCGACTGAGAAACAACAGAACAAACATAATTTGCTTGGACGTTGTTTTAATTTTGTTTTCATGCACACACACGCGCAGAAACAAACCACCACCATAAAAGCTTTTCAGACCGCATGTATGCTTATAAAAGAGTCTTGTCTCAGAGTTTTTCTTCCTTTGTCTGCCAAGGGTCAAGACAACCCCCCTTCTGATGACTAAAAGTGTGTGTCACAGATCACTAAGGGAGCATCTTGGCAGCGGTACATACACAGAATTTAGAGGAGAAGTCATCCTTGCATGGGAAAGGGATGCTTTCTGTGTTGAGAACCAGCCAGAGAAAAACCCGGCCTGGACCCAAAGGAGCAGCTGGGGGAAACACTGAGTCACAACCAGCACATACACAAAGTTCATCCTCTCCCACAGCACTCCCGACCCCTTCGGTTGGACTTTCTTTTTTTTTTTGCGAACAGTGGTGTCTAGACAGAGTTCAATACAGTTTGACCCAGACTGCTGCTGCTGCTGTCCACACAGCCGCGGGGAGAGAACATAAATGATTGCGCTTCCTCAGCTTCCGAGGACACGACCAAGCACACGTGTGGGAAGACCCCCCCCCCCGACCCAACCGACCCTCCTGGTTCACCAAACATATCAAGGAGTCAGCTCGAGTCCTGGAGGAAATTAATAATGAAAAGAAAGCACAAAAGGTGGAAGTGTAAAGAAAAGGAGAAGAGAAAGACGCAGCGATGGACGTAGCCAGCCGCAAGAGAGGACGTCACTGTGAGGACAGAGGGGAATATTCTACTTTTTATTCCAGTCATTTATAATTTAATGGCTGTATTCGTACTCCTGTGCAAAATCCAAGTTGAGTCAATTGATCAAGATTGAATTAATGAATCCTTTATTATGATTATGTTCGAGGTGGTTCCATAAACAGTGGTTTCAGCTCTGCAAGCATTGTGGTCAGTGGAGAGGAGTCGGTTATTGAGGAATGATGACGCCAGTTATTGTTAGCGATAGTTGGAAAGTACCTGAAGACACACAGGGGAAGAGAAACAGAACAATGGTGTCAATATTCCTGGCAGCTACAAAGTTCTCCCACGTCCTCATTTCGGGCAAGCAGACCAAATGTACCGGCTGCTTCTGCCTACTTAGTCCCAGCTGATCAAAAAAGGGTTGACCCATCAGTGCAAACTGTTAAAGTGTGGACAGACGGAGCTGCAGCAGCCTCACAGGTCTTTTTTGAATGCACATAGTGGCAGATGTTCAGATACATGGCAGGGAATTCAAAATTTCACAGGCTACAAAGGCTAGCAACAGCTACCATCGTCCCTGTACCTAAAAACTCATCCGTGTCTAGTCTTAATGACTGCCGATGATACGTCCACTGCCCCCCCGCTCAGTCTTCTCACTTTTAAAGCTGGAAACAAGCTAGTTGTTCCCTCCTGTTTCCAGTTGTCATGCCAAGCTAAGCTAACTAGCTGCTAGCTTTGGCTTAATCCTTACCACACAATTGTGTTAGTGGTATCAATCTTCTCCTCTAACTCTCCAAAACAAAGTGAAAAAGCTTATATCCCTAAACGTCAAACTTTTCCTTTGAGTATCAGTTTTAGAGCAGATCTTTTCATTATGCTATGATTTAAATAAATTAAATAAAGTAAATTATATGAAAACTCTCTGAACCACTGATGATAACGCGTGTGGCACATTTATCCTCCTGGCTAAAGCTGAAGATCATGCATTGTATCTACATTCCTGCAGTCCTGTGCAAAAGAAAGAAAAACTAATGAATGAGTTCACACATTTGCTTATATTATCTGTACTCTCTCTTCACACTTCCTCTTGTCCGTCTGTTGCTAAATGGTCGGATGGTCATTCCCCTTTTTGGTTGCGCTCCAACACAAACATGCATTCAATCTTTTCATTAATTGCTGCTTCCTCTGTCTGGACATCTCCCCTAACAGCTTAGATACACATTCTCATTCTTATTATTCCATTGTGCTGGTCGATGCTTTCCGGCAGTCTTCACCCCACAGGCTCAATCGTGGAGATTGTAAACTAGGTCTCTTTTAAAACATATATGCGGTCAAACATCAATGTAAAGCAAACAGGAAATCTATGTTTTGTCTTGGAAAGTCAGTAGAATCTATCATTTGCAGGTCAACACTCCTTCAAACCTCTATTTTTACAGCTTCTGGCTGAGGACCGGTTGTAATCAGCACACATACTGATTTGAGGGTAGACGTTGCTCAACCTCCGCGCTCGTCATCGAACCACAAATCTTTCACATCTCTCTCTGACAAATTGGAGAGCCACACCCTCGAACTTCGTATCCATCCTTTTGACTAAAAACACCCGTTTAATATCCGTAAGTACAAACGCGGATGTTTGGTGGCTTTCCATCAATTACACATGATTAAACAGCCTCTGCATTCGCAACAATATTTATGTTCGTTTTTTTGTTGGCACGCAGCGAACATGTTTCTATAAGTGCTTTCAGGCGGCTATTCGCAAATGTCCGTTTTCCAGCTGTCCATACAAAACTCCAACATGGCCTCGTTTCGGAGCGAAATAGCTGCAGCACTGAGCGCATATATGATGTGATGTGGCATCCATAGAACGAGGATAAAGGTCGTGGTGAACATCTGGGTTATCTGTGAGCTGTTGAAAGAGGAAAGCTACCTGGTGAACTTCTCTGTGGACCCAGCAGGAACTGTTGAACCACAAGTGCAGGGAAGTGACATTTTGATCACAATTAAATCAAGTCAAACAGAACCAGCAGCCTTCACTTTTCAGGTCCGATGGGATACGTCAGGAGCTTACAGGCCACCAGGCTAATTGAGGATGATCACGGCGATGTTTTCCAAGAACTCTGAGCAGGAAGCAGAGGGCCAGCACCACCGCGGTGACCTGACCGCTGCATGTCCAAGGAGGCAGGAGGTGGACGTCCAGGAGAGGAGATGTTAGTAAGTGAGCACAGTGGAGCTGAGTGCTGCAAAAAAAAACAAAAAAAACCTGCTGCCAGAAATGCTGAGTGCTGTGGACCGAGCAGGTGATGATGTGAGCTGTGCAATTAAACAACATATTCCATCTGAAGGGGAACGAATGCTGCAAACGAAATGAAATCCTGGCCTAAAATCACACGTTCCATCATGACTTCATACCTTTGTCACACTTGATTATCTGATCAATTTCCCCATATTCTGTTTCCTGCACAACTTTTCATCACTTTTCAAAACCTCAACGATAGTTTCCATAACTAGATTTGCAGCTGCAGTGACAGAAGTTAAAGCATTTCCTGCACGATAATCTAAATTTATGCTCATGTTCGTTTAAAATAAAACAGCATACATTTCACTCAAATGCAGTATGTACATTTTTGAAAGATTAGTTAGCATTTAGAAGCTTTTAGGAAGCTGCCCTGAAGCTTTCAATCAATCAATATACTCGATTTTCATCATCAGCAGATTGACTTTGGCTACCTCAAGAACTGTAGATCTTCAAAAATGTTTTCTTTTGATGACTTATTGTCCATGTTGGCTTCAAGTTTGAGATGCACAGCTCATCCTTGACCTCAGGGACAGCAGTTGACAAAGGACCCACGATGATTTTGGAGAAAAAGCAACAAAGAGCGGCAGTGTTTTACACGCCAAGCGCTGAGGAATATAATTTGTTAAGACTGAAATTTGAAGTTTATTTACACTATTAAAGCCCTGTCAGTAAAGTAACAGTAGCAACTGAGCATCTGATTAGTGTGTGTGTGTGTGTGTGTGTGTGTGTGTGTGTGTGTGTGTGTTACAGCATCTCATCAAGGAGAAAGCAGCAGGAGTTCCGGCACTGACTGAACTGTTGTTGCACCGAGCGGTGACACACTTGTTAAAATAAACCAACAGGGGTTAAAATACAGGTTCCTTCTGATCTGAGAGGTGCAGCGTTGAGTGTGTGTGTGTGTGTGTGTGAGTGTGTCACCTTACACAAATCTAAACGCACACTCCGACCGCAGAAGTTTGCGGTAAACACACACTCAAAGGCAACATTTTGTCTGCACACAGCTTTACATCATAAATTTGTTTCTTTACATTGAAGGCGTCACTGTTCTGTACCTGCTTCCCTGACGTCATCAAAATATTTGTGGAATTCGGGGGAAAAAATAACCCTTGAAAATGTGTCCACATGGCTCCTGAAGTGTGTGACATCATCACATGATCAAAAACCTTCATTCATGCTCGACCCCCCTCCTCCTCCTCCCCCCTCCTCCCCCTCTCCTCCCTGTCTGCCTGCGTGCTCGTCAGTTTTTTCTGCCTCAGAGTGGGATGCAGGTTGTTGAGAGGATCTCAGCGCACAGCTTCTCCCTCTTCTTCTCTTCTTTTTTTTTCTTTTCTTTTTTTCTTGGAGCTCATGAAACGATGGGAGCCAGTCTGCTGGAAGCTGTTTGGATAGAGACGATTTTTTATTGATGAGAAGGAGAGAACAGTGTCCGGAAGTTTATTTTTTATTTTTTGCTTATTCTTTCTTGAATGTCTGCAGGTAGGACAGTTTTGACATCACCAGCTTTCCTCTTAATCTTTGTTGCAAAAGCTGTGTTCTTTAATATCTTAATTAAGTTTTTTTTTGTTTCTTTTTTTGAGATGCACAACCCTTTGAATATGCAAAGAGAATAATATCAGATCACAACAGAGAATAGTCAATACTGATGTCAAAAATGATCTCTGCGTCATTAAAATAACAACTAAATTAAGCTGTTGCATGAAACGACAAGAGCACTACCTCATTTTTAATTCTAGATCGTATTGATTAGATTTGCAGACACATTCAAACAATTTAAAGTGAAATATCTCAGCCATCTCTCACACCGTGCTCCATCTTTCTTAACTGATCATGTGCGCCCCCTGCTGGTTGTATTTTGTATAACAGCAAAGTGAACACAGCTGTAATTTCTCTATTTGATATCAAAGATTGGAGGTGTGGGTGGCGATTCTGAGGTTAAGAGCTGCACGATTTATTAGAGTTGTTATCCAAGTCACAGAAGCTACAATTTTTGGATTTAAAGCAAATTATAAAATGTGCAACAAAGGATTAAAATGAGGTGCAGAGACGCCCATGACCGACAAAATCTTGTTCTCCAGATGTAAGAAAACCCCACAAATGTCACATCATCATGGTTTTAAATATTTTTTTCCCATTCACTCCCCTAATCAAGAATCATAACATAAACATAATAATTGTTTGCATGTTCACAATATGATTTTATAAGGCCACTAAACCCACCACAAGCCCCCCCAAACAATGTACTGTAGTGATGATCTGACCTAATTTAAGAGGAAATTAAAGGGGAAAGGAATCTTTTTATATGTTAAGTCGGCTATTATTTTATAATAATAACTAATTTGTTCCTAATATTGATGTAAAAATGTAATAAAAATATGGAATCTTTCTTGTTTACATACATTTTGCATACTTTATAATGCAGATTCTGTAAATCCTGGATGTTTTTTGATGTAGGGGAACCCCAATGCTTTCCATTCATTTCATCATTTTATAATTTTTTCTACTTGAGTTTTTTTTTTTTACCTTGTAATAAGTGGTTTCTGAGAATGATAACGGAGGCCAAATACAGTACAGAGGTGATTTACGGAGTAAAGGAGGAAAGATAACGCAGCTTTCTTGCTAAAGCAAGCGCTAACTTTTGTTAAATGTAGTTGGCTGCTGTTAGCTCAGCAACCAATAAGAAAACCCCTTCTCTATTGTATTTCCTTCGTCAAAATAGCCTCTGTGTTCTAGGAGGCTGCGTTGTTGTTCTGTCCTGGTCCAAGCAAATAGCACTCGATTAGCTTACATTTTGCACAGGGCCTCTAAAAAGCTAGAAACCGCCCTGTGTTTCAGCCTTACGTGCACCTTGGTTTTAGTCTTTTCTCTCTCTTTGTTTCTTTCCTTCCAGTGGGATGGCTCTCAGTCACTTCCTGTGTCTGCTGCTCTGTGCAGCTGCCGTCTCAGTGTCTGGAGTTGCTGGTCAGGATGAGAACAGCGAGTCGTACAGGTGGAGCCGGCAGAGCCTCCCGCTGCTGCTGGACACCGACACACAGCCTCTGAACACTCCTTTGTTCAGAGGGCACGAGGAGGACGAGGACAGCAGAGGGGCGAAGACGATCTGTGGGATAGAGTGTCAAAGCAGCCACCCAGCTCTGGACCGAGGCGAGCAAGAGAGGATGCTGGGATATGAGACCTTGTATGAGAACGGCACTCGCACGCACACGGATGTCAGCTTGGAGGGTTTTAACCAGACGGGAACGGCGGCACACTCACCGGCCCGAACCCGCAGGAAACGGCAGGTTTACGGAGCGGATGGACGCTTTGTGATCTCTGACACGCATTTCATCACCAACTACCCGTTTTCTGCCGCCGTGCGTCTCTCCACAGGCTGCTCCGGAGTCCTGATATCCCCCAAACACGTGCTGACAGCAGCACACTGCATCCACGACGGGAGGGACTACCTCGAAAGCGCCATAAGGGTTAAAGTAGGGGTGTTACAGCTCAAGAGTAAGAGAAGAAGAGCGGGTAGGAGGAGGGCAGGGCGGAGGAGGGCCGGGAGGAGAGAAGAGGGGGAGATAATGGAGGAAGGTGAGGATCAGAATAGGATAGATGGAGATGGGGCGGGAGGGAGAAAGGGAGGCAAAGGCAGGAGGCGCAGGGGGAGGAAAGAGGGTGTAGCTGATCAGGGAGGTGTAGGGTCAGAGAGAGAAGGAGGAGGAGGTGGAGGGAAGCGGAAGAGTCTCAACCGGATACGTCGCAGCGCTGAGCCCAAGAAGCAGCCCGTCGTCCGTTGGGCTCGAGTCAAACAAACCCGAATCCCACAAGGTTGGATCCAAACCAAGAGCTCCACCAACTCAGTGTCCACAGACTACGACTACGCCGTCCTGGAGCTGAAACGACCCATCAAACAAAAGCACATGGAGCTCGGGGTGGCGCCACCCTCCACCCCCCTGGCACGGATCCACTTCTCAGGCTACGACACCGACAAAAGCCTGCTGGACGGGCGCCGGGACGAGATGGTGGTGTACCGTTTCTGCTCAGTGGTGAACGAGTCGGACGACTTGATGTACCAGCACTGTGACGCTCACTCGGGCGCTGCAGGCGCAGGCGTTTACATCCGTCTGAGGCGGGATGAGGGAGACGCAGGCAAGAAGGGGAAGTGGCAGCGAAGGGTGATCGGGGTGTTTTCAGGGCACCAGTGGGTGGAGGTGGAGGGGGGCGGGCAGAGGGACTTTAACGTGGCTGTGAGGATTACTCCACCTAAATACGCCCAGATCTGCCACTGGGTCCACGGAGATCCGAGTCTCTGTAAAGAGATTTGACTGTAAAGTGATGATCTATTTTTAAAAACACCTGTTTTTCACCAAAGACACTCAGAGATCTGGGCCTGTATGTATAAAACTTCTGAAAAGCATAGTCGTAAGAATGGTACGAAACTTTGAGCTTATGAGTCAAACACTTCGTAGTAAAGGTAGGGCTTCGTACAGACACTAACTTTTAGTAAAGACTGCAGTGTTGTCTAACCAAAACTCTCTCTGTCTGAAGCTCTCATGCTACAGTCCATTGTACATGGATCTAACATTGCACTCCTTTAAAATGATCTGACTCACAATCAGAATTGATGCAGCAAAACCAGAAATATGTCAAATTCCTTGTCAAAGCCTGTCGCCTATATTACCCAGAGTGCAATTCGAACACTAGTAGCATCTAACGTAGCCTGAAGCCTCTAGCCTCCAGCAGAGATGAGGAGCGGCTCACTTGAGGCAACTTTCATGTTGTGCCAGGATGTGTTGTTAGGGACAAGACATGTCTTTATTAATTTATGATCATACGCTTCCAAAATATGAAAAGTGTGAAGCCGCTGCCTCTCATCGTCACTGCTGAACTTTCAGAGACCCGGGCTGCGGTCAAATAGTAAAAAAAAAAATGTGTGAGAATTTAAGAGAAGCTGATTGCACTTACACTTCGGGCTGCAAGGAATGAAGGAGATGGGAAAGGAAGCACCGAAGCAACTTTTCTTTGTATTTAGAGAATTCAACCAGCTCTCATCATGGTTTCCACTTAGATACTTTCAGGTTTTTTCACTCAGTTAGGAGAAACATTTCTATTTGACTGCAACCCCAAGTCTTCAGGCACTTGACTGTAAGAATAACAGGAAAACTGTGTCATTTTTTAAGCTTAACTTGAGACTGAAATGTCACTCTTTCACTCACAGCTTTATACATACTGGCCTCGGAACGCTGATCTGAGATCATATCAGCAGACATATAATCAAAGAACGCTGCACATGTCTCTGGTTCTGGATCAGTTTATTGAGAGACTATAAATCACATGCAGTAAACTCCTTTTTGAGAGGAATTCACCTTTTTCTAACCACCACAGCTGTTTGTCAACTAATTTATGTAACTCTGAAACTGTAATTATGTAAAGGAAAAAGACAAAAACCCTTATTTGTGTTGTAAAATGTCTTTGTTGCCTTTCAGAAGCACACGCAAGTAAAAACACTTTTCTGATGTTTTCGAGGCAAGTGACAATAACTTTGTGTTGTAATTTGTGTTCGTGCCACAAACACACGTTTCCTGTCGACAGAAATGAACTCGTGCCGAAAAAACAAAATAAAGATGCTGAGAGCTTTCAAACAGCGAGCCGACAGAAGCAGGACAGAGAGAAGTGACGAGCCGTGAGGGAGGTTTGGATCAGTGTATTTGTCTTTTATTGCATCTCATTTGGACTCACATGCAGGTGGGGGTGAGGGTGGGGGTGAGGGGAGGGAGGAACGATGCCATCCATAACAACCCAAAGAGAAAAAACAACACAGCCTTCATTGTGAATACTTTAGCAGACATTATTTATCCACGTTCCCTTTTTGTTTTTAATGTGTCGTAGTCATCTTTATTTTTCTTTCAACACTTTGTTAATGCCACAATGGATTAAGATACAGTCACTTTTGGAAATAAACAACACACAGAACATCCAGCGTATACTTGAGTGCTTTACAGTGAGAGTCCTCGTGACGGCACGCGTGACGTACCGACGACCGCTGCTGCGTCTCAAAAATGACCCGAACAGGACGGAGGCCACAATCCAATCACATACACAAATGCTTCCTCGTCTCTTGGATTCCCCACCCCGACGTTAAGTCGTCAGAGATGAGGGGGAAAAAAAGGAGCTCACTGAGAGTATTAGAACGCATCCAAGATCGACCTGTGTCGCATGCTACGGTGCAGAAACACTCCACACCAGCAGAGGGCGCAACAGTAAACACTCGGGGGGCAAATTTGTTTCCATTCAATACTGCCTCTGATTACAGATTGAGAGGTATATGTTAGAAGAAGAAGAAGAAGAAGGCGGGGATTTTCTTTTTTTCTTTTTTTTAAGTCTACTTGCCTTTTTTTGACATAACTAAAAATATATGATACATTTGTTTTTTTCTCTCAAAATAAAGATTAAAGAAAATATGTGTAATCTATCATTTTTAAAATAGTCTAAAATGCATATGTCAATTTTGAACACAGTTCACAAATTTTTGCATGTTCCATACAATCCCAAAAAAAACAAAAACAAAACAAAAGAAATAACAACAGATAAAGTAAAAATGAACACAGTCTGGTGTGTTCGATGATACGTCCAGATTTTCAGTGCAAGTTGTTCTCAGGTACATTTTGATCTGGAGTTTGTTCTCTGAAAAAACTTGGAAAGTAGACAGGTGGGAGGATGAGTGGCCAAGCAGATATAGTAGGTACAACCAAGTTTATCATGACATAAACATAGCTCAGTATTAGTTCGGACGACGGGGGAGTAGAGGGGGTTGGCCAGTGAAGTTACACACGCCGAACACAGTCCACATTTAACAACACAGTCCTCGTCTTGGGAGATGCGCAAAGAAACCAACATATATCCACCATTCCAAGTCAGCTGATACGCGGAAATCCAGAATGAATCTAAATACACATTTATTTATTAGTTTTTTTTTGTTGGGTTTTTTTCATAGTATATTAAGTAAAGGTTAACACTGAGTTACACACACACCCACACACACATAAACGGAATTTCTGTTTTTCTGTATCTAGGGTTCACATTCACAGTTGTGCTACAACATTAGATAAAAGGAGGGGAGAGGGTGAGGGCGGGGGGCAGGTTTTCAGGTATTTGGGGGGGAGGTGTCGCGGCTGGTAGAAGGGCGAAGATTCGAAGATGTAAAGGCTGGTTGGCTGAAGAGGGGGAGGGGTGGGTGGGGCATGACCGAGGGGAAGGCAGTGGGGGAGTGCAGACATCCACATCCACAGAGCTCCAGACACAATGACAAACCTGCAGAGGAGGAAGAGAGAGTGATTACAACGGGCGCTCTCAACAGAATTAGGTGAAGTCTAATTATATATATAGTGAGAAGCAGTTCAACTTCACAACTGTCGCAGTGGGCCTCGAATTTTTTTGTTTTTTCAATCTCTGTAGACGTGATCATTTTTAACAGGGAGCTTGCCGTCTTGCCCAACCACGCCAGCAACCAACACACACCCATATACGGCTGTAAGACTCAGGCTAACTCACTGAGACTGTTGTGCCCAGATCTTTACAGACACCTGGTTCCATCACGACATCCCGCATCCAGCTACTGCACTCCGACAGATTGCAAGACTGAGGACGAGGGGAGGTGGATGTTTGTCTAAAAAACTATGTTGGTCATTTTGCTAACCCCTCAAATCTCCTGCTGCTGAAAGGAGCACTTCAGAAATGTAGTGTTGTGCTCCCGTTAAAGGTACGCTAGGCAGGATTTGTCGGTAGCTGTTTTGTTGACGCACCATGCACAGGTGCTGTACGCGATTCTGGGTGAACCAGCTGACTGCTGAGTCTTAAACCCAGGTGGCTGAATTCTGATGCTTAGCCTAAACTAAGCTAACCTGGGAATGAGAATCAACAATCAACTGTCCTTCTCCAGAATCACAGAGACCCTGAAACGTGTCCAACGCAGCACAACTGTAAGAAAACACTTCTATTGGGTCATAAATGATGATTAAGAGGGATTTTTTTTTTTTAAACCTGCACTTTTAAATTGAGGGAATTGTGAAAAAGAGCAGACATCGTCAAAACTGAAGCAGCAGAGGTCAACATATACCGACTAATAGCCAGTAAAGTGGGCCAAGCTTGTTCTCTATATTTCCCATAATGCATCTTTTCACTGGACCCTCCAAGCATGTTAAAGTCCGATGTCCACACCTCCAGTTTGTAACACAGACTTCCTGTCATAAATGTGTACTCTCGAAGGCCGGGCCAAGAAAACCCAGAGAGGTCTGTGTCTCAGACAACGCTCCATCCAGAGCCACAGAAGAATATTACACACTGTTTCCAGAGTTTGAATACTTTTCCTTGAGTCAACTGACTTTTATATGTAAGATTGGTGGAATTCTACTTCAAACAAGATTATGTTTACTTGGGATTTCTTAGGTTGCGGGTTGTGTCTTTGGCCTGGACATGGGCTTGTGACCAGATTGTGTCATTTTTAATTTCAAAGACCTGAAGAGGTGAATTATTTTGAGGGTTTTAAGAGCAAAAAGTACATTTATAAAAAATCATATAATTAAATTAACAAATATATATATATATATATATACACACATATATATATATATATATATATATATATATATATATATATATATATATATATATATATATATATATATATATATATATATATATATATATTCCCTATCAAAGCATTTAATTATATAATTATTTATGTTTTTACGTGGTTTGATTCTGCCCTATAAAGAATCCTGTATATATACCTTGGGGGTTTACAGGTCAGTCAGTCTACATGAAGTCCTTAATGTTGAGGTCATCCAGAGCGTTCCTCGGCGGTGGAGGCTTTCTGGGACTCTGGGCCGCTCCAGGAGACATCTGCAGACACAATTACTTTTAGCACGTAATACTCCTTTACTGTATGCGTGAAACTGTCACCAGTGTGTATAAACCCAGTCCTACCGGTGCTCCGGGGGCTGCTCCCGTGGCTGGGAAGCTTGGCCTCACCATGGGCATCATGGGAGCTCCTGGCGCTCCAGGCTTACACAGAGACAGACGGGAAGGAAAGAGGAGACAGTTAGACTCGGTGTCGGACATCAGGCGGGTGTGAGGGACGCCTAAAGGGCTCATTGTCCATCGGTGTCCGGTAATGTCCAGGCTTGTTTCGAGGACATTACCAGACCACACTGGACTTGGTGGTCTTACCATGCTGAAGCTGGGGTAAGTCCCCATAAAAGGAGGGACACCCATGGGAACGGTCTACAGGTGTGGAGGGGAGGGAGAGGAGGAGGTGGGATGTTACTACACTACATATACAACAGAGACACACACACACACATACACACACTGCAAAACAATGCAAAAACACATATTTAAAGGAATTACGTGATAACGTAGAAGGACGTCCCTCAAAAGTGACGGTGAAGACAAACCAACGAACACGAACAAGACACCACAGAAGCCCTGACTCAAACCCTAACGCTGTATAGTAGCTCATGTTTGATTAAAACATGCACAGGGCGTTACAGAGCAGAGGGGGAAGCTGTTCGCAGGTAGCCTTTCAGGTGAGAGGGTCATTTCTGTTGTTGCCTCAAAGACAACGGAAATATCCGTAAGAAGCAAACATGTGCGAGGCCTGAGCTCAGCCGTGAGTTCAGGTGGCTCGTCTGGACGCTAAAGGAAAATATAAACTTAAGAGAAGAAGGAGAAAGGAGGAGGAGAAGAAGCTGTTTCCAAGCAACAGCTTCTTAATTTGGCACTGGCCACTTCATCACTCTCCAGTAGACGTTCCAGAAATCTAAAAAAAAATTAACTACACTGCGTCCTGAAATCTGCCAAATTAGTTTTTTTGTCTCGTAAAGTTTAGTTCGTAAAGTTTAGTTTCTTGTTTCCTGCCACGCCTCTCAGTTTTTCTTTGTGACCTGGAACCTGGAGAGCCAGATGAAGGCAATGCTCGTGATTGCTGCTATTCCCTGTCTGTTGCTTGCCATGCGGCTCCACTCCATGCTATAAGACACAGACAACATTTACCATGGGAGCACCCCAACAGGGGGGAGCTACCTGAGGAGCCGCTGAGGTTCCCATTGTGAGATCTGAGAAGAAGAGAGAGAGAGAGAGAGAGAGAGAGGCGCTGCAACATCACCGTTTTCATGTACTGACATCATTGTGACACTCAGGATAAATAAAGTTGAACACAGGGGTTAGAAATAAAGATACCACTCTCGTATCTGTAGTGCGGAGCTGGAGCCAGGAGGCAGTTAGCTTTTCTTAAACCTACCACAACCCAGAGAGGTCACAAATTGACAAGTTGTGTACAAAACAGAAATGTGTAGATTATTTGGGATCCAGACCTTAAAGGGGAATTCTGGTATTTTTAAACCATTGGCCTCCTTTTCTACACATTTTCGTTAGGGTCCGAGATCAGGCTTTTGGTTAAATCGCAGAAACACAGGTCTCGATTAAGGAGAAGTCTCGCTCTGAAGTCTCGCTGGTTGAGTTTTTACAGTTGTTGCCTTATCTGGGTCGTCAAAACCAGTGAAATATTCGGCCGTGACTTTGGAAATAAATCCTTGCAGGCGGTTCGTCCAGGTAAACTTCGAACTCCTCTCCAACTCTGAAATGTTGCGAACTTCTCAGAGGACGGTTGAAACGTGAGTCAGAGTGAGATTTCCTCACAGGCCTAAAAAGGATCTTATTACTTAACAAAATGTCCATCTAAGCAGGAAATGTTTCCATAATGTTGTCAGAGACTTAAAGGAAACAACCACTGACAGTTGCAGTTGCCCCAAAGGATTACGTGCCGCGATCTGCTGGACTGATTCTGAAACTTTCTGGAAGTATAAATCAATAACACACCAAACGAGGAGATATAGATCCCCGGGTTTAAAGACACTGGAATTTCCCTTTAAGATATATCTTGGGTAATATGCTTATTTAACCACATTATACCATCCGTCTGTTATATGTAAGAGTGCAGCCAGAAATCACTTAGCCTAGCTTAGCACAAAGACGGGACACGGGGGGGAACAAGTGGTTCTGAGCAAAACAACGACCGTTTTAGCACTTTGGATGTTGTACGGCTAAAACAAGATATAATGTTAAATCCGTGAGCTTTGTAGTGTGTATAATTGAGAGGACTTTGCTATAGCTTGACAGAGCAAAGCTAATCATTTCCCCCCATTTCCAGTCTTTATGCTAAGCTAACCACCTTCGGCTGAAACTTCATGGAGTTGTATCTTCTTATCTGACTCAACTCCTTTTAAAATCGCCTTCTTCCTTTAATGCACAGACACGAGAGCGGCACCTACGACATCTATGGGTTCAGTTCGTCTAAATGACTACTTACTACTCGCCATATTAGCCATGGAGGTGTCAACATCCCCCGCCTGAGGGGTCAGAGTGGGCTTCATTACATCCCCTAGTCCATCAAATACTACAGAAGGGGGAGGAAAAAGGGAAGGGCCGGGGAGGGAGAGGAAGGGAAGAGGGAGGAGAAGGAGGGAGGTGTTAGCATCCTTCAGTGCAAGCAATCCTCACACTCTGGGAATTACCATGACAACCAATAGATGTCTCCATGACAACAGAGAAAGGAGAGGAGGCTAATATCATAAGATGAGGAATTAAAGGTCGATGGGAAATAGTAAAATAACCAGTTCCAGTGTTTTAGGATCGTGGTGGGTGATTTGTTAGTTAGACACGAGACGTCAAGTCAGCTGCTCACTGCTGAGGTAATCTGCAGCATGTGCACAGGAAATAAGAGCTAGTCCATAAAATATGTTTATAGGATGAACATCAACCAACATTTGTGACAATATATGTGACACATAGTGCTGCAGAGTGTTTGGTAAGTTCTGATGTTTTTCACTGTACGTGTGTGATTGCTGCAGAAAATTACGATGAGGGCAGAAGCACTGCAGCTACAGTGAAGCAGGGTTAATTGCTAAAGAAGCGTTAAAATATTACTGCTACTTTACAACAACGTCAAGCATCTGGTGGTGGTGGTGGAGGGGACAGTGGTGCAGCTGAGCTCTGCCTTGCACCACTGCAATGCAGCAGTGCACTGTGGGAAATTAGCGTGTTAAGGAGCAAGGAAAAAACTCACCCAATCAAATGGCGGGAAGCAAGCAATGAAGCCAGCCCAAGAGCCAGATGGAGAGAGAGTGAGAGAGAGAGAGAGAGAGAGAGAGAGAGAGAGAGAGAGAGAGAGAGAGAGAGAGGAAGGAAAGTAAAAAAGAAAAAAAAAAAAGCAGAGATGCCAGAGAAGAAGAAAATGAAATGAGGTTTTAAAGGAGCGGGTGACAATGAAACCATTCGAGTTTATTGCATGAATGATGTGAAGAGAGGGGAAAGAAAGAGTTAAGGCTTAAAGCAGTAGTATTGCAGACCGTCAGTTATATAACATGAAGACTAATGGCTCAGTGAAAAGATGAGGATGTTCGGAGGAATTCCCTGAACACGGTAAGACTACGCAAATAAGGCGAAGCGATGGTGACCTTAATCCACAGGACTCAACACTGAACCAATGACAAGCAGTGACAGAATCACACCTTTATGACTGTAAAGAGTGTGATAATGAGCAAATAAATAAAACACCAAACTATTTCATTAACCATTACCAAAGTTAATAGAAACAGCGGCTGAATCCATGAACACAAAACAACCATCTGCCAGACAAACACTGCTGTAAACCACTGAAACTATAAAATAGTACAAAGTATTACAACAGCGAGGCGGCATGCAGTTACTAATAACTCAACAACAGCTACAGCCATGGACGGATTGAGTCTGAAAGAGACACAAAATGGAAACTACAAGAAACTGTTCAGGTTTCTCAGTCCCAGGTCGTCTTTATGAGACACACGTGGTCAACGTTGTGAAAACAGTCGCAGTTTAAGTTTGGATTCCAAAATAACTTGGTAAGTTTGTTTTGGTCAAAGAAATTACATTACTTTACGCCGCACTATGTTACATCGCACTATGTCACGTTACGCTACACTACGTTACGCTACACTACGTTACATTACGCTATGCTATGTTACACTATGTTACAGTACGTTGCGCTACACAATGTTACAGTACGTTGCACTACCTTACGTTAATCTGAACTACATTATGAAATGTTCCACTGTGTTAAGCTACTCTTCCTTAAGTTACACTATGGAACGTTACGGTACATTACGTTGCACCATGTCACATTATGTTACGTTATGCTGTGTAACTCTATGTTATGCTACTGGACATTATGCTAAATTACATTATGCTAGATTATGTTATGCTAAATTATGTTATGCCCTGTTATGTTGTACTGTTATGCTACACTACCTTACCCTGAATTAGGTTACGCTGTTGTGCTACATTTTTCTACATTACGCTATGTTATGTAAAGCTCCATTACGTTACATTATGTTATGTAAAGCTAGATTATGTTATGTTACGTTATGTTACGCTCCATTGCGTTACCCACTGCTGCGTTAAGGTACTGAAAGTTATGTTTATATATCAAGTAAGTTCTTAAAAGAAGTCAACAATGACATTGGACTGAGTTGAAGAATAGCACAGTCAGCCCTTGGCCTAGTAACACATCCATGGCTGCAGCAGTGTTTTTCACCGAAATGGAAATACTTCTGTGAAATGTCTGCAAAATGTTCCCTACACACAATACGCATGCATGAGTGACGCCTCACATTGTGGGACTTTTTACCTGACATGAGCTCGGCACCGGGGGCGGCAGGAGCAACAGCAGCAGCTGGGGCATCTCCTCCTGTGGACTCTGGCACGCCAACCCCATAAAAATATACCAAACCACATCGTGCCAGGTCAAAGAGGGTTTAGCCATTTCCATTGCAGCATGGGGGCAAAGAAGGGGTAATAGTCAGCCATCGGCTTCACGCTGGTAATGCCAAACAAAGTGTTTAGAGTTAGACAGGAAGGCTGAAGGGATAAATACATATCACATTTATATCCAAGTAAAACAGGAAACATTGCTCTTATGATTTAAAACAATCACACTTGCTCACATACACACTTGTTTTCATTCAGTGTTTCATATCTACGTTCATAGTCCTTCTTTACAAACTGACGCATACTAGCAAGCTCATTTATTCTAATAATAAAGTCAGGAAAAAAGAGGAAAGCACAAAAACCAAACTTCTTTTCAGGTATCTGCTTGTTATACTTCACACATATGCAACAACATGACTACCCAATGGTAATTAGACATTAAAAGAAACCTAATAAAAAGTTAAATATGTCCCAGATTCTACTCCTCTTCACTGATGATGCGTTCATGAACAGGGCAGGCAGTCATGTGAGTTACCCACCACCAAACAGGTTCATGATGGCTCCCGTGTCAATTTTGGGTGGGGGTGCGGATGAGAGGACGGGGGCAGGGGAGCTGAACACATCTGCTGAGGGAGGTGGAGATGGTGTTTAGACGCCGAACACACTCCAACACACACAAACACACACACACACACAAGCCACTGACTGTGATTCATTATGATGCACGTTTATCAGGAGCTCCTGCGGCGCACGCAGTACATGCTGGAACGGGAAAGGAGGCGAGAGTGATTTAGAAGAAGGTTTCAGACGGCTCAATAGCTTTTAGCCGACCCGTAAGAGAGCAATCTCATTTCCTCTGCTTTTTTTCTGCCCTGATCAAAGCCAAGGACAAAGCTGAACAACAGACACGGCAAGACAGGATATGAGATGGAGAGCGCACGGGAGATGGCAGGGTTTGTGCACGAGGGTACCTGCTGTAAACAAGTCAACACTGGGAGCGGGGTCTGCTGGGGTGAAGCTTGTGTCGGGCATGGAATCAAAGAGATCTACGAAAACACATGCACACCCAGAGACAGGGATATTAAAATGCTCAACACACTTTAAAAAACAGCGAGGATGCTCTCACACACACTCACACACACACACACACACACACAGCAGCCAAGTTCAGCTCAGCAAAGGCTCTCAGTATGTGACACATTAGTCTGATGAAACCAACGAAGAAGAACAAAAAGAGCAGAGGATGACAAGCAACGTCAGGAGGATGCTAATTGATATAAATAAACGGACCACACACATCGCTAACGTTTACCGCTGAAAAGGTCGGTCGCAGGGCCGGCGGCGCTGGGGGCTATGGGAGGTGAGATGGTTGCAGTGGTGGTGATGGTGCTGGAAGCGGAGGTGAAGAGCGGTGACGGGGAAGGGGAGGGGGAGAGCTGGGGCACCGCAGAGCTAAAACAGGCATCCAGCGAACTACCCGGGTTATTATTCTCCACTGCCGCCATGCTGAAAAGGTCTAGACCGGAAGACGCTGCTGCGTTGGCGCTACCTTCAGAAGGAGCAAAGGGGTCTTTGGGGGGAGGAAGGTGGGGTGGAGGGGGTGAGGAGGGAGACATGTAGCACATGGAGAGTGATTGGGAATGTTAGACAGTGACTTTAATACATGACAGAGAGATGATGATGATGATGATGATGATGAAAATACCGCAATAAGCTTGAAGAGAGAAAATTAAGAGGATTGAGAGGGAGAGAATGTACAGAGCTCCAACAAACTCCTGCTGTCGGGGGAAACAACCAGACGAAAATAGCAAAATGACAGACGAACAGTGAAGGCATCATTTAAAGCCATCACTGTACATCAACCGAAGCAACAAACCACAACTGAAGAGACACACAACTGCCACGGCGATCCTTCTCCGTGACAGAAAAACGCAGGGCCTCCGCTGCCAAAAGATACCAGATAACGAGTATCGTCTCCAATCGCCATGGTAACAACAATAGCGCCGTCCAGGCACCAGCGAATGTGTACGCCTACTGTCCCCTGGACAAAGCCTTGAGATGGAGCGCTGATTTCAGAGGCACAAACAGGTCTGTAAGTTATTTTCAGTCGCGGTCATTGGCACTTAAACCAGCGCAGGACGCAGTATTCATCTCCTTTAAAAAGTAGCAATACCACAATATATAAATAAGCCTCACCGACTGTAAGTAAAAGTGAGTCAGTATTGCCAGCAGCATTAGTTTAAGGGATTACTTCTACATTAGATGAGAAGATGAAACTAATGGGAGAGGATCAATATCAATCTCATGCCTGCATTTTAAACAAGAAGCTATAACCGGCAGCAGGTTAGCTTAGCATAGCAAAAATTGAGCAAACAGGGTGAAACAGGTATTATTGCTCCGTCCAAATGAGCCGACCTGAACCTCTGAAGCTCATTAAATGACATCTTACATGTCTCATTTGTTTAATTGTACAAAAACTAGTTGTTCCATCTAGCTAAGCCAAGGTAAGCTAAGCTAACTGGCAGCTGGGGGTTGTTTGAATCTAAGCATAATTTCATAAATGTAATTAAGTTACAATATAACAGTTAAAGTAAATGTAAGAAAAGTACACCTAGTACTTTTGTGTAGTAATGGAGAAAGTAAAGAAAAGTAGCTGGCTAAAGCAGGCTATCTAACAACTAAGCTAAGCTAATCCTGGGCCACATCCAGGCTGCAGTTTACATTTATAATGTGGCAGATATACTACTTGAAATTGTTAGTAGTTATAAACAATAGTAATTTACTACATTATATCAGGTAGACAAAAACAGACTACTCATTTCTACCCAGCAACCATCAATTTTGTCACCTGAAAATGCTGCTGCAGCTAGCTAGCATATTAAGCTAACATTAGCTCCAGAAGTAAACACTGTCATCGACTAACTTTTTAATGTTTCCAGCTAACTTGTTTGACTGTAAAGTGTTCTTTAATACACGACAGACACAGACAAGATAAAATGCTAGAGGACTAAAACTAAAGTGAACAGGCTCCAAGAAAAAGTCAGCATCCTGACCCAGGAGCCATGTGGAATTTGCAGGTACTTCGTACACTTACAGGCTATTTATTTATCATCCACCACTGACTCAAACTCACTCACACACACAGACGCACACACAGACGGTCACATCAGTCACCCACCAGCTCCGGCGTTGGCGGCTGGGACAGATGTAGCGGCAGCCCCACCTTCAGCCGCGGCTGCGGAGGCCTCAGTGGGAGCAGCAGGTGTTGCAAAGGCATCTGAGGTTCATATAAAACCCCCGGAGAACACAGATTCCCCCGAGAGACGGAGACAGATGAAGAAATAAAGATGAAAAGAGAAAAATAAGGAGTCAGAAAACATGAGGGGGAAGAGTGAACATCAGGAAAATAAAGGTAAGCAGAGCGCATTTGACTAAAAAGCAGGAAACATTCACTACTTGCCATTAAAGTAACTGTACAAAAGTGTGGCTTACAGCACTGATATCAGACATTAATGACTGACAGGTGAATGGACAAATGGGAATACAGACAGGAGGCACTACAGCGAGGATTAATCTACAGCACAAAGAGCAGAATAAGCCTGAAATCTACAAGTGTTATAACAGCTGCCATCAGTAGCTGTAGGCATGTGACAGGGTTTGATAGAATTGCTTTTCAGTGAGGTCAAAGAAAAGCACGTCTGCCTATCAAACAAGACGCATGTGGAGGATGAGTGTAGCAGTATGCAAGCCGAAGGTGAGCTGTACATAATTACATAATGCAGTGGATGTCTGTGAGTGTGTGGAGGAACAGTCTGTGTGTGTTTGTGTGTGTGTGCGTGCGTGCGAGTGAAAATGAGATTGTCGTGTTTCCTGTTTGTTATCATGCCAAAAGATCTATTTTCTGTATGGAGTCCCAAAAGTGGCCACTGTTAAATGAATAAATAATCACAAAATAAATACTCGTCATGTAAATAAATAGTGTAAAAATAATGAATGAACCAATATTTTACGATATAAAAGTGATTGTTTTAAATAATTATTAATATTTTTGATTTTATGTCACATTTATAATATTTCTTTTCATGGCAGCCATCGTATCAATAGTTGCTGTCGTTTAATTTTTTTGCCAATCACATGCAATCTTCCTCTCTTTTGCAAGCTAGCTGAACAACTTACGCCAAATGTAGCCAGTTAGCTCCATGGCTAATTAGGGGAGCAGATAGCTAGTCACTTAACCTCAGCGGTGTCTTGATCTGAAAATATATAACTAAAAGTAAAAGAAACCAAAACAACTGAGTTGCTAACTAAGCTCAAAATGCAGCCAGGTAGGTAGCATGTAAAATAAAAGTGGACAAAATACTATAGTATCTGGGTACTAGGTTTATTTACAGCAGCACCTTCTAGTTTGTTGATTCATAATAACTTTAGCAGCGATGTTACTCTCGCTAACTGGAGCTAACTGGCTAGCAGCTGTCGAGGGTGGAGGGATTTAACTGACTGAAAGGTGAAGTTAACTGACAAACGATTGGTTCATTCATATATCTTTAACCCAATCTATTCGTATGAATATTTATTTCATAATTATTTCGTATATTTAACACTTTTCTAGGCATACGAGGCAGTCGATAGCTGAAAATGATGGCGGTGTGCATCAGTTCTGATGATGCAGCTTCGCTAGCAGAATACAGACAGTGTCGGTCATAAATCAGCAAAGTCGTGTCTACATACTGTATGTGTCTGAGCATGCAGTCGTCTTTGTGTTATCATATTGTGTGATGGTTTTAGGGTTGAGCTTCCCAGAGTGATTCTTTCGTAGAGAATTTTCTGGAAGCCCACTGACCTCCCAACAGATCCATATTGGCGGCGCCAGGGGAGGTGGCGGCTGCTGTGCTAGTGGGAGGAGCTAGAGAGACTCCGGGTTCTGCCGCTGCAGGAGTGGGCGTTGCTGCTGCAGGGGAGGGGGCGGGCTCTGCCGTGAGGGTGGGTTCAGATAGCAAGGAATCGCCCATTTCTGCGAGTACCGCCGGGGTTGTTCAAGATCCCCCAAAGAAAGGTATCAAAATAAACCCCAAAAAGTGCAACCAAAAGAACCGGTTGAGTCACCGTCACAACAGTGAACAAAGGCAAGCCAAAACAAAGGTCCAAATCAAAGTAAAGCCCAATTAAAAGTTTTCGAATTGACGGACCAAAGCAAAATCCAAAATTTTAAAGTAAAGTTGTAAAAATTATCCAGCACCATCCGGTCAGAACCAACAAATGAAAAAACATCCAACCAAAAAAGCCCCCGTTGTAAACCAAAAAACAGACAATGGAGTATGTGGAGGAGAGGGAGAGAGAGGGCAGAGAGAAACAAAGAGACTACTCAGACTAAAGTAAACAGCTTGAGGAGACAAACAGGGAGGAAACCATGTGACATTTGTACAATTACAGTCTATCTTTATGCTTGATTTGGATTAAAACACCGACACTGATTCCAGGAAACCTCAATTTCAGATTTAGTTTGCTCCAAAATAAAGCCAATGACATTTGAGGTATCCTGGAGGATGATTCAAGGCTACACTAGTCTAGACAACAGGCTGGAGGTGACGTGGAGATTATTTTGACTCTCACCTGATCCGAGAAGATCTACAGAGGCAGAAAGCAAGGAAAAAGGGAAAAGACTTGTCAGTAAAAGCCTAAACTAAAACATTAGTTTGCTCTTTTTTGCGAATGAGATCGCCACTAATGAAAACTCAGCCATCAAGATTGTATGCTGAAAGAAAATGGGATGCTTATTTTCTTGCCATTCATAGTCATTATAGAGTAATTTGCTCAAACACTAGTTAGATGGATTATAGATAGATGGACTTACCTCCCCAGGACGTGGGGGCAGCTGATGGTGCTGAAGGACCTGAGGAGGACAGTGGATCCAGGTCCAACAAGGAACTGGAGGCAGAAACACGGAGTGAGAATGACATTTAAATATATGTTTGTATGTAATTCTTCAACATTTTTTTGTTCCTATAGCACCTCGACCCTTTGCCGGGATAAACGTCAGCATTGCAAATCTACTTTTCTTTGTGTTTCAATGTTCTTTACAGATCAATTTCCGATTCTATGTGGTGACAACACAATGCTTAAGGTCTGGTTCTTGGTTCAGGCACAAATACCACCTACATGCTGATGGCACCAGATGAAATGTAAGGAAGCTCAACAAGGATTATAATGGATCCTCTGGGGACCATGAACGACTGTTTAATTATAAATGAGATGGCAACTAATCCAATAGTTGTCGAGATATTTCACTCAAACCCAAAATTCTCAACATTGTTGTGCTCGAGGAAAAGTAAGAGGATCACCAACGTGAGCAGGATTCATCCTCTGGGAACCAAGAATGTCTGTATAAAATTTAATCCATTTCATTTAATCCACCAAATAATAGTTGAGATTTTCAGTAAGGACCAAAATGGCTGACTGACCAACCTGATGCTAGCATGACTAATATCAACATCCGTTCACCCAAAAACAAATACTCAATCTATCAAGTTCGAATTATCACCATCATAATATTAGATGTGGTTCTCAGTTTCAAAGGGCCATCTATCGCCAAATGTCAAAAAAAGGACTTTCAGGATGACGAGAGGAGATGAGAGAGGAAGTCACAGCAGACAGTCACTCACTCTTCAGCTGGCTCAGGAGCGGCGGCAGCGGCGGCGGCTGCCGTCTCCCCGGGAGGAGGCTGCAGCGCAGGAACAGCGTTTGAAGATTTGGCTGGGGTCGATGTCGGAGACACGTTGTTCGTCGGGGACCCCTGAAAGAAAGATAGAGACGCTCCTTTGTAAGCCGCGCACCAGACTGGAAGAGCTCAATATAAACATCGACTGTCGTGAATGTGCATCTCACCTTTGTTGGAGACCTAGAGGAGAGACGGAGGAGGAGAGATTGTTAGTGTTTTTGCCTGAAATAGACAGATCTGCCGCACACAGGCTGGAAAATATTTGATGGGGCAAATATGCACGACAGATTGAATCACATGTGATCATATGAAGAGGTCATTTCCAAAGCAAAACGCTGTACGAAAGAAAAAACAAAACATCCAATCGTTTCCAATGCTAACATTTTTGATTTTTGAACAGCCAAATTTAGCTTCAGGAAAATAAAAACCCCTTCATACACTGATTCACATCGCATGTCAGGACGTGATTATACACATGAGGTGACTTACTGCTCGATCACAACATGTGTTTCTCTCAGCGTTCACACATGTGACCACACCGATAACACACACTTCCACATGTAAACCTAGTTGTGGCATTATGGTTTTCTATTCACATGGGGATCACCTACATACTGTAGTTCACATGTGAATAATGTAAGAGTTAACCTGCGGGAGGGGAGGGATGACAGTGAAATAAAAACTCTACACAGTTTTTCTAAGAAGTTAGTGAACTCTGAACAAACCAAAACACACAGTAGATGCTCACCCTTCACTGGTGATTCCAAATGAACAGAAAGGGGGATAAAAGAGAGGAAGGGTTAAAGGAAATTATAGAAGGAAAGCACTTTGTTCAGGCCTCTTTCTACCAACTTTTCTCCCGGGTACGCAAGTCTTTTAAATAACAAAGAGGGAGTTTCTCAGATCTGAGTGTCTTTTCATTTCTAATTTCCTCTAATCTGACTTCATACTGAGAGCGAGAAGCACAAGACGAGACTCAAACAATCTCTTACCCCTTCTTTCCGCCCTTCACGTCCTCCAGACCGTTCATGTGTGTTTCCAGACTCTCCAGGATACTGCTGGGAGCCTGACAAAAAGGAAAAAAATCCAAAACCAGAGCGATCAATAAATGATCCCTTCCACTCGTCTCTGACAGGCTGTGCCTAAAGTCCACGTACACCAGAAGTGGCGGAAAAAATCTGGACAAGATCTCACTGCAACACTCTCATGCGCGTATAAGCACACAAACGTTGTGATTTGTGCGTTTGACTTTGAATTGAGTTCAACATGCCGACACTCCATCCTGCTAACAGGCACTCAGCCGGGCCACCCTGTGTAACTATGGTTACCGGGTCCTCGAGAGGTTGGAAAGGACAGTCTTCATCGTCTGAGTCTGCAAGATCCACCACCACTCCCGGGTGGAGACACTGGGCGGGGAGATTATGGTGGGTGAGTCATGGCTGTTTCTCTGTGTGTGTGTGTGTGTGTGTGTGTGTCAGGTCGGATGGTCTTTTATCTAGGGTACAAATGAAAATGAGAGCATCAAACTTACATAGTTGATGTCGGGAATGTCGTTTTTGTCGACTCCAACCGTCTGTTAAAGGAAAACAAGTTCAGAATCAACGTTTCACACACTGTGGCTCTCTCTTCAATCTGCATTCAGACAACACAACTTCACACTTTCTTTTTTAATTACATGCAGGGTAGACGCCAAAGTCCAAGTAGGTGATACGCCAGTCCTTCTGTGGAGAGCAGATGCATCTAAATACTACTCCATAAAAACACCAGGTGATGTTGTGAAAGTCTCCCTCGGGTGTGTTGCAGAGATATCTACGTTAGCGTTAGCCCGGTCTGTCTTTTCTCGTTATACCACTCTGAGCTCCCAGTCCGGGCCGCTAGCGTCACAACTTACTGAGCTAACGGCAGCTACAGTTACAAGAGTAATTTGCCTTACATTATGTACGTAACGTTACTTCACATACCTATTTTAATCCAAACCATGATCCAAATCCATGGTCCCGTCACGCTTGGTGGCTAAGGTCACCTGACTACAGGTGACTATGGATCTGCTCCCAAAAGACGTTAATTGAAAAGGACCGGCGTATCACTTGCACATAATATGAAAGTGTGAAGTCATGAGATCTGAACAATCATTTAAGAAGTCGTATTAAAGGTCGCTCACCTCAGCCAGCTTCATGAATTCCCCGATCTTTGTCACCCTGGTCAGGAACCTCTTGTAGATCTCCAAGGCCTCCTTACAGTCGCTCTTCTTCATCTTGAAGTATTTCTCTGTGAAAACAACCGGCGCACAGGTTCAGATTCATCGTGATCCACGCTTACGTCTTCAAGGGGCCAAGCGAGAGGTCGTCAGGACTCTACCGACCTAATAGGTTGATGATTCCGTCGTTGTAGGACGCGAACATTTTGACCAGGTCCTTGAAGAGGAGCAGAAATGCGGCATTGATGATCCCATTGTTCAGCTCCTTGGGATGAACCTGAGAGGAGGAAAGAGGGAGAGAAACTTCTGTCTTGTGATGCTGCACGGGTCTGTAATAAATATATGTCAAGCCGAAGCACAAAGTCGGACTCACATCGAACTCCAGGAGTGTGTCAATCAGAGTCTGCAGAACAGGCATGCCTTTCAACAGCTTCTCAGTGGTCATGGTCCTCATCACACCCTCAGCGCTGAAAGGACATGAGATGAAAACATTGGATAGAGAAACAATAGAGTCGCCCACAAGCACAAGTTCTCTGAACGCCGTGTTCAACATACCCCTTCTTGACTCTGGTGAAATCAAAAGCCATCTGGCGGTAGGCGAAGGCTTTCTCGTTCAGGTATCGTCCATACCGTCTGATGAATGTAGACATGTCATAGCCTGAACAGAACATGTACGTTAGAAAGCACTCGGAGTTCATTATCACAGCTTTTTCTTTATATCTGCTCAAGAACTGGTGTTTATTTGTATTTGTAGGAGAGTTTTTCATATCACTCTTCTCCTTACTTTCTCATGTGTGATGCATATCTTAAACTAGTTCTAGTCCTCTTGCAGCAGGTAATATTCCACGTTTTGAAAGACACTTTGTTCCTCTAAAATCCATATATTGGGCTAAAAGTTTAACCTACCCAGTCATTAGTAACTGCAGATTTGGCATTTGTGACAACCATGTATGCATCAGTAAATTCTCTGCAGGTGGTTTGGTAACCATAATCTGCACCGACTCCTCTGGAAGTGACAACATTTCACCTATGAATCGTCATATTCCGGATAAATCCTGCCTTTTATTATCATTCTTGTACCAAAATGCCTCTTAAGATCGTAGATTAACTTCATGCGTCTAACCAATATTATTTGAAGTGCGTCTGGGATTAACACAGAGAAAAAGCACAAAGAAACAAGGCGACCTGATGCATAAAAATTCCGTCATAAAACATTTGAACTCAAGAGCGTAATTTTACGCGAGACGTTGGACGTTGGAGGCAGAGATGCCAGCATCTGTTTGCATGCATGTGTGTACAATTACACGCGTGTGATCTTGTCCAGGCCCTCCTATTTGCCAGATGGCTCCCTTTTTGTGTTTATCTCTTCCTGTTTCTGATTTGCATTTCACCGGACGCTGTTCGTCTGCTCTTACCGTGAGAGCCGGTTTTGTCGATAAAGTTGCTGAGGTTGAACAGGGAGGTCCTGGACGCCAAGTACTGAATGAACCTCTTAGGAAGAGAAACAAGAACAGTGGAGGAAAACGAAGTTATGGCTTAAAGAAAAACAACACTTTAATGACTGTGATTAGATTATCCCTGCTGTACTTTTTCTACCACATGACAGATTTCACAGATCTGGTTCCATGAATGGCTGCTGAACCCACAGCGCTCATTCATCTCTTTGATGAATTGCGTTTAAAGCTCTCAAAAGACGATATAAAGATAACTCAATCAAGCCTTCATGTGTTTCTTATATCGCTGAATAAAACTAGATTTAAGCTTGAACTTCACTGCACCAGATGTGACCGGTCTGCCCGGGGTCTCGACCACTAACCTCGTTGCCGTGGACACACATGTGATGGGCGGTGACGAGGGCCTTGAAGACGACCACCCAGCTGGCGTTGGTGGCTCGCTCGAACAGCGTGTCAGCCATCTGGGGGATGTTCACGTTGGTGGTGTTGGTGGCTGACACCAGGTCTGCAACACGGCCGCAAAAGGAAAACACCATCATTCACAGATTTCTTACATCATTGCATCAGAGCTCGGTATGTAAGACGAGTGTCAGGGCTCGTTTAGTTTCAGACAAGCGGCTCCATAATCTGAACTGCTCTGTTTAAACTTTGATTAAGCCGGAGGGCCGAGTGTTCACTGCAGAGCTGCTCGAGACGCCCATGAGACTATTAAGCCAGGAGTAAGACCTGATGTACATACAAAATGATTTTGGTGCACGGGCACACACACACACACACACACACACACACGCACACACACACACGCACGCTGACAGTGCAGAAAGAGAGAATAATGCTTCGTCAGCTCTCCTCCCCGGGTGCCAGTTCAGACAGTCAGACAGTCAGAGAGGTCTTCAGCAGCGAGAGTCTGGACGGTTGCATCAGCCTGAGGTGGAGTGTAAAGTGTGCAGGAGCAGCAACACACGTACAATACTTCAACCAAGCAACAAGCAACACCGCTTAGGCATTAATAATAACACAGATAAATTTGTCATGTATGCTGTATCTCATTTTCTGGGTCATACAGATCCCTGGTCCTCAGAAGGAGTACTATAATTATCCAGTGACTAGAAATCTCTCTCCTTTATGTCCTATGAAGAACATTTGTATTCACCAATGACTAATCTGCCAAGTGTCACCAAATGTGAGCAAATGGTAAGAAAAATTAAGTCCAAACCCCAGAAATATAGATTTTTCTGTCAGAGTAATCAGAAGCAGGTTTATTACCTTGGTCTTATGTTATGTCATTATTTTATCATCGTCATCAATCATAAAAAGACAAAGAAAGCCAGCAAAGGTGCATTAAAGGTGCAACATGTAACAATTTCTCTTTAAAACATTAACAAATGTACCAAGATTATCATCGGAGTGTGAAGAAATGGCGGTTTTGTCACTACTAGTGCAGTGCCCGTAAGAAAAGTGTATTCCTATAAAAAAAGTGGGAGGTTAATTAGTTTTTCATGGATGGCCAAATGAGGCTGTGTTTGAAGGTGGGACGTCAGGGAGATAATTGGCTGTTTTTGACTACTTTTGATTATACCATTATATTTCACCTTAAAAACTATTTACTTGGTGTCATTATTTTCAGCACAACCTCACATGTGTGACTGTACGGTTATTTTTTTATTTTGACATACTGTATTAACACAATGGACCTAAAATCACAAAAAAAAACATAAAATCTGAGTAGAAAAAGTTAGATTTTTTTACTGTGAAAACCACAAATATGTTTAACCATTTTTTCTTTTTACTTATAATGCAAATATAAATTGTTGTTTGCTAAATTTGTGCATACATTAAAAAAATTTACAAAGTTATATGTAACTATTTACATTTAAATGCAGGCAATGCTCAGGTCTGCCTGAGCTCCTTCCAGCTGAATAAATAGCTGCACTGCCTGCTCCACATTCAGCATCTTCTCATTGTTCTGACTCATTAAACGAAATACCGACTCCACTACACACTAAACATACTACACCAAACACTACATAACACACTAACTACACACTCCAAACACGCTAAATGTAACAAATCTCTCAACTCTCAATATCGCTGTCCGACCGTCGTTGCCTGTCAATCATCCACCTAGGTCCCTCCCACAACTTCCTGTTCCTCAACAACCAAACTTGCTGCTTGGACACTTTCGTGACAAAACCCCGTTTTTACCGTGTCTTCCTGCACCAGACACAAAGCAAACGTGACGGCAATGTTCGCGGAAAAGCGTGGCGGACATTATTTACCCTAGGTCCAGTTTTGGACGTGCCGATGCTTCCGGTCCGTCGCCTCGGGAGGTGGGCCGTGTAGCTAGCCGCTAGCAGCTAGCGGCTAGCTACACACGAACATCCACAGATTCCGATTCCACTTTGTTGTCCGCGCGTCTCCAGATCTCCTCAGACCCGAACAGACTCGGTCCGGACTCGTTTAATCTCATTAATCCACAACAGTCAGTTTAGAGGCACAGAACAGAACAGAACGGGACCGAACCGCCGGCAAAATCCCGGTCCAGCTCGCTCCGCTGCAGGTATAAATCTGCTTGTTTCTTCAGGTATGTCGTTGGCTTGAGCTCTGCAGTGATTGGCTCTGGTGCGCACATGGCCACGGTGTGCAGTGATTGGCTCTGGTGCACACGTGACTGTGGTGGCTCCGTGGACAATGCTCGGCGGAATTTGTAAAGCATTTATGAAATAATTTATTCACGGTATCATTGCAGTCCAAGCAAATGCTTAGATGCACACCACTGAACCACGCAGCAGCCATGTTGAAAGTCTCAGGTCAGTGTGATCCTGATCCACAGAGATATTTGACTAACAGAAACACACACACACACACACACTAGGGTTGCCAACCGTCCCTTGAAAAACGGAATCGTCCCGTATTTAGAAACAAAGTTACGCGTCCCGTATTGAGCTTAAAAGGGACGCACTTTGTCCCGTATTTCCGTGAGAATCAAAATGGTCTTCAAAATGTCAATGGAATCAATGAATGACAGGGCGTTTTATACGAATATTTACGGTAATCTTACTGGCAGCCCTCTCCTGCTCTGTGACCAATGAGCCGACAGCACACTCACACACGAGAATAACAATGCAGAATCCGGCTCTTCTCATTGGTCGAGGTACTGTTGCTTGCAAGAAGATACCGGAAGACAAGAGACTGAGGCAACTGGCAAAACAATCCATCATGGCTCACAACGACACAGGTTCACAGGACACTGCAGACGGTACGCCTTCCACCACGAGCAGTAACGTTACTCCCCCGATAAAAAAAGAAAAGGCTGCAAAAATACAGACTCGAATGAGAAAAAGAAAACGTGGCTGGAAAAAGTGTAGATAATGTCTGCTGGTGCACTTTTTCTGTAGCCCATGGTGAACTGTTTGACGTGAAACAGCATGCATCTAGTGGTCTACACGTGAGGGACAACCAGGTGGACCCTTGACTGGTTTGTTGTCCACCAGGCAACACCAGAGGCAGATATGGCATGCAGAAAAAATACAAATGTTTTTTAAGTCCAATAAATGTCAGAATTTTGTGGCCAAAAAAATGTTTAGTGTAATAAACACATACAATTGATAGATGAATACATAAAATAGATAAATAATACATAAAAGTAATACATAGATGAATAATTGATAAAGAATACACACTATGCTATACATACATATATACAACCTTACACATGTCAGTTCAAACAGTCCATAGATAGATGTGATGTGCATAATTTATACTGCACAGGCAGTTGATATACTACACATGAACTATATATCAGTAAGAAAGTAACAACTTTCTATTGTTTTCTGTTATTTTATACTGTTTTCAGTTAAGCAGGACAGTTCTGTTAAATAAATAAATATTTATTTTATTCTGTCAAGTTAAGCAGGACAGATTTCTGTTAAAAATATCTTTTATTTAGCACAAAAAAATTAATTGTTGAATAATATTTTTTTCTATGTATTCGTATCACTCAAAAACATGCATGAAAGTAAATTCACATTCGAGTCTAATTATTTGGAAATCATTTCACACACAAAAAGGGCCAAAAAAAAAAGTTACCAAGCCGTCCGAGGGGGGGGGGGGGGGTTTGTCCCCTATTTATTTTTCAGGGTGTTGGCAACCCTAACACACACACACAGACAGAGATTCCTTGTATTTATAGATAGATGTCAGAGCGATTGTCGTGTTGCAGAGATCTGATCTGTTGACGTTAACATGCTAACCTGCTAGCCCCGAGCCAGTTTGGTGATAGTCCGCTCGAAATAACACCAAACCACCTTCCTGCTATGAGCTTCCAGTCTAGACCGAGTCAGCGTTTGTGAATCATCTCACAACAACTGGCATCAATCAGGCCCTTTTTAAAATAAATAAGCAACATATCTAGCTTTTTATTTGTTCCTTGTCTGATGAGGGAGCTTCTAATTAGATATTTGGGTTAGTTGTCCACAGAGAGAGAGAGAGAGACATAGTTAGGGAGACAGATGGCCTCAGATACATCATGCCAATAAAAAGAGAGCTAGAGGAGATGTTTAGAAATAGTAAGCAACACTTTGAAGAAATAAAGATTATATCCTTGAAATGACAGTGAGTGTATTCTCTGAGGTTTCCACACAGAATCCACACGCGGCATGAATGTACACATGTGCGCATACTGCCGCGCCAGAATAAGAACAGAGTAATGATCTCCTTTAAATTCTCGAAACCTTGAACATGGCATAGATTTTCAAAGCTTTTTTGAGTGCGTCCAGCTGACATTGACAGCAGAGCAACAAGGGCAGGACTGAGTGTATCCATACAGGCTGCCAGAGAGGGAATAAATGCAGCAAGTATTGGCAGCCACCGCTGATAATGGAAGGACGGAGAGGCCGTTATATTGAACAGACCTCGCCTTGAGAGGGTAGCTACAAAACCGACAACACAAACCAAGAGGCTAAAAAGGTGAAATGTGCGAGACGGACAGGATGGGAGAGGAAGAGCGAGACACTCGAGGGAGCAGCGATGAAGTGATAAAATGAAGAGACGTATGGAGGTAGAGCAGCGAGGCCGTTGAAGGTCGGCAGGATGGACGGAGGGGTCGTGGGTTAGGGTGGTTGTAAGGGTTGTAAACAGATTATTACTAATCACCGGTCCGTGCCTTTCAATGGCGGCTGTGTCGCTGCCCATCCCCCGTGCACACAAACCTGTCTCGACACCACCTGTTTCACACCCTCACCAACGCCTCTCTATTATCAGCTTTTGTCACCAGCGCTGTCACCGTCACTCAGGTTGATTTAATTTAATGATCTTCCCAGCACAGAGCGGGATATCATCTTATTAGATCGTCAAAATGGAGAAAAAGGCAAATGGGTTCGGAAATTGTCTGAAGTTAATAGAGTAATCACGGAGCTTCTTCTGATCTTTGCATGATTAATTATGCTCCAATCCATCTGTATAGCATGACCAGATGGCGGCAGCCTCACTGTGACACCTCCGATGATGTCTGATGTCTGATGTCTTTATGTTCAATGCTGCATCCATTTCCCCACTATGGCTCCCATCTGTGTTTAGATATTTGATGATATTTTTTCTGCAACACTTCTTCCCCACATCACCATGGTGTTTGTTTGAATGTCTACTCTCTCCTTCCTCACGTAGCCTCAGTCCTCTGTGAAATGGCTGAAGACTTCGCTCCCCTGCAGCCTCTTTCAAATGACACACGCAGACAGACACGGTCCACAATGGCTGAAAGGTCATTATATAACATTATCGTGTCACTGGCACAGCTACAAGTTAATATTCATACTAGCAGGATGAACACTGTCCAAAGCCATTCGCAGACCTTTAGCTCATAATACTCAATAATAACTCTGTACATCTTATTATTTCTGTTTACAGGAGCTTAAAGCGACATTATGTAACTGTTTCACCTAAAAAAACAGCTCAAAACCATTTTGAGCTGTTCTGATTTGCAAAGGGGGAACGGTACCTCTTTCATTCTCACTCTGCATCTCGAACTCCTGGTCGATGTAACCGAGTACAATCTCCTGTAAGAAGTTTGTTTTTCATCTCTTTGTCTGGATCTGGACCATATGTTTTCTGGTTTTCCTTCCAACTTCTTATTTTCCTGATGTACAGATAGCTTACTTGTTGCTAGAGCAAACCTTGACTGCTGCTAACTGTCATTACGATTAGCCGGTTAGCTCAGTTAGCCGTGTAGCAAGCTGACTCAAGGGCCTCACAGGGGTGTGTTGGTGTTTCTGCCGCTAGCACATTAGCTTTGGGTCGACAGGAAGGTTTTCAAGGCCAGGAACAGGGAATGCTGGTAAGGGATGGCGCCTGACTGGGCACCAGAACCCGAGCCTAGCGAACAGGCAAGAATAGCAGATACAGATAGCTTACTTGTTCCTAAAGCAACCCCTAGCTGCTGCTACCTGTAGCTACCGTTAGCTAGTTAGCTCAGTCGGCGGTGCAGTTAGCTGACTCCAGCCTGGACTGGGAGCTTGGAGCATTGCCACAAGGAACTTTATGCCACAGAGAGGGTTTTCAGCAGGGAATGTTGGCAAGGAATGAAGAAAACTGTAGAGGATGTTGACGGAGAAAGTTTAGAAGCTAGAAAGAGAGAGCGACCAAACAGTCTACATATCAGACTGGCATTTAGTCTTTGGCAAGAGCTTTGCGAATTAAAGACGCTGTCATGTTTTACTTTTCCACTTCCTGTGTTTGTCTTTTTCCATCCTTTTTCTGCGTGTTGCTTCTTCCTGTCTGTCTTAGTGTCTGGGTCGTTTTTGCCTCACACAACAGTCGGTCTGGTGTGTAATATTAGCTGGCCTGCTGTGTCACTTGCTTGATGTTCGGCTGTTAGCAAAGTTGTTGAGTTGCTAAATTATCATCATAAGTAAATAATCGTATCAAATGTACAGCTGTCCGTATTCATGACAGTGCTGTGTATTTTGTGTATTTTGTGGATTGCAATCTTAATCTTGGCACCAAATTCCGAAACACAAATTAATTCTTTCTCGCACAATGTTCCTTTAATGTTGTTGCCATATGGGCCATATCATAGCAAATAATCCACTCTTTCTGTTGGGGTATCATCGCCTGAAACAAACACACACTGACATATGAGTGTGCGTCTCTAATGAGGATTGGCTGAGCTAAATAAAGACTCTTACGGTAATCCACGGTCCACAGGAGGGTTCTAATAATGTACCGGGAGGACTCACACTGTGCGAGGGCATGTTTGTGTGTGGCAGTGTCTGCGTCTGAGTCTGTCTGCTATAATCTTTTTTTTATAGTTGCACAGCAGGCTTGTCTGGTAGTAGACATAGTATTTGATAAAAAATCTAACAGAATACGGACACATTGGCATCATGTTGAGATGGAGACTGGTCCAGATAAGCTTATTCAGGTGGTTCTCAGGTGGTTTCACACCCATTTACATCTTAGCCGTGTTCAGAAAACCTTCACTCGTTCACTATTTAATAGACACGCAATACGTTACTCTATAGTGAAAAAAAGATTGCATTGTGGGATTGTTTGTGCAACGCTAACATACAGAACTCAAACGAAAAACAAGATGGTGGACAGTCTATCTGAATGGAGGGTGAGTTCACCTCCATACCACTCACATGTCTGAGTGCTAAGTATAAGGCCACAGCTAGCAGCCAGTTAGCTTAGCTTAGCATGAGCACCGAAAATTAATTCAGCTGGCCTTATTTGGTCCATCCGTATGTACACATGACATCTTGTGGTGATGACAAGACTTCTGGAAGTTAGCATACTGCTCAAGACATAGGCTAGTCGGGCAGCTACCTGTGAAACAGCACTGGTGATACAATGTGATAGTTAGTGAACTTTCGAGATCTGGTATTTAGATTTGGTCACCTTCAGACAGAGCCAAGCTAACTGTTTCTCCATGTTTCCATGTTGTCATGCTAGGCTAAGCTAGCCAGCTGGTGGCTGTAACTTTATATTTAGGCTACTATACAGATATGAGAGAGGTATCGATCTTCTCCTCTCTCAGCAAGAAAGCAAACAAGAATGATTTCCCAAAAAGAGGAATTACTACAACACTACAACGGTGCAATTAGTTAAATTTTAAAGACATACGGGTTTGTTATCTATGGCTCCAGCAGCAGTCACACACCATACTATAGACTATAGATAATCTAAAGGTCATGTGACATAACTACTATACTCTCATGTACATATGATCGGCCCTCTTGCTCCGGTCAGTGCACTGATTTCACTCCTCGAAAACAGCTTTTACTACGCCCGGCGTGTATTTACAGCGTGACCTCAGATGAATTTAAGCCTATTCCCCTCGGCGTTCAGCTGACCTTGCACGGACCACATGTTCTCCACAAATTTGTCACACACGTCCCGCCGTGTTCCTTTCACTGCGTCTACATACCGTGATGAGATTCAGTGGATTGTTTTACAGCATATTTGCGTTGAATAACACATATCTGACACCTGGGCTTCACTCCCTGCTCTGTGGGGCCCTTCATGAAATGATAGCAATTGTCAAAGCCTAGATAAAATTATATGTACACTGCACACTGATTCTACCGTTGAAGGTTTTATTTTGAAGCTGAATCATGAGATGACGCCCCACGTTCACACCTACTACAGCTCTGAACAGCAATGTACAATCAGAAGACCACGTATTAGAACAAATGTTTCATCAGTAACCAGAAAACACAGATCACTCAGTCTAAAGACACATATGTTCAGTGTGATCGTCCCTGCACTCCGGGGATGACAGGCCTGTCATTTCTCTTTTTTCCTTCTCGCAGTCTCCCTCCGTCCTCACGCTGCCAACCCCCTGACACTTTCAATCTGTTGCCATGGCAACTGCACTGCACCACCACCGCCGCCGCCTTCAACAACACACCCACATCCACCTCAAGGGTCACAAACTGTCACCATCAAAAAGGGAATAAATACGACCTATCGGCTCGTATCCTCCTATCATCAAATACCGCAGACACGTTGACTGATAGCTAATTGGTAAAGTTACTTACAGTGTCTGACTTCCTATTTTCAGTCTAGTGAGTTCAGTTATTATGTTGTCTCCATTTTTGATACAAGTCTTGTGGGTCTGAGTGGAAATGTTTGCCACTCTTTTGAGGTTAGGAATTTCCTGCCGGCCGAGATGCAAGAGAAGCACAGTGCCCTACATACAGGTAGATCATTGAATGTGCCCCAGAAAGAGATTCAGCACAGCCTCGTGGACTGAAGACATCATGGAAGGAAACATTTCCACGTGTGTGCGCTCTTTATTACACCGGACCGTCTTATGACTACAGTGTGTGAGGGTGTTTCCTCGTTGTGGCTTCAGGAGGTCAACAGAGGTGGCCTCCTGCGTTTGGAGAAAGAGGTCCTGACTCGTTTGGAAAAGTCCAGGTCCGAGCAGCTGAACGTTAAAAGACACACTGACCCAGTGGAGAGCGAGGAAGCAGCGGTCCCCGGTGCGTTCTAGCATCAGCATTGTCACCTTTGGCTGTGTAAATAATGCAAGGCAGTCATTGGCTGATTATTAAATTATTCAGCAGGGGAGCGGATCACAAGATATAAGGTCCTAGCCCAAGAAGACGCAGGGACCAGACCTGCCCGGTGACCACACACACACACACACACACACACACACAGACAGCCAATCAGACCACCCGCCATCTGTATGCAGCGCCACGCCACTGCTTTGGTCTGACTCAGTATTTGTGGTAGATCACCAAGATTAATCGTGATTTGTCATAAGGTGGCCCCTGCTGTCGCCCGCACACGTGTCAACAAAGCTGTGAGGTTTGAGAAAATGCCTTCAGCTGTGACTTTTTGCCGCTTAACTCGCCGATAGACAATAAAGGAACCCAAACAGGCAACATCCGAACCAGTAATTCACATTATAATTGGATATTTTCCCTCAGGATCCACACACACAGCCTCTAAAGGGAGGGGAGGAAATTAAAATGGTCTTTCTCTGAGCATGACTTGTCATTCCACTCTAAATTATGACCTCCCTCTCCCTCTCCACTCTCTCTTCCTCTCTGGGTTTTCCATCATCTTTACTGGAGGCTTGACACACACAGGGTCACCAGATGGGGTCATCACCACCCTGGCCACATCAATTCATTATGGCACCACACCCTTTTGAGCAGAGAGGGGGGGAATTAAAAAAAAGGACTGGTGGTAAGGATGTGGTAAGCTCTCTATGGCTGTGATGGCACGTGTTCCAGGCTGGTGTGTGTGTGTGTGTGTGTGCAGCCGGTGAGGCCTTGTGTTAAAAAAAGAGAGAGAAATGTCTGCGGTGTGTGTGACATGAGAGAAAAAGAAGGACTCCACTTACACTCCAGGTGCTTTTTCTTGGGCGCCATCACTTCATGAGTGGTGGCTTTGCAGACAGCGCGGGCCATATCTGATCCCGTTAGCTGGTATTGCGCAGCGGCGATGCGATCCGTGAGCGTTTGCCCCGACATTTTTCCCTCTCTCTCTCTCCGTCGAGTCGACCACCTCAGGAATGTGTTTCACCTCGGGACGATGGCGTAAAAAAAGGTGTGAATATATATATATGTATGTATATATATATATATATATACACCCAGCTGCTTCCCAGCGAGCCGCGCTTCTTCCTCTTCTCCCCCCTCTCTTTTGGTCGATAGGGCCCGTGTGACCTTCTGTGTGGGCGGAAATGAAAAAGAAAAAGAAAAAAGAGCTTTAAAAAAATAATTAAAAGATAAATGTTATATTCGCATCAGATCGCTCGGTCACGTTGAGAATACGCGCGGCGACATGGGGTAGACTTACGCAAGGTTGTGAATTCCCCTCGGCGCGTCCCGTTTTAGTCCTCCGACCGTTCAGTTCAGCACCTTGGACAGCTAATGCCACTCGGTTATGTAACACTCAGCTGGCAATGAAAGCTATCTTCTCAGCCCCGCAGCGATTATTCTTTAAAACACACACACAATAATAAAATAGGCCGATTTAAAAAAAACGCTCTGATTGTTCAAAATATTACAAAAAAAAAGACGGAATGTGAATCAATGCTCCATAGGTCGGTGTGATATCCCGTGTGGAGGGCGCATCAGGTTTTTGGATGCGTTTCCTCCAGGAAAGCGTTTTCAAAATAAGAGAAGAGCCCGCAACGTTTCCTCCCCCCGCCGCGCTCACGCTTCTGGTCGTCAGATTGCGGTGTTCCTGTCCGCCTCGGCAGCTTGTGATCGAGAGAAAATGCGCTCCCCTGGTGGCGTCGGCGGCACTGCGCAGCGCAAAAGACGCACGGGAAGAGGGGGGGAAAAAATATAAGCAGAAGAAGGGAATTTCCTTTTTTTTTCTCCTCACACTCCTCCCCTCCCTCCCTGTCGTTTGTTTATTTATTTAGCCTATCTATTTGTCCATCCAGAATCTCCTCCCCCCCTCCTCTTCAGCGGCGGGTTGCTCGGACAGGGTTGGATGACACTCGTCGCATCCCACATCTCTTAAAGGGGAGTCGGCATGGTGGGGTAGGGGGGGTGGAGGGGTCACTGTGCAGGAACCCGCAGCACCAAAAGGGTTAATACTCGAGCGTGACTGTGGTTTATGAGCTGCTGCATGTGAGCTCTGCATCAGACACATGATGGAGGTGGAACATGATTTGTTTTGGATGTGTGGTTATGATCAGGTAAGGTTATATTCACGAGTCTTACATGTGTGCAGACTCCATATTTGTGCTACACGGCCCCAAAATAAAGCTTTTCTTTGAGATATTTTGGGCTTTTATTTTTTAAAAACATTCAAATCACAGTCAAAGCTTAACATTTTTATAAATAATCTAATCTGCACGTCATATTTTCGCTTGGTTGTGGTGTTGAAGGCGCCCCTGCATCATAGCACTACTGTAGGACGTTCGCCGCACCGACAGGGCACGCCGGGCGTACTTACGTCACGTGACGTACCCGGAAGTGTAGCCACGTCGTCAGCGAGAAGAAGGAGAAGAGGAGGAACAGGAAGCGTTTCACGCACTCATCACTACACTCCCCTGCTCAACAACACAGTAAGTGAATTTAACACATTTTAAAGCTCCTACACTCTTAACTTAATGTTGAGTTGTGTGTTTTACGGTCGTACCTAATGCAACACTTTGTGCTGCGAGTGTGTTAAAGTAATTTAAGCTAGTTACTTTAGCCAAGGTGTTCTCATTCAACTGATATGATTCAGTTTATTGAGTTTATCTCGTTTGTGGGCGACAGTCTGCTGTAAACTTTGCCCTTTTCTTGTCCTTTGACATGTTTGACAGGCGTTGTCTTCAGCAGTAGTGATAGCCTGACAAAATAAATGCTTAGTATGTTTTCTTGCTGTGTTTTCTCTATAAAATGCATCCAATTCGGTCAAACTCAACCAGCTACATGATTAAAAATGCTCATTACACTTTAATGCCGTAATGATAGTAGAATAAAGTAATAATAAACCTCTTATATGACACTGTGGGATCCATTCTGCTGCATAATAAATACTTTAACCTGGAATATATTTCAAGCTTCATCAATGAATGGGTTTGTTGTCAACTTTTCAATTGATTGCCAACTATTTTAAAGGTGCAATTTGTAAGAATTTAAGTGGAAAAATAACTGTTTTGATGTTATGTCATAGTTATGTCACTATTTGCTGTGATTTAGGGATATCTGCTCAAGTTGAAGTCATCAGACCTAAAAACCTGTCTTGCACCTTTAATAAACGGTTAATAAGTTTTGAGTATTTTGTTTTTTAAAGAAAAATGTCAAATTTCTCTGATTCCAGCTTCTAAAATGTGAAGCATTTTTAGTTTCTGTTCTCCTTCATGGTGGTAAACTGAATATATTTGAGTTGTGGACAAAACAAAACATTTTCAAACTTCATACTGGACTTTAGGAAACACTGACACCGTTGTATAGACCAAAAAATTTAATCGATTAAATGGGAAAATAATAGACTAAGATTAATCATCAATCCAAAAACTAAGTTGCAGCCCTAGATACATTACAGGTACATTTTGTCGGTAATAGTTTTGTACTTATACTTAAGTAAACTGTATTTCTAATGTGTTTCAGTGATGGCCGAGTTTCAGGAAGTATCAAAGCAGTCCGGGCTGCACCCTAAACCTGCAGGGTTGGTGTTGCAGTATGGCACCGCTGGTTTCAGGACCAACGCCAAAGATCTGGACCACGTCATGTTCAGGATGGGGCTGCTGGCAACTCTCCGCTCCAAAAAGACAAAAGCCACCATCGGAGTCATGGTCACTGCATCACACAACCCAGAGGTGACAGTCGTTTATGTCTTAACCTTGTTTACTTGACTCCATAATGTTGTCTTCTTTTTAAATTGTTATATTTGTTGTATAAACAACGCTATAAAAACATAATCGTCCCAATCCTCCCCTTCAACTTCTTCTTACTGTCTCACTCTTTACATCTGCAGGAGGACAACGGGGTGAAGCTGGTGGACCCCATGGGCGAGATGGTGACACCAACATGGGAGGGCTACGCCACCCAGCTGGCCAACGCGGAGCAGGAGGATTTGCTCACGGCTCTGAAAGACGTTATAGAGAAGGAGGACATAAACATGAGCCAGGAGGCGAACGTGTTTGTGGGGAAAGACACCAGGTATATGACCATAAGTGACGTCTAGTTTTGGTTTCATAGATGCACCCACAGCCAAGATTACCATATAGACAAGCAAACTGACAGCCACTTTTACCAGACTTTTAGTATTATTAATTCGAGACAGCACCCCTATAATAACATGCATAACAAGAGACTAAACAAACACGTGACCTCTGATTACAGAAGCAGCAGTGCCAGCCTCTCGCAAGCAGTGTTGGATGGAGTCTCTGCACTTGGTGGTAAAAGCAAAGGTAGGGTTAACTAGATTTTTACGCTCTCATATTAAATTAATTTGTTGCTTTATTGGTTATGTATTTTTTTCTTGCCTTCTTACTCATCAGACTATGGTTTGGTGACCACCCCACAACTCCACTACATGGTTTGCTGTCAGAACACGCAGGGTAAATATGGAGAAGCAACGGTGGAAGGATATTATAAGAAACTCTGCCAAGCTTTCATTCAGCTCACAAAGAATGTAAGCACACAGGGTGTGTCATGTGCACTGGTGTTTCTTTGTGTATGCGGCTTTGCCATCCATCCATCCATCCATCCGGAAATCATTCCTTTTTCCCTGCCTCCATCTTTTTCTCTCTGCTAGGCATCAAATTGCACAGACGACCAGAAGCACCTCACCGTGGATGGTGCTAACGGTATCGGGGCTCTAAAGGTGCGCGAGATGGAGAGTCACCTGAAGAAGGAGCTGCATATATCGCTGTTCAACGACGGCAGTAAAGGGAAGCTCAACCACCAGTGCGGGGCCGACTTTGTCAAAGTGCAGCAAAAAGCTCCAACAGGTGCGACTGCGCTCACTAGACGACACTTTTCAGTACTTTATAAAAAAGATACAGATGAAAAACTCATTATGACACAGATGTCTATAATGTATTATAAACAATAGTATAATAGATTAACCTTTATTATGTCGGAGCCTGTTAAAAGCATTTTTTTTACAGCATTTACTTGCATTGACTTTTTTTTTTAATTCAAAGTGGTGACCAATTATAGTGTCTTATAACCAGCTTGTAATGTGTATTTGCCGGAAACACTTATAATCACATTATAATGGATTTGAATAGTAATTCAAATTAGTTATAAAATTCTTGTAATGCATTTCAACTATGAAAGGTTTTATTCACCTTGAACATTGCAAAATAAATGAAATCTTTAACGCATTATAGATACCACCATCATAAAGAGTTGACCACAGAACCGTAGATATTATTAACTGTTTCTGTAGATTATTTCACATGAGGACAGAGATGCAATGTTTAACCACAAGATGGAGACTGTTAAACAGCAAATTGACAAAATAATAACTGTAATATTTGGTATAAAACTAATTTTACATGACATCCGCCTAAAAAAATGGCTTCAGCTGAAATTTCTAGGAATCCAACACGTGTTACATTTTTATGGTCCTTTAAATTAAGCTTAGGCCAAAGCAGTGCCAAACAACTGTGCTCTCAGTTGCCAGTCTATTAGGTACACGTACCTGTTTGCAACGGTTCGATAGTAAACCTCGTCTTCATAAAGTTTGTAATGTTCAGTTCTTGTTGAAACTATTTTAGAAAGGTGTTAAAAAGGATGCAGCTTGTGTTCCTTTTCACCTGTTTTACATTATGAATAAATGAGGTGAAGGAAATATAAAACTATTTTAACGGCTCCACATGCTCCAGAACAATCATACAGTTGAATTAACAACTCCTTAAAACTGAACATTACAACCTTCATGAAAGTTGGATTTACAGGGTTGTTTTATCAGAGTGCAATAGTTTTAGTTAGGCGTGCCTAATAAACTGGCAAGTGTAAATAACCAAGTGGAAATTGAACATTAGTAAAGTCAGATGCTGTATTTAGCACTTTCTCTCTGCTCTCTCTCTGAAGGCATTGAGATGAACCCAGGGGAGCGCTGCTGTTCCTACGACGGCGACGCTGACCGAATCATTTACTACTACTCCGACTCTAAAGGACAGTTTCACCTGCTGGACGGAGACAAAATCGCTACTCTCATCAGCACTTTCCTGAAAGAGCTGCTCACACAGGTATTCTCCCGAGAAATACAAACACAAAAACAAAAACAAGGTACACAAACTCTCGAGTGAATGTTTTTTGTTTCGGTTCACACAGGCTGGGTTAGACTTGCAGATAGCAGTGGTGCAGACTGCTTACGCTAACGGAAGCTCAACGCGCTATCTGGAAGACACAATGAAGGTGAGAAACAAGCATTTCTTTACTATTTTTTTTTTTTAATAGGTTTGAGGTAGCGCTCACACATTTTCATGTGATTCAGGTAATAGTCAGGTGTACTAAAACTGGAGTGAAGCACCTTCATCACGCAGCCCAGGAGTTTGATATCGGTGTGTACTTCGAGGCCAACGGTCATGGAACTGTGAGTAAATCAGACACACACCAGTCTAGCATTTTGATAACAGCCAATCTTCATGTGTGTGGTAATGTACTGGTGTTGTGTTCAGGTGTTGTTCAGTAAGGCGGCTCAAGAGAAGATCCAGCAGCTGGCGGAGAACACGGGCACCGACGACGAGAGGAAGAGAGCAGCTCTCCTGCTGCAGAACACCGTGAACGTCATCAACCAGGTGGAAACGCACAAACACACAATGAAGCAACGCAACAAAGCAGCATTATTGTTGCGCCCACTCACAGCTCTGACGTGTGACTGTGTGTTTGTATCTTCTAAAGACTGTAGGGGATGCCATTTCTGACATGCTGCTGATTGAAGCCATATTGGCCATCAAGAGTATGACTGTCCAGCAGTGGGACGCAATCTACAGCGACCTGCCAAACAGGCAGCTCAAAGTCAAGGTGCTCGTTCATTTATCTGTTATACTGAATGATGATTGTGATAATTAATCCTGGAGGAAGACATTTTGACCTCACTTACCGTTATTGTGTAAAAGTAAAGATACTGGCCCCCTTGTGTTCATACTCCCAACAAATGGGGGCAGCATGTCACCACAGTTACCACTAACTGCTTCTAACTGTATTCTTATTGAACATCCATGACTGTAGCTACTGTTAGCTTGTTAGCTCAGTTAGCCGTACAGCCAGCTGGACCACCAGGGGAGGGTTGGTGGCCTATACCGCTCCCACAGGAGCTTTGGGCCTCTGGGAGAAGGAGGTTTCAGATCTGGGGCTAGCTGGTTAGCATGCTTACTTCAATATAATAGACTGACTTAAGACAAAATATTGTTGAGTGGAAGTATTAAGTTGCAAAAAATGAAAATACTCAAGTAAGGGTCAATGAGTAAATGTACTGTACGTGGTCAGATTCCATCGCTGGTGTGTAATCTGTACTCCCATCAGTGCCTCCTCCACATGAATATATGGTGCATGGACACTTATATAAAGCTATATTTGTGCTTTCTGTAGGTGTCGGACCGCAGGGTGATAGACACGACGGATGCAGAGAGACGGGCAGTGAGCCCTGACGGACTGCAGGAGGCCATCGACGGCTTAGTGAAGAAGTACAGACAGGCTCGCTCCTTCGTGAGACCCTCCGGCACCGAGGACGTGGTGAGAGTTTACGCCGAGGCAGAAACGCAGGTGAGAGTTTCTTTTGAGACCTTTTTCTTTCTCCTTTTGCTTTTATCATCCGATACAAACAGACGTTGTATTTTGCGTTGCAGGAGAGCGCGGATGACCTGGCACATGAAGTCAGCCTTGCGGTTTATCGTCTCGCCGGAGGAGTCGGGGGTGAACCCAAACCGCTGCACTAGAGACACAAAGTCACACAGAATTGACAAATCCATCGGTGCTTTTTGGATGCAGTCTATTTAATATCAAATTGCTTCTTTTCTGTGAGGTGCCATTTCATGTACTGTTAATTTCACTGTGGACTTCACACTACTTCTCTGTTTCTCTGTATTCGTCTGTCATTGTGAAGAAATGGGACACACTGCGGGAGATTTTGTGCTTCTTTGAAAAAAGCTGCTCTCGGCTTGTTATAATATCTCGAACAGGCGGCTATGTGCCTGGAAATCTGGGTTTGGATATCAATTAAATAAGCTACTTGACTTTATATGTCGTAATCAAAACATAAATTGTCTTTACACTAGTTGAACTTTTTGATAACGGTTTCAATCACATTTTTGTTATCTTGTCACTTCTTACTAAATGGAATCATTTTGTTACTTTATGTCTGTCTTTGATTTTTTAACAGCGGATTTGATTATGAAACAGGTTTACACATGAGGGGAGTTGTAGCAGTCGTACTTCCCTTGAATGTCAGTTGCTGCTTTAGTTTAAATAAATAATGCAAAAGAAAAAAGAGCAAAGTGTGTTTTGTTTTCAGTTTTCAATAGAGCTGCAACTATTAGTCGATTATTCTGATAATCAACTAATCATGCATGTTTCATTCATGTCATTTTTCAGGCTCAATTGTCCAAATGTCCCAGTTCTTGCAGCTTTTCTTTGACATTCATGATAGTAAATGAAGAGTCTTTAGGTTCTGATTGTTTATCAGGTAAAAGAAGCGATTTAAGGACTTCACTGTCTGTAAATGAGCAGTCGTCAGATAATTCTATAATGAAACTAATTGTTATTTGTAGTCGAAGTGTTTAAGCTCTCTTGATTTTAAAATAAAAAAACACAGCTACGATTTGCTTGCAGTTTATTTAGCTACTTTAAAAGACATGTGCGTGACACACAGGAGGATTAAAAGAGCAGAGAGGCAGAGGGAGTTAGGAGCAGGCAGGTCTGAGTTACAGGACACACTGTGTATATTTCTTCATGTTGAGGCTCCACAGAGGAGAAACACAACGCTTGAAATGAGATGAAGCTGCTTGAGTACAAGTGGGAATTCCTTTTTCTGCTTTACAGTGTGTTTTTCCACTTAAATTCAGAGTTAATTCTTTGATTTGCAAAGCACTGAAACAGCTGAATAACATGACTTGACAGGTCTATTCTTCTTCTGTATCATCTGCAGCTCCAGAGATGATGATGGTGCGCGTCTGCGTGTCGCTCTCGTACTTGTCCTCATCTGTCTTTACTGTTCTGAAGAACAAAGGTGGAGGAATAAAGTTAAGAAATGTTATTTTATCAGTCGACTCTCTGTGAGAAATTTGGATGGAGAGCGGATGTTAGCCTCTACCTGATGAGGACAGTCTTTCTCTCGGACATCTCAATGGACTGCTCCTCTGAGGCTGCCTCCGCCCTGCTGATGGTCGACTCATCACGGGCTTCATTTAGCTTCAAAGCCGCTGCAGTGGCTGAGCTATCAGAGGCTGAGGCTGCACACAGGCTGACAGAGGTCGTGAGCTGCAGGCCTCCAGTGAGGGACAGGTTTTGGACAGTGGTGCTCAGACGACTGTCTTCCCCCTCGATCAGCTTCCTGTGGCGAATAAACAGAGGGGAGGGAAGTTAAAATGATATATTCCCGGTGTTCAGTGAGAATTCATGAGATCCTTCTGTTCACCTGTAGGTGGTGATCTCAATCTCCAGAGCCATCTTCACGTTCAGCAGGTCCTGGTGCTCCCGCAGCAGCAGAGCGATCTTCTCCTTGGTCACCTTCAGATCCAGCTTATTGGCCTCCATACGCTCCTGTTGCAGCAGGACACAACACAACAGATTTATTTGAGAATGACTGAAACGTGCCATATTCATCCTGCCGTGTGAGCGGTCGAGTGAATGTAAATAACTGCAATAGCACATCCATCCGCTACCTGTAGGTCCTCCTCCTCCATCTTGTGTTTTTCCACCGTATCGCGAATCTGATTCACCAAATACTCGTTCCTCGTCTTGACCGCATCCAGTTCACGCTCCTTGTCAAGAATCTGCACACACATGGCTCAGACATTATAGAAGGAAACCACTTATACTGTATTTGAAAATAGAAAATCGCACTCACATTCTTCCTATAGCCTGCGATTTCCTCTCTCAAAGTTCGAACACTTTGAGCGTGTTTGGTGGAGGCGCTGCTCAGGTCCTGAAACTTCGACGCGTACCAAGCGTCCATTTCCTAGAGAGAGGTGTGGATGGATAATCACCTATTTTTTTAAAACATTAAACTTGTATTTCTCGTGTGCTGTTTATAGGCCAAACAATTATAATCACGTGTGTTTTTAACATCAGCGAGCGGCTTCCTACCTTTAGGTTTTTGGCAGCAATGCTGTCATATTGAGACTGTATTTGTTTGAGAGCGGTGGAGAGGTCGGGGAGGCCGAAGGTTAAGTCCACTTTGGACGCTGCTGCATAGATCTGCTGCATGAGCTCCTCGATTTCCTTACAGTGTTAACAACCAGAGTTAGAAGAATAACAGTATATACAGCAATAAAATAAACGTTTATATGACTTTATGAGATCATATAAATCTGAAATACCAAAGACAATTTCAGAAATACATTAAAAAAGAATTCGCTCTGGTATGTAGTCCCTTTCATCTCCCTATGCGTCTTCACACCTCGCTAATAATTGCCATGTTTACAGTCTTACTCCCTCCATCCATCACCGGGCTCTCGTTTTAAGTTGTAACCTGTCATAGCGATAATTACCAGCCCATTAAAACGTTCACGATAAAATGAAAGGCATGCCATTATACTCGCATACAGAGACGAGCAGACATTACCTCCTTGTGAACTCTCTGCAGGAAGGCCAGCTCCACCTCCAGATGTTCCAGGCGTTTCTCCAGATGAATCCGTGCTGAGGTCGCTCTGTCCACGTCCTGAGACATTGGATCACATGTGGTTGGACTTGTTTCCATTCATAATTCTTCTATTAATTACAGAAACGTACAAAAATCAAAGTTTTAAATAGACTTTCGACTGTTTCTTACAGGACGGAGAGCCTCGATGTCCTGCTCAGTCTCTTTCCGGGCGACCACAGCTGCTTCGTATTTGGCTTTCAGCGAGTCCAACTGGCCAAACATCGCCTCCTTGGCTGCCAACGACGTATCCTGTACATTGGGTGAAAAGGAGCTCCGGTTGTTGAACCACTAGTCACACCCAACCACAATGTTACGGTCATTATGTATGATCCCCCTTACCCGCTGGACCCTCATTTGCTCGGCGACCCTGTGGAGATCCTTCAGCTGAGACTCGTACAGCTGCCTGAGGCCGGATGGTCGGGCATAGCGGCTCCTCAGGGCCTCAATCTCAGCCTCCAGCAGCTTGTTTTTGGACTCCAGGGATCGCACCTGTAAGAAGAAACACAGGAGGCGTGATGACAAGTTAAAAGCACGAAATACTTGAGTGACTATAGAGTTCATAGTAAAAGTCAGATTGTAAAGTTCAGGTGTCAAGAAATGTAATTAAATGAGCGATAGTGGAGAAAATGTGCAAGTGTGTGTGTGTGTGTGTGTCTCTGTGTGAATGCTCCTCCTTTGCCTTTTCGATATACACTGCCAGGCGGTCATTGAGGACGACCATCTCCTGCCTCTCACTGGATCGAGTCACCATAAAGGCCCGGTTCTCCGCCGCAGCCGCATCCAGGTCCAGCTTTGTCTCCAGTCCGAGGCAAAGTGTTCCCACACTCACGCTGCTGCAGACGGGACCAGAAAAGAGTTTACAGAAGATGAATCACAGTTTGGATTTTGTATAGAGGGACACTTTAAATGAGTCCAGACAGCTAAGGTGTGCAGTGTATGCCTTGCTCAAGGGTGAGGGCTCATTTTCCCCTGAACAGTCTCTGATTTAAACCACTTTTATACACATTCAGTGCTTCTCATACACTCACACTGTAACATTGCCATTTATCTGTTATTGAAGCTGCATTGGGAGCATGAATGTAGTCTTTTACAATGAAGTGTTTAATTGTGTCACATAAAACAATAAATAAAAATAAAATAAGTGAACAGGATTCAGCATAATGGGTGACTCACCTGGTCAAGCCAGCCTTGGAGGAGGCCCTGCGCACCATCGTCCCTCCGCCCCGGGTGTAGCTGACCGACCGGGGGCGGCTCTCCCTGCGGGCGGGAGAGGGACTGGACACCCGGAGCTGGTAGGTGGAGCTGGCGGCCAAGTTACCCTCGAAATGGCGGCGGTATGAAGACATCCTCTCTGGACTGCTGCTCATGTTGACGCTCCTGTAACTTCTGCAACTTCAACTGGAAAACCTAAACTGGTCACTCACACATGTAAGTAGGTGGTGTTGTGTTTATATCCTCACCCAGCCCTCCCTTTAACACTGCACAGGAATGTTGAACCTCCCCAACCCACCCAGGGGTGAGTGTCCCTGCAGACATCTATCAAGGTGACGTCAATTAACTTTCTGTAGGCAACTAAGAATATATATTTTATAATATCACAATTCTCTGCTAACTTACCTGTATAGGCGAAATTATGTAATGCTTGTAGCCACATTAGCTGCACATAATTCTGTATACTTAATCATAATGTTGCGTATTTTGGACACATAGCTAATGAGTTTAATTTTATAGCACATCCATCAATCTGCCAATTTTCACAAACACACACCCATCCATTGAAACCTCCATCGACTTAATCTATATATTTTCTGATTAGCCCCTATTGAATTTATGAATTGATACATTTATAAATATCATATTAAAACAAGCATAAATACTTCCAGAAAAAAAATGCGCAACCTTGTTTTGTAAGTTTTTAAACGCGGAACTAAAAGACGGAACCCTTCATTCGCGTTCCGTCCATCCTTCTCCGGACCACTTTTGACGTTACTCCGGCGTCTGTTTAGCACAACTACTTTGACTAAGCTAACTACTTCGTTTGTACCAGATTATATCGATTTTAAGTGAGCCTCTCTACCTCAACTACTGAGATATGGCGGGAAACTTCTGGCAAAGTTCACATTAGTAAGTTTTTATCAAAATTTTGACGTGTTACGTGTTTTTCTTGTGAATAACCGTCTTTGTTGTGAGGCCTAGCTTTACACTTTGCGCTAGCTGTGTTCTGCGGGAATGCTAACAGTTTCTCCTGAAGAGTTACTACGACATAAAATAGCTGTTTAACTTCACACGGAAGAAAAATATACTAAAGACGAAGACTGTCATAAAAGCTCAATTGGACTGACTTCCTTTCACGTTTTTCCTGTTTTCCGACAGTCGTATAAATGGCTAACATATTGTTTATGTGCTACCCGCTAGCTTGGTTAATAACACTTTGACTAACCAGCCTAACTGTTCAGTTTATTGAATTAATGTGTTTAATTCTCTCTCACAGTCTGCAGTGGGTTCTGGACAAACAGGACCTGATGAAAGAGCGCCAGAAGGATTTGAAGTTTCTGTCAGAAGAAGAGTACTGGAAGCTGCAGATTTTCTTTGCCAATGGTAGGCTATTTGTTTAATTTTGTGTCAGAAGTTTTATAGCCTGAGCCTCTTTTTCAAAACCAGTTGATTTCTTAGAATACATTCACTAACATAGCATCAGAAATACATCAGATTATAGCGAGTATAAGTTTTGAAATTCTGTGTACGTGTACTTCATTCACAACCTAACAGGTGTTTTTGACTACATAATGAGGTCGGGGATATTTTCTAGAAAGGTGGCAGGGTCTGCCAAATGTAAACAAACAGTATGAAATTGTGTTGCCAGTTTGTTTATTGAGTTTATTCAGTCATGAAAACAAACAGTGTTTGTTTATTTAGTTTGGACATAAAAAGTCAGCAAATTAAGGTCTTTGTCTTCTGATTAAAATGTCTTCCCTAGAATACCATTGTCAAGTAATTTAATGTTTAATTTTGTCTCTTTCAGTGATCCAGGCCCTGGGGGAACACCTGAAGCTGCGGCAGCAGGTTATTGCCACTGCAACCGTCTACTTCAAACGCTTCTATGCCAGGTAAGGGAGACATATCGTGTAAAACTGATCCGCTGGTATTGGTATGAAGTTAATTCAGGACTTTTGTTTTGGTTATGTGATTGTACAGCTAAAATGTTTTTCTGCCTTTAAAGCTGCACTACATATTGGCCGTTTTAATTAGTATCTGTAAAAGACCGTCTGCTTGGACTTCGTATGTAATATAATATGCTCACACTTTTTTTTGACAGTGTCATGTTTGTTTTTTCACTCAATAAATTGTCATGTTGTTGCTCTTTGTTATGCAAGTGTCTTGTTAACCTGTGTAGGCTGGGAACATTTTGGTGTAAGAAACATGGATGAAAACAATAAACTAAACTTAACTAAAAACTGTGGTATGAGAATGTACCACAGTGATGATTATTATGTCTGGAGTCAAAAGTGTTATGTTGTTGATAAGTGTAGCATAAGTGTTGTCACAACACTGGAATTTCTAACTTGGATGGAATACCTTGAAAATAGCGATACTTGATACTTGACCTAAAAAATTTTATCCCAAAATTGATAAATCTTCATCTCTTGTTTGTAGGTATTCCCTGAAAAGTATAGATCCAGTGCTCATGGCTCCTACCTGTGTTTTCCTGGCTTCTAAAGTTGAGGTATGGACATTTTTCTCTGGTTCCAGTATGAGTAGAATTTCACACCCCCACAGTTTAGCATCTCAGCTGTCAGCTGCTTATTGATCAGCAAAATACTGCTTCTGTCCTGTAATTATCTGATCTGAGCTCAATCTTTGATGTCATTCCAGGAATTTGGAGTCGTATCCAATACCAGGCTGATCTCTGCAGCAACGTCTGTGTGTAAGTCACCACGTCAAGCAACATATTTCCTCATATTTAAGGTGGTACAGATCTCTATAATTGGACGACAATGTAATCATGTTTTCTTTTTCTCAAAAACAGTGAAAACAAGATTTTCCTACGCCTTTCCAAAGGAGTTTCCTTACAGAATGAATCATGTAAGTGAAATGTTTATTGAAGAATTTGCATTTAAGGCTTTTAGGAACTGTTATGCAGAGTAACTTACATTTAGGGATGTATAAAACTAGCATTAGACATAACATTCATTAAACAGTGAATGCAGCAAAAAATGAAGTAAAGTAAAGTTTAAATGTGTGTTTTCATTTGAGGGATGCACTTGATATGAACATTGTTTAAGGGTAACACTTGTACAGAAGGTTAGAAATACAATTTGCCAGTTTTAACAACTCAAATAACCGCATCCTGCTGGATCAGCTGTGCCATGAATCAGCCACATGATTGTTTTCCTGCTTCCTCTGCAAAGTTATTTATGCACTGCTGTGCAACATTACAGCATACTAAGAAGCCCTTACACTGTATCACAGTGTTACCATGTCAGTGTCGACCAATACGTGAGATTCCTTAACTAATGTTCGCAATCCTCTGATAAAAATGCTGTTGCTGTGAGAGATGGCTTTGACCGTGAGGAACCGGGCACAAATGCAGTCTGCATTTCGCACTCAGGTGTGAAGTGGTGCCCAACGCCAGTATTTTATTCATCCAGCATCTCCACTGAGTTGCCAGGACGTCACCATGGCTGTTCTGACAGGCTGCCTGTCCAGAAAGCTGTGAAAACTAATATTTATAGTGAACCACATTAGAGCGATAGATGGACAATGAGTTCGCAGGGTGCTGCAACTCCTAAACGTCATTTATCAAGTCCAGTCTGCAGACGTAGTCATTTTTATGGCAACAAACGAGGACAATACCAACCATAGAGATAGTTTGAGAGGTCAGTTGATGACTGCTGATGCTGATGTTCACCAACAAAAACTTGTTTGTCATAGTTGAATGTTGTTCAAATGTATACATTTTATTTTTGGTGGTATAAAAATGAAAGGTGTCCAGGTGTGTGGGATTTAGGGGCAGAAATTGAGTATTATTTTCATATAAATTTTTTCAGTAGTGTATAATCACCGGAAAATAAGGATAAATGGGTTTTGTTACCTCAGTATGAGCCTGTTATATCTATAGAGAGTGGGTCCACCATGTTGAACTGCTGAGTCTCTACAGAAGCCAACATTGGATGAAACCAAATGCTGACTTCAGAGAGTCTTTAACAGCCACCGCAGGAGAGGATGAGACATGTGGTGTTCCGTTAGATCAGTAACCTCAATGCTAGATGCCACTAAATCCTACACTATAGACCTTTTAAGGTGTCCTCACTACAGGTTGTCACAACATATATTCACTGCACACTATGTCAGGATCTTAAACTAAACTATCCAAACAGATGTTCTAGTTTAGCCTGACGTGGGTCTACTTCAAAATGTTTCTGTTAGATCCTATGAAAAAGAAGATTGTGTTTTTTTGTTTTCTTTTAAATATTGTTGGGTTAGGTTGAGTTTATTCGGTCTGATATGTTGAATTTATGAATTGATTAAGTTAAATTTGTGTCTTTACAGATATTAGAATGTGAGTTCTATCTTCTGGAGTTGATGGTGAGTACATTGTGGGTAAATTAGCAGTTCAAAAACAATGAATGCACTGTTTTTTAAAAACAAATCTGCCAGTTAAGTGTGCGAAAATGCCAAAAATTGTGAAAATTACCTAAAAAGAAAAAAAAAAAGGCTGGTTAGTCTGGATACAATGTTACTTTGTAGACAATTGTGTCTTATCGAAAGTGTTATGAAATATTTTGATTGATGCTTGATTGTATGGATTACTCATTGTTTACATGATCTGTCTTTCAGGACTGCTGCCTGATAGTGTACCACCCCTACAGACCTCTGCTGCAGTATGTGCAGGATATGGGACAGGAGGACATGCTGCTGCCCCTGGCCTGGTATGATTCAGTCTGTGTACATTTATCTGGAAATTATCCGGTGATCTGACTGATGATTCAATTCACAACATGCTCGATGCAGCTGGTAGTCTTACTCCGTGTCTCTCTGTCTGTACCAGGCGAATAGTGAACGACACATACAGGACGGACCTGTGTCTGCTCTACCCACCCTTCATGATCGCCTTGGGTAAGATTTGTCCCTGTGCATTTTGTCATCGCAGCTATTTAATGCAGTTACTGTTTTAAAATAAGATTTCATCAACTGTAACATGATCAGCTGTTCTTCTTTTCTCCCACAGCGTGTCTGCATGTGGCCTGTGTGGTGCAGCAGAAAGATGCCAGGCAGTGGTTTGCAGAGCTCTCAGTTGACATGGACAAAGTAAGAACGGCCTCACTCTCAAAAATCATTTTGTTTGAGACTCTCATCTTATTAAGGTTGAGACACACTCACGTGTACCCTTTGACACATGTAAAAACTGTTCTCAGAATGTGTCATTTTGCAGAACCATTTTTACTTTTGACTGTTTTGTACTGAGCAGCTGGATCAACATCGGTTAACTTCTGTTTCATTGTGTTTTCTGTCCAGATCCTGGAGATTATCCGCGTCATCCTGAAGCTCTACGACCAGTGGAAAAACTTTGATGACAGAAAGGAGATCGCTGCAGTGCTAAACAAGATGCCTAAACCCAAACCACCTCCTAACAGGTAAACCTCACTCCAGGCTCTATGTGTAAACCCTAGTGTCATACACAATTCATACATGGTTTTATTGTAAAGTATCTACATGTCATTATTTGATCTTTCTCTCTCTCTCTGTTGTCTGCAGTGAGGGTGACCAGAGCTCCAACGGGAACCAAAGCAACTCCTACAGCCAGTCTTAGCGTCTGTACTTCCATGTGTATCCATAATGTTCATGCACAATCTTTGTGGTGTCACCTGGAACAAAAAAGATCACATTTCAGCCGACCAAGATCATCTACGACTGACACCCCAAATAAACTCTGGAGGGCTCCACTTCTCCTATCATTATGGGTTTGAGTGAGATTGAGTGAGCGGCCTAAGAAATGCCTACAGTGATGAGCCGATCGGTGACAACTGTTTTGTCTTCCTGATGAGGCTCTCGGCTCTGCTCCAGACTTGAAATGAACTAAAACTGAGGAACATTTGGGGGGGGGGGGGAGAGGGGAATGTGGGGAGAACTGTTGAGAGAACAGATGAGATGGTTTAGACACCTGCTTCAATGTCATTGTAATGATCCTGGCAGCCTTGAACAGCCCACAGGAGCGAGTCCTTTTCATGTGGAGCTCCGCGGGTTTCGAGAAAACTTGATCACAAGTACTGTGTCTCTATGTGAGAGTGTGTGTGTGTGTGTGTGTGGCTGTCTGCCTGGGTGTTTTCATTCCTCAGGGACTGTAGTAGTCTTCTGTTCAACAATTTAATCCTGTGCTGTTAGAGTGAATCTGATTGGATATCACCCCGTGCAACTGTGATGTGACTGGATGCCTGTGAGTTCTGTGCTGGTTGATCATGAATCTTTGGCAGGAGACAAAATCCTGAGTCTCTTTGGTAGAAATTAACTCAATTTACTGTTTTGAATCATGACAACTCCACCTCCTCCCTCCCACCCCCTTCTCTTTTTTGTAAATAGCCTTATAATTCTATTAATTGTTTTATCTTTACATGTTTTTACTTTTATTAAATGGAAATCATGAGCAGGTTTCGCTTCGTAATCGTCCTTTAAGTGCCCCCGTTTGTTTGAGTGTCATGATTCGGTTTGCCTGCTGCAAAGCTTCTTCTTTATTTTATCTTTATTTTGTCGTAATTTCTTCTGCTTCAGTTGTACAATAATGTTTTGTGTAAGGCACATTTTTTTTTTGTAAAACTTTCTTTTAATTTGTGCTTTTTGAGGTGAACACATCGTTTTAGATTCGTCTGTAAAGTTTTTGTTGTACATTCTTTTAATTCTGCTTTCTGCCATCTATTTAATCACAGAACTGTGGCGGTGTATGTGTGCACATATCTGTAGATGTCTCTATAATGGGATGTATTACAGTGGGAGCTGTGTGTGTGTGGCTATCCTTGAAAAAAACGAGTTGATTGAAAGCCTTACAAAATAAAAGCTGCTGGTTACAGAGAAAAGCCCTTAATAAAAGCACATTGTACCGTTCAGAATGACTGTAAAATGTGTTTAGGGTTGTTTTTCGTTGCATTGCTCAGACGCGTTATGAGTTTTATTTCCTCATTTTTGTCACTTGGGGAAAACATTGCATTAAAGGGCACTTGCAAGTCACTTTCTCTCACTAAGTGAAAGAGACAGAGGCCTCTGAGGCAAGTTAGACCCGGCCTGGTTCTGTGTTGCCGTCTGTTGCATTTTCCTCCCCTTCAGCAGGCTCCATCTGTTACGTGACAGTTCACATGGATGGAGGCGAGAATTAAAGGGCTTCAACCCACATAAATATTCCTACTTGTTCTGTTAACATTTCCCAACATTGTTTTAATTACTTGAATGTCTTGTTTGTTATTTTGAAAGAGCATTTATGGTTAAAAGAAAAAATAAAATGTCTGGTGTAAAACAAAGAGCTTCCTTTCTGTTATTCAAGCTGTTATGTCATGTTCATATAGTGCAGTATGTAATGGACTCTTGGGAATCTTCCAGCATGTTACAAAAGTCTGGAACACTCCCTTTTACCTAACTTCAATGTCACTCCAATGCAGTGAATGTGGTAGGACCCCTAGTGGTAGATAAACAGTATATGTAACATATTACATACCAGGTTTGCCTTTGAAAAATACATTTTTGTAAAGAAGGAGCTTGAAGTTAAAGTAGACTCTTAATACTCAAGTGATCAAACGTTTTTCTGCAGTTTGTGTCAATATAAACATGAGGTAATTCACTGAACACCTTCAGAAGATGAGCAGTATTTACCTATAGGTGCTTTTGGGAGATGTAAGTCCCTGTGACGTCACTAAAGCAGCGTGAAGCCAGAGGAGAGAAAGTACAGCAGGCTGCAGCATTTCTCCTTCAAAATAAAAGGCCGTGAAGAAGTATCAGAAGAAGTAGAATATCAGTGATATCATTCTACTTCTTTGATTAAGTCTAAAAAAAAAAAAAGCTATTCTCATTATTATTTACATGTTGTTCAAGGTCATGCATTTAACTCACTATATCTTTGGTAAGATTTGTATAATTATCATTATTCATAACTGGAAAATTCTAAGTAGATAAAACTTGATTAATAGTTATTTCGCGGAATAACTGTTAATTAACTGAGGTTTCATTCACTATAAACTTACCTTTTATTCATGATGGTTTTTATAAAAAACACCAAATCTTTTCCTGCCTGTCTTGATAAATATGTTATAATATTTTTGTTATTATTTGTGGTCACAGTGGCAGTTGTGCCTTTTAAAGGTCTACTACAAATATATATTAGTTTGAACTACTAATATAGCTTCTTTTATGCACTTTCTGTTTTATTTGTCTTTTGTCGTGTTTGGTTGCCTGCAGTTTGTTATCTTTTCTAGCACTTTTTTTTCCTGTTTTATTTGTATTGTGTCCTATTGCTTCTTATCTGTTTTCATTTTTTCAATATTTAAATGAAGGTTGAATGGATGAATGAATGAATGAATGAATGAAAGTATCATGGTCAGTTACCAGTGCACCTTGGTCTGTTGTGGTTCCTGAGGGTCAGTTCACCCACTTGGTCATTTAGCCATTTTTCATACAAACTGTGTGTAAATACATTTAAAAAACAAACATTTAAATTGTTCATGTAAATGTCATTGTTGTGTGAACTCAGGCATTGATGTATCAGTTCAGTTTGATGTATGCGCTTTTATTTTGAAAGACAGCACCGGAAGCGCCGATGTTTATGAGCCTGCTCTGATCGTGACGGCAGGCTGAGACCAGCGAGCTCCGAGCGGGCTGCGGAGGATGTCGACCCCGCTACGGGGACAAGCTCCGGGCAGGACGCTTGTGTCCAGTCGGCCGCTCCCCGGCCAGTCGCACCGCACCTGCGGCCGTCTGCACCCATGAAGCCCCCGCTGATGAAGCCCCGAACTGCCAAAGTGAGGCGGAAAGTGGCCGGAGACAGAGAGCATGTACTGGCGCGTCGGGTTTGCCTGGACGCGGTCGTGTGTGGTTGATCTTGGCCAGAACCAGAGCTTCTCCTTCGGCCTGCTGGGCTCCGATGAGCAGCTCTCGTTTTATGGGTACATCATCGCCTACCCACTGCAGGACTACGGCGGGATCATGTCAGCCCTGGGCTCGGACTCGTGGTGGCGGAAGACGCTGTATCTGACCGGAGGGGCTCTGCTCGCGGCCGCCGCTTATCTGCTGCACGAGCTGCTGGCAATCAGGTACCAACAACACAGAAAGGGGGGGGCGGTGGAGGTGTAGGAGGTGTAGGAGGTGCAGGGCTGATCAAGGGCCTGGTGGTCCATCTGATGATCTTATTCCGATCATCCAGTCTACCAGTCTGCTGTATTTTCTCTGAGGGGGGGTTTGATATTACTTAATCTCGTCGGGTTGGGCGGGGTGAGAGCGGAGTCAGCGGAGAATAAGGAATCGTGAGTGGGTGGACTGTGATGTAACGGACCCCCTCAACCCCCCCAAACCCCCTCCTCACAAACACATCGGGACGTTTTACACCTTTATTAGCTTGTTATTATAGATTAACGACGAGAGGGCGACTTCCGGCAAAGGGTCGCGGCTTCTATTTCGGTCTCGGTCATCCACAAAAAAACAAAACGATCCCAAAAAGATGTGTTGTTCTTGATGTTTGTTTGTCAGAGGTGTTTTTTCTGCCTGTTCTCTCGTCGTTTTGACGTTACAGAGTGTGACACGGGGTCACTTTGATGTGTCTTCAAGGACAAGGAGACAGGATGTGTTTGCTCCACAGATACGATCCGGCGTTCGGTTTCAGTCGATGAAGCACTGCAGCTGTGGAAAAACACTGCCATGTTTTTTTCTCGTTTACAACCGCGAGAAGTGGGCTGGTTGTGAAAATATACACTATCTCATATATTTGTGGACATTTTTATTGATTATTAATTGGCAGGAGGGAGGTTGTAATGGAGTCTGTTGACCTTAAAGAGTGTCGGGGTTACCTGCAGTCCCCAGCCCCGCGGGTGTTGACCAATCAGAGGCCTGCTACGGCACAGTTCGGATGTCAAAATAAAAGTCAGAATGTAGGATATCAACGTTTTTGTACGTTTTTTAGAACATTGAAACGTTAAAAGGTCGATTTTACATGGAAATACCAGACATGTTTTGATTTGCTCTCATGGTTGTTTTTGTCCAGTTTTATGTTAAATATGGCAGCTTCTGGTCTCTCTCTGTATTCTGGGCTTCATTGTTTAATATACTTCTGTTTCATTTTAAAGAGAAATTAAGCTTTTATAGGTTATTGCGCCAAAAGTGAGCATTTCAGCACCACACAGATGTGGACAGCTCCTCTACTCTGAGGCTCATTTTCTGAGTTCCAGGACATAAACATCTACGCTGAGGCTTGTTTTATCAGAATCAGAATCAGAATACTTTATTAAGTAAGATTATTTTGTGTTCCAATACATAGACACTGACAGCCCTTCTACTCTGAGGCTTGTTTTCTGCATTCCAGTACATAGACGTAGACAGCTCCTCTATTCTGAGGCTTGTTTTCTGCATTCCAGTACATAGACAGCTCCTCTATTCTGAAGCTTGTTTTCTGCATTCCAGTACATAGACGGCTCCTCTATACTGAAGCTTGTTTTCTTTGTTCCAGTACATAGACAGCTCCTGTACTCTGAGGCTCGTTCCAGCACATAGATGCCAAGAGCTCCTTTTAATTCCGCATCCTGCCCACCAGCACGTGAATGTGTTATCTTTATCTGCACGCCTGTCTGACCTTGTCCCCGTCATAGCCTCCGACAGTATTCACGCGAATGCACCATAATCTCTCACAAGGGTAACACTTCATTATTTTGACATTGCAGTTTTCCCTTGGCTCATGTAAAACGGCCCCTGGGCAGACTATCACTCAGGGCCAGTGAAAGGACCTTGGTTGCAGATCGTTTGATTGTTTGATGGCTCGGTCCTCCCACAACACACACACACACACACACACAAGAAAACACACAACACACTTGAGTTAGCTTAGCATAAATACTGGGAACAGGGGTGAACAGCTAGCCTGGCTCGGTCCAAGGCTGACAGTAAATCTTGTCGTCCGTGTGAGGTTGCCAAGAACAGGAAGTCAGTTCGGCCAAGATATAGTCTGATCCATAACTGTGAAATAACCAGAGTCAGGCCTAGTCATTTTAAAACTTCTTATTTTGTGTAGATTATTAGGTAAGTCAAATAAAATGAATGAGTCAGTCAAACTTTATTTGTATAGCACCTTTCAAACAAATCAAAATGCAATTTAAAGTGCTTTATAAAACATGTTATAACAACAGGCGAATGCACACCAGCTGCAATAAAATGATAGTTAGAATAATACGAAATAAAAACAAGCGATAAGAATAAGATGTTGCACCTAAAATTTTATTTTAAAAAGTTTATTAAACATACTAATAATAAGAGAAACAGTAAAATGTAAATACAAATCTACAAAATAGAGTATCAACAGTGTAGGGCTATGATAAAAACAAATCAAATCAAAATAGGTATAAACATTAAAACCATAGAAATAAAAGACACTATATAAAAGGTGTGTTCAGGTGTGTAATGTGTTGGTAAGAGAGCTTCATGGGTGCTGGTAGATGGATGTTGGATGACCTATAGAAAGAGTCAGACCAGCTGTTCCTCCTGCTTCTAGTGCATATGCTAAGCTAACCGCTGGTTTTAGCCTTTAATTCCGCTAACACACACATACGAGAGTGGTGTTAGTTCTTTGAGTGTGAAGTGGTCATCCCAAAATGTCAGACTATTCCTTTAAGTCCAGTAAAAGCAGTGCAGCTGCTGTTAAACTACATCTGTGTTTATTTTGATATTATATTTTTAGAAAGTTACACCATGTGAGCAAAATATAAAAAGGAATTAAAGCTCTCAGAAAATGAAATCTTGACAAAGAGCTCCTCTAAAAGACGGGGTCATAAAGTAAATCAATAATGCTGGAAGCGGTTAACTTGATTTACTTTCACTGTCGTATCGATGAAGGTTCTCAGTCGTCCAGCTCTTAGAATTTACTTTAGTGGTTCAACTTTACAATAAACCAAATTATCTAAACCAGCTGTCCTATTGTTCATCTGTGGGCTTTTGTACAGAGGGCAGAAACTGCCAAAAATCCAAAATAAATAAATTCAGGACTCAATAAATAAATTAGCATGCAGTAAAATGTGACATAAAATCCCTTTTCACATTCTGCCTCTGTATGTCTTTGTATTAATTCCCTTTTTATTTCCTTGCCCATTTAATTTTCCATGTGATTTACTCAGTTTTTTGAGATATTTATTCATGTATATATTTATGTCAGTATTATTTTCACTTTGGATTTTCCTCCTATTTATTTCTCTTTTTATTGACTAGTCGATGGACAGATTCTGATAAGTGATTCGTCGTTACAGTCATTTTTTAAAGCATTAATGCCAAACATTCCCTCGCTGCATTTACACAGCATTTGTTTTCTGCTTCCAAATGTGAATATTTGGTGTTTGTATTAGTCTACTGTCATAATAATCTGAATATCTTTGGCATTAGTTTTTTTCTCAGACAACAAAACAACTGTTAATATAGACTGTGTTAAACCCTGATAGACTGTTTCCACTATGTTGTGACATGTTGTGTCATCACTAATTGGCATATTATTCAGTTATGTGACAAATAGTTACTTGCAGCCATAACCATTACCGCTTGCTGCTTGAAACCTAACCCTTAAATTCAGTTTGCAGTGTTGTGAGGACCTGTTTCTTTACTGTGACTATGAAAAGAAGTGCGTCTTCCTCCGTGTGATCTTCTCCTCTGTCGTTCTCTCGTCCACACAGAAAGGAGGAAGAGCTGGACTCTAAAGACGCCATCATACTCCACCAGTTCTCCAGGCCCAAAACTGGCGCCCCGTCCCTGTCCCCCTTCTGCCTTAAGTTGGAGACCTACCTCCGTATGGTTGACCTGCCCTACCAGGTAGAGCTGTGGTTTATACGTCTGCAATAGAAAGAAAAAAAAAACCTTCATCTGTTTTTCTTTGGGTGTGAGGATGTTTTAATCCCTATTTCTTTTGCGGTAATTACTTTTGCCCTGATTAATTATTGTCCAATTCTGAGTCTCTGCTGCTTCACTCACTGAGTTTCCCACTGAGGGATAATTAAACTTTCATTCAGAAGTTTTGTCTTGATCTAATTCCAATTTAATACACTCAACACCAGTCACCAACCACTTTGTCTCTTCTGTATTTTTTGTCTTCTGTATCTTCTTCTTCATCATCCTCTCCTCTACTCCTTTCCAAACGCTCCCCACATTTCCTGAACCTCGTCTCCTCTCGCAGAACTACTTTGATGGGAAGCTTTCACCGCAGGGAAAGATGCCGTGGATCGAATACAACCAGGAGCAGGTGTGCGGCACCGAGTTCATCATCGACTTCCTGGAGGAGAGGCTGGGCGCGAGCCTCAACAAGAGCCTGACGCCGCAGGAGAAGGCCGTGTCTCGCGCCATCACCAAAATGGTGGAGGAGCACTTCTACTGGTGAGGGACACGTTCCAGTCCAAAGTGCAGTCGCAGCATTGGTCCTCCAGGTCTTGCTTTTAATCCCGAGTCGTGTGTGTGTTTGTGCTTGCAGGACCATAGCGTACTGTCAGTGGGTGGACAACCTGGAGGAGACCCAGAAGATGCTGTCAGTGAGCGGACCGCTGAGCGACCTGCTCAAGTGGATCCTGAGTCACCTGACCGGCGGGATCGTCAAGAGGGAGATGTACGGGCACGGGATCGGACGCTTCTCTAGGGAGGAGGTCTACGACCTGATGGAGAAGGACATGCGGACGTTGGCCACGCTACTAGGTGACAAATCTGGAAAAACCATTGTTCAGTTTGTGAATTATTATCATTTGGAAGTTTGGAGGATTTATTGCTGATCAACAGGGGGAGTTAGAAGGATGTGAGTAAACCCAAACAGCTCACATAAAAGCCTTCAGTACATCAGTGAGTGTATCCAAAGAGATCCAAAGAGATTTAAGGACAGTCTTTGTCTCAGTTAGCGTCGCCTGTGCGTTCACTTAGTTCCCCCCAAGGGCGCATCAACAGGTTTATAAGGAAAGCGAAACAAATTCATTGTCTATCAGATGTGCGCCTTGAGAACTATAAGCAGCAACATCATGTTGTTCTTGGTGAAACACGGCAGTGCCTCCAAAAACGGAAGGATAGCACGATACTGACCTCCTGTGGTGAGAACGTAGCACTGCAGCCAGAGTCAGTACATAACCTCATGCAGAGTGTGGTCGGAGATGCAAGAGAAGCACATCTGAGAGCATGCTGGGAAGTGTTGTCCGGCCTGCTAAGCTAAGCTAAGCTAAGCTAACTGGCTGCTTGTATTCACCGTGGAGAAATGAGATGATGATATTTTCACAAAGGTTTGAATCCCTTTAATAGAACATGTACATATGATTGGTGTCTTTAAGTTGTTATTTTGCAGAGGTCCCATCGTGTCAGACTTGCTAACTTTTATTTGTTTTGGGGGTAAATTTCAAAATCCCTCTGGACTGATTGCAGTGGATTCAGATCACCTGTGCTCAGGGTGACTCCTAATTAATAAGTGGAAGCAGTTTGGGACATTTCCCTCCCAGCCAATCAGACCCTTTCTAAAGGCTTAAGAGAGGAGGGGAATGGCACCCAGTGAAGACTCATGCTCGTTCTGAATCTGTCCCTGACACACTGCAGACCTCATCCCGATTGTTTACCAGTCAGAAACTCTGGTCCATTTATGCCCCTGTTGAGATTTATTTGCTGTCCCTTTTCATTCTATTTGAGGGGAGTGGTGTTTATCCTTCAGCCAAGTTGAGTGACCAGTCAAATGGGCTGCCTGCATCAGGGCCGTCCTTATATGTGCAAGTGTCGCTTGCCTTGAAAATACCCGAAGCCTGCAGGTTTTCTTCTGTTTGTTCAGCTGTCTCCCTTCACCCCTTCACACCTTCAGCTTCTAACATTTAATTTTGCTGGGGACTCCAGAGCTTGGAAAAAAAGCTAATTGCAGTTTTGATTTTCCCCCGAAGAGTCATTTGTTTATTACCCAAGTAGTTTTTGGCATTCCCCGTAGATGATCATATATTCAGTTTATATTCTCATGTACGATGCGGCTGGTTTGTATGCGTTTCACCGCCAGCACCGCCGCAGTTTGACACGTCTCTGCTCCTGTGTGCCGTCTCAGGTGATAAGAAGTATCTCATGGGCTCCAAGCTTTCGACGGTAGACGCCGCGGTGTTCAGCCACCTGGCTCCTGCCATGTGGACGCTACCAGGAACACGGCCAGAGCAGCTCATCAAAGGTAGAAACGTACAACATATCACTGTAGACGTTCATGTACTGTAGGTGTTCTCTTGAAGCCTTATCAGCATCTAGTCTAGATGAGAGTTGGAGTGTTTGTTTAGCTGAGATTATGAGATCTCCTCCACTCAGACTTCTGCAACCAATCCAAAAAAAGTTGGTGAAAAAACGTAATTTTGGGACACTTGCTAGAAAAACGACAGTTGATTGATATTTGTATCTGCAGGATGACAGTCACATTGGCCAACAGATCATCTTATATGTAATATAAGTGTTGTTTTAGTCATCAGTAGGATTGCGTGACACTTTCAGATCCTCTCCCCTCACTCACCCATCTGTCCCCTCCAGGTGAGCTCATCAACCTGGCCATGTACTGCGAGCGCATCCGCCGGCGCTTCTGGCCCGAGTGGTTCGTGGACCTGGAGGACCTGTGCTACAGCGACACCACGGATGGCAGCGACTCGGCCTGCAGGCTCCCCGACCTGGGCCTGTACTCCCGCACGGACTCGTTCCAGGACGACACGCACAACTCGCGCACCCGCACGCCGCAGGACCCGCCGTTGCAGGACCCGCCGTCGCCCGTCAGCGACCCCACGGGCCACTCGCTGTATGACTCTGACATGGACACGGAGTGCTCTGAAATGGACCAGCTCAAGTGTTGACAAAAAACACAAAAAAACAAGTACACACCACATTACACAGCACAGCGCCAGGAGCACACACACTTGCCCCCCTACCTCTTTGAGCAGAAGAACATAACAGGGGAGCGTGTTTTTTTTCTGCGTCGGCGCAGTCGAGGTGGAGCGGAGGACCGACTGCAGTCGAGGGGAAGAAGGGGAAGTGACGCAGATGAGTTTCAGTGGAGGGCGAGAGGCAGTAGTAGAGAAACCAGGAGTAAATGACGCCGCTGCTGAGAAACTCCTCCACGTGGTCACAACATCTCCCCCAAGTTACCATGGCAATGTGTGTTCGTGACCCCCCCCCCCCCCCGCCAACTCCCGTAGCAACCCGCACCACCCGGCCTTGTGTGTGTTTTGACAACCCTTATCGCCTTGTATTGATACGACGTGGTCAGGCAGGGAACTGTACAGGATTCATGCGGAGGAGTTGAGTGTAAATATATAAAAAGGATCTGATTTGATCTCAGATTCAATAGATAGAATATTTAATTATATATATATATATATAAATATATGAGTATAAATAGTATAGATAGCCTGCAGATGTAGAATCATTGTCTCTGTCATATGGTGTAAATAATGTGGGTGTTTACGTTGTTTTGTGTGTCGGGCACAAATCATCACGTCATCGTCCCATCGAGTACCCCCCCCCCCCCCCCCTGCTGGTCCAGGATCAGCACGAGGACGCTATGACTTCCTTTCCTCACTACAGCGATAACACAGTAATGCCTGCTGCCCGCGTTTTAAATAATGCAGTGACGTTTCTCGGAAGATAATCTGCCACAAGCACTTTGAAACTATCCTTTGTTTTGCCAAAAAAAAAACTAATTTTCCTCTCCCCCGCGACCTTAGAAGCATAATATGACAACATACACTGTCAGGACCGTAGCTTTAGGTCACGTAGACGTCGAGCGCGAGTCAAACAATCACGTAGAAATAGATGAAATAGATACACCGTCTGAATGAGAGTGCATGGCTGGTACGTGCCGATGGAAACCTCCCTTTTAAACGTCGCGTTATCCGTGTTTCTTCGCTGGCTCGTTCATGAAGTTTGCCGTTTTGTTTGTTTGTCGCAAATCAACCACATGAGAATCCACCCGTGATAGATAACTTCTGTGTGGACGGCTTGGAAACGTTACGTAAAGCAATAACAGTCGGGCTGTGTCTGAGGGTTAGGTGCGGGTTTTGTGTGTGTTTGTCACTCAGCAAATGCACAAGCCGACATATTGTGTGTTAAAGCTCCTAATGCAGACGCAAGCGAGGGAACATACAGTGAATATGCTACGTTTCCACTGAAAGTATCAAGAACTTTTAGTCCCAGGAACTAAAGACCTGCAAGTCTTTTTCGTCAACTTCGAAATAAGTCCATCTGTTCTTTGCTCTGTAACTCCATGTTGACATATAAATGATGCAAAATGAACAAAACGCAAGCTGAATTTTTAAAAGTGGGTGGCTGTTGTAAAAAAACTCTGCGAGTGCTCAACCAATCAGAATAGTTCGGTGCTGCAGGCCACACCCCCCAAAAGTTCCTGAACCTTTTTGGAAATACAACCATCCAGAACGTGGACTTTTTTGGGGGGGGCCCAATAATATCCCCGGAGGTTAATTCAGGCCCCGGTCCCTTTGCAGAGGAAACCAATTAGTTCCTCCGAAGGTTCCCGGTCTCTGGGGAAACTTCCTGCAGTGGAAAACGTGGCTCTTGTGGCGCATGGATGAGTCACCCTCTGTGCATGAACGATGAGCTCTGCTGACGTTTCACAGCTGAACCTTTCCTCATTAACACACACAGAAGAACACACACACACACACACACACACACACACAAACTGTCGTGATATTAGTTATTTTGCTTAGCTCATCACTGTCAGGACGGCTTAATGTTGGTCAACTAGTTCATCAAAGTCAATACAGGACACTTGAAAAAATCAACTCTTCAAGTGGATCCACCAGCTGCATCAATTCCATTGGAATGATCTGAAATTGGCACAAAATGTCACCACTTTAAATTCTCATGCTAAATGCAGATATACAGGATTTGTATTCAAGTTAAATGTTGGCAGATGTATATCAGAGAGAGTTATTGGAGATCGCAGAACAAAATGCCAAAAATATGCGTTGAGATTATATATGTATTTATTTATTTATTTATTTATTTATTTATCTATTTATACATCTCAGAGTTGCAGGGACATGATCACATATCTGTAAACGCTGAAGTTTATCCGTCCTGTCTCATTTTCAGCGGCGGTCCCTCCGCAGGTGTAATGACAGTTACACAGCAGTGAAGTTTAGTTTATTCCACCCAGAAAATGTCCTGCTCAGTACACACAATGACACAGTAGTTCACAGCGAGTTTAAAAGCAATGTTAATGTTTTGAATAGACGTAATAGTCCTTTAATATATATATTTTTTAAACCCCTCAAATATTGACAGCCGGCCTTAAAAATCAAGGATCAGTCTGGCTCGACTGGTGAATATAAAGTTAAATATATAATGAGATGAAATATGTAGCATTAATATGTAGCAGTATGTTGTAATTGACATAAAAATTAACAGTAACGTCTTAAATAAATTAAGGTGTAAGGTTAGAAAGCTCAAAAGGCGCCTTGTTGACTCTGGTGTCGTTAAGTAAGACCACGATGTCGATGATTTAAGGAGTTTACCACGTTCCTCTGTGTGTCTCCGTCGCTTTAAAGCATTCTGGGTTCTCCGCTCGATGAAACAAAGTCCGAAATGTCAAAAAGTTGGGCTTTAAATCGAAGCAGCGAGGAGACAGCTCAGACTTCTGTGTTCGAGTGCTCCAGATTCATTCCGACACAGCAACATCACCTGAAACAGAAGAGAAATGAACGGACAGATTAACTTCCTGTGTCTTAAAAACCCTTCGCCTGCATGTTTCTTGCCTTCTCTCATCTCTGGTCAGATTCGGCCTTAATGAAACTGACTCCTCAAGCTGTTTACTTTCCACCAGTGCCACCGTGTGACTTATGTTTTTATACGTCATATTGATTTTCATATTTAATTATTTATGCTGTGTGTATTTATTGATTCTGATGGTGGCTGTACTTTGCACTTCTTTTCTTATGTTTACACGTGTTTTTTCTTTGGTGTCAATCAGAAGTATTGATTTGTGTGTTGGTGCAATACTGTCGATTCTCTGACCTCCGCCGACGCTGAACAAGCTGCGTATTCTCCAAGTCTTTCGCCGTACTTGCATGTATGTCCATGTTCTGAGATGTCATTTGATAAATGTTAAAGATTCGTGTCATAATATCACTAATATGATTCGTCTTAATGGTGCAATATGTGAGACTTTAAGTTGAAAACATTTAGAAATGGGCAAAAATTATCAAGAGAACGTGAATGGAAGGCTGACGTTATGACACCTGTTGCAGGGATAAAGACTGAAGCTAGCATGCTAACTAGCTAGCCCTGGCACACCCCGGTCCATGGCCCAGTCTGGACCTCTAACTGCACGGCTAACTGAGCTAACTAGCTAATGGCAAATACTCTATTGGTAGAAAAACTCTTACATACTGCACCTTTTAAAATATTTCAGTCCCTCGTCCGCTGCGAATTTTACCGTCATGGGTTTGACTCTTAAAACCATTAAAGGGACACTGTGCAGTTTTGGAGGAGAAATTCAAACTCTGTAATATTGTAATATTTACAAAATTGTAATAGTACAAACTTAATAAACAAGCTGGGCTCAAAGGAAAACAGAACACTGTTTGAGGCTAGAAAGGTGGCAGGGTCCGCCACAGGTAAACAAAGTAAAACAGATGTGTTGTTTGTTTAAGTTAGTTTGTTTAAACAGTCATGAAAACAAAGAGAGTTGTTAATTTAGTTGATGAACAGTAAAATTCTTTCTCTTCTGATTAAAGTGTCTTCCCCAAAACTACATAGTGCACCTTTAAAAAAATAAGAAATGAACATGAAATGTTGACTGCTAGAGCTCAGACCTGCACGTCGAGGTCAGCCATAACTGCAACCACTCCTTCCAGATCAGCGTCCGTGGTCATCCGTCCCGGTGTTCCTCAGCAGTCGAAGGTCAGGGGTCAGCCCCCCCCCTCCATCGAGATCTCTGCTGGTAGACCGCAGAAGCCATACTACGACTGCATTGTCTCGTGGTGTCGTGTGTGTGTGTGCTGAAACACTCGTGGAGTCTCATCAAAACTGTAAATAAGACAGCTTAATCTAATCAATGATGCGAACATGATCTAAAATGCTCTGTAACATTAAAAAAGAAGATTCTTATGAATGTATCATACCTAGAGATTAAAAGAAAAGCTGTATGAGAATGGATTACTGTTGATATTTCATTAAATATAGCTGTGGTATTTTCCTCTTGTTTCACTTCATTTATTGTGTGTCGCTCGGTGTTGAAATGTGCAGAATAAGAGGTGAGAGCTGCCCCGTATTAACAGTTTTTAGAGGTGGATATATCCGTCTGGTAATCCCCACTCCCTCTGTGCTTGCTACCATATGACAATGCTAAGCCCACCCAACAATGCTGAAGAATTAGCTCTGTGGCCTTTTTTCTTTGTGCTTGTGCCGGAGCTCAGGAGGAAACAGAGGGAGGGAATGAAAAAAAGGAGGGCAGGGAGAGAGAAAGACGGAGTGTGGGGTTTGAGGCGAGAAGAGGAAAAAAAGAGATAAACAGTCGCGAGCAGATGAATGATATTTGATGACTTTGGCTGGTTGCGTTTCTGCGGCCATTGTGCAGAAGAATCCCTGGGAGATCCCGTCCACACAGCGCAGAGGAGACAATTCAGAGCTGACAATGACACCCGCGCGTAAAAAAAAATCTCTGGTGAGTCAGAGATGGCATACAGTGTTGGAGGCAGCAGCTGTGTGTGTGTGTGTGTGTGGCTGTCTAACACGTGGCTGTGTGCATGATGTGTGAGGTGGGACGAGTGCAAGGGAGGAGTGAATGTGCCTTTGTGTGTGTGTGTGTGTGTGTGTCTGTGTGTGTGTGTGTGTGTGTGTGTGTGTGTGTGTGTGTAAAAAATATGAATAATGCAGAGGATGCCTGTACGAGTGAGAGCGAGGGCCGGGAGGAGGGCAGATGGTCGCCTGCTGATAGGACAGAATCCAGGCAACAGGGTCCTCCAGAGAGCTGGGTTTAGACCTGGCTTAACACACACACACACACACACACACCCACACACACACACACACACACACTCTCACACATGGATACACACACGCACACACACACACACACACACTCCTAAACCAAACCAAAAATATTCATGCTTTTTTTCCACCCCTTTTTTTCTCTTTTTCAAATCTCTCTCTCTCTCTTTTTGAATTTGCCCTAAAAGTACACATGCTAGTTCAGATTTCAAAATAAAAGCCTGGAAATAAGGCGATGAAACCGGCACAGTAAACCAGACAGTTTGAGAGGAAATATGGAGCCCGTCATTGACTGATTTCTTTCTAGTCCTTAAGAAAAGGGATAAGAAACTAAAAAAACACAGAGGTGGAACTTCCTCATGAACTATTCTTGCATTAGTTGATTTACGACCTCCTGCTGTTTGTTTGTTGTTGGTTTGTGAGCCGGATTACACAAAAACTTCTGAATGGATTTCCATGAAACTTGGATGTAGGATGGGTCTCAGCCCAGAATGAGACCCCATTACCTTCTGCTGCAGAAGGAGGGTTTTTTTCTCACTTACTTTACCATTTCAAAATAGTTTTTTTTTTTCAAGATTTTTGTGACTTTCTCAGGAAATGATGCGTAAATCTTGGTGAAAAAGAATCACACATATTTAGGTAGGCGATATTTACGAGTGAGTACAATTTGATGTCAATAACAACCCACATGTAGCAGAAATAGATATGTTTTATTTAATATATTAGGCTTCGTTGAATCAAAGGGGACTAATGGGCCTTGGTGGAGGTATACGCTCTACTGAGAGTCATTCTGGTTTGTATTGTTTTGTACAGATTTTAAAGCCCAGTGGGTTAGCTGTAAAATTCAATCCGACGTGTCTTAATTTAAAAATCCTCAGAGCACAGACGTAGCCACATTTTTAGAAATACTGAAGTCATGTGAGCTGAAAATATTTCTGTCATAGTTCGCTGTTGATGTATATTTTTCTGCATCTCATCTTATTTTTATTCAAAGAGTGTAGCGAAAGCTGTACGAGTGTTGAATCCAACCTGTGGCCCTTCCTCCCCTCTTTCCTGCCAACTCTCCGAGCTATCCCGTCAAAATACAGGCTCTGAAAAAGCCCCTAGATACAAATAACAATGATAAAAAGTAGAGAGATTAAACCACTGTCTATTTTTTCCCTTTAATTAGTGCCAGACTACTTATGTATTTGTCAGAAAATTTGCGTAAAATATAATCTATTAATTATACGTTTTGGTAAAATAAGTAATTAGTGCTTCATGTTTTTAACGCCTCCTCGCAGCCAAGAATTTAAATTGTGGTGGAAAAATACTGGAATCAGCCTGAAGAAAGTGTGCAGATGTTGATAAAACCACAGAAAAAATAAAAAGGACATAAACCCAGACTCATGACCCTGAATAGTGTCGGAGGTCCTGGCTGGTTATGATTTATAAAAGAGCATTATGTCATTAAAAACCTCATCCCCTGCTGATGGAGCCGCTCTCCACTCCACCTGCTGACAGCCACTAGGTGGCAGCAGCGGACTGTTTCTGATTTCACCGCCGAGCAGCCAAAAAAACATCTGACAGGAAACACTGGAAATAAAAAAGAAAAAAATGTAGAAAGACATTTCTAACAGGTGCCAAAACATATTTTTAAAAAACAAACTTACTCCAAAAAAAATTCTCAAAAGTGTCTTTAAACAGGAGCGAGCTTCAGTCTGGATTTTAAAATCACACACTGCGTCCACAGGCTTCTGCTGTGCTCTACAGTTTTTAATTTAATTTGTATTATTTCAACAAAATATCTCGTTGTTTCCTGTGTGTGCTGACGTGTTAAGCGTCCCTGCGTATTGTTCAAATTATTCACCTTCACATGCAGGTGATTTAACTCGTTTATAATTATTTAACTGTGTATAATGGAGGCAGCAGGCCAGATTACACATAGTTCATAATGCATCAGCTCCTGTGCTCCACCTGCAGCTACACACCTACACCCTCTTTTTAATTTATCTGTTGTTTTCTGCAGAGATGCTTTAACTGTCCTGATATTTTAAATATTCATAATTGTCAATTAGTTCCCACCTGCAGCCTGATGAAGAATATCAATGAACGCGTTGCTGTCGTTTCATATTTCAACATCTTCATCTGCAGTAAACACTTCACCCAGACAGCTGAAGGACAGTCTGAAGCCAAACCGAGGCGGACTGATACAAATCCATAATTATGATGCAAAGCCGCGTGCGAGAAGAAGAGGAAGAAGAAGAAGAAGAAGAAGAAGAAGAAGAAGAAGAAGAAAAAGAGGAGGAGGAGGAGGAGCTTGTTGCCAGATCCTGAAGCTGAATAAAAGTGCACAGACTGCGGTGTTTTGTAGAAAACAAATACGATTTAATGACAAAAAAGCAGATAGAAATTGTGCAATCGTTGATTTACTTTTTCCCTTTTCTTCTTGTTGATCACAGATTTCAGGTCGATGCTATTTTGTTTTGGTTTGTGTTGATTTATTTTTTTTTGTGTTGATTTTCTTTCTTTCTTTTTTTTTTTTTAAATCCACCTCAGAAAAAAAACAAACTCCAATTCAGCTGAAGGAGAAGCTGTGACGTAGTCAGAATTGTAACAGAAATATTAGGCCTCGTTTAAATAATAATAATAAAAAAAGGCGAATTATTATGCAACGATGAGGACAAACACCCTGCTGGGATTATTACCAAGTATTATATAAAATATATATATTTTTTAAATGATTATGTGAAATTATTGTTTTTAAAGGAAGTGTAGGCTTCGTTGTGACTCTGACAGGTGGGCCCACAGTCATACATTCAGGAAGTGTTCACCTCTTAAATCAACATCACGTGTCTCTAATTTAAATATTATATTTCTGCGTCCTTCAGCTGGATTTGAGTTTTTCGGAATTTCTGTATTTTCTCTCCAGAGAATATAAAATCTCTCAGCTAACAGAGGTGGATCATCCCTCCACCCTCCTCAATAACCTCCATCTCCATCAGGTCAGGTTATCAATCACAGGATTTAAGTGGCACAAGAAAACACGTGTCTGTGTTTGTGCTTTGGCACAGACTGACGGAGAGAAACAACTGAACCAACAAACAAAGATACAAACAAACAAACAAACAAACGAATCGAGATACATCCCACAAATAAGTCTTCTCGTCGGTGAACGAGTCAGTAAAGTCGTGGAGCCTCTGCGGCCACAGCTGGTACCAGGAGAGTTCAGTTTGTTGCTGCTGCTGCTGCTGCTGCTGTATTATCATTTTTTTTCTCTTTTCTTCTTCTTTTTAGGAAAGGAAGGCAAATCAAATGTGAGCTGGATCGCTTTTCTTTAAAAAAACAAAACAAAACAGAACAAAAAATTGTTGACAGTCTCGGTCTTTAAAAGACATCACAGCGTTTTTGGAAGAAAAAAAAAAGAAAAGAAAAGAAGAAGAAGTACAGAAATAACAAACAGCGAGAAAACACACTGTAAACAGGCGCACAGAGGAAAATGTCTGCACAGAAAGAAAAAGCGATAAAGTGAGCCAATACTCATACATCATCACCATTATTATTATTATTATTATTATTATTATTATTATTATTATTACAGCTGTAGTTATACATTTAATTATAAACCAAGGAAGGGAAATTTAAATGAACAATAAATCAGTTCACCACGTTAGAATAAAGACATTAATAATAATAGTAGTAGTAGTAGTAGTAGTAATAATAATAATAATAATAATAATAATAATAATAATAATAATAATAATAATAATAACAGTGGTAGCGGCTGGCTGGTATTGATTTTGCTCATTGTACAGCAGGTGTCTGCCATTTCAGCCCTCTTCTTGCCACAAGCTGCGAGGAACCCCTGTTGCTTTTGTTATGATGGAAAGATGGCGTTTATTTACCCACACTGGCTGCGACTCACTCATCATCCTCATCCTCCTGCAGCCCACAGCCTGGTTCTGTATTCCCCCCCGCGGACACCTCGTGTCCACCTCTGTCTGTCTCTGTCCGTCTTTAATGGCACGATGACACGTCGGGAGGAGAACGTGTAGAAAAAGCATTTTTCGTGTCAGTGTCGCTGTTTTTTCTCTTTTTCTTTCCTGTTTTTTTTTCTTCTTTTTTTTTTTTTTTTTTTGTTCATTTTGGTTCGCCGGATCTCAGCACGCTCTCTCCACACAGCTCTCCACTCTGCGTATTTTCAGTGCTTTGCGCGCCGCTGTGTACATCCCCACATTGTGTGTGTGTGTGTCCCGTGAGGTCCAACATTTCAACTGGCTCGGGTCCCGGGCGGTTCCGAGAATCAAACAAATAAGGAGGGCATTATTCCTCCTTTTTTTTTTAAGGGGTCCGTGTTGCTGCTCTGAATCGCACACTGGGGGGTCACTGCACAGGAGTTTGTCCTCCGTGGTGAGGAGGGGTGTCCCCGTACATGTCCTCTCCTCCTGGTATCTGTCCCCCAGCGGGTGTCATCCTCTTCTCCTTCTGCCGCCTGTTACAAAACCAAACCCTCACCACCTCCTTCTCCAGCTGCAGGCTGTCCGCTAGGGAGTTGATCTCCGCTGCTCCCGGTTTTGGACATTTGAGAAAATGGCTCTCCAGAGCCCCTTTCACGCCCACCTCGATGGAGGTCCTCTTTTTCCTTTTCCGTCCCTGTGCCGCGATTTTATCCAGGCTCGTGGGGCTCCCCGAGGTGGAGTCCGCCTCCTCCAGCCACTTGTTCAACAAGGGCTTGAGTTTACACATGTTTTTGAAGCTGAGCTGAAGCGCCTCGAACCTGCAAATGGTGGTCTGAGAAAACACGTTCCCGTACAGCGTCCCGAGAGCCAGTCCCACGTCCGCCTGGGTGAAGCCCAGCTTGATGCGTCGCTGCTTGAACTGCTTGGCGAACTGCTCCAACTCGTCGGAGGTCGGTGTGTCCTCGTCTGACTGGTCCTGGTGGCCCCCGTGCTGGTGATGGTGTGAGAGAGACTGCTGGTGGGCCCCGGGGCCTCCTCCGTGCTCACTGAGGTGCGGGCTGTGGCTGTGGTGGTCCTCGTCCCGCAGGGGGTGGTGGTGCATCCCCCCTTGCTCTCCCCCCGGCATCAGACCGAAGCCGGACTGGGAATACACCAGACTCTGGCCCTCAGATGTCGCCATACCGGGGATGTGCGTGCTGGCTGTGGTGGTTCGCCATGCTCTGGCGTCGTGATGCGCCTGCTGGTGCGCTAGGTGAGGGTGTCGCTGTTGCTGCTGCTGCTGCTGCTGCTGCAGATTGCTGGAGTTCTGCAGCTCCTCTCGGTCACTGTCGTGCAGCACGGGCTTCACGTCCTGCTCTCCGAGGGGACTGGACGGCCAGGGCGCCCCGCCGTCACCGTGAGACAGCGCCGTTATCCACTGGTGCGCGTGGCTGAGCGGATGTCCACCGCCCGGTAACGAGCTGTAGTCGTTCTGGAGCAGGGTGTGCGCGTCCCTGTACGCTGCCGCCTGCTGCATGCTCCCGGACTCCGAGTGCGGCGGCGGCGCGCTGCTGGGGGTGGTGAGGACGCTGTAGTGGTTGGACGTTGCGGTCGCCATAACTATCGGAGCCAGAGTGATAGCTGGAGTTAAAAGGAGGCTGCCTTTGACAGTAACTCTTTTGCGCCACGGGGCAGCTAGGCGTCTCTCTCCAGCATCTCCCGGGCGCTGTGCCAAGGGGACGCAGAGGCGCGCACCTGTGGTCCGCCTCGCTCCGCTCTTTATTGGCCAAGAACGGTTGACAGATGTGGTTACCCCTGACAGCACCCCGCTCATTGGTCACGGGAGATTGTACAGAAACCCCAATCACTCTGCCCAACAATACTAGCAGTCCTGCAGCATGCTCGAGTACAAAGTGGAGGGAGAGATCGGGCTGCGGAGTGTAAACACAGAAAAGACTGAGCGAGGGAGAGGAAAAAAAAAAATACGATGTCGAAATTCCCATAAGAACATTGATCTGGGTCAGTGGGTCACATTTATTTGTTTCGCGCGTCAAAACGGTGCGTAAAAGTCGCACGAGATGCACAGAATGCGTTGTAGTGAGCACACTAATGCCTTTTAGAATCGAACTTTTAGTGCTAAATTCGCAGAACTCCCCGAACCTTAATTTGAACCCAGCTTTCCTGCATTTGAAGTAGAGTCTGTGGGCTCCTTTGCGCCGTGAAGCAGCGAGCAGTGCTCATGAGGAGGAACTTCCAGCTGCCTCTCTGCCCTCAGGACGCTGTCCAGAGAGAAGGGGCCGCGTGCTTCCAGGGCCTCTGCCCCGTTGCCATGGCGAGCGCGGTGAATGGAACAACGCCCACGTCACAGCTGCATCTCGCGCCTTCTTTTCGTTCCGTTCCAAAGGGCTCATGGGGGCCGCGCGCTCGGCCGCCGGGACAAATAATGGGGGGCGAGCGGAGAGGGCAGCTCGGGGCCAAAGAGAGGAGGCTGCAAGAATGGACCCTTCAGCCCCGCTCCGCGCCCTCGCGCGCCCCTCCACCTGCTTGTTGGGTAAACTTTGAGATGGATGCAGCCACAGTGGCACGCGAGGCTTCGGTTTCCCAAAACACCCTTTACAACAACAACAACAACAACAACAACAACAACAACAACAAAAAGGGCAGAGGAAAATAAAAACACTGCTGCTTTTTAAACAATCCAGCTAGATGTTTTAATTCCACACACTCACAGTTCATTCTGCTTAATTTAACTGTCCATGATAAAAATACATTTAGCTGATAAGACTTTTATGGGATAACAGTAAAAAATAAAAAGTATTAAGTCACTTTCTCTGGCCAAATGTAGTAACACATGATGAATGAGCCTCTTGCATCTACTGTAATACCACAGATGTACACTGGGTGGTTTATTTCCCCCGAAAAAAAACACAAGCGGCGCACATTTAGTGAGCGTTCACCCAGCAGTGAGCAGTGGCTGGTCGGCCAGAGAGAGGAAGCGGTTCACGGGCGACGTAACAGTTTAGTTTGTCCTGGTCTCTGCTATTAAACGGTTAACATTACTTTTAACAGTTATCACCGAAGTGTACGCTGAAACTTAAAAGAAAAACATGTGCGAACTGTTTCATGTGGTGTTGTGATGGAGGCATGGCAAATCTGCTGGGCGACAACAGACATACAGAAATACACCTGCCATAACCGCTACTGGACACTTTAAAGGATAAGTTCACTCAAAATGAAAACGTATTCATTATCATGCCGATGAAAAGTCAGGTGAAGTTTCACGGTCCACACAACATTTCTTGAGCTTCACAGCGAAATAACACTGCAGCATCCTTCAAAACAACTGAAGTAGATGGGGACTTGTTTTAAAACTCAAGAATAAAGCTGATAATAAAACATTAAATGGCTCCGTACATCTCATCTGGAATCTCATCTCATCTGGAATCAAGTGTCCAGAGGCCCCAAGGTCCCAAACTGATTTGAAAATAAGTCATCTTCACTATAGCCGCTAAGCTAAAGCATTAGCAAAAACTGAAAACGGACACAAAATGGCTCCAGTTAAGTTGTAAAGACATTATTTGCACCCTTGACACTGTCAGGCTAAGTGACTACAATGAAGATTTTGGCTTAAAAAAGGGTGTCAAAAACACATTTTTCAAATAAATGCGGGATCTCTGGGATTCCTACGCCGGACGTACTGTATGGAACCATTTCATGTTTATTTTTTTGGTTGTCTGTTAACGTTTTAAAACAAGTCCCCATCTACTGTCGTTGTTCAGGAGGATGCTGCAGCGCTGTTTTGCTGCAAAGCTCCAGAAATGTTTAACAGACATCGAAACTTCAACTGAGGTGAAAAGATCATGAGTGAATTTTCATTACCGGGTGAACTTGATTTTGAGTGCAGGATTTCTACATGTGATGAAGTATTATTCCTCTGGATCTGAATGTTTCTTCCATCGTTACAACACAGAGGCATAAAGACTGAGATCTGATAACACGGCCGCGTCGTCTCTCGGGTCTGTTGGTTTAGAAAACAGCCGAGTTTGTTTCGAGAAAAATTCATCAAAGCGCCAAATCTGCACTATCTGCTGCTCCTATCTTTAAAACGGATGCAATATTGAAATTAAACTAATCCTCATTCTGCTGAGCCCCCCTGAAACCCCGTCAGACCCCCGGGGGGGTCCCTGGACCTACTTTGGCAACTACTGGCATTTAGGAGATGTGATTTTATTGGCTCAAAGTGGGACACCGGCTGTAAAACATCACAGCTATTAAGAGGTTAAAGCAACCTCGAAGGACAAAAAATATGCAAGTTTCACCTTCAGACGGAGGCGGTGCAACATCACAGGGCATCGAGCAAAACACGTGTACACCTTCAGGATAATTTAAAGTCACCAATGCACGCAGAACTATAAAACCTCCCTTATATCGCTGATTAATTAAAGACCATACCATAAAATCCCACATAGGAAGCGATGGGCTAATTGATAAATATTTTAAATCCAATCAAGCTGAAGATGCTTAGACATAAACCGACGCGCATTAAATTATAGGGATCGAAGGAACACTGGCTTATGATTAGGGTGTAATTCTGAGAATTACCAAATGTGTCGCCAGGGGCTCCGGCAAGCCGTGTGTCGAGAGAGGCAAAACATATTACCCTAATGGACTAATATGCAAACTACTGGCCGCCCAATTACGGGACTTAATAACGCATAAACGATGCGAGTCCTGTTCTTACAAGACGAAGGGGTCGCTGTTAATTCAGTCAAAGGGCCCGGCGATTGCTGTCAACACACGCTGCCGCTCGGCACATGCACCGTCTGTGTTTTCCGCGTCCCCTCTTTCTGCGTTTTCCAGAGTGGGAGTTAATGATGGAGAATCTGAGCGTTAAATTAACAGTAATTATACGGCCCCGGCGCTGTAAAGATTCAATTTCTTCGCAAGTCTAATGGGCCTAAGTGTCCCCGTGCGCAGGCGGAGCTCTCCATGAGATATTTATGATTGAAGCGCACACAGACGGAACAAAAACAAACACACACACACATTATATCCCCCCCTCCTTTTTAGAATGGTGACATCAGTGGCTTCACGTGTCCGTAGTGCAGAAGTTCGACTCAAAGCCAGAACTCTTTAAATCCAGATGTTGAAAAGCCACTTTTTTTTTTCTCCCCCCGCTGCTCTCGTGTAAATACTGCCACCATCTCCCACATTAGTCTCAGAAAGAGTGGTTCAAGTGCAGGGTGAAGCCATTTATGTGCGAATGTTTGCCAGCGCGCCGGCTTTCTGGTGGCTTTCACTTTCTCCAGGCCAGAGTGTGACCGGCCCATGTCCCTCCCCCTGTGGGAACTCTAACGCCGGGGTAACCGGGGGAGGCGGGCGGGGAGAGGGGGCCGCTTCTTTATGCTGCCGGACACAGGGAGATAATGGCCATTCCTCCACAGCTGGCCCACACAATCAAAGAGAGAGGGGGCTCGAAGGATTCCAGCTTTAACCAGGCCATTGTCTGGTCTAATTACATCTGAATGAAAGACCCCAAGAACTCACCTCCCCCCCCGGGTAAAAACCTGCACAGAATACCCCAAACAACCCTTTAGGGATGAGGGAGAGAGTGTGCACACGCAGAAATATATAAACCCTGGACTCCTTCATTACCCCCTAAACGTAAGCACACAACCGCAAACACACACACAGACACGCACACACACACACACACACACACGCTCACATCCCCAGCAGGCTCTCATCAAAGTGTTGTGTCTCTCCGGCAAAACACACTCACATGTGGCACTCGGCATTAGATCAGATCTCAGCTTGCTGCTCTCAGAAGAGATGAGGAGGTTCTTAGAGGACTTAGGTTGAATGGAAAACGCACTGAAGAGCCTTTTTCCCCAATGCGCCCCCATAATCCCAATCTATACGCTCCCTCTGCCCCGCAACCGCCATCGCTCCGCCCCATCTGTAGCCTCGAGTTGTGCAGCCTCGGCATCGGTACGGTGCGGTTTGATGTGACTGATGCTTTGATTTCCACCGATGCGATGAGCACTGCAGTGTGATTGATGCCGTTGACGGCGTGCGGGACAATCCAGACGTGCAAGAACAGGTTAAAATTTTAAGTGCGTTCGCTTTTGCTGAGAATATACGACGCCGCGAAGGGGTTAAAATATCCCCGAACTGTCCGCCGCCTGCACCTGTAACGCTCGGTGGGAGTTGCACTTTAAGTTGAAGCACTCAAAGCAGTTGAAGTGTCAGCTGAAGTTGAAGCGCTGAAAGGGGTTCGAGGTCTCGTTTGAAGTGCAATTCCTGAAAGCGTTTCAGTGCAGCGGGCGAGAGCAGAAACCGCCGGGCGAAATGTGAACGATGAAAGCAGTTGAACTGTCGTTTTGAAGAGATGAAACCGGCTGTAATATCCAAAGCTCCGGAGATAGCTTGAGTGCGCCTTGATTGTTGTAAGTGTCGTTCGATACGTAAGAAGTGAAGCGGGGTCGTTGAGTGAGAGGAAACTCGCACATCGCCAAAAACGGTGAAAAATCCGTAATCGTAATTCGTGTTAATTCTGCGTCCGTCTCTAGAGCACCTTTCCTGCCAACATTTAGCAGCTGATTCCACCATTTACACCAAATTTATGAAAAAAAATACATTGTGCTGATGGCAAACAAGTTAAACTTTACAAATACAGTATAAAGTAACCAATACGGGCAACTTTTATGACGACTGTTGAGGGAGTGGCCGAGACTCAGGAGTGTGAATCTTTGGCAATCTCCATCTAAAGTCCATCAGTGTAAAGCAGCCTCTCCGGTGCGCTGTTCGCTCCGGTATGGTCATCGTTCTCCAAGCGACTGTAAAAAGTCTTCAGAAACATGTGGTACACTTAACGTTCACCTGACAGAGGTAGTTATTCAGCCATTAAATAACAGAAATGTCATGTTTTTTTAACTACAAGATAACTGCTTGCAGTTGAGCGCCGCTTTTTTGTTTTTAACATTAGGAGTTAGAAAATCGATTTTTGGACCTCTGTGATTTAACGATTCTGAATCGTAGAGAATCAAAAGTCTTGAATAATTTCTTTTTCACCCATCCCTACAAAGACAACCTTAAAAAGAAACACTCAGTTTTAATTAATAACAAATTATCAATTATCTGGGCCTTCTGGTGAATTTGGGAAATGTTTTGTTCTGAAACACAAATCCCAGGTCTGTAACAGTTTGTCCGACATAAAGTAGGTGTTAACTACAAACACAAGTCATTACGTCACAACAATACAATGTGTTGAAAACTTGTGTCTTGAAGTAAACGTGTGTGAAACGCTGTGATCCGACCCTTTTGCTGAAGTTACGTGGCCTATCACAAGACGCTGCACATCAATATAATTCTGAGCTATTTTAAGGTTAAGAAAGTTACAAACTGTTGCTTTATCTTAATTCTTTCTCTGTGTGACAAACATCATGTCCCTTTGTCCCAGCAATATTTGTTTATTTATATGTAGAACGAGGAAGCGAGATCCAATCTGAAGAGGTCACTCAAGTCGGATCTGGAGATGCCATGTGGTAACTGATGTGCTTATAGCTGTCCAGTTGTGGTCGGACGGTACGTAAGTGGTGTCATTCAAAGAGTAGGAGACAGCTTAAGTGTGTGACGATGTCATCATGTTCATATTCTGTGCAACAGCCTGCTCACCAACACCGAAACCATCCACCTAACAAGACCCCCATTTTTCTCTCTTCTCTCAGCTTGTGTGTGAGTTAAGGTTGGTATGGATATATGGACTTATACACCATTTTCCCCAGATACGTTTCACATTGCGTATGTGTGGCTATGTGTGTGTGTGTGTGTGTGTGTGGCTGTGTGTGTGTGTGTGTGTGTGTGGCTGTGTGTGTGTGTGTGTGTGTGTGTGTGCATGTGTGTGTGTGACAGTTTCAGGGTTAGGAGGTCTCAGTGGTGCTCAGTTTAGCATTGATTTATTCTCTTTCTCCAATTTATTTCCCCTTCGCCCGATCTGCCTCTGGGAGGACAAATGGAGGAGAAACGCCAGGCACAGTAACCATCCCTCACACACACACACACACACACACAAATGCACGCACGCACACAAACACACACACACACACACACACACACAGTGACAAATGTTTCCACAAGAAGAAATGCACTCAAATTTGTATTTCTGCAAAAAAGGCTGGCAAGGAATCTCTCTCTCTCTCTCACACACACACACACACACACACACACACGAACACACACACACACACACACACACACACAAACACACACACACACACACACTCTAATACTTTTAAAGCTCAGGTTCTTCGTTTTTCAGCATCACCGTGCCGAACCAATCAGAACGGTGACCGCTCTGTACAACTATAAATTCACAACACTCTCCGGGTCCCAAGGCACCCGGGCTCCTATAAGACTCCCCATGTTGTCCCATATAACTGTCTTCAGAGAACCCATAAAGACATAAAGGGACGCTCCTACCTCTAGGTGAGTGGTCATAACTCACCAGCAGGTATTTTTACCGTGACATTGCTGTCGAGGTGCACAGATTCATCTCGCCTGCTGCTTTATAATGTCCGGCACAAAACTCCAGATAGGAGAAGCCCGAGTGCGGCCATATTTTACGGGCAGCTTGCTGTCACATCCTACTGTAATGGTTTGGCATTGGAGGGGATGTGTTGGAAGAGGAGTGTGTGGGCTCAAGCTTAACGCCTCCTGTCACTTCTGCTTTCGGGTGTAATAACGAACCTCTCCTTCCCAGAGTTAAAAAGAGGAGGGGCAGGTAGGTCGTTAAACCCACTTGAAAGCTCAGCGCCCTGATCGATAGTCTCGGGCCAAGCAGGGATTAAAATCAGGCTAAGTCTGTTTCAATCAATACTGATGGCTAACCCTGGGGTTAAAACAGGAGTAAATCTCCATACACATCCATACACAAGTCTGCACTATGGCCTACAGTACAGATAAATCTGCAGCTATCCATGCAAATGGACACACAATGGGTTACCGTGCGAGTGCAGTCGATATGATGAGTGCCGTACGGGCCTTCGGCAGCGACATATATAGTTGTATCCATACACGCTGTCCGGTTGGGAGATTGAGGCAGTAAATTTGGACTCATCGACGGCAATGAGCGGAGTGAGTAAAGCTCTCATAAATGTGTTGGAGGAGGCGCAGCGTGTGTGAGAAACAAACAGTAAAGTGTCCGCGGCTGCACACACAGCACAGCAATAATGGAGGGGAGAATGACTTATAGACAGAGAGCTGACATGCATGATTGACCGTTTCACACCCTAATGGAGGACGGACATCACAGCTCCAATTGATCTTACAAGCGCAGGTCTGCGTATCAATGACCGATACGGATCAATGTGGCTCTGGACAGGACAACAGCGAGGAGTTTCTGTCCGCACGTCTATATTGTGCCCAGCTAATTCTACCCGCGCGGAGGTTTATGCCTCTTTCTTAAATGGTTATCTGATTCCTCTAATCATCGGGGACAGGTTTTTCTGAGCACGACTGATGCTGTTGACATTTTGGGAAATACGCTCAGTCACTTTCTTGCCGAGAGTTAAATGAGAAGATCGATACCACTCTTGTGCCTGTACGCTGAAACTGAGGGTGAACCCAGCAGGTGGTTAGCTTAACTTAGCACAAAAAGCTAACGAGGCACAAAACCACAACTTCATGCAGATCAAAGTCCTATCATGTTGTTTACTGAGCTTTGTGGGTGCTGGTATGCAGATTTTGTAACTGACCTTTTGACTGACCCATGTTTCTAGTGTTTGTGCTAAGCTAACGGTACCGACACCAGAGTGGTCTTGATGTTCTCATCTAGCTCTCAGACAGAAAGCTGTAAGAAACATTGTCTGGGTCGCACGAATGCCTGAAATGACGGGAGAGGTGAGCAGTTTTAAGTTTGACAGCAGCGACGTGATTGGCTGATTGTGTTTGTGGCAGAATCTGGTTGGTTAAACGGAGAGTAAGTACGGAAAGAAAAGCCCTACGTCAGGTGAATGAAAAGATAGTCGTCCTAATTGAACTTGTGCCGAGTTTCTATTTTCCAATTATCGGCTCTGTGATTAAGAAAGATGTTTTTTTCGAATTGTAGGAAATGAAATCACTACTCTAAATCTGCAAACAAGCTAGTAACTCAGGTTATAAAATAAATGTAGTTGAGAACAAAGTGTAGAGGATCCTGACTAAAACATTCTCACGGCTAAGTGCTGAGGATGAATCAAAGGGTCTTACAGCCTCGTTGTCTGGCGGTACGGCACTAAAACAAAGTTTACTTTGCTTTATATTACAGTTGTTAATCTTACACGGCCACAAATAGAAACATTACCTCGTCGACTTGCATCCTGCAAACAGTTGCACTTAAAAATCAAGAACAGTATGCTGCTTCTTTCTTTTGCTCACTTCTCAAGACAAAACAGATCTTTAGACTCAAGGCAGTGGCGTCATACCGTATCTGTCCACAGGGGGCGCCAGAATCAATGCAAAGAGAAGTTCCTGTAGCTGCTTTAAGTACAACAACTGAGTAGTTTACTCCAAGTTTCATTCACAAATTAGCACAAATGACTTAAAGAATATGATCCAGACCGAATCAAGAGTTGATTAATTGATTGATTGATTCCGTAACTGATTATTCTAAATTTTGACATTCCTGCTCCAAATGTAACCTACATCGGTTTCAAATATCGTTTACTGGCCTTCTTGATAACTAATAATCACTGTTGGTATTGACTCCTAAAGAACTGTGTGTGTCTACTCCTCTATAAAAGGCAGTATTGGTTCTTTTTAATGTGTTTTAACATATTGTCTGTGTGAACTGTTTACATGTTCAACACCTGAACCAGGAACACAAAGACAAAAACCTGACACCCTCGTCCCAAACCCTCGAAAACCAATTCTCCAAATCTACAAGCACATTTCACTCGGATGGCAGCTCTAAAATCACACCACCTCACACAATTCACCACATTTGGCACAATCTTCATAACTAAAGTCTGTTGTGTTCGTGTTGACGGCACTGTCCTTCAACACGCAGCAGCGAAATGATCAATCGGCCCCACTGATGACTCACAGGTGCAAACACTAGTTACTAAATTGGTCAATTACACATCAGAGCAGGAGGCCGGAGGTGAGCTCTCTGTTTTATTTTTTGAGGATGAACGGGTGCCAGTAATGCAGTGAGATGTGGAGGGAGAGGACAGTCATGGTGAGAGGAGGAGGAGGAGGAGGAGGAGGAGGAGGAGGAAGATGAGGGTGGCCAACAACAGAGGAAGGAGTCACATCTTGGGGGAGGTCTAAGCCACCTCAATTGATCATGTAGGCACAATTTTTTATTCATCTTTTATAGCTGGACACTTCACAGTCACTCCTGTCATTTCTAACTTGTAAAGGGAGGATATGTTCTCTCAGAATCAGAATCAGAATAAGCTTTATTGGCCAAGTATGTGAACACATACAAGGAATTTGACTCTGTACATAGACGTTAACATGAACATAAACATAAACACAACATAACATAACAAACATAAAACACATTCTCATACTCTCTACACACTGTGTAACATTTTACTCCAGTGCTGCTTGTAAGTGTCTTGTATCGTTGTTTTTCTTGTTTTTCTTTTGCATGCTGACATTTAAACATCAAAATAAGGTTAAAAAAATCTGTAGGCTTAAAGTAATGTATGGCATATTTATGTAACATTTTATTATAATGTCTTAAAATGACGACAGACATTTGTCTTATATTTTGCTTTGTACTTACATAAGCTTAATTGTAATTTTATTTCCTTTGGTTGCCTGTCAGAGACATTATATCCACTTCACTCTCTAGTTGTTGTAACTTAACACAGGAAAACAACAGACGATGAGGCAGGAAGGAAGGAGGTCAGCAGGTAGCTACTCTTCCATTAAAACTTGAACTTTTATTAGTTTTTGTTCTAAAAGACATATAAAGAAAACAGCACATTCAACATACATATAAGAAATCTCTATTCATTATTAATTAAAAAGGATTATGTTTTGGAGTAAAGGAGCAGAATTGTCATTGCCAAATTTTCAACACGTTCTGTCTCATCAAGCGCAAATGTACGGGTTCACCAAACGACCCGAGAGGATTATGGGACAAAAACACAGGTGCAACAAGGTTACGTGATATTTCCAAGATGGAGGGGATGTCATGACAAGGTACAGTCAGACTACAGAGAGACACCCTGGAGCAACTCAACTACACTGAGGTGAATAAAACTTTAAATACATTACCTCATCAGTGAACGTGGTTTCTGCCCGAGTTACATCAGCAAGAGAACGTATCCCGTGTTTGAATTATAAATCCTCTATGTGTTTTAAAGGCGGCTGCTAACAAGTGGCTCAATGAGACGCTCAACATTCAGCGTCCTTGTGCTCAACATGGAAACTCTTTGGGCTTTTTGTCGAGGGAACCAGAGTGTTGCTAACTTCCTGGTTAGCCTTTAACTTCAGAACGCTGTGGTGGTTGTTTTAACAATGAAGACAACAACTCCCATGATCCCACGCTACGTCACCAAACTCTTTTAATTGAGAGACTCGTAGCAGCTGAAATTATGTACAGGGCTGTTGAAACTAAAAGATGGAGACATTCAGATGAAGGAGAATCACCTGTTTTTAACCGTGTGATTACTCGTGATTGTTCGACAGCAACAACACTTTATGTGGCTCGCTCTCGTTCCCCTCAGCAGAGACCCAGCTGTCCCTCCACAACACATCGGCCCTCCGTCTCTCCCACGAGCTGGGGGGCAGGGCGGAGGGAGGCCTATTCAACGGACCTCTTACTTTTGTGTCGCCTTTTTAAAACACGCTCCTGAACACACAGACCCCCTCCCGCCGCAACATGCAGCACCCACAACAAGCCCATCTGCAAAAAGCTGGAGTTTCAGACAAAGTAAGTCACGCCGTCCTGAGGGAAACTGAATTTGTAGATTTCACCTCGTCGCCTGGGGAAATATCCCGAGTGATAAGTGAACATTTGCACATCCCACTGTTCTCAGTTAAAGTAACTTTAACAAATCAATTCCAGTAACTTTACTTAAAGGGTAAATTCACTAAAAAGTACACATTCAGTCATTATCTATCTATCTATCTTTCTGGAGCAAAACAGCAAAACAGCATTGCAGCGTTCTCTTAAACAGCTGAAGTGGATGGGGACTTGATTAAAAACGTAAAAAACAACCGAAGAAAAACATACAATGACTCCATACAGCTCCTCCTGCTTAATCCCAATCTCTGGAGGACCCGAGAACGAAAATTCAGACGGAGTGCGTGCTAACACTCTTAGCTCAGCAGCAACAGTGAAGATTTCGGCTCTAAAAAGTGTGTAAGCAACTTTTTTTTCTGAATCAGTTTTGGATCTCGGGGCTTCTAGAAAATTTATCCTGGATGAGCTGTGTGGAGCCATTTTGTGCCTTTTTCCCCCTAGATGTTTCTCTAAAATAAATAGATGAATAAATCAGATTGGTTTAAAAAGAGTGGTTAATATGCATTCGTCATTGAGTTGTAAACTGTGGAGCCCATGTTTTAACTTATTTAAGAATGTTAAAAAGGTACTGCATTTCTTTCTATCTTATATTTCCAGGGACGTGCAGAGAGAGATGGAGGGATGAGGAGTGAACGTGTTTGTGTGGAGGTCCGAAGTCACCTGGGTAAACTGTTCTTTCTCTTACTGATTGTTGGTTAGATAATCTGAGAAAGGACATCCTTTTGTGAGTAACAGAGTATTTCCACCCAGAGTTTGTTGTGCTGTTGCCTGCAGGCAGCCACTCGCTAATTAAGTGAGTAGTCAATTAGCAATGTGAGGGGACTGTAGCCGCTGCTAGCTAACCCAGCTCGACACGCGGCTTTCGTCTGGACCGTTTCCGACCTGGAGAGACAAATAACCAGATAGCTCGGAGCCACCTGGGATTGCTCAGAGGTCCTCTGGCAATGCTGGATAACCACCAAACTCTGTGAATATTTTCCGCCTGCTGCCAACCTGCTCGTGGACAGATACCTCCGGACTGATGAAGGACTTCATCGGTTTGGAAAAGAGGTTCCGCTTCGTTTGTGCTCTTTCTCGAGTGAAGCGACTGCTAAGTTTTTGGTCTCTATGTCAACGAGCATCGACACAGGCCTGCAACGGTTTCATTTCTGATGGAAAGAACATCTGCATTGAAGGATAAGTTCACCCCGAAATGAAGTCATCATCACATTCATGTGTCCAAAGCGACTTACAGTAATTCATTCATACGCTGATGGCGGCGGCTGCCACGCAGGGTGCCGACCAGCACATCAGGAGCCTGAACTTGAATTATCCTTTAAGTATTTGTGTACTTATACCGTGAGTAATAACGGCGCTATCAATACTCTCGTTAACCTTTTCTGAGGTCAAGATAAGTTTTGAGATACAACGAGGCCCACCCCTGCAGGGACGGGGTCAGGCAGGCTTGACTTAAACCCACAACTACAATTTAAAGATCCTGAAACTGAGCCAAGACGGATGTCCGGGGATCGAACCAAGATGGATGGCGGAGAGACCTCGGGGGAGCAATAATGGTTGTTCTCGGTGTGGTAATCAAACTAATCTCTGTCCTCTCCTCTTAGTTGTTTTCCGTCTGGACCACACGAGCACAAATGGAGTTTCTCTCCGTCCTATCAAGCTTTTCTCTTTCCCCGCGTCTTCACTTAGCTGCGGCAGTTTTTCGAGATACAGTCCCACCCGGCGTTTTCCCCGTCTCTAGTTACCATGGGATACAGATTTTTTGCTCAAGTTCATTACAGTGTCTCTCAGCGTGTGGAATTTGTGTTGCTTCTAATGAACATACAACGCACACGCACAAATTCACCTTGAAACGCCGGAGCCGGAGCGGCGCGGCAGACGGACTCATGCTCCTGTCAGGGTGCTGTTCTGCATGTTCAGGGTTTGTGTGTGTTATTAGCTCACATACTCGGGAAATGACACGAGCGTAACGATATAACCCCGCTCATTAAATGAGTGGCACACGCTCAAAAAGTGAAGGAATGAAAGCAAACACCGCTTTTGTGAAGGAAGACTGCTTTGCACGCCTTCCCCCCCCCCCTCGTGCATTTCAAATGTGTCTCGGCAATTGGAGGGCATAATTCAGAGCGGAGGGGAAAAAAAAAACAGTGGCGCTACTCTTGGAGGCAACCTAGCCAATTAATTTGCAGCTCAGATCTCCAAGCCTCACTGGAGAGGTGCTAGGCTACATACCACTAAGCTAATTTGTGTAGCAGGTCCATATTACATATATGCATGAGGCTAATTCAGTTAGTGTCGTAGCCCCTGTAGCGGTGGTGAGCGCGGCGCTAGCTCCCATTAGCGGTGTTTCTGCCTCCAGTGGAAATCAACAGAAGTCGAGGCGGGCGCCGCTTTTTTGCATAAAGCAAACAAAATTAAATTTACTCCGCTAAATCAAAGTGTAGTGCCAAGTGTGGGTAGCTCTCTCTCTCTCTCTCTCTGTCTCTCCCCCTCTCTATGTCCGCCCGTCTGTCTCTCTCTGAGGGATAAATTACTCCAGAATCATAAAAGAGTGCAGAGGAAAATCACAGAGAGGGAGAGAGAGATTTTTTTTTTTTCAGTCAAGTGGGATTCCCTCTTCCCAAAACAATCCCAGCATGCTCCCTGCTTACAGAGATGCGGGCTTATGCGTCTCCGGCGTGTTGTGAGCGTTTTCTCTGATTTCCGTCTGTCTGTCGGAGCATGTTTCCCCGCGTGAGGTTGCGGCGCTCGCGTGTTTCCCCTCCGGTCTGATCTCGCAGGGAAAACTCACGCTTGTTTGTACAGAAATAAATGCCATGTTCGGTGTATGATGTGTACAGAGAGTAAAGCACAGAGGCGGACGTGTGAAGCGTGGGCTTTGTTACGTAAGTGAAAGCTCATCAAGAATGAGATTAAAGGAGCATTACGTAGTTTTGGGGAGGAAGAGAAAGATGTTCCCTGGTTGATTTTTTTTTTACGACATACTAAATGAACAAACTGGTTTTTACTGACCTTAAAGAACAACACATACTGTTTTGCTTTGTTTATATGTGGCGGACCCTGCCACCTTTCTAGCTTCACACAGTGTTCTGGGGGCCTGATTTTCCTCAGAACAGCTTGTTTATTCAGTTACGGGGAAAATAAATGTTATTAGTTTGTATTATTACCTCATTAATACTGTAAATATTAGAATTCTGAGTTCCAGCCCCTTTAACCAAAATATTTCTGATCTAATTTAACGTACAACCTTGACTGTGATTTGAGGGAAATGGCTGTTTTTCAGACTTGTTTGCGGCTGAAGGTGTTAAAATTGAAAGTGATGGATGCTCGAGGACGTCGTTTAATCATTGCAGCCACACCAGAGTTCATTTATTCTGTGTTTTTTCTTTTTTCTTATTGTCAAATTGAAGTGCCGGGGTCTGTGTGTGCGTGTGTGTGTAAAGAAAATCGGAAAGCGAGAGTGTGTAATGTGTGTGTGTGTGAGAGAGAGAGAGAGACAGAGCTCCTTGCAGTATACTGCAGAGCCAGTCTGTAAAAAAAAAAGAAGAAAAAAAAAAAAAAAAAGGCCGCTTGGCTGTTCCTATTGAACTTGACCTGCGGGCCAGATCAATGTATGTGCGTGTGTGTGTTTGTGTGTGTGAGAGACACAACCCATGTGTGTGTGTGTGTGTGTGTGTGTGTGTGTGTGTAGGTGCAGCGTGTCCACGAGCGTGAGTGCACGCTGCCAGATCAATGTGTCTCCGTGTGCCACGGAATGAGAGAGCACACTGATTACCCAGGGGTGGCGGGAGGGAGGGGAGGAGGAGGAGGAGGAGGAGGAGGGTGAGGGAGGTGGGAGGGATGAGAGGATGGAGGAGGTGGATGATGATACGGAGGGGAGGGGAGGGGGGAGAGATGAGATTGAGCAGAGGACAGAGCTGAGACCAGGATCAGGAGAGAAGCTCAGATCATTTCATTTTCATTTTCCCTTCATTTCGCCGGCGAGCCGAGGCCGCGCGGCGCCGCGGCATTCCACATGGATGATGTGCCAGAATGTAGATCGGCAGCCAGATGGCATAGATCAGTCGGGAAATGGCGACACGATCTGAATGGAATGGGGCCGGTTGGGGAGGGTCAGTGATCCGTGCCACTGTCTTTCCTTCTTCCTTTTTCCCTCCTCACCTTTTTTCCCCCTGCAAAGCACCTGAACATTCACAATAAACCCCAAACTCACACGACCAGAGAGAATGTGAGACACAAAACCTCGCCGGCCTCGAGACCGTTGGCGGTATTTCTACATCAAGACAATTACCGCCCGTGTCCTCGCCCTGTGTCTTGTCTTGTTTTTCCCGATGATTTTGAGAGTATGAAGGACTGTGTCCCGGTCCTTCAGCACTGCAGGGGCTCCTCTCATCTCTCTCGCTCGGTGTAGCTCCCGTCAGTAGCAGTTCTGCTTGCAAACCCCTGCCTGTGTCCATTCAGCACGTAGCCAGTGTAAAGTGTGTGTGTGTGTGTGTGTGAGAGTGTGTGTAGGAGAAAGAGAAGGGGTTTTCAGTGGGGATGGGAGGTGGTCTGCCTTCATTTTGAAGGGCTATATTTCATCCCTTATGTATTTTATGTGTGTATATACAGCCTGTGAAAATTGCACCAGCATCTCAACTGTATAAGGGAGGAACGGTTTGTTTGTGTGTGTGGTTGTGTTTGTGTGCATAAAGGAGCCCAGGGGAGAATTAAAAAAACCTTGTGCCAATTCCTCCACTTGTGGGTGGAAATGAAGTTTTTTTTTTTTTGAGTTTCATTAAAAACGGAGAGCGGAGGACGTTCACCTGGCATTCGAGAACAACACGGTGCCGGGTGAGACCTTTATTTTCCGGAGCATCTGCACCAATTTCGGCTAAATTGATCTTTTGTTTTTTTGTAAATACCTTCGTGATTGTCGGCCAATGTCATCCCAGCACTGACGCGCCGTGGAAACCGTATGATGGCGCTGACATTTTCAGGGTGGCGGAGGACTCTACCATCTATTCTTACGTAACCTGACCCGCCAGATGGTTTGTTTCACCATCTGGGAAGTCGTCCTTGGAAAATGTTTGGTAAAGGGCAGTCACTTTAAAAAAACAAAACAACAACAACACTTAGACGAGCCATCTGTCGATCACCGCCTACGCTGGCTAACTTTAACCAATCAGATCAATGGTAGAGGAGCGTGACCACCAGCGGAGCTTGTCGGTAAATCAAACTCTTGCCGAAGTCAGTCGAGAGAAGAGCAGAAACATGTTGTCCGTCAAGAAAAGCCTTCAGTGCCGTCCTTTACTCTACTTTCAATGAAACTAACCCGGCAGTCCTGATATAACTGATGCTATAGCGGCTAAGCTAACCTCTTGAGAAGCAGCCATTGCTGTTTTCAAAAGAACAGACACTCCTCTCGCTGTATGTCACATCTAAAACACGCACAGAGGATGCTGATTGGTCTGAGCGACTGTGGTGTGACTACAAGCGCATCGCTTAAAGCCAGGCGAGAAGGATTTTTGAGATCACACGATCACTTGATGTGACACATCCAGCAGTCTTGAAGGTCACTTCTTCTTTTGGTGTAGCAAAACAACAACAACAATACCCAGGAGGACGGGGGTTCCAGGTTATAAAATTCATTCAAATTTGACGTAAATGTTTGTAAGTGCTCATACTTTTGTGTCACATTGTATATATTTTTAACCTGTAAAGTATAAAATGTCTCATCGGGTGATGTTGCACTAGAACTCATGATGAAGTTGACAAATTGGGATCATCTGGCGTCAAATCCAGTCAGCAACGACCGATGATGACCGGTGAGATCATGAATGACAGCAGCTGCGACAGCGTTAGCTGCTAAAAACCCCACAGGAGGCTGGAAGTTACAATAAGTCTCTGGAGAATTTAAAACATTTTACCAGGAACGACGATCTTACTGGATGTTAGTGTAGCAGGCAGGTGTGTGCGTGCACAAAGCACACGGTTTCTTCCCTCTAACCCTGTGTCCCTGCAGCTCTACCTCTGGAGGAAATTGAATTGGAGAGTTGACCCTACCTGACATGCGGCGAGCGCCATTGATTTTTATTGAAACATGAGCCATCGATACCGAAATTGCTTTTGATTCACGGCTCCCGCGTGTTTGTTTCCCCTGCGAACGCTGCGATCTGGATTTGATGTCATTTCAGTCGTCCTCCTGTCACAGTCTGAGGTGCGGCACACAGATAAATCCTCTGACTGAAACATTTACAGTTTGTACAAATTAATATCGGATATTTGCAAAATAAAAAGGAGGTTGGGCTCCAGTGAAAAAGCTCTTTTGCTGAAAGAAAAAAAAAAAAAATTCGACTTAATAGTGATAATATTTAGGGGCCACATGTAACTTTGTCATTATGAATTTTGTATAAAATTAAATTATTCATATGAAATGTTAAAACAAATTTAATTCACAAGTTCATTCATAATCCTAACAATTTTACTCAATGTCCATTTGATAGCTATTCTGGAGCTTTCAGTCACATCAGATGATCAGCGGCTGGAATTTGCATCATCTCGTGAAAATTGTAGATTTTCCAATTTGTATTTATTCTGAGCACAAACTTATCTTAAAGGTGTCATTTTTAAAATATGGCCACGATTGAAGGTAGCTACAAAAACATAGGGGGCAGCCTGTCACCATAGCAACAACAGCAGCTCTTTGCTAGCTATCCTTGGTCGTAGCTAGCTACTGTTAGCTAATTAGCTCATGGCTCAGTTTGCTGGAGGGAAACTCACGGGAACTCACATCAACCAGGTTCAGCGGCTTTAGAATGAACACACCTGGACACCAAACAGACTGAACACAGCCTCCAAGACCGTCTGAGATCAGGAAGGGCTGGAGCTAACTGGTTAGCATGCTAACTTTGGTAGATATCTCAGCAACACAGTGATACAGACATCAACACTGTTGTTTCTTCGCACTCTGCTGCTAATGTGAGTTTAGTTTTTGAATGTTTTCAACTGGAATTCAGGCCTCACCCCCAGTTTCCACTGGATACGTCTCCGCTGCGTTGCGTCTCCGCCACGCCAGCGGAGCAAATACGTTTCACTTTAGTCAATGTGTCAATCCCCACCAGGTCCGCTGCGTATCCGCTCCGTCCAAGCTCCGGCAGTCCGGTGCCCTCCGGAACAGATACGCAGGACTTCTATATCTGGCGGATGCCGGAGTGCGACGCAGCAATTCAGCTGAATTTAGCACCGAGCAGACAGGAAGTCAAGCGCTAAAATAACAAACAGCATCTGGTTACCTTTCAAAATAAAACACTCGGTGTTGACACCAGTACATAAATCTAAAAAAAAGAGACAAACACAAGCTTTTCTGCTAATCCCTCGGTCGGGAACACTTCGTGTCATTGATTTTAATAACACAGACCTATAACTGCGGTCGTGAGTGATCATGTGATTATCGCGGGAACTCCTCTGCCTCGTGAGCCAGCTGTCTACCGTACTGCGCCGCAGCGGACTCAAACCGCAACTGGTGGGGATTGCCGGACGGTGGACGGCGGAGCAAAACCGGATCGGAGCTGCAACGCAGCGGACACGTATCCAGTGGAAATTAGGGGTTATCGTACAAATTGCTCTTTTAAAATGCAGGAATTGAACGTACACAACTCCCCGAACGAGCGAATTCCGTCTGCTGATGACGAACGCGTGATATGATCGAATGCTCGATATCAGATACTTTATAAGTGGACGGCGTGGTGAGATTGTAATGTCATCAAATCTGAGGATTAAGGTCTAAAATGATGCTTTTAGCCAACGTGTTTCTTAATTATCTTGTCAGTCCAAAGATTCGTCTTGTGATTTATTATATTCAGTTCCAAATTCTTTGTCTCTGTTTGATTTGAATAATTAAATTGACAAGAACGAAGAGCTTAAACTATCCAAGACTTCGTCCAAAAATCTGCCAAGAAATCCAAATTTATGTATCCAAACTTTTTTTTTCTTCTTAGCCGTGCCATTAGTCATGCTGTGACCCCTCAGATTTATTTTTCGACCCCTTGGAAGGGTCCCGACCCCCATGCTGGGAACCACTGACTTAATGCTATCATGCCTCTCAACAAGGACCCCTCGCTCTGCCCCCTTTCCAAGAGTGGAGAGTTGATGATCTCCATACAAACACACATACAACACACAAAAAACACACATGGACGCTTTTTTTACACAAAATGATCACAGACACACAGCTATAGTACACACACACACGCAAACACACAGCCACGCACACACACTCGACTGATGAAATCCAGTGAGGAGAGGCTGTGGTGGTGCATATTGATTCCCAGCCAAGAGCTCCCTGCTGGGCTTAGCTTGATCCCGATGCGCCCCTGGATGGCTTTGCAACTCTGGAGACCAGCTCTGTGGTTAACCTGCAACATACTCTATATCCACACACACACACACCAACGCACACATGAACACACACACGCACGCTTCCCACAGAGCCCTGCGAAGCTTCAGCTGCGGTGTGTTTTATGTGTCAGAGTTTGGCTTTCAGCACACCGCCACAATTCACTGTCACCAGAGAACAAAGCACAGGGACCTGTGTTTGAGCGTGTGTGTGTGTGTGTGTGTGTGAAGCTGTCAGTAGCCGGGACTCTTTCCTTCTCTAACACATGCTGATAGACACTCATATTTCCTGTGGTAACAAGCGTGAAAATGGCCTCATAAATCCAAAGTGGTTTTACAGAGACCACATCAGCGGCCTAAAGAAGATGTATTATGTAAATAAAACAACACGCCATCAGTAATGCTGGCTTGTTGCCGCCGCCAGATCATAATGACTCAGTGGGAGACTTTTAGCGGAATACGGCAACAGTTCGATTAGGTGTGCCGCTGTACGTGTGTGTGTCTGTGCGTGCGTGTGTGTGTGTGCGAGGCCCCCACGCAGACACACTCCTCTGCTCCATAATTTGATATTTCATCATAAGTCTCTATCCCAGCGTGGTGTGGCTCTTTGCAGCCCGCCATGGTCCAACGATCTGTCAGCAGAGCACGGGGGGAAAGGCAGGGGCCAATCCACTTCCTTGGTGTCACGCACACACGCACACACACACACAAACCAGCCACACTGTTTATTAAAGGTGAAAAGGCGAGGAAAGGTGTGTGTGTGTGTGTGAGAGCTTGCATGCAAACATAAAATGGACTCGCGCACACGGCTGGGTGTGCTACAGAGGTACTTTGATGCACAAACACAGCTGAGGCTCACATATTCATTCTCTCTCACACACACACACACAAACTCACAGACGCACACACACACACACACACACACACGCACACGCCCTAGCAGCTCGCCTAGCTCCGACCCGTGATGGATTGGCTGCACTCCTGCCGTGACAGACGAGCGATGGATGGAGAGCTGAGAAGATGAAGGGAAGAAAAGGGACGGAGGGGGGGTAGTGTGTGTGCGTGCGTGAGTCCATGTGTGTGTGTGAGGGGGAGAAAAGAGCTGAGTGCAGTGGTCTCGGTGCCAGGGAGGATCTTACATGGGGCCAAGCAGATCATTTCCTCCTCGGCAGCACGTGTCATTTCCTCTAAACAAACAGCCCTTCTGTAGACAGGAGAGAGGGCTGGAGGCCTGGCCTGTCAATCTCCCTCTCCTCGCCCCTGCCTCCGTCCTCCTCCACCTCCACGGTGTGTGTGTGTGTGTGTGTGTGTGGATGTTCAGTGCCTATAAGTACAGTATCAGCACCGTCATGTCAACCGTGGATCGACTTTTTGGGCTCCACAAACATTGTTTATTTGCTCTAAAAATGACTGCCAGAATCTTTAAATTAGCTGATGAACAGATAAAACTACAGCTATAACTTTTTTTTTATTAAAGGGGCATTCCACCAACCGCGTTGCGAACGCAGCTGTTAAAATAACGACAGATTGAGCTCGTAACTAAAAAAAACCCCTGTGCTGCTAACTACTGTCTTTTCTGGAAGCGCGAGACTAAATTGCTGGAGTACTCATTAAATGGTCTAACACCACTTTGGATTGATGAGGCCATTTACCTTTACACTGCGTCGATGTAATGAGTGCCGGCAGAGTGCTTTGAAAAAACATGCAACATTTTCTGGCCAAAAGCTAAAACCCCGCTCAACTTTTGCAGCAACGTCATTTACATACATGAGCGGGACAGAATATTAGAAACCCCTTCCGACATAATCCAATCCATTACAGAACCGCCACCCACAATGACCTTAATGATAATGTACCTCAACACTCGTGATTGTCGCAGGAGTCTCCCGATCTCTCCTGCTGTGCCCCTGATTGGTAATTTCTCCCCGTTAATCTCTTGATTTAATAGGGATACAAATCAGATTTCTCAGTTTCTCTGAGGGATGCGTGTCGTGGTCCATGGCAACCGACACCCGAGGCGGAGGCGCGCGCGCGCAAACGACCCTGCCTACCCGACGCGCGTCCTTCATCACCACACATAGGAGTGTTCAGACCTTTTTCTTTTGTAATGTCAATTTTAGATGTCGACTTTTTCTGCACATTTTACTGTGAGCCATGAATTCAAGACTAAACATTCGTTTTATGAATCTGAAGTGTTGGTGACCTCGCTCTTTTTCACAGCATTGTGTCGGCAAGTACGGAGAGAAATAAAGCTTTATTTCAGCTTATTTCTTTCTGACCACGTCAACAAAACAGAAAAATTATGAGCTTTCTGTTAGCTGTTGTACTGGAATGCATGTATGATGTGCAGGTGTACCTAATTGAGTTGTCGGTGAGTGTACTGTACATGTAGGAGCCGGTTTCCAGTAGATTTTTTGTACAGAGTTAATCAGGTTGCCAGAATAAATGTTAGCAAAGGATGTTTCTTTAGCCTTGGTTAGGTTAAGGCACACAACCCACTTGGTTAAGGTTAGGAGAGCATCATGGTTCGGCTTAATATACCTGCTTTTGTCTCCACAAACATCCCTATGTCTGCCTAATCATATGTAGGTGAGAGTTTGGGTTAGGGGTTAGGGTGTGACACTTACACTTCCTCACCTCGTCACTGGCACACCAGCCTTCCTGCCTGTTGCTCCGCGACGAAAATGAAAGTCAGGTGATAAACATGAAATGTGTACATGATATGACACGTTTTGTACAAACACAGCCCCATTACACGTGCACATGGACGTATTTGTGGTTTGCAGAGGCAACCGAGACAGCACGTCCCAATCTAAGCACCTGTTTTTCGGTCTGAACACCCAGGAAGTCATTTATCAAGCAAAACTATTAAAACATTCACCGGTTCCAGCTTGTCAGCTCGAGGATTTGCCGCTTTTCTTCATTTTATATTATTAAACAAAAGTCTCCTCGGGTTTTGGGGGGATTTATCACTGGGAAAGAAAGAAAAATCTGTTAACTGAGAAAATAAATGACAATCAGAATTCCCTGCCGGTTAAAGCAAAAATCAGATTGCTATGTCCCTGTATCCACGTGTTTCTCTCTACTGTCAGCCATCAATTACTCTTAAAAATGTCTCCCAAACAACCGGATTTAACTGATCATCAAAATAACCTTGCAGTTTTGTCGACAATGTTTATGTGCACACGGGTCCAACATGCAAGTTCCTACGCCACCTGTCACTGCTGCAGTCAATCGCCATGTTACACATTGTGTCGGAAGTGATTTGTGTTTTCCAAGCAGGAGTGTGTTGTGTGTGCAAACCACCAATTACGTTTGCTCCTAATTACACACTTAAAGACGTAATTAGGCCTGCCTGTTCCACTGCTACACAAAGAGATATCATGCAGTACACCGAGGCACTCTGTGGAGGGAGAAGGGGTTCGCACACAGGCGAGCAAACACGCACACAACGTGTTTTAATTAACATATTAATCGTGCGCACTTGCACCAACTTGGAAACAAAAGTCATGGCTTGTTAGTGGCCTTATGTGCTGCGGGTTGGGGTTTCACAATCACCGAGAGAGCTCGGTGCACAGTGAGGAAATATATGGAAATTAATACAACGCGAAGAAAGATGTAGCAGAAAAAAAGGCTGGAAATAAATAGAACACAGGAAAATTGAGGTCAGCAAACGTACGAGGGACAACAGCATGAACAAAAAAGACGAATACGGACGACAAAAAACACCCAGAAACAAGATTTTCTGTCGTCACCCATTCAGCGGATATTGATATATATATTAACAATGTAATTTCCTGGTGTGTTTATCTGCATGTTCCTCATAGTGTCCCTCAGTAATGTTTGCATCGTAACTCATTTGGGTGACTTTGCACTTTCTGCCACCTCCGGAGGGAGACATGTGGTCGGTGCCAACACAATCATCTGAATAAATGTTGGCATTCTACCTTTCTGCAAAAGAACAGATATGCTGAAACTTTTCATTTCTTTTTAAAGCATCTTTACATTTCTTTTTAATGCAACAAGGTTTAGGAAAAGTTTGTGTTTAGGGATTACCGGTTATCTGTTTTACTCTCCACGAAAATGGCCTGAGATGACCCACTTCTTGCTAAAACACCTGGTTTTGTCACCACAAACATGGTTGGACACATCCAGACTTCCTATCAAAAACATTAATTTTTTTTTCTTTCCAAACACGGTGAGGAATTGTCATAAAGTCTCAATTAAAAAGTCTCGTCCTCTCGCCACAAACATGGTTGGATATGTCTTTGTGTGGTGACAAACTCTACATTGTTGTTGCCTTAAGCACAGCGGAAAATTTTCCCAAGGTCTCGTTAAAAATACCCGGTTCTGTCGCAGCATACGCTGATAGACATGACCTGACTTCCTGTCAAAAATATAAATGTTTTGTTGCCTTCAACACTGCTGAAAATTGTCCCGAGGTCTAATAAAAACAACTGGTTACATAACCACGAACACAGCTGGGCACGTCCTGACTTGCCATCATAAAGATTTTTTTTGCTATTGCAACAAACATGGCTGGACATGCGCTGATGTCCCCACAAAAATATCTTGTTTTTATTGCCACAGACAGTGTGTCACACTTACAAATGTTGAAACATGGTCAGTTTAAGTCCAACGCCATCCCCTCCACCTCCAGATATGAAAGTCCGGTCATGTAATGTAAATGTGATATTAATTGTTTTGTTGAAATGTCAATATGATGCGTAGCCTCTGACACGTACAAATGTGAAAGTGTTAGTGGTTTGCAGAAGCATTAAATGCCAACATTTCATCCTGGCGACTGTGCTGCTGGTGCTGCCTGCTGCATCAGTCGATGATGAGAGAAGAAATGAAACGGTTCGCTGCCGGGAACTGAAAGACGCTAGAAAAATGCTCCTCACAGCTGAGGGGAGTTTCAGAGGCGGCTGATAATTCTCCGTGCCATTTACACCTTTCAGATTCACATTAACTCCATCCGTTTAAATAAAAGAAAAAAAAGCTTTGCAGCTTTGAAGTACAGTGCTTTTAGTTCTCTTTGGTCACGGTAATTTCTAATAAATTGCATCAGTCGGGACGCCCTTGCATGTGCCGAGCTAAAGGTGCACGTTTGATGTTTAGTGTCCCCTTTTTTCATCCTCGCTTGCCTCTGTCTAAACTTCATTATGTAATAAAAACGTCACCTCCTTAAAAAAAAAAAAAAAAAAAAATCGCCTAGAAAAGTCAATAAATGTGGTGAAAATAAAGGTGTGACACCATGGGAAATCACAGACATGAGCGCGCCAACACACCTAATCGTTACCTCAACAAGCATGCTGGGGCATCCGAGGCACCGAGCTACAAGAGGAATGAGGCACGAGCCTTCGTCTGAACCTTGAGATATGAGCAGTGTGTGTGTGTGTGTGTGTGTGTGTGTGTGTGTGTGTGTATTTAGCAGCCCTCACTCTCTAGCTGGCTGCTTAAGAATCCAGTCACATCTCTTGCTAGCAGGCAGGCAGTAAGGCGCTTTCACGCTCACAGGTTTGCTTTGGTTGGGTCTAATACCCCTTTCTCTCTCTGTGTGTGTGCATGTGTGTCTATACTGTATGTGTGTGTGTGTGTGTGTGTGTGCACGCACGTGAGCATATGCCTTAAATCTAGCTTGCATGTGTGTCTTACTCCCCACTTCTTTGTTTCTGTACTTTTCTGTCTATGTGCGACAGTTGTGTGTTCATGTTGACGCCATGCGAGCGCGGTTGTGTGTGTGCGTTTGTGTGTGCGGGTGCGTGCACGTGTGTGTGTGTTGGCTCTCGGCAGCACTGATAAACCCACTTAGACTCTCCCCTGATCTGTTCGCTCTGGGCTGGCAGCCCCCTGCCTTGGCTAACACGCACACACGCACACACACACACACACACACACACACACAGAGCCCTCTGCTTTAGCTGCTAGCTGATCTGTGACGGCCTGCCACTCAAACGCAGCTCCGTTGAGACACTGCACAAAGGAGGAGAGGAGGCTGGGAGTGGAGGGAGGAAGGGGGGAGGAGGAGGAGGTTGGGGTGGAGGGGGTGAGAGAGAGAGAGCGAGAGAAAGAGAGAGAGAGAGAGAGAGAGAGAGAGAGGGTATCAGTGTCTTTCTTCTGGGTGCCTGCTAGCTCCCACTCTCTGGCTGTCTCCTTATCTCCCTGCTCCTCACTCTCCTCCACCTGACTGGCTTTGGCAGCTGCTCCTCACTCCCCGACTCCCCTCCCCTTTTTTCTCTCCCTCCACTCCCGTCTCTCGTTCTCTCCCTCGATCCCCCCCCCCCCCCCCCCGCCCCCACCCGTCCCAGCCCCCCATCTCTATTTCCTCCTCTCTTTATTTTCCTACCTGAGCGAATGCCAGTTGATCTCGCCTTCATTTACTTCTCGAGATGGGGGGACTTAGCTAAAAGATGAAAGGGGGGGAAGAAAGAAAGAGAGAAAGAAAGAAAGAAAGAAAGAAAGAAAGAAAGAAAGGCAGAGCACGTCATGGAAGCTGTCAAAGGCAAAAAATATGCACTGCACGGAACAGAGAAAAACATGTCGAGGAAATAAACAGAGGGGAGAGGAGGTGAAGACGTGGAGGATGAGCAGAGGAAACCTGTGCAGCTTCTTCTTTTTTTTTTCTTTTTTTTTTTCCTGCCATGTGTCTAGGCTGCATCACTGGAATGCAGCTAACACACTGTAATCCAGCAGCTCAAGACTGGTGGTGCTGTGCAGCTCCCAGGGTTTGATTTTTACACAGCAAGCCCTTCATCTGCTCTCCATAGTTCTCATTCCTAGTGGTATCTAGCCATGTGGGGTTAGCGGGGGGTTTTGGGTTATTTGTCCTGGTTTTAAGCAACAAGTTCTTCAAATTTTTTACATTAATGAATAAAAGCATTTTTTTTTACCTGACTCCTGTACACTTACACTCCAGCGTCTTACTCAGGGTGGGAAACTTGAGCGCTGTCGCAAAGTAAAGCTGCTGTGGTCCATAAACGTAGGTAATCTGACATATTGTTGACATTTTACAGCTTCCCAATTGATCATCAACTGAAAATATGATGGCGGCGAAAATCTGGAGGCAGATTCGGACACATTTCGAGGTAAAGCGACATATTTGATGGCCCATTTGGGTCCAACAATTTGCTAGCTAACGTTATTGTGTGATTACATCCCGTGTGTTTCCCTTCCAGGCTCAGACAAATGTTATCAAGATGTGTGTTATTATTTCTGATTCGATTTATGTCTCTCCTGATCGTATCGCATCAAAACAGTGGCATAATTTAGAATGTGGTTGAATGTTAATGTCCAATGAAATCGAATCCTTGAAATATAGTCCGATAGATTAAACTAGCCGTCTTCTTTACACTTTCTAATCAATCAGGAAACAGTGAAAAGACACAATTTGTCAGACTGCCTCTGTTTATATGATTTGCTCCCCAGAAGCAGTACGACATTTAAGCTTCCCACGCCGAGTGTGATGTCAGAGGAAAACTGCCGCAGTGTGAATATGGTCTGCTGGCCTACATACAGATCATTTAAATGTCTTAAAAGAATCTCTGACTCTGACAAAAAGCTAATCAACAGTACAAAACTAATACTACTGACAAAGGCTGTTCTGAAGCTTAGAAAGTGAGGCGACAGGATCAATACCAAGCAGAAGAGCAACAAAAGTTACACTTTGAGAAGCAGCACAATACTAGAGAGAGCAAAATCAAGCAAATAATCAACAGCAATTGGAAAGTCGTAGAAAGTTGTGCACTGCTTAAATAAGAAAAAGGTGTGTTTACGCCTGTATCTGCTGTCGAGCTTCAGAAGAGGACGCAAATGATTTTTTTTGTTTGTTTTTCTTGTGTCATCCAGTTTGTCTCAATCCACGTAATTCGGCATTAGCTGGACGAAGACAAGCCGACAAATGAATGCGGATGTTGCCGGGTGTGTAAACAGGCAATTGTCGGTAAGGTGGTAATATGTCAACGCTGTGTTTACGTCTTGCTGTGCTGCCCCCTAGTGGCCCAAAAAAATCAATTACTGCTGTTTCGAGGGGAAAGAAAAGAAGATGTGGAGCAGAGATTCTCCTTGTCGGCATGCGGCTGTGAAATCAACACTCGCAACAGTTTCATTAAGGTGACGATTGTGTGAAAGTGAGAAAACAGCCGCGTGACAAAACAATCCCGATAATGGACGCTTCTATATGTGCCGGACCAGAGGCAGGGTGGGAGATAAAGGGAGGACGCAGAGGGACAGAGCGGGGAAAGGGGAAGGACAAACAGAAATTGAGGGAGAGAAAAAATGGGGCCGTGATCCCCAACAAGCCGCGAGGAATGACAGCAAAGAAAGTTGGCGATAAGACTGGAGGTGGAGACAAAAGGAAGGAGTTTTGTGGTGGAGGAGAAAGAGCGTGCTCAGCAATATGGATCCATAGCCCTGGGTTAGCGAAGACGGAGAGAACTCTTCATCAGCACCTCGACTGCTGCCGATATCGCTGAGTCATCATCGCCCCCGATACACAGCTGCGGGATTAAAAAAAAAAAGAAAGAAAGAAAGAAAAGGCCGGGAACATCATCACCTTCGGTATCTCTCATCAGTCTCTATCACAACGCGAGATAAAGAGCTGTCATGTGCATCATTCAATATGAAAGACAAAATGTTCTAAACGAATCAAAAACTCAAGAGTTGGTGGAGTTCAATCCCTTTAACTATTCTTCCCAGAGCCTAGTGGGAGACGCCCGAAGCTATTGGGCATCTTTCCCGGGGCCAGCCTCGCACCTGCCCCTGGCAAAAACAAAATAACTATGCAAAAAAACTCTCTTTCTCGCTCTCGCAGGCTCCCCTCTCCTCTCCTAGCTTCCTCTTTTTTCCTCTTTCAGTTTTTAATTAAACTGAAGCAGAGGGCTGCGAAAACCTGCTGCTAATTACACAGCCGCTGCCTCTCTCTCTCTCCCTCTCTCTTTCTCCTCTGTTTGCTTGTTTCTCCTCTCCCCTTCTCTCCCCTTCTCTCCCCTTCCCTCTCTTCTCTCTGAGCTGGGCTGGAGCTCCGCCAACAGCCTGTGGAATCACTTACCAGCAACCACGACGGGGGAGAGAACGTACACATGTCGGAGTGTGCGCACACACACGCACACACACGCACACACACACACACAAACAAACACACTGGCTCAGATGTGTGCAGCGAAAACCCGTTCACAAGTCGGAGAGGTGCAAAAAATGGAGAACACACACGCAGGTCACACTCATGACATGCTCAGTCGTTTTGCGGTTTTTGCTTTCTGTCACTGTGTGTGTGTGTGTGTGTGTGTGTGTGTGTGTGTGCGCGGCACGAGGGTGATCAGCTCCCTAATGAGAGAGAACACTAATCATATTTCACACCGACACAAACACAATCACAACATCTGTATCCACCGCAGCCCGCCCTCTCACTCTCCTCCCCCCCTGCCACATCCTTCACCTCGATCCCCAGCTTCCCCCTCTCCTCCTCCCTCCATCCTTTACATCACATTCTCCAGCTTTTCCATCACTTCCTCTCTTCTCCTTCTTGTTCGTCCCCTCCTGGAGTGATCAGTCAGACACTGACAGAGGTGGAAGCAGCACTCAGATCTTGTTTGCTGAGGTAAAAGTAGAGATACTACAGACAGCGTAGAAATACTAATAAAGTTGGGCATTTAAATGCCTCTTAAAAGTAAAAGTCTAGAAGCATTTGCATCAAAATATTCTTGAAGAACCAAAAGTGCCTTTTGCATAATAATGTATTATTGTATATTACTGGATTATATATAATCAGTATTGTATAATCCATAAATCCATACGCCCTAGTTTTCCAACAGTTTATACTTAATATCAATTTTAAAAAGTGCTTTTTACATCATGTTTTCTCTATTCGCAGATCAAATAAATTAAATTAAAGGGGCACTATGTAGTGTCGGAGAAGAAAATCAAACAGAACTTTAAAATGTGCAATATTAATGAGGTAATAACACAAAAACACAAATATAAATGTTTTCCAGAACTGAATAAACAAGCTGTTCTCGGAGGATAATCAGGTCCCCAGAACACTGTTTGAAGCTAGAAAGGCAGTAGGGTCCGCCACATGTAAACAAAGTGAAACAGTATGAAATTGCGCTTTACTTTAAGGTCGGTTTGTTCATTCAGTTTACCATTTGTATTTCTGCAAAGTAACTGAAGTTGTCAAGAAAGTGTAGTGGAGTAAGAAGTAGAATATTTGCCTCTGAGTTGTTGCGGAGTGGATGTATAAAGATGCAGAAAATGGAAATACTCAAGAGCTGTACCTCTGAGCTGTATAGTATGGTGAGAGTAAATGTACCCCTTGTTATTAGCGCTGCAGCTAACAGATATTTTTATCGTTGATAATTCGGTTGATCATTTTCTCGATTAATCAATCAGTTGTTTTGGTTTTTAAATGTCACAAGACGGTGAAAAAGGCCAATCAGCCTGAGAGGGTGTCCTCCAATATCTTGTTTTTTGTCTGTGACCCAGGATGAGGACGAGTAACGAAACCTGAACATACTCACCTGTAAGAAGCTGGAATCAGAGAATTTTTGACTTTTTTCTGTTAAAACAACCCCCAAAAAACTTAAACCAATTAATCTATTATCAAAAGTAGATGGTGATTAACATAACGGTTGACAAGTAATCGATTCATTGATTAATGGTTGCGGCTCCACAGGACAGAAAGCTCGAGACTGACTCCCCTCTGCTTCATCTCTTCCCCTGTCTCCCTTCATCAAACTATGTATCTCTTTCCTCCTCTTTCTCTCTCTCTCTCTCTCTCTCTCTCTCTCTCTCTCACTCTCTCCTTTCCATCTTAATACAGCTCGCTCTTATTTAAGCTCGTGCTCTGAGCGAGGGGTGGTGGCGGCGGCACTGTAATTTAACAACAGGTCGTCCAATCCATCACGCAGACATTGTACACACACTGCTGCCATGCATCACCTGCAGGCGAGTGCGCGTGTGTGTGTGTGCGCGTCTGTGTGCGCGTCTGTGTGTGTTTGAGTAAGAGGAGAGAGCAAAAAGAGTGAATCAGTGAGGAGGGAGACAGAGGGGGGAGGACGCAGGGAATAAAGGGGAGGAAACGACGGCAGAGATAAGACGGGCAGGACTACAGAGGAGTCGCACAATGATGGCTGTGAGCAGTGCTGGACAGAGGAGGGAGTGATGAAACAGGAGTGGTGGCTTGATGATAGGAGGGGAGCAGATAGAGAGATGCAGCTTTAGCTAAAGTAGCTGGACAGCAGGAGTGGGCGGGGACGCAGGAGCCCCCCCCCCCCCTCTGCCGCAATCAAGCCTCTGTCACCATCTGGACGCCATTTTAAAACCATCAGCTCTGGCTCCCCATGTAAACAAGGGCACGACCCCAAACATGCTCCCCTCGCTAAATGGGCTCTTTCTGGCAGCTGCGGACCCCAAAATGGCTGACTTTGTGGGGGCGAGAGCGGGAGCCAGAATGGCCGGCTGACTGTATTACAGGGGAGGGCGTTCTGTTCCTCATTACCGCAGCTTCTCTCTGACTGTGTACAAAAAGATGTGAGGTTGTCATTACTCCAAAACGTGTAAGTGGGAGAGAGTTAAGCGCTCCAACAACACCCCGCCTGCGAGAAAAGGTGACTTTGAGGGAAAAGGGGGGATGTGTGATTACTTCTTCAACTTATTTAACAATTTACCAGATAACCAGAATAAATCATAGATGTTTTTTAAATGCAGAACAAAGTCGGTATTTATATGCATGGCCCTCAACCGCGACTATGATTTAAAAGTGGAATCCTGTCTTTGATTTTCATGCAACTAACACTTTCATTCACTGTTGATTAATCTGCCAACAGTTTTGGTTTGCATACAGTTTAAAGGGGCACTATGTAGTTTTTTGGTAGGAAATTCAAACTCAGAATTTTTACATTTGCAATATAAATGAGGTGATAATCAAATTAATAAATAAATAATAAAATAATTTCCCATAACAGAATAATCACGCTGTTCTCAGAGGAAAATAAGGTCCTTAGAACATTGTTTGAAGCTAGAAAGGTGGCAGGGTCCGCCACATATAAACAAAATAAAAACAGTATAGACCTTTAAATGTCTTTTTACATGGCGCTGTATTTCAAAGTGAAAGTGAATTCATCCATAATGTATGTTCAATGCCATCGTGTGTTAATAAAACTGTCCCTCAACTTATGCTGGTGAGCTAATTCACCTGTTGGGCCACGGACTAGTTAGAGACGCACCGTTGAGTAGATTTCAAAGACGCTCGCAAAGCAACACAGTACACGGAATGAGCGCAGAAGAAATGTCCGATAGGTCAGACCACCATCTTGTAATACACGTCTTTAAATGTTGCGGTTACGGATAAAGAGGATGACAGGAAAACACAAGGTTGCTAATTTCACGTGTCTTCACATTGAAAAATCAAAAGTAATTTTGTTTATCCAGAAGGAACTCCTGTTGTTACCGCGATGTCACGGTGATTCGGTCTATGGGTTTTGTGGATAAGTCAATAATCACACGGCCCATAAAATGTGGTCCAGACTCAAATATTTAATAACATTGTTAAACTGTCCTGATCCAAGCCATCGTTTTCAAACTAACCCATCAATTTGAGAAAATAAATATATACGTAAATATTTGTATTTGAGCAGCCAAAAACAGAAGTGTTATTACTTCATTATCAGATTTGAATCAAAGCTTTCCATTTATGATTGATTGTTTTCACATGTGAATGTTTTCACAAGCGATGGGCTTTTTTTTCACGTGTGAATGAAAAACTCCACATGTGACATCATCAGTCTCACATGTGGATTTCATACAGATGTGGATTATAACCTTCATGTGGAAACAAAACACGGCACGTGAGATCCTGTGACTGCCGCTCCTCTCATTGTCACTGGTTGTCACGCATTTTCACGTGTGCTCGGCTTTTTTCAAACTACAAATTCCAAAAAGTCTAAAATGTCACATGTAAACTGGACGTCTTCAGTTCTGATTGCTGTTACTCACACATGAATCCAAATGTGCAAATAAGAACTTCACCATTCCGCATGTGAATGACATCCTCTCGTGTGATTGGCTCTCTGCCACATGTGGATGAGACTTTCCACATGTGGCAGGAAGCACGAACAGGTTAACTTTAATTGGCATTTAGATTAACGCGAGCAAATAAGCAAACAAGGATCATGAATGGCAGATTATTGAGAATTATGATGTGCTTACATGGGTGTGGGACGCAGATAGAGAGATAGAGTCGATGACAGTGAAAAACAGAGGGAGCGTGTCAGAGGGATGTGTGTATTCCTACGGGGGATTGTGTGTGTGTGCCTGTGTGTGTGTGCGAACATGTGTGTTTGTGGCAACACAAAGAGAAACAGTTGAAGATCTGATGCAAAGTTCAGACACGCGCACACACGCGTGCACGCACACACACACACAGGCACACGGCGCAGGCAGAAGTGTGATAATGACATGGAAATGATATGGTAATGATATGGTAATCTGGCAACATTATTCTGCCCACCAGAGACTAGGAGGGGAGAAGAACCTGCCACAAACCGCACGCACACAACCACAGAAACACACACACACAGAAACACACACACACAGACACACACACACACACACAGGGAAAAGGTGAAATCTACGGGCGACATGGCTAAGGAGAGTAAGGCCAGTGTGGGGGGAAGGGGTGTGTTGTCAAAATGTTGATGGCAGGAAGTGTATTTGGTTTGATGATCTCACACACACACACACACACACACACACACACACACACACATGCACACACACGCACACACACACACATGCACACATACAACACACACAGATTTTAGTTTAGTTTACTGCAAGGAGCACCACTTAACAAAATGTACAAATGAAGATCAGTGCTGTGCCGCAGAAGAACATTTCTACATAGTTTGACAAAACAAAATCTGATACTAGAAAATCGAGTTATTGAATTTTCTTGGAGCTTTTCAGCCTCATCACTGCTGACAGCTGAGCAGAAACTCCACTCACTGATATCAAGATCATCTCCAGAGGAATAGTGGTGAGTGGATCTGCTTGAAAAATGTTGTCAAGCTGCTTTACAAAAAAGAATCAATATTCATCATTATTTATAGCTATTAATATGCAGAGTATATACAAATGTATGGATATGTAAATATATATATACACACATATGAGAAATTTAAAATAAACCTAAAAACAGAACTACAAATTCATAAAAGACAAGTTGACCATAAAAGACTATTAATAGACGTTTGATGACAACTTTTTACAGTGCATACAACACTGCCACCCTCTGGACAAACCTCCACACTGCAACATGAATAATGTAAATTACACGCAGTAAACTGGTTGTACAAAACATGAGGAATAAATGGAAATTGGTTGGTAGTTAAATTTAAATGTAGCTTTGGGGGGAACAAATGTAATAGAGGAAGATCTTCTTTTTTATTGCCTAAACAAACTAAATAAACAAACCCTCTTCCTTGTCATGGCTGAATAACCAACTTAAACAAACTGATCTTAAGGGACAACACAATTTCATACTGTTTACATGTGGCGGACCCTGCCACCTTTCTAGCTTCAAACAGTGTTCTGGGGACCTTATGTTTTCTCTGAGAACAGCTTGTTTTATTTACTTATGAGAAAAATAAATGTTTTTATTTGGTTATCACATAATTTTCATTGCAAATATTAATATTCTGAGTGTTAATTTTTTCATTTCAACCATTTATTGTTAAGGTGACATGACCCAGGTTTGCTTTTTGTGACCTTACTGTATATTATGAAATACTTTATCATTTCCTGCCGTGCTCTTCTCTTTTTACAATAGTTCATTTTTAACGTCACCACTTACAACTTACTTACAAAATGTCTGAGCGATTTAAGTCGTTATCTGTGCGAAAAGGATAGAAGAGTAAAGTAGAGAGGGAGGAAAACAAGAGAAAGCAACAGATGACAGAGCTTTCAACCACATCTATGTGATCGTCCTCAGCAGATGGTCGACTCCTACAGTTCATATAAAGTGTATTTATTGTTCACTAAGCAAACTCCTGCTTAGGAAGAACCCACAACGCTCTGGCAAAAAGCTACTAAGTTGCCCTTTAGTGAGGATTTTTTTTAAAACAAAGCTGCTTCCAAACATAAACTGTTACTAAAAGGTTGTTACATTCCTTATTTCCTTCCCTTCCTACCTTCCTCTTCCTCCCTGGTTGTCAGTGTTTCCCTCGCTGCTCCCCTTTAAGTGGCTGTGATTGACAGGTGGGCTATATCCATGCAATATCACCCAGCGCACGTTCCTATTCCCTCCTGGAGCCTTCATCCACCGGTCAAATTAACCTTCCGTGCCAACGGGAGGGGGCCCTGCGTGGGCCAATCAGCAGGTGATTAGGCCGGGGGTGGGAGGGGTGAGGGGTCACCGCGATGGGGCCATCGCAAGCCTGATTGGTTTCAATCAGCAGCCAGCCGCAAGGACAGCTGGGAGCTGAGCCGCAGTGAGCGCTAATCAACGGGTCCCACAGTGAGGCATGAACAGTCACCGCACAGACACACACACACACACACAGGTAGATTGATGTTGGTGTATACACAGTGACAACACGGACATCACTCTGTGTACACACTCACAAGGGGACACGAAACACACACACACACACACAAACAAACGCAGCGAGACATGGGAAGCAAGAAATGAACAGTCAAGACCACAACAGATAAACAGAAAATCCCATAATGGAAAAGCAGTGAAGAGAGAGAGAGAGAGAGAGAGAGAGAGAGGGAGAGGGAGGGTGGCAGAGAGACATCCTCAGAGCAACCACAGAATCTCACAGCAAATTGAATGACTAATTGCATTGGATTCGTTAATTTGACCACCGGCACATCTGATAGGGGGCCCGTGACATTGGTTAGCAACGCTCTGTCCTACAAACCACAACAACACCTCCACTGTGATGCCTCAAATGTGGAACAATCCCCATTCTCTCCGCTTAGGTCTGATGTTATGCTAATTCCTGTTCAAATCTCAGTAAATCGCGGCACCGACCAATCGCCGATCAGATGAGATGGGAAAAGTCACAAGGAGTCCATTATGGCTCCTCTTGGGCGGGTTGAAAGTGGAGAAGACGCACTGATCTGCTCCGGTTTTCTATCTATGACCGTCAGTGTTACTGATCATCGAGAGGAATGTCAGCAGAGCCACAGGACGAGGAACTGCTCGAGCATTTTAACAGTGAGACTTGCTTTAAAGGGACGGTTCGGCCCAAAATCAAAGAATATATATTTTCTCTCTAACCTGGAGTACGTTCTAACCAGCTAGACTGTTTTGTTGAGAGATGCCAAGTTTTGTAGATACTGGCCATAGAGATGTCTGCCTCCTATCAAATAAAATGGAACTAGATGGCAATGCAAAGAAAGGAAAAAAAAAAGTGAAAAACTCAGCAGCAATGTCTCTTTCCAGAACTTACTCAACTAAACTATGATTGCTACATAATCTACAGACCTGGTTGTGAGCCTTCTTCGTGTAGGAACTATGTTATTTTTGTGTCACTGCATCGAAGGAAGCGTGCATCTACTTACCGACAAGAAGCTAGCCAATTAAGCTAATTAAACTACCAAAACCTACCTACTAAACGTTGTCGCTGACTGAAGCTCGTGACAATGCGGGATGTAAATATTAACTCCCCCTCAGTTGAGCTGTAATGTTAGCTAGCTTGGTTAGCTTAGTTAGACTGCCTAGATGCACGAGTCCTTTGGCATGGTGACACAGACAGAAATTTGGTCATGCGTGAAACTGCTCATGACAAGGTCTGCTGATTATCTTGATCCACCATGTCATGTTATTTTTGTCCCTTTGAGAACCGAAAGCTGAGCGCAGACTGATGCCAAAATATCAAAAACTATCTAGGTGGACAAACAGCATACCAAAGTGAGTAAGTTAGTGTTTAGACTGTCCAGAAGTGTAAAGGTATCAGCTCAGTGCCAGCAGCTTTTGTTGTATAGCAGTGTTTAATCTTCTTTTAACCGACAAGGAAATAATCACACACTGAAACAAAAATCAAGATTTCCAGAAGTGCATAACAATGACCAGGAAGTTTTGTTTACCTATTATCATCAGCCATCACCTGACTGACAACATGCCAGACAAGATCCTTTTCTTTGGAGCGCTAATTATAGGTAGAAGACAATTAGCTGGAATTTTCCGTTCACCTTTCCGCCTTCACAGGGTCATCACAGTTTAAGCACGAATTATCTAACTCATTTCGTGTTTACTAATTTACTTTTAAGACTCCCGACAACAAAAAGTTGATTTTCAAGACCAATATTTATCTTTCCCCGACTAACAGTTGTGAGAAACGATAACCTGCAGAAAGATGCTCTTCACATTTAATAATAAATTAAACAGAAACAGAAACATAACAGAGAAACAGATGAAACATGATCACTCAAAATGCCAGGTCATTACAGAGTAACGCACTGATGGGCTTTAACAAGAAGTATATTTGTACATCAGTAACAATGTCATAATTCTCAAAATGAAACCATTAGTGGGTTTGATAAAATATACAAAGCAAGAGCAAGATACCAATGAGGGAACATATTTGATACCTTTGTTTTTTTTTTTATGATGCGACTGCTTTGTAGGTTTTCCCAGGTTGTAGTACAGCCAGTGGCGGAGTCAGGATGTTTGAGGGGCAGGGGCGGAAAAAATTAAAGGGCCCCAGCTTTATTCAGAGGAGCACCAGTGTGGGAAAAGGGTGCTCTACCTTAAGGGTATCCAGAAGGGGGACTTTGGTCCATCAGAGTACAGCCCACTACCACATATGCCACAGTTTATAGTGATACATTTACTTGTTTTTGAAGTTTCAGTTTGGGCCATGCTGCTACCTAAAAAATGCTGATAGCTCCTAAAATATAAGGATTTGGTGCTTTCTCTTGATCTTCATAGTAAAGTGAAAATCCTCGGCTCTTAAACTGGTGGTCAGACAAGCAGTTTGGATGAGACAGATTGGAAAATTTGACCATTTCACCATTGAATTAATTTGACCCTTTTACAGGCAAAAACCATACAACAAAACATCAGTGTTGAAAATGAAAGTGCTGCTGTTACATCTTGTGCTGTAGTTATAAACATTTTAATGCATTTTTTAAACTAATTTTGCAAGCTCAAATATCTCCTTAATGGTCTCTTGTTGATGTGGTTGTTCTGCATCCTCATGAGCTGTGGATTGGAGACTGGAGAAAGTGAGCATGATGACACATCAGAGCTCACCGAGGGCCTTTGTTCAGTCAGTGGCTGTATTGACTGCAAATTTGACATCGGGGTCTCCATAGAGAAAGCAGGGTTCTGGATCTCTTCCGGCCTCAGTGAAGATGTGCTATTTTCCAGATCTGGGATACTACCCAAGGAATAATTTCTCACATCCTGGCGGAACGCACTCTCCGTGTTTGCTTCCTGCTTGAACAGAATAATGTAGCACTTTGTGAAGAACTGACAGAACAGGATACCGTAGGCTGAGATGAGGATGACGACCATCTCCACTGCTGGCAGGTACTGGCCTCTGACGTTGGCATAAACTGGGCCAAAGATGATCCAGCAGATTAAGTAAATCAGCATACCAAAGGTGATGAACTTTGCGTCATTGTAGGATTGAGGCAGATTTCTGCCCTTGAACGCGACACCAAAGCAGATGACAGCGAGAACTCCAATATAGCTCAACATGGCTCCGAAAGCAGGAAATGACTTCTCATGACAATAGAGCAGACGCTCATGTTTATTTTGCTCATCATCCCACTTGGTTGCCGGAGCCTTGAGTGTGAGCCACAGGGCACAGATAAGCACTTGACCTGACATGCACGCGGCAATAATGATGTAAGGCTGGTAGAGCTTCTTCAGGACTCTCTGGACGCCGGGGTCAAACTCAAAGGCCAGGATGATCTTGAAGGACTTCACCAGGATGCAGGAGACGCTCAGTGTGAAACTCAAGCCAAAGAGTACCTGTCTTGTTCTGCACTGCAATTTATTGGGTTTACCACCAAGTAGTATCACACTCACAAATGTGCTCAAGAGCGAGAAGAGGAGGAGGATGCAGATGGATCCCACGGATGAACGCACAACAGGGGTTTTCCAGCGTGCAAGGAAGATGATCCCAACAACAATGGTAAGCAGTGCCCCGAGAGCGGTAAATGCCAACAGCGTGATTTGATACACATTGCCCCATTTCAGGTAGACAATCTTCTTGAGGTGACACTCGTTACTTCCAGGGAGGGAGTATTGGGTGGTGGTATTACACCGATGACACTCGCTGGAATCTGCAAACAGAGGAACAAGCGCTCATTATAAACTTGCGATGCTTTTCTCCTTATAGATGACAAAGTGATAGGCCTCATGGTATCAGCAGACTTGCAAAGGTATCATTGTTCAGTATTTTTAGGTCATCACGGTCAGGCTTGACTCTGATACACACCGCTGGTGTTAGAATAGTGATTATCAGGACAGGCGCGGCATGTATAGCAGCAAACAGGCTGGCCCGGAGCTGAATGCCTCCGAAAGCCTGGACTGCAGCTGTTAGAGCATCTGGAAGTCACATCTCCCTGAGAAGAGAAAGAGTTGGTTTAAAATACAGTACAGCAGCCATTCCCAAACTTAAGATCAACGCAGCCAGTCTTCTACAGCCTGCCCAAAATTGTCATCACAAATGGTCAACACACAAGACTATGATGAAGTTTTGTCCTCAACACAAATGAAGAATAACACCAGATTTAACTGATATTATCAGCTCTGAATACTTGATTTTGAATCTGAATACATTTTCTTTTGTTACTTAATACAAAACTGACTCATGCGACATCCCAGTGCGTCAGTTTTTGACAAGTTAGGAATGAAAATCAAAAATCAACTTTTCTTACAAATAGCACCTTTAAATGATAAAAAGAGTGAATTAATAACTGACCCAAGGAAGGCAAATACTTACTGTGACACTGATGACATCTTGAAATGTTTTTTCTGAGGTGAAAGTCAGCGTCTGGTTCTCTATACTGTAATGAGCTACGATGTAGTGCACGTTGACGTCGGTGGGTGAGCTCTGGTTCCATAGGGTGACGTCATATCCTGAGTTCAGGTCCAGGTTCTCGTCGAATGAATACTTTTTCCCGTCCATCTGGAAAGTTGTTCTCTTCAAGGCTTCCCGTAACTGAAAAGGCAAAATGTTGAAAACACTCAATTCGTAAGTCTAATTCGTTTTCATGTGACTTTTTAAAATTTCATGTGTCTGAAACATGTATTTTTCGGCCACATGGGGTCAAGCGTGAGCACAAGACTTAAGCATTATCATTTTGTAAAGTTCATATGGCACGCAGTACAGCACATATCTGTGTGTATGTGTGTGTATTCACCTCAAGGGGCTGTAATCTCTGTCGCGTCTTACAGTCCCTGTTGACGCAGAGGTCTGCAACAGCCTGAGCAATCGCTCTAACTGCCAACTCAATACTGAACACAGCATATGGATAAATCATCCTTTCCAGTTCCTTAGTAGCTTTGTGGTTGGACTTCAATCTTTTTACGTGTTGCTGCTGTCTTCTCTTTAGAAAATTGTACAAGAAGGAGTTGTTCTTGTGAGAATCAGGGTTCGCATCAAGATTCCTGAGATACTGCTTCAATCTGGTCGTGTTTCCAGATTTAAGCGTGGTCCCGAAGACCGTTCCTACGTCGTTCAATGTCCAGTTTTTCAGAACAAAAGCTGATTCCGACCAATTATCGCTGGCTACCCAAACTCTGCCCCTGCCTTCAGGATCCTTGAGAAGTCTGTCAAAAAGATACATCATGTGATAAGGTTTGGCAAAAGACACGATGACCTGGACGTCCTTATTTTTAACAATGCTTTTGGCTGTATCTGTGATCTCCTCCATGAGTGTGTTGTCATTGAGAACATCAGGGAAAATATGGATGAAGGCAAAGCAGATGTTTTTTCCTTTTGCATGATGCTGGAGTCGCTCGACAGCATAACGCCCATAGTCCCCATCAGTCGTCACAACACCGACCCAGGTCCATTGGTGTTTTTTAAGAATATCGATGATGGCGCGCACCTGGTGATCGTCCTCTGGTACCGTCCTCAAGAAACTTGGAAATCGGTTTTTATCACTCAGGAGACCAGAGGTTGAACCATAACTTATCTGTGGGAATATTACAAAGATTCATTAACACTACAGTGCAGTAATGATATGAGACATTTATTGATTAATTTTAATGGAATAGTTTGATACTCTTATTTGTCTTCATGGCAAAAGTTAGATTTGAAGATCGATGCCAATGTCATATAGGTTTGGTAAATTACAAACTAAAGTGCCAGTTAGCCTAGCTTAGCATAGCAGAAAGACTAGATGTGGGAATACACAGTGAGGTAAAGGGTCTCATTTGTTAAAATTTGTAAAAAAAATAAATAAAAAAAAAAGATTTAGTTTTATGGGGGTTGTATGCCAGACAATTTCTCAGGCGGGAGTCGTCTTTCTGGAGTTTGTGCTGGTTGCCTAGCAACCTCAGGATTACGACAAGACTTGTGTTGTTTTTACACATTGTATTTTGGACAGGTTTTTGTTTGCCTTATTTCCAGTCTGTCTGCTGAGTTAAGCTAACTAGTTCTTCTAGAAGTTTACTTTGTACCGTACAGCCATCTGCTCTAACTCTCTGCAAAAGAAAGCGATAAGAAAAATTTCCCAAAAATTACAAAGAAATATTTCTTTAATATTGCTGAGCTGAACCGATCTTTAATCTTATCATCCAAAATGTTACTTAATCAAGAGGAGGTCTGTTAATACCTGAGGGATGTACTCCAGGTTGAGTAGCCTTGTAACCGCGATGGATATCTCTGAATGGTAACCACCGATGACAGCCAAAGCATGTGGGGAGGGCTGCTCTGCACCATCAGTCCAGGTACCTGGTATTCAATATAATATGATAAACTTATATATGTATCATGGATTTTATTACATTGTATTGTATGATATGATATTATTTCTGTAATTCTTTGGAATTTTGATTCATGACAATTTTTTTAATTTCCATTGCTGTGCAATAAAATATTCAAATGTCAATATATTGCAGTCGTTTTAATTCCCAAGCCACTCTGTTTTCACCATGCCTCAATTGTACTGCTCATTTCCAAGCAGGTTCAAAGGTGATTACAAACAATACGACAAAGTTTACATTGTCACAAAATAGCCAGACTGTGGCACAGTTGCACATCCTTTGTCAATGATCTAAACAAATATTTACTTAATATTTTATTTTAGATTTATTTGAGTTTATATAAGACAACACTTGTAATGTTGCTCACTTCCACTGTGTGTATTCATGCAGAGATGCCCTCTACATCTCTAGCTTTGTCATGGGAAACTAATCAAGTCAACAGTAAAATGAAAGAGCAAACAAGCCAACTCTTGTGTTAAAGTCAAGAAATAACAACAAACTTACTGTTTCGACTCATGAAGGACCGAGAGTTTATCAGGGCAGTGGTCACGTCAGAGCAGGAGTCCACTATATGATATCCAAGGGTTAGGTTCCCCAACTCCTGCCTCTTATTCACCTCCTCCACTGCCTCCACCAATATCAGAGACTGGACCAGCCGGGCCCTGCTGAACCTGTGAGAGGAAAAACATATTACACACACATCCATCCACATGGCTGCTGCCCAGTGTGCTGAGGAGTAGCCTAAAGGCCACACTAACCAGGGTTATAAACAACAACATTACCTGTTACAGATCCTTTTGTCACTGCCATCATTTTCAAGTGTTACATTAACGCTTTCATGTATTGGGAACAATCCCCCGATGATAATGTCACCTGGAGCTGTGGCATTAGGAACACCTGCGACTCTTACAAACCGGGCCGTTAAAACCGCGGCAAAGATGTAGAAACCAAAGTAAGGTTTCATTTTCTGCTCAAATCTGCTTCGAAGTATCTCTGGTTTCCAGAATCTTCTCTCGCATTTCAGTCGTGTACGTCTCTCCGGTGTGGCTGCAGAACACAGAGCAGACAATGAACTCGACTTAAATACCACAACTTATCATTCATCGCTGTATTTTTCCCAAGGTGCTGCTCGGGCTTATGTAAGTGGTATGTAAAAAATGTTAGCTGTCTTCCTGGTATGGTGATATAGCCTGCTGGCTACATGGCAATGATTCAATAGATGATGGTTTTATAAAGATGTGCTGTGGTGGTGTAGTATTGTTGCAAGTGCTGTCAGTTATGTGGAAACATGATTTGTCAGCATTGTGTGCAACAATGTTTGATTACACTGATACGGCAACTCATCCAACTTAAACTTGAAAAGACAAAAATCAAAAGCACTTCCTTGAGAGGAGAAGCCCGTTACGTGACTCATCTTTAAATTTGTACTTGGAATGTCTGTTAGGTGTGTCACTGGACTGTAATCCAACCAGGAAAAATCTTCTGGTAAATAAGCTGCCAGTAAACACACGACCTCATCTCTTTTGTCTCCTGAGTTCTTCTGAATTTAAAGTCTGGTGACGTAAACTGAGTTGAATGAATACACTGAGCGTTAACGTGAAGTGGCATCAGACGACTTGTTCCCCTCCGGGTGTTTCCAGGTGGTATTGTTGTTGACGCCACTTGTATGCACAGACAGCTGTCGCAAATAACAACACCAGGAAGAAATGTGACTTTATTTAAATCCTTTAAAAGTATTCTATTGCCAGTCAACCTCCCTTCAGCGGGCCCGGCTACAGACAAAACTGTGCAGTGAAAGCAACATTTATAGTGAACCAAAGTAAACTGATGGATCTTATTACCCTATATCCATTACATTGTGCAATCAATGTTTACTTCCCCATGAAACGCTTAAGTAGGAAACATATCTATTGCCAGTTTAGCTCGTTGGATTACGTGTGCTTCCACAGCAGCCATCAGACTATTTAACTCAAGCACTGCCTGAACAATCACTGTCCACTCACTTGTTGTTTTTTTTTTGTAAATATCTTATTTTATTTTGTTTCATTTTTATTTTATTCTATTTATTTTCTATTCTTATTCCTGTCCTGCAACAAGTGAATTTCCCCTTTCCCCTTTCCCCAATCTAATCTAATCTAATCTAATCTAAAATTAGTTTTAGTCAGTCAAAACATCTCGATAGCTACAACTACTCACAGACTAAATGTATGTAGGGGATTATTTTTCAGTTCCTGCCGGATTCTTCTACCTGACACCTGTCATTGTTTACTCCTTCCTCATTCTCTTACCAGAAACTCTTTAACATTTACACCCAGGTGGTTTAATTATACATTAAGAAATGAGAGGGAGGTTCCCACAGTGTTTGTCTGTCTGTAAAGGCTTAGCAGCTGTCTTACCCGGGCATGTCTGTCTGTGAACAAACATCTCAGACAGGACACGCATGCTGGAGGCTGTCAGGAGATGTTGAAACACCCAAAACTTCTGGGTGAGGCTCAGCAGGGCTCTCAGGGAGGGGGCGTGTCTAACAGTGACATGGGCGTGTTGATTAGTGGTGTGGGCGTGTCTAGCAGTCCCGCGAGCGCCCGTCCGCTAAACGCGTCAACGGAAGGGGGAGTGGCGCGGAGACGGAGTTAGTCAAATTACAAGTATTTACAGGTGAAAGACGTCTCATACCCGGCAGGATAAAATACAAAAACACAGGTAAGACAGCTGACATACAAAACACTCAACGTTGCTCAACCATAAAACGCGGGTTTGTGCTGTTTCCACTAAGTGACTTGTTGTGTGGAGTGATGTTGACATAGCACAAACTTTGGCTGTCTTTAGCATTAGCAAAGTTTTCGTGTGAGTCACTCAAGCTGTCGGGTGACTCTCTGTCGCTTGAATAAAATGGCTGTTCAACACAACGCACTTTCTGGTTTAACTTTCAGCTCGTTAAGTTTTTAAAAGAATTAACGCTTGTGTGTCAAACAGCAAGCAGCTGCCGAGGTTGCGAGAAGAGGTTTCATATACCTGCGGTCAAAGTTATGAGGTGGCAGACATGTTTCGTCAAGTTTATGCTAGGTTGTAATTTACTTCTTCTTCGGTTTTATTGTACGAGGCATAAAATAACGGTCGTATCATGTCGACTTGTAACTACTTCCGCGTGACTCAGGGGGTGGCACGTCTATTTTAGGGACCGGGTATGATTGTGACGTTTCGGGATTGGACATGGACTCCATGACAGAAATCAGCTGGTCACTCACTGACAGCTGCTTCATCTGTTAGCTTCAAGCCAAGGCATGCAAGGATCACCAACCCTGAGGTTTAACATTAGAGAAGTGAAAAACAACAGCCTTGAGTAACATGCTACACATAAAAAGTTTTTTTTAAAATGCCTACACAAAATGAATAAACAAAGTCTCTTCGTTTTAATGACTTTCAAGCTGTTTTACTTGTGGCGGACTGTCCCACCTTTCTAGCTTCAAACAGTGTTCTGGGGACTTTGTTTTCCTCTGAGAACAGCTTGTTCATAACACTAATGGAAAACATACATATTATTAGTTTGTATCATATCATGCCAGCTACCAAAACATTCTTATACTGTTCATTAAAGGTGCACCATGTAGTTTTGGAGATTAAATTTTAATCAGAAGAGAAAGCTTTTTTTTATGCCTAAATAAACAAACTGTCTTTGTATTCATGACTGAATAAACCGAATAAACAAACTGACCTTAAATGACAACATAATCTCACACTATTTTAGTTTGCTTATATGTGGCGGACCCTGCCACCTTTCTAGCTTAAAAAAAAAACCTTAACATTAGCTACTGTTGTTCTCTGTTAGTAGAGTGGAGAGACACATTAAGACGAGGCATTCAAGAACATGTATTAAGTCACATCCCTTTTTTTTTTTTTAGTGTTTTTTTGGCCTTCCAAGGCTTTATGGACAGGACAGTTTAGAGTGATGACAGGAAATGGGCTGAGACAGCAAAGGGTTGCAGGTCAACAGGAAGTGAAGAAATGACAGGTTTCACATTATGTCAAATATGTCAATGTATTGTGTTAGCATGAACCAGCTTGCCCCAGCACATCCTGTATAGTAAAACCACCCTGAAATCCCAGTCCCGACAGCTAGCTGCACAGCTAAATAAGCTAGATAGCAAACCGTAGCTACACTCAGCATCACTGATTGGATACTCTAATAATATGCTGTTAGATACGAGAGGAGGTCAGTTCTTACATATTGCACCTTTAAACAGTTTAAACAAATTGTCCACAGGCTGGGATAGGCAACTAAGACAGACGACCAAGATTTTATTTTATCATGTCACCCTATAGTTTGCTCCCATATGGCCAATAAAAAAAAGATTAATATGTGATAATCGCCCAAATTGTTATGAGAAGCCCTATCACATTTTAGAATATGATAGTCTCACTTTTAACAGAGAACTTTTAAATTGTACTTTGCTACTTCTGTAAAAGATCTGAAACCTCTCCTACCAGCGGAACCAATAGTGTGTAACTTTCACAGCAACCAAAGACAACTGATTCTCACAGTTCCTCTAAGCTGGTTTGAAGTATACTTTTCACATCCTCTGATTTAATCTTTAGTTGCAGAAATATAAAAAGCTTTTTGAAAAGCTTAAAGTTAGAAGGTCTACTGGATAGAGCTGAAAGACATGATTGTAAAGACTTCAATCCTCAGGATACTCTTCAAAATGTTCTAACAGTCTGCACACTTGATTAATTGATTAATAAATAAGAATAATAATAATTGGTAGTTGAGGTCCTACTGTTATGGGTTGTCAGTTGAACAAAACATGTGATCAAAACCCCATGATCAAAAGTCTGTGTACATGCTGCACACAGTTTGAGAGACCTCTGAAGTCTTAAATTGGGTTCATGTTTCTCTTTAAAGACAGCATCCCTCTGTGTTTACTCACCTCTTTATGGGTCTCAATATTCAGCGGTTTCACGATTTCAATTTAAAATCTAAAATCTATTAAATGAACTTTCAGTTTCGATCATCAAAAATGCCACGTCCTAAGAAGAAAAAACAAAACCCCACAAGATACACAGCTAGCTTACCAGTAGCCTGAAGCTGCACTAACAGATACTTAACCTGTGTGTACAAAGATGATCAGCTCACTGGCACCAGAGGTAACTGACATTTTCAGAGATGTTTGGTTTATTTTCTTTTTCAGAAGAAGATTTTAGAAACCGAACTCTATGACAAACTGAATTCCTGTCTCTCTTTGGCTCTGGGAGGGTGTTCGTTAATATATATTATGATCTATCTTTGCAGAAGAGCTGCTGGATCCACTCCAGTTATGTCCTCCTTATGGTGGGAGCAGTGGCCCCTGGGGGTTGGAAATGGTAGCAATCCCATTCCCTTAAAGGACAACAGTAGCTGCTTCAGCTCCACACAGAGCACCGTACTAAAGGGAGTCAAGTTTGGAGGAGTGCCAGTTGTACTGCTGCTCGATTTCTGTGTCTTTCTGGTATGTGTCTGTCTGCCTGTCTGTGATGAAGACTGGAAATCTTGTGACCCCAGTTGTCTGTGTTTCTTTATGAATTGGTCTTATAGGCAAAAGTATGGAAGCCCGTTTTCACCAGTTAAAAAAAAATCCCATTGTAAGCCATACTAGTGAGATAAAAACTCAACATCTATGTCTCATAATGCATAATTATGAACTTTTAACACATGATTTCCACTTTTATCTCATAATTTTGGCTTTTTATTGCATAATTATAACATACCATTGATGTATTTTCTATTTTTTTGTCAGGCTATATTTTCATTCATATTTATTTTCTTTAATTGGCAGAAATGGGTTTCCATACAAGAGACAATCCCCTCTGAACTCCCATGTTTCTCTCATCATGCATAATCAACCATTTTTACCAACCATTGCCTTTACGGAATGTCGTGACTTGAAAGCTGATCTGCTTTTGTTCTCATATGACCCACAGGTGTTGCTGATTCTCTTCTCTATCATCAGGAGGAATTTCTGGGACTATGGACGTCTGGCATTAGTAGCGGACAAAGAAGGGTCAGTTCATCTTACATAATAGATTTTTCGGTAGTGAAATACCAAGCAGTGGGTTAGTGTGATGCATCTTTTTTGTCAGTAAGATTTAGTCCTTGAGACTGAACTTCTTTGTGTGTTAGGTTCACTGAGTCAACACACCGTCGCTATGGACGCATGTCATCTGTTGCGTCCAGCGTAGAAGACCCCGAGCATGAATTGGTATGTAAAGAAAAATATTTTTCTTTTTCTTTTCTTTCTTGCTATTCTTTTAATGTGGTTTCAGTCCACAGAGGATTTGAGAGACCAGAACTGAAAACGTGAAAGGACCATTCCTTTGCAAAACAAATGAATAACATGAATGAGTATGAATAACACAGGCTGGTTTTAGGAGTAAAATAAAAGTAAAAGTTATGATAATGGATGATCAAAACCATAAAAACAGTAAGAAATTATGTGAAAAAAACGTGAAGAATAGAGTACAGGATTACCCAAACCAAGAAAAAATAAACCTTAAATATAAACAACACATTTATAAGATCTAAGAAAGGTTTATGATTATAAAATATAAGACATTTATAATCCGTGTTCATAAATTAATATATGTATTTCTGTTTAGGGATGCTGCTCTTGGCTGCCTTACATCATCAGAATGGAGTGAGTGCTTTGTTGGTCATTGCTCTCTGTTTATGGCTGGACGGAAATATTGTATCATGCTGTGTCTATACATTAAAAGCCACATGTTGGTCCCTCCTAATCAGTGTGCGTGTGTGTTTCAGTGAGGAGAAAATAAAATCCAGATGTGGCATGGATGGTGTTCACTACCTGTCCTTCCAGCGCCATCTGATCGTCCTGCTGGTCATCATAATGGTCATGTCCCTTGGAGTCATACTGCCTGTCAACCTGACTGGAGACCTGCTGGGTGGGTGCTTCACTTTTCTGCTTTTGATGCTAAAAAGCTACAAGAGGCTGTGCCAGTGTCTGTTAATGGCTAAAATTAGCGTCAGCACATATATTTTTAGAGCTACTTCATGTACAGATTATGGGTCAGGTGTGTAATTTCTGTGTGTACTATAATAGCTTGAAATGTACAATCAAACCTCAGCCGCTGTAGTGTCCACTTCATAATCAGTGACCGCTCTTTAAAGCATGCACTTATTCTCACAGATGATCATAAAACACATTTTGGGGGATTTCAGGGATTAGGTTCTTGCATGCTAACCTTTCTCTGGTCATTTTTCTCGTCTCGTCTTAGTTACATTTCTACTAACAGCATTTCTGTTTCTTTCTGTACTATTTCTTTCAGACAATGAATTTGGAAGGACAACTCTTGGGAATCTTCCAAAGGGGTAAACACTGTAAAAGATGTATAAACAAAAGTCTGAGTGACACAACAGTTTTGTGGTGATGACAAAATGCGTCTCTGTGTCTATCATTTTTCCTTGTAGGAGCAACCTGTTATGGCTTCATACAGTGTTTGCAGTCCTGTACCTGATCCTGACAGTGTTTCTGCTGCGACACTACACATCTCAAATCAAAGGCATGCCCAGAGAGACAGTGAGTTTCTTACTACCACAAGATTAGATGTCGTTAAGACTATACTGTGTTCCCATTACATTGCTCTCACCTGTCTATGAAGAGCTGAGCACATGTAGATCATCACTTGTGCTGGTACCTAACTGATCTGTTGTCTTCTATTTGCAGACCAGAAACACTTTGTTTGTGCGTTCAGTCCCTAAAACTGCAACAGAGGAAGAAGTAAAGACCCATTTCACGTATGTATGCTAGTTTTCCATGTTTTGTCAAGTTAAACTTTGGTCACAATTGTGTCCACCTGCTCCATTCCTCAATGTCAATGTTGTTTTTGTATAGAGAGGCGTACCCTACCTGTCAAGTGTGTGCTGTAACCCTGGGATATGATGTGGCCAAACTCATGTACCTTGATGAAGAAAGGTGAGACAACACAAAGTAGTGTAATCATTGCCCTCTGTGCAATTGAATACATGCCAGCATGTGCAAGCGAGCATGGAGACAAGGTCAACGCCTAGTCATCAGCTGTGCACAATTCATTGTTGATGATTATTTTTTAGTGCATGCTGCTAGTAAATATTTATCATTTTCATAATGTATCTACAATAACTACTGTTGCAGTCACTTATCTTCTTACTCTGCAGCTTTAGTGAGCGTTTTCGCCTCTTGCTGCTTATTATTTTAGTTTTACGGTCCACAAATTCGCTGTGTGATTCATACAGTAAATATTTCAGATGTTGTTGCATGTTTGCAGAGGAGATATTTGCAACAATAACACGCAAAGCATATTTCACACTTAGAATTATGTGTTCAAGTGTTTAAGGATATTCTGCTTGACTCTACTTAGTTATATATGTGGCTTTTATCGTATGTTTTCCTCACTGCAGGGTGCGAGCCGGAAAAAACCTGCGCTACTATGAGCGTGTCCTGAACAACACAGGGACTCGTGAGCTGATTAACCCCCGTTTGTGTAGTCACCTCTGTTGCTGCTCCAGCTCTGGGAAGGTGAGACGGACAAAATATTAAGAAAGTTTCAGCAGGTTGTCTGGATGCATTTAGTTTTATCTTCATGTAACAATTTAGCTTAAGAAAAGTAAAAGCAAGTACTATACGGACAGTAAATGTGTTACACTACAAAGCTCCAAATCATGTGATAAAATGAAAACAGGTGTTTCAGTTTAATAAAGCATGAAATCTGTATGTGTGTTTGTGTGTGTGTTCAGGTTGATGCCATAGAGTACTACAGTACCACAGAAAAAGACCTACTGGAGGAGGTGAGGAAGCAGGTAGAACTGGTGCCACAGCACCCCCTGGGGATGGCCTTCGTCACCTTGCAGACGGAGGCTAATGCCAAGTTGTGAGTACCAATTCAAAGGTGTCTTTCTCTAACAGTACCTGCATTAGTACTCAACAGGCGAGGAACAAGCAGGACTGATGGGCTGGCAGGAAGCGTGTGGATGAGTGGTTGTCTGGCAGTGTAGATGCAACACTATAATGTCAGCTGAATTTACTTGTTTGTCGTTAGTGTTTTTAGGCTCTAGCCTGATCCGGACAGCGATCTTGGGATTTTAATGATATCACATGACTTTTTATTGAAACAAACTGGCCTTTGGGCAGCCGTTATGGCTGAAAGCTGGTTAATGTGTGTCATTAACAGCTGTCACTTACTCACTTCAGCATTCTGAAAGACTTCAATGCCCTGGAGTGTGGTGGCACAAGCTGCTGCTGTGGGAGGCAGCCCCAACCTTCATCCAACAGCAAAGCTTTGAAAGTGAACAAGTGGAGGGTGGACTTTGCACCACATCCTAAAAATGTGTACTGGTAAGATCTGTAACACCCCCTTCATACAGTTTGTGCTCCATGCAGATCATATGACCTTGTATTTATAGCACTGGTGCCAAAAGGACTGGGCGATGATTCAGTATTATCATTAAGTGGAATCAGATGTTGTTATTGTTTCACAAAGTTCTGATGGTCAAATGAAGGATTCCAATTATTTTGGGAAACATAATGTGTTTTTCAAGTTATGTTTTTTTTCTTTTGTAATGCACAACAGTGGATCACATTTCATTGCATTGATCACCAGTTAGGTTATTTTATTTGCGATCCTTACAATTCTGAATAATATTGTGATCATTGATTTCAATCGTATCGCCCACGGTATTAACAAGGTATTACAGAGATCAATCAGTTGTCCGAGCGTGAACACCTCTAGGTGTCCTTGAGAATTCTTATGACCTGCTAATTCACTGTAGGTTTCTGTGGTAAGGTCGTCACGATGAAGTAATTTTTTTTGGCCCAGTTCCTGATTGAAGTACTTTCATATTGAGTATCTACTGAAACAGAGACAAAACCGATGCTTTTATTTACCTAAATGATCATTGAAAGTTTCCACAGTGATCTTTGCTAATAATAAGGGAGAGATAACAGATTTGTTATGGTCAGAGCTTAACAAATCTGTGTATTTTGCACATCCAGGTGTCACCAAGTTATTTTTTCCCATTCACACATTTTTCACCTGCATATGGAGCCAAAAGCTCACATTGTAGATTCTCTCTGTCATGAAAGAGAGCAGCGCTGCAACACTAGCAGGCTGAGGTTGGTGGAACACAGCAGATTGAAGCTAAGAAAGGATTTTGATCACATTTATTCTAACCAATACTGATCCATTAAGATATGCTGATGTTGAAAATTTAGCAATATGCTGACATGTAAAAGACACAAGATTCAGTTCCATAGAGAAGAGGAGAGGAAATCTATGTTGTCAGGAATTACAGCATACCCTTCAATGCTGCATTTCCTCTTTGTGTGTAACTGTCCCGTTGCTTCTGTTTTCCCTATTCTCCACATCCTACAGGGAAAATCTATCAGTGCGGGGTTTTTCCTGGTACATGCGCTATGTGATGATCAACTTCTTCCTCTTCTTCCTGCTCACCTTCCTCACGACTCCCAGCATCATCATCAACACCATGGACAAGTTCAACGTGACCAAGCCCATCTACTATCTCAACGTGAGACGTACACATGCAGACGCTCGCACTTGTTTCAATGCTGCTTTTGAAGCTGTGAATCTACAGTTTGTTTTGTTTTTCCACTGTAGAGCCCAATCATCACTCAGTTCTTCCCCACTCTCCTGCTGTGGTCCTTCTCTGCCTTGCTGCCAACCATAGTGTACTATTCGACAATAGGAGAGGCCCACTGGGGCAGGTATAACACTAACACACACACATCCGTTGTGCAGTGATTGGTTTCTGCTAGCAGAGGAAAATGTTTTAATACAGTGAAATGTGTGTCTCAGGTCCAGTGAGCACATGAGCATGTTGCGGAAGCTGTACTTCTTCCTGATCTTCATGGTGCTGATTCTCCCCTCGTTAGGACTCACCAGGTAATTTATCAGTCTGAATAAGCAACAGTTTGCATCAAGGCTAATTGTTTATTCACAGTTATGTGTATGTGAAGCAGACATAAGTTGTAACCCCCAGTTGACATGTTAGCATGTTTAAATACCTCACAAAAAAAATTAGTTGGCTGAAAGGGATTTCTGCCAGGCTCATAGATAAATGTTGTGAATTCAGGGAGAACCTTGTTTTACATTTTTCACTCTTTTTTTTTCTCCATTAGTCTTGCATGGTTTTTCCGCTGGCTGTTTGATAAAACGTTTCTCGAAGACGGGAAACTGAGATTTGAGTAAGTATTTTCCTAGGTTTAACAGTTTGTTTAAAAAACATTGTATGAGACTATTTTATTTAAATGTATTTTTTTCATAAACATCTTTATGAGATTTATAATGTGCTTGTTTTCTCTTATCTTTTTGTTTGATTCTCCTCCTGTACACCAGGTGTGTGTTTCTACCTGACCAAGGGGCATTTTTTGTCAACTATGTGATCACAGCGGCCCTGGTGGGCTCCGCCATGGACTTGCTGCGGTTGCCAGGGTTACTGCTTTACACCATTCGCATGGCGTTCGCTCGCTCAGCTGCTGAAAGAAAATATGTCAAACAGGTTTGTAAAGGTGTGGAATGCTACACCTAGAAGTCATTACTATATTTTGGATCTTACACAGCCTGGAACAGATGTTTGGGAACCATTTTTTTTACTTACTCGCTTTATGAATGGCTGCCTCTTCTCCATGGAGGCATGCAGGGAAAATCTTTGGTCAGGTGTTCAAGACTATGCAATATACTGTATGTATTTATACTATTTAAATCAAGTTAAAGAAGAGGAAGAGAATATTTTGTTTGTTGTGTGCTTTGTTCTCAACCTCATTTATATGCTGACTCCTTCTCCTAACATCTGTTTACAGAACCAAGCCTATGAATTTGAATATGGAGCCATGTATGGCTGGAACCTGTGTATATTCACTGTCATTATAGCTTACAGCATCATATGTCCTATTATTGTGCCTTTTGGTGAGTAGTTTGAAGGGCTGTACACACACACACACACACTCATTCATCATATCATCAGTAGATCTATCTCTTCACTTCCATGATGGAGATTTTGATGGCTGAGTCTTGTGTGTCTACAGGTCTCTTGTACATGATGCTTAAGCACCTGGTGGACAAACACAACATGTACTTTGCCTACCTGCCTGCTCGCCTGGACCGCCAGGTCCACCTGGGAGCTGTCAATCAAGCCCTGGCTGCACCTATCATCAGCCTTATATGGCTTTACTTCTTCTCTGTCCTCAGAACAGGTTAGAACATTGGAAGTGACTCCAGATTCGCTAATGGAAATTAAATGGTCGTGCTCAACAAAAGCTAGTGATGTTATCAGCCTGTAAATACAGAGGCTACATGCATTTTTGGATGTTCCATGTGGTCATAGTGTATATATATATACAATTTTGCACAGAATTTACAGCCTTGGTTACCAAAAAACAGCTGTTCTTGGGTTTTTTAATGAAATATTTTGTTTCATTAAATGTTTTTTAAATATCACATACACATTCATCAGTTTTTTATGTAAGCTAAGGGCAGCCATGTTTTCAATCATTTCTTTGACTGCCGTTATCTGTAGATCACAAGTTAATTATTTTGTTATCTTGATAACAAAGCTTGTTTTCTCAGGATAGCTGTTTTTTCAAGATTTTGTAAAAACAAAAGGTCACTTTCTTGAGATAAGATCATTTATAAAGAGAAAGCAACTTCAAATGATTCATATGAGTCGACAATGACATGCACCCACAGCTCTGGGGTAGACTTGGGAGTTTCAAAGCAAACCATATGAACTATTTATGACCATTTAAATAATTGTGTGCCATTATTTAAACTATCTTTGCTGTGATTAAGGTTTCTGGAATTCCATATCTCTGTTCACCCTGGTGGTGCTGTGTATCACTGTCTTCATCTGCCTCGGCTACACCTGCTTCGGCCATTTCAAGTACCTCAGTCCACATAACTACGAGGTAAGCATCGCCTGCTTGTGTGTGAATGTGCTGTCACTACTTTGTCACCTTTCCCATCAAGCCATCATATTGTTTGTGTTCTTCTGCAGGTGAAAGAGGAGGATAACGATGCAACAGAGGGAGTGGAAGGAAACACTACGGTACTGTACTTGTTTCTTAAATTCCACAGCAGGAATAAAGATCAGATGTATTTAGGAGATGCAGGATTTTACATGCACTTAACTGAAAAATTGCGGTTATTCTATCACCTAATTTTTTATCCTCCTGGTTATTTATGCATTAGAGAGAACTAAAACAATGCATCAGCAAGACAGATAAGGTGATTAAAAAAGTGAAGGAATTCAACAATATCAACAGCTCAAGAGCTGCTTGTTCATTATTAGCTGGCCTTACAGCGTCATTCTAGGCCAAGTTTATACTGGAAGTTGGTCTCATAGATTTATAGGATCTTTCTCTAGTCTTCAACATTCTTCCAATCAAAGTAATACTTTGGCCCCTCCATGTAGCATTGCATCACACAGCAGGGAGGATGAAAGCATACATATTAAGTGATATTGAGAAACACCCTTTTGTGCTTTTGTTTGTTTTCAGCGCTCATCTCTTTTGTGCTGTGTGATTACAGGTGTACCTTCCCAGAGTGCTCAATCCCAAGTCACCTGCCAGCGCCCAACAGGGGCCCAAACTTCAGCAGTCTTACGGTTCTACAGAGGGCAGCCCAGAATACAGCCCGAACTACAGCCCAGTGGAGGACAGCACGTCTGATGCCTGAGTCAGTGGATTTCAACACTGAGGGAGACATTTGGAGATGAAATCTTGGCAACTCCCGATCGTAAATCTTCTTCCTTCATGGTGATTTCAGTGTTGAATTCACCTCCATCCTACTGCTCAATCAGACACAGGAAAATCTCCAGATGGTTCAAGAGAAAAAGGTACAATTGTCCAAGACCAAGACCATGGAAATAAATAAGTACCAGTAGATGTGTCTAATTTGATATTTGGACCATTATTTGCACTTAATCAGCAGGGCACACTGTTAATTTTATTTTATTCTGTTATAAAGCAGTTACCTGTTGTATTTTTCTGTATGACGCCTATCCAATAAGGACCATCTCACCAAGAAACATTTCCAACCAGCCATGATGTGTAAATACTGGAAATAGTGTGAAGCACAGGCCAAAGCTAATCATGCAATGATGCCAAAGAGGCGGACAAGCACAGCTAGCTATTTTATGTCCAGATAAGATTTAGACTTTTATGATGCCAGAGGAGTAAACCTGCCAAGGGAATAACTTATTGCCTCATGTTAATACTGCAATATTCATGTCAAGAGAATCAAAGTCACGTGTTTACTAATGAAAGCTTAGATATTTGAACTTTTGTAATAAGACAAGAGAAAAAAAACAAGTATTGCAGGATTTTTGTTACCAAAATCGTGTGGTAAGACACTGCCATTTTTTATTAATTCCTTCAATGGTTATTTGTTTTCAATGTACTTTTATACTTGAATGTGCTTCCTTTTTTATTAAAATGTGCATTTTAGCAAGGAGCTAAACCCTAAAGGCAGACTTGTTTCTGATCAGTGGTTTATCATAAAGAATGTTAAACATAAAATATCAGCTGTAAATGTTTGCATGAAATTTGTCTCAGATTTGTATATATACATTTCATAATTGATCAATACAAACAAAGCAACAACTTCAGTTATGAGCATGTCTCATCATTGGGGGGCGCTGTTGAGCTGCAGTGAGGTAGCTTAACCTCTTTAATATGCATTCAGCAATGACAAAGGACAAATGCACAGTGTTGCATTGAGGATTTCTAACTTATTCTGACATTGGTATGAGCCAGTTAACTGGGCGACAACTCCAGTAGCTCCACCTCCTCACCTGATCCTTCGCTATTGTCCCCCTCTGTGTTTCTTTTTTCCTTTTGCTTCCCCTTTCCCCTGCCCTTTTCCCCTTTCTCACCACGGTACCTGCCTCAGCTGAGAAAGACCCCCGTTGTTGTTTGAGGGCTTTAAGTGTGCTGTTGTGATTAGCACAGTTGTTAAATATGGGTAATGAAGTGCTAAGCTAACAACAAACCCTTATGGAGCCTCGCAGTACTTGTTGAAATGAAAGATCAGAAAGAGTTGCTACAAAAGTGGTTCTTACGACTTTGAAAAAACAAACATTTATTTAAAAAAATTTTCGTAACGATATAAACTTTCGTAAGATCTGAGTGCAAAAATGTTGTTGACTCTGCTTTACCCCTGATGTCGGACAAAGATTGAGCATTACAAAACAATCCTTCCCTTGCTTACTCTTTCTCAAGTATTATTTCATTGTGTCTGTGATTAGGCAATAACGACGCTGTTGTCGGTGTGCCAAAAGTGATAATAATACCCGCAGTATAACCTTGTTTTTGATGAACTCCTAATAATCAAACAAACATTCGCTGTGGGACTCCCATGCAACGAAAATTCAGAGACAGATTTGAAGAGACATACCTCAACAAAGTCACATGAGAAAACTGCGCAGGGTCAGGATGCGGGGCCACTAATAACTTGCAGATATTCTCTTGTGGCGCCAAGGATGAGCTGGGAAAGAGAGGAGTGTTTGATATTAGACGCCTGATATACTGTCTGCGGGTTGTGTGTATGAATGAGTGTTTAACGCACTTGACTGTGTTCTGCGAGCTTAGTGGAGTAACCTGGATGTCCAGGCTGCAGGAGCCTGGGAAGCTGCAGCTCTGTCCAGCAGCAGCCAGAATTGCAGTGCACAGCTTTCCAGAACCACACGCCAAAGTTTGACCCGATGTCAAACACAACACAGATTCACTGGCTCAGTTTTGGCCCTCGTGGTTCTGGGCTTCTAGTAATGGGTGTGTGAAAGTCTGCTCTGAAGTTTGGTCCAGTTACATGCGAACTGGGAGCGGTTTGTGGCATCTCATGGTCAAACAGCTCACTCAGATGTTTCCCAAAGACAAAGTTTATTTTTTCATCTTAATTTTGCACACATGCTTCGTTTGTAACTTAATCCTCCAACTCAGAAACTTAAAGGGATAGTCCGTGAAAAAAATAAGAAGAATTTATGCTCAGCTCTAGTCCCTCACAAGGGACAAGATCCAAAAATGCTGCACCCTACATTTACCATAATGCAACTCAATAGTCTCATGAATATCTGATAAATCTCCAAATCTCCAAACTCCATGCCACCAGATTATAATGCTAACTTTCTGGTGACATCATCAGGGTTTTTTTTCCTTGACTATAGAAATCTCCCCCAGCAGAGGCCAATATCATATTGATCTTTGAAATAGGGTGCTCTGAGCTCCAGGCAGAGACAGTTAGCTAGCTGCACTGTCAAATGAGGTAACTAGCTAATGCCAGCTACAGTTAGCAGCAGTTAGCGGTTACTCTGGTGATATGCTGCCCCCTTTTTGTTCGGAGTTTGAATTTGACATTCAGAGAGAGCCAGGCTAGCTGTTTTCCCCTTGCTTACAGTGTTTGTGCTAAGCTAAGCTAATGGGCTGCTGGGAGTAGTTTAAGAATGGAATCAATCTTTCTAACTAACTCTCTGAAGGAAAGCAAACAAGTGGATTTCCCACAATGCCAAATTATTCCTTTATACAGTTACACCATTTTTCAGTTGTAATATTTCCACCTTAAAGTAAGGTGGAAATATTACAACTGAAAAATGTTTCAAGATTAATGAGACACTGTTTCTAATTTCTCAAACCACAATCTCAAACATATCTTTGGCTTCTCCGCTCTGGGATATCTCATTAGCCTACTTGGCGGCTGAAATATACACCTATACAGATATATTTGCAACAAGCTAATACTTTAGCCTAATCACCTGTCTCTTTATTTGTCCATTGATAACGTAATCTAAACAAAAAGGGAGAGAGCGTTAACACTAAATAGATTTTGAAAAAACAGATAAGTAAAAGAGGAGAGAGGGGACGAGCTTTGAAATATAAAGAAGAAAAAAAAAGAATACACCCATTGCTGATAATAATTCTTGGTTTGGAGCAGTTTGTTGGCACCTCAGGTCAAGTGAAACAGCAGTGATGGAGGCTTCAAGGTATTACTAGTTTACACAACACGCCCTTCTCCGGATCAAAATATTTATCCGGCGTTAATCCAAAACCTCTTCGACTGTGTTTAGGTGTGCAACCCACTGAACCCAGTGCTCTCAATGCATTCTTGGTATTGTTGTCGTCTGTGCTTTTGTACACCACAGACACTATTATTTAGTCACTCCCTCGCTCTCAGTATTCACTTAAGTCTGCACTCCCAGGCCACTGAACTTAAGAAAGAGCCCCTGTGTTTGTGTGCGTGTTCGTGTATGTGTGCGTATCAAACAGGAATTAAACCCCTTTTAGAGTTTTTTGAGGTTTTGGGGTCAGGTTTCCTTCATGTCACCACTCAAGATCGATGGATGTGACCTCTGACTGCTCCAATTTGTATATAAACACAGCACTGGCCAATGGCAGCGTCGCGTGTGGCGGTGCCAACCAATGAGAGCGCCTGGCAGCGTTTTGCTCTGTGGCACTCCCATCTTTTGTCCGTCAAGGATTAGTGCCGTGGCAACGCTGGTCGCCTGGGAGGTGAGTTTCCCAGAGCAGCGGGACCAGGACAGAAACAGACCGCTTCATTCCAAGTATTACTTCCTTCCCGGCCAATTGGGAAACAGAAGTGGAGTGGTGTGTCTGTGTGTGTCACTCCATGGCTTCCAACGAGAAAAACTTCCACCTAGACTGCCAACTCTAATGAGGTGGCATCCTGAGCCACAAGCTCAGAGTGTGTTTGTCTGTGTGAGTGAGTGGGTGGGTTGGTGAGGGGCTGTCCTTATGTGCTCTCTTCTGTGTGGGGTACTCTGTGGAGAAGTCACCCCACTCTCCCCTCCCTCTTCTGTTGGTGGACTACATTTGCCAGAAGGGCGGAGGGCCAGACAGCTGAAATCACCGCTGCTGATGAAGCATGTGACTCCAGACCGAGGCCCTTTTGTTTGGACAATTCCAGCTAACACACAGAGCCCTGGAAATGCAGTGTGTCATGGGAGTGAATGGACATTAACATTTATAAAAAACCTGCTTGTGCGTTCTCGGATTGCTTTTCTTGAAACGCCCTTCAATGGGTTCTTAAAGTTCCATCTCTTAAGATTTTGAAACAATCAAACCCCATTTCCTGTGTGATGGCCATTCGATCTATTTACATTCCACGATGACCTTTTAATGTAGTAGTTTTCCTTGTTAGTGGCGTGGTCCGCCATTTCCATGCTCGTGTTCTTCACACGCTCAAGGGCTTGACAAGAAACGACAGGTTAACCACATCTTACTACTCGCTGCTGCTTCACGTTAAATTGGCTGGTTGAGCACAACAGCAGAAGGAATTGTGGGATTGGGATTAGCATTAGAGGTAGCAGCCCTGATACGACACTAAGTGAGTAGTAAACAGTAAAAACTAATGTCAGTGACATTTAAAAATGACAACAAATAATGACATGCCTTGTTTAATGTAAATCACACAAAATGATCACACAGATGGCGTACTGGACACCCTGGTACCCCAAAAATTGCAGTGAAAGTACCCCTAAGGTGCCCCTACGTGGTGAATTGCCCTCTAGGGTGCTGGTGCCCGCCTGCATACAGCTGGTGCCCTTTTAAATTTTTTGCCCCAGCCCCTCAAACATCCTTCGTCCCTACATAGGGAAACATATTAGTGGTACATCTAGGTTTTAATCTAATATTAGTTTTACCTAATCATTGGTTATTTTGCAGATGAACCTACCCCTGAAAAACAGAAAAAGGGAAGATGAGCTATTATTTCTGGAGGATCTTGGAAAAGACCAGAGTAAGATCTGTCTTTCTTCAAAGAACCATACTTTCAATTACAAAAGAATGAGTTAAGAATGAGACAACTGTTGAACATGACTCTGTTTTTACTTGTGTCTGTTAGTTTTGTTCTTACGTGCATTAACCTTATGTCTGAAACACTCACATTTCATCTGCATTTACGTCCAACAGAATGGCACCAATTAATACAGTTCAAGCCAAGACCGTGACCAAAAATAGGATCACAGAACACAAGATTAGCACAACACCGGCAGACTGTCCAAAATCATTTGTTGGACAGTTTCCAATCATGTTTTTCTAAGTGTAACGTAAGCCAGTTTCACACTGCTTATACTGACTAAGACTGCTGGATCTGAGCCAGGATAAACCAAATACAAGGTCCGTTTAGTGTCTTTTAAACAGGATTTGTTCCATACGTTGCTCAGAGGAACCAGTGATTTCAGCACTGCACAACCTGCCTGTATATTCAAACCACAGGAAAGTAAACTACCGCTATGATTAACTATATTCATCTGAAAGACTTTGGCAGTCTGAGTGCATTAATGTGCCAGAAAATAAAATGCAGGTGTATAATAGGCGATGATTCGCCTTTGAAATGATGATCCACAGCAGATGGACAATGAATACTAATATGGTTGGATCAGATATGAATGAAATTTGTGAATGAAATGAATTTTGGGAAAGAGAATATGAATGGAATGGTTGAAATTTATGGACAATAACTTCATGTAACCAGCTGAAGAAAGCAAACAGAAGTGTCACACACAGCTGGAAACTTTTGGTAATAGTTTTGACAAACATATTGTGGCTTAATATCCCAAACTTAACCAGACACACCAGACCATCACAAGCAGTTCAGACAGAGGCATTCCACCATCAAAATAAAAGCTTTTCGCTGCGTCGCTCTCAAAAATCCAACAGAAGTGACAAACAGATAAAAACAACTAATTGCAAATATTCAACACAGTGGCGAAACCACATAGTACACACTGACACCCAGCTCCTTCTTCCTCCTCCGGAATGCTAAATAATGTTTTAAACTATTTCAATCGTGACCAGATCACACCTCCACAGTAGCCTCAGTCCTTAAACAGACTCACACTCACACACTGTGCCTCTTCTGCTCTTATTTTCCGGCTGTAAATCCTATTCATGAAATTGCAGTAAGCCCAAAGGAAGACAGCCTGCTGTATGCTGCAGGTTCATGTCGTGAGGTGTTAAATTACCTTGAATTATTGCCGCCGGAGGACTTTAACTTAACCTCTGCGATATCTCATCTATTTTTGTGTGTTAGAACACCAATGCTCTCTCATGCTGTTTTTATTCCCTAATATGCGGAGAAACAAAAACAACAACTGTGTGGACGGAGCAAATGCACCCTAAAATGATCTCCTATAGCAGTCACGCTGGAGGGATCCAAGCGTGCATCCTGCCAGCTGTGCGAAGGGCTTAACCAACTCTGTCTTCCAGAGACGTGGGCTGAAAACTGCCAGACAAAAACGTGCCAGACTTTGTGGCTGTAAGGAAGTGGAAAATAACAGGATTATTCCACTAGCAACATGAAATAGCCTGAGATGCATGTACCGTATGTATAGGGACAGCTCAGGAAAATATATGTTTCTTTGCTTCACTTTCTCTGAAACTGTACAGTATAAACAGTATGTCTGAACCTCATTCAGTCTATACTATATATATATGGTAAGGTACTCAAGATGTGTGTAAGTGACTGTGGTACAAATAATAATTAAATATATTATATACATTGCATGCCTGTCATATTTTCCAATTGGACAGAGAGCAAGTTTCTGTAAGTTTCCTGTGTATTTACAAAGAAATAATAAAACATTTCATTCTTTTGTTCGTGTTGTTAAAATGCTGTATCATTAACTTTCTGTAGGGTTTAAACTTTTACCAGAGCCTTGTGTACATTTAAAAAAAAAAAATCTGAATGCTCTGCCATATTGTACAAAATCAGAATTCCCTTGTGTTAAAACATTCAAATTTCTGTGTTTCGAAAATACTTATTGCATGTAATTTATCTCGATACATTTTGTAGCAGCAGTGGGTTATTTTGCATATTATTCCGTCGCATTAATTTGAAGGGTATTATATATATTATATATCATTATTTAACAGCATTCTGATGTGTCTTTTCCCATCCCTGTGCCTTTATAGTTTATTAATATTTATGCCCTGTGAGACTCTTCTGCAGACGCACACTTGAAAAGCTGGGGCATGACGTCAGAGCAGAGTCGCGCGTGGTCTGGTCTGTATAAACAGTTCGAGCAAACACACCCGGAACGAGACGAAAACCAGCTTGTTTTGTCTCTGTTGTGACCGATATTTCCCGGCGGCACCACGCAACTCGTTACTTACAGAATACAAAAGAAAGTAATTGCAGTAAGTGTTGTGTAAAATGATTCTGCTGTAAAGTGGCACATGTTTTTTTTGTCCGTGTCAATAAAGCTTCCTGAATTGAACTGCGTTGCTATGACAACAGTGCATAGCAACCACGTTTGTTGTCATGCCGCAACGTTAGCTAGCAAGTAGTTCAAAACAGCAGCTAAAGTAACCGTTAAAGAAGTTTATTACATAAAACAATGGACTTTAAAACTTTATATTATTCTTGGGAGCTCGTTGCCGGAAGTGGACAGACTCTAAGTGTTGAACAGAGAGTCGCTCTGCAGACATCTCTGGTCATCCTGCAGAAGAACTACAAATTCAATCGAGTCCTGTTTTGGGGGAAGATACTGGGATTAAAGGATGATTATTTCATCGCTCAGGGGAGGGGAGAAGATGAGATGCAGGACAAAAAGGACCTCTACAGGTAAGTTGTGATTCTTGAGGGACCTTTAACTAGGAATCAATGGCCTTAGACTACTTCCTGTCTGCGTTATCTCTAGCCTCAACTGCATGGACTGGTTCCTGCTCCCCACCACGACAGACTCAATGATCCAGGAAGTGTCCATAGCTGCAAAGGGTCGATTCATAGGAGATCCCTCGCATGCGTACGAGCATGTTGAGATCCGCAGGGAAGGAGAGAGTGATGAGGAGAGGGTGGTGGTAAGTATGATCGACTCTCTGTAGCTGTAAGTTAGCAGAGCGGAAATATCGACCTGTCAGTTCATGAGACTCAAGACAAACTGCTTCCAATTCAAATGTTATTATAGTGTTCAGCAGCGCTACATCACATCAAATTATCCTGTGGGTTGTTTGAAAATACAAATCATCCATCTACTGTTATCTAAAGACAAATATTATAGCAGAGCATTATGCAGTTAAACAATAACTAAAGGATGGATGTGGGACCAAAATTAACAGTGAAAAAGAAAACAAAACTGCAGACAGTGTCCTTCTTGTGCCAACAGATATAGTAAGACTCACAATCTGAGGTCAGCATTTTCTGCAGCAAACAAGAGTTTTTATTCATGAAGATTTAGTGCAAAAAAAAAAAAAAAAAAAAAACTTCACTGATGTATTTTTCCTGGGTGAAACCAATGCGAGACATGCAATTCCAGCTCGGTGATGGACTGTACTTGGTTTCAGACCAAAGTCAGAGAGGAGAGCAGGCTGGCAGTGATGATACAGCAGATCGATGAGGAAGTGTCTGTGGTACCACGTGGCGCGTTCATCAAGAGTCCACATGGACTCGTCCAGATCAACCGCAGCTTTGGTGGTAAATATATATAAGTCTGGGACATGGTGTGTGGGCCTGTGTGTCACTGTGCAGTATTAACATAAGTGTGAGTGACCCTGACGTGTTTAATAAAGCATCAGATTTAATATTTATTTGAATTGGAACGATACCATAATAAAGATTTTGGGCAATATTTCACAACACTCCTCAATATGCGTGTTCCCAGTATATTTTGACATCATCCTCCTGTGTATTTGCTCCATCATTGCTGTGATACAGTTTGAATTACGTGGCAGTTATGTGTGTTGCTCCTCAGGGCTGTCTGACTCAGAGGCAATGAAGCTTGACAACTACCTTCACTTCAGCAAACCAAAAAATCTGAAGAAGAGATCCATCCTGGAAAAGGGCGACTTGAACCCAGCCATTGACTTCCTGGATTTATTGAGTGACGACATTCCTAAAGGTAAAACCACAGAGTTGTCTTGTGTCATCCAGTTGTTTCATCACGTATAAACAAATTTCATATTTTACAAGATTTGTTGCGACTATTGAAGCAACCCAATCACCAGTGTAAATGTTCACAATGTACTTTTCTACAAACCACAGATAACTTTAATGTCTTTAAGTTGGAACTAACATTTCTTTAAGTTACATTTAAAATGAAATGTTGTGACAAGTTACAAGGGTTTGGAAAAGATCATGTTTTGGCTTTAAAATCCTGCTTTAGTCGCCAGAAACATGACGATTTTTCTGTCCAAACCCCAAAAGAGTCTAACGGAGTAGTAACCAAGAGCTACCTGAACTTGATAGGTGTTCCCTTTTTTTTTTTAACATCTGAATCCGACTCAAGCCCAACGCAGTTAATGTAAGCTGAAGCACTGAGTTTGCATTACTCTGTGACTCAGCTGTTACAGTTGCCTGTTTAGAGATAACAGACAAGCAGTGTAGATGATTGTGGAAAGGCATTGCTATAAGCACAAAGATATATAATAAAAAAAATAATGTATACTTGCATTTTATATCTATGGTTACAAACGTACTAATTTCAGGCAGTGACCACCATGTTAATTGACCGAACCCATCCTGCCCCAAAGGTTTGCCTCAGGTATCCGTCCTTTACTGGCAATTTCCCAAGGTTAAAAAAACATCTGATTTTGTCAGATGTTTAATAAAAATGTGACCATGCATTGCAGAAACTTTACACTGCCAATATTATGTTTTGGTTAGGGGCTGATTGAAGTAAATGAACACTTCACAGTCTTTTTTATCTTACTGTCATTGAGCTCTAAGAGGCAATAAATGCAGTAAATCACACCAGTTCAAAAAGGTTAAACCTACTGGAGCCGTTCACACACAGTTGTTATGAGTATGCACTAGTGTTTATGAGGCTTTCACAATTTTAGTGAATCAAAGTCAGTGTTTTTCTCACTGCTCTGTCCCGGCTGCCATGCTACATTACAGCCTGATGAGGTGTGATTTTAGCACAGACGATTATGTTGATGCAGCTGACTGAAAGTCAACTGGGGTTTCTCCCAAGTGAGAACAACTGAATCATTTTACCGTTGAAATGATTGAATTAATTCCTTAAAACCTCTGATGTCAGCCTACCAGAGGTTTTCTGGGAATACGTTGGAAGAATTCCCCTTTTACTTTGCCCGTCATTACGTTTATTTATTTTTTTACATGCAGCGGTCTCTGTTGGATTAGACATATCTGGGATCTTGAATTCTGGGCCCACCAGAGGGAAACTACAGAAAAATCTAATTCTGTCTTTTTCCCATGAAACTGAGAAAGAGAAAAACAAAAGAGAAACCTGCAGAAGATGGGAAGAGTAAATGTGACTCACATTACTACTGGAAAACATGCAAGTAATAACATAAGTGGTTCAGCCAGTTTTAGCTAATTTACGAGAAATTAGTACTGCTAATCAGTGATGGACAGTAACCAAGTACGTTTACTCTACTCTACTTTTACTCCACAACATTTGTCTGACAACTTTATTTACTTTGTAATATTACAAGTTTTCATACCCGTTCTGTCTATAAAAAGCATTTATCTCCAAATTTGGGGATCTTTTTTCATGTGCTTTTTTCCCCCTGATAAACGAAAGCATGTGTTATGTGTTCCTTTATGGTTTGAGAAAATTCTGCCACTTCTTAAAGGGTAACTCCACCAATTTGAGACATTAAAGTGCGTTAACAGGTATTGGGGAGTTTACTGCACATGTGAAAGTAGCACAAAACTTTGTGGCGCTACAGAGAGAACTGCGTGTAATCTGATAAATAGCCTTCAGTCAGTAGCATTTTTTGGTAATGTATGCACCAGGTTTTTGAAAGCAGTCCACTGGTTTAGCATTGCAACCAGAGATATCACTTTTCTTTTCTTCTGCGCATTCTTCTTCATTTTCAAGACCTGTAAGCGCACTTTAATGCCTAGGACTGGCTGGATGCATCGTAACAAAGTTGTCTTTTTGGAGGTGTGTGGTTCTCATGGAGAGCGGCGCTACAAATATATATTATAGAATATGATGCATTGCTGTAGATTAAACACAATGACAGGGAACTCTTTATTCCCAATGACTACTTTTACTTACACTTAAAAGATGTCTTGATGGCTGATAATACCGATATTATACTTTTAAGTAAGGTTTTCAATGCAGGACTTTTACTTATTGTCGTGTTGTAGACAGGCATTCAAAATGTTACGACAATGAACTTGCGGAGACTTGCTTTCTTGAGTTTGTTTTCTTTCCTTAATTTTTTATTGTCGGTCAAATACTTGATTGCGTGCGAGTAGCTGAAAGCATGAAATGATGAGGAAGAGTCTCTTATGTTTGCTTCTCCCAAATCTGGTGGGAGAATGACACAATTTCTAGGGAACACACTTACACACGTTGGAAAAAATGAAACCCAGGAGGCGAACAATAAACACTTGCTTATTGTGAGAAAGAATAATGTGAAAATAGTCGTGTTTTAGCGCGTTAACTTGGTTGCTGAGCTGGATGTCCTCCAGCCAACAGTGACTGTAGATCAAGTGAGGCTCTGGACTTCCAAGTGTATGTGTTTGAAAGGGAGAAAAACAGTTTAGCGCCCGTAACCAAACATGCAACAACAGATGTCTGATTTAAGAGGGCTTCCACAAGTGTATACGTTTGTGTGTGTTCCTCGAGTTGATGCGGATGTCGACGGTGTCATCGCTGCAGCTGACGTTACACAGCTGTCTCAATGCCACACTCGCATTTGCAAACTCCAGTTCGCTGAAAAGGAGAAAGGGCTTTTAAAAAAAATAATAAAATTAAGGGGACTCTGGGGGAAATGCGGTACGAGGTATCTGCGCCAAAAGACAGGTGCTTTCCTCGGAGACCCTGAGTCGGGTTTTCCCTCTTTTCCACAGCAGTCCTGCGAACTGTTTGCAACTCCTGATTTACAGCTTTAGGTTTCTCCTCCTGCAGCAGCACACCATATGTTGTACACTGGATACCAAAGTTCGAGTCAGTTTTAGCTGGATCACAAGAAAGGTGATGCAACAGCCATGTAATTCTCCACAATAATCTCCCTTTTCTGTAAAAGAAGGGCTTCATGTTTACATAGTAGCAGATCCAATTCTTGTTCTCAATTCCCCAGGTCTTCACGGTCGCACCCTAACATATTGAGAAACGGGTTTAGACTGTACATATCAAAAGCACAAAGGGTTGATTTATTGGAGTATCCCATGGCTGCTTCTAGCATGTGAACAGTATAATGTTCTTGGACTTGAAAAGAAAGATTAAAGCAGCTTTGATTTCAATTCAGCTCAGAGAACAAGACGTGACAGACTCCTGCGTTTAATATCACTTGTTTACAGAAAGTCTGCTTTGTTTGTGTGTAGGGTCATGGAGTCTTCAGCGTGAATGCGCCGGCAGAGTGTGCGTGCTTCGCAGCCTGTTTTGGCTGGGCCTGACCTCCTACCACGTGCCAATGACACCACAGCACGGTTACATCTACATTGGGGATGGGACCAAGAATCTAGACCTTCCCTTCATGCTTTGAAAAGAGACATCTCACACTCCTTTCACGCTACAAGTTCTCATTTCTCTTTTAACCACGTTAAACTTCAAAATGTATTAAATGCAAACATTCTGCTGAACTTTATGTTTGTCTTATCTTAAAACAAATAAACTGAAGAGGTCCAGTCATGCTGTTTTTGTTCCATTTTGTCCTCGTCCACACACATGTTGAGAGCATTTTATTTGCACATCTGTGTTGCCTTGAGTATACACAGTCAACATACCACCTACTTTGAAACTGTAACATTGACCCAGCTGATGCTCACATTAACTTGCCACAGAGTTCACTTCAAGGGCTTTTGGAGACAGAATGGATGGTTGTGGGTGGGGCTGAGCATGATTCATTATCAGTGTGACGTAGTTTTATAAACAAAAGGTAGTATAAATACAGATGGATGAAGCTTTTAGGCCTATTCCCAGGGCAGTGTGATAGAAGTCATACCACTTGGATATAAAAGGGCCCACCCACTCTGGTGCAGTTGCTGCACCGATTCGTCAGACTTTCTGTCCTTCAGTGTTTTAAGTAAAGGGGCTTGACGCTGTAGCACACATTGTCCTTCAGTGCCGGGTCGCCAACAGGCATGCGCCTCTTACTCCACTTCAGTCCACTTTTATAGATGGGTTTCACCGAGTCAATGGACCAGCGGGTCAGGTATCTGTACAACACACAGTACAAGTGGACGATTCAATTAAATAGTTGCACAGAGACAGGTGCTAAAGATTGATACATAATGGTGACAGGCACACATAAGCAGACACATGAATACATTACCGGTTTAGTTGGGGCTTGGGCCTCTTTGGGACATGGCCCTCTGGAAGTTTGGGTTTGTGGTCAGGCAGCAGACCTTCAACACAGAAAAACATGAGTCATGTTTATGTACTTCATTTAAAAAACAGCCCTTCAGGAGTAAATCAGGTTCAACAGGAGAATTTGCTGGGTTCTATTGGTGCCACATATTCAGGTTCACACACATTTGTCAAGGTAGGCTGTCCATACAGCCTAGTAACGAATGTTAACAAAAAATATGAGAGGAACGTAAATTTTTATTCTCTTTCACAGAATAAATCAAGCACTCCAAATGACCCATATATATTTTGGCCTTTCCTCAATTTCACAAACTTTCAAGGATATTAAGGACCCATGGGAATCTTTTTGAAATTTGCTGAAATCTTGCAATGATAGTAACATTATTAATAGCCCGTATTAGGCTGGGCGGAGATTTAAAACCAGGAGCAGGCCGCAGCAGCACTGACCTGCTCTGTGGGCCATCTGCACACAGATGGCAATCTTGCGATGTTCCTCCAGACAGAGGCCGGTGATCTTCCTGGGCAACAACCCTCCATCTGACCGGATGAACTGACTGAGCAACAAGACATCCTGCAGGAGGTTAAAAAAACAATGAGAAAGAAAACAGCTGATACACCTTCCATAATGTCTCAGATGATTGGGTCACTGCATGCTTGAGGACACATTTACCGTGTAGTTGTATTTGTGCTGCAGGTTCCACCTGTAGATGGGACACTTGGCTGTGGGGTTTGGAGGCTGTGGTGCTGCTGGAACGTCCAGTATTTGTCCTTCAATCTGAAAGACGATTCATATGACAGCTGTTAGTACAATCATAAGCTTGTCAGATATTAATATTTACATAAACATTAAGAGAAAGCCTTTAGAATCATAAGTTCTTCTCTCCTACTACCCTGTGTTGAGTCTCTCCATTGGAAAACAAAGTGAAAACCTGTGTTGCTCTCAGGGATGCTATGATGCTGTCTGAACATTCAAAATCTCAATGTTGTGTCAAATGTCTCCAGCCCAAAAGGCTCTACTATTAAGATTTTAAAAATGGATTCAAGACAAACTCTGACAGTGCAGAGCATCTATTTTGTTACAAAAAAAAGGGGGAATGTTGTCTGGTCTTTTAATTTTTTTCTTAAAATAATATAATGCATGACGGAGACATTAGGAGTGTGGAAAATAAATCATATGCACTTATACAGTATACCCAGCATGTAATTCTGCTCACAGGATTTATTAATATATCCAGTTAATATCTTGTTGTATTGTGTTTTCTGACCATTGTCATAATGCATTAAAAACAGAAAACAATTGTCTTATTAAAAAGAAAATACTGGATGTGAACCACAAAAAACATTAGTAAGCTACATTACTAACAAACATATGGTCTACATACCGTTGTTGTTTTATTGTCTTTCTTCTCCACCACTGTAAAACAGACATTAAATGATATTAGGTTTGATTCATAAATATTTCTATTTTTTCATCAGTAACGCAACTGTTGGCTGTAGTCTTTATAATTATGCATTTTCACAGTCTTATATATTTCATTAGTTTCATGACAAACAGACTTCTCAAAATGAAGGATTATCTTTTAAACTGACTATCATATTCAAAATTCACGTTGCAAATCAGACACGATCAAAAACTTTTTTTGTCTCTCTCCATTCACTACCATACAACCACAACAACAAGTTATTCTGGAGAAGAAGAAAAAGGTACGTGACTTCGGCTGTTGACACTAAATAATCTGTATCTGTGCAGTTACATTTATCAAATAAATGTCATGGTGAGGAAGTATAAAATAGCAGAAAAAAGGAAATACTCAAGTAAATTACCTGAGTATATTCTATCATTGGCTGCTCTAAATTTTAACACGAAGGATTACATTTTTTGCTATAAATGAATATCGGTCTCTAATATCGGTTTTGAGTCTCCTTGATATCGCTGTTGGTCCTGAAAAAGCCATATCAGTCAGTCGACCCTTATTATTAATCGTCACATACATTCAACAGTATCCTCTAAAATCAGGCATCACATCCTGCACAGAAGTGTAGAAACACTTAGATAAACAGACCAACCTCGTCACATTTGGAGTAGGAGGAATAAAAGAAAACATGACACTTATTGAATTCACCTTCAGACAGGGACCTGCTACACTCTCTTTACTCTTCTATGTCACTACACACTGAATGCATGAAGCGGGGTTTCATGTTAAAAGCTAGCAGCTATGTGTTGACATTAGTTTATCATCTCTGCTGTTGCATTTGCGATGAAGCGGAGCACTTTTCATCGTGGGAGCATGTTCAGCGCTGGTCTTAGTGACTCAAAGATGAAATAACCCTGCGAACGTGTTGTTATTGGGTTAAAATGCTAGCTAAATGCTAACCCGGCTATGCTAGCTCTTGTAGCATCGCCGGGTTAAATCTTAGCTTCTGCGGAGAAGTCTCACCTTGGCGGATCCCTCGGCTCTGAACGGTTAAAGCCGGCAGCTGCGGGACAATTATCCGCTGTTGAACCTTCACCATGGGACATGTGGCACCAACTTTTAAGCCCGCAAACGAGGTCCACACAGACCTCAACATACTGCGGGCTGCCATGTTTAATTCCTGACCTTCGTCTTCGTCTCTTCCTGTGCGGTAGTCTCGCGAGAACGAAGACAGCGACACCCCCGGTGAACACCTGTCATTACATCGATGTTGAGCGAAGACCAGGGAGAAGGAGGTTACACAAGTAAATAAATCAGCGCAAATAGCCCTCATATCCGTGTGTGACTGATGTTTGTTTGTGTTTAATGTACTGGCTTGATAAATATAGCTGCACGGCCAAGAGGAAATTCCTTCTCAAGACCAGATAAAGGCTTTATGATCCTTTCATCAAAAGCTTTCCCTCACAGGACAAACATATTATGAGCCAAGATCGAGATCTAATTAATTACAAATACATACAAAACAAATTGCAGCACATTATCAAATAGAATTAATCAGCAAGGGGGGAAAGCAAGGGGAGAATGGAAGGAATGGCATGTTGAGATGGATCTAAGGCGAGGGGGAGGAGAGAGCCGAAGAAGAGATGACAGTGATACCCAGATCAACAAGAGGGCCCTCAGAGAAATCAGTGTAAAAAAACAAGAATGTATTTGTCTACAAGGGAGGTTTAAACATAACATGCGAGTGCATAGGGAAAATAAATCCTGCAGTGTATACGATAAACTGCAGCATGTAGGCTCTCTTTGGATCCTACAGAAGCTTTAATCCCTGTTCTGCTTTTGTTTAGATGCTCAGAGTTCACAACAAAGGGTCCCTGTTCGTGCCTGCGCTGATACCACGCTCATCAGATGAAGGTACGAGAGGCACCTAGAGGAGCAGTGTAGGAACACGCCAAACTTTTGTCGCAGAATAAAGAAGATACAGGTAGATCCTCCGTGCCCAGATAAAGAGAGACTCAGAGAAGATAAAGAGTTCAGATGTTCGATAGTGTTATCGAGGGGAACACTGTGCCATTGTCTGGTTGTCGTGTTTTTGTTTGCTCTTTTTTTGTTGCAGGATTTATCTCATGACTTCATCTGTATGCAACGAGGCGGCCTTAAGAAAGCCGAGGCAGACTGTACTAATGGAAAACAACAGGAAAGTCCTTTCTTAGATACAGAGAAATACGTTTATTTAACTTTTTTTTCTCGTGCAAATTAGTATGTGTATGATAAATTGAAGCATAGCGTCATAAAACATATGGCCTCTCTTGTTATTTTGTCCTCAGTGTGACTCTCAATTTTCCAAACCAAAACTATAGAAAACATTAAGCTGGCCTTGTGCTTTTATGGGTTTTTCCTCCTCTGAGAGAGGTCAAAATATCACAACAAATGACAAACCTCAAACCGGCTACGAGGTCATTTGACCACAAGCAGTGCTATGGAGTATTGTTTTCATAAATGGGGCTTTGTTTTCTTTATTGTATTTTGCATGTGCACAAGGACGCACAGGGGTTAGGATAGATTCATCCCGATGGTTGACAACTGGTGGCAAGGAAGAAGAACATTTTAACAAATACAGTTTGTGTTTGGCAATAGAGGAGTTTTTGCTTAAACATATCTAAATGAATTGAATGTTAATTGCGTTCAGCATTATACATTTTCTTTTCACTGTTAAATTTTCTCTACCGTCGGGCACAAAATGAAAGCTGGTACCATTTCTGTCTGCGTCTCCTCTCTGTAAATGAATGCACCAATAACACCTTCAGATTTTTATCAACATCATAGTTGTTTATTTTCAAATATTTGGCCATTTAATAACAGATCTGTGTTATTGACGTCCAGAGAAAGTGAAGGTTCCAGCTATTGGGATGTAAAGGAACAACTTCAATGTGACGCACAGTAGACGTTAAAGGGGGTCATTAGGTCATGTAAGAGGACTCGAGAACGTGCATCAAGTCACATCCTGCAAGAAAATCCAGTCTTTCGCAAAGAAAATCCACAGTGCAGCAGCATTAAACAACTTCAGTAAATCATCCGCAGCCTTGTATAGACGACTGAGAGGTACGGTTACATAGAGCCCCTTTAAGTTTCTCTTGTAACAACTTTCCAAGCGCCGTGTGACCTAAGAATGACTCTTGTGTGTCTCTTCAGCCGGTTAATTGTGAAGGCGGCTTAGTAAATACAAGTAGAGCACGTCAGGAGCATGTTCACCACCGTGGTTGTTTGGTTTCACAGCCAAAAATGTGAACGATCTGTCAAAATGCCAATCGAAACCGTGGAGCCTTAAAGAGCTGCGCACTGAGATGCAAATGGACCTCTGCGTTTGTCTCGTCTTCAGAGCTGAGAGTAGATAGATAGAGAATACCGTCACCCCTCCGCCACAAAGGAAGCATTGTCCTAATGATCAGGTCCCTTCGTCAAGGACACTTAAGTAGTCACATTCCTTAAGTGAAGCCCAAAAAAATGGCATTTAAAGTGTCTGGCCACCTCCTCACAGGCTTTGATATTCAAATGAAACATGGCCCTGTACAAACAGGCGCCTCAGCCGAGGAAAAGGGGGGGAGAGTAAATCAGATAGGATTTCCCTCAGATGAAAAGAGCTCGTCTGACATTTTCACAGCGAGCGCTGAGGGACACTGAAGCAATGTTGGTTCGATGTCATGGTGGGAAGTTATTGCTATGTGGAAAAGGTTAGCGTTTTCACCCCCGCTTCCCGGGACAAACTGCTAAAACGCAGCATGGAGCGAGCAGAAGAGCTGAGAGTGGAGCGAAGATGAGTGGGCACGGTCACATCACACAAAAACAAATCCAACCCCATCCCGCCGCATTTCCCTTTTATTGTCACACTGGTCAGTTTGTTTTGCCTTTAATGTTTTGGTGAAGGCTGAAGGGCCCCCGTCGACAGCGTCTGCTGAAGAGTCTAAACACAGGAAAGAAAAAAATCCTGCGAGAGGGCCATAACAGCAACAGCGTGGGATCGGAGGAGCAGAATTCGAGTTGGTACCTTTAATCAAAATCGCTGAATTACACAATCTGACTTTTGAAGACTTCTCTCAGTGAGAACCGAGAGTTTTTCGACAGAACGCCTCATTCCCATGCTGATGGAATGTGTGGATTTGCTGCCATCCAAATTGATGGGCACAGTCTGGTATGCAATTAAGGCATAGCTGTCACTAAGAGGCTTTCCTGGGTGATTAACTTGTAAGGGCTGTTGCATCCAAGGAAGTCAACTGAACACAATTAGGCTATTTCAAGGGAACGGGTTTGGTTAAAGCCCCCCGCCGCTCGTGAGATGAGGTGAGGAGGAAGACGCTTGCCAAAGCAGACAGCTGGAAACTGAGACGCAGGTTTCACCGACCAGTGGAGCTTGATCTTAAGAGTGACATCCAATGCAATTTGTTGCTCTGATGTCGGGTAGAGCTTTCTCGCAAGTGACATGAATCTTCATCCATCCAAGTACCATCGACCGCCTCCCCCCTCCTCCTCCTCCTCCTCCTCCTCCTCCTCCTCACCACCAACACCACCTCCTCTGTTTCTCAGTCCTCTCACTCACTGCCCTTCCCCTCACTTATTTGGGTGTACGTGCTGAATGGCACCGGCTTCTTCAACCAATTCACCGCTCTTTGAAGAGCCTCTTATCCCAGTTTTCTCCTCCGCTTGGCCGTCTGACAGTGCCAGCTTCTGTCCTCCTCTCTCTCGCTCACTGCTCATACAAACTCAGCGCGTCGGAAAACACACGTACACACACACGTAAACGTGCGCTCATCTGCATCTGCCTTTCTCAGATGCACACTTCATCAGTCGCAGTGGTGGAATGCAAAAAGAGATGAACTTAAGCACTTTAATTAACTTGTACTTGCTATTTGCTGCAACTTTATACTTCAACTCAGCTTCAATTCAGTGCTATTTAAAGATCAAATATGCGACAAGGAACTTTAATGGTTATTAAATTTCGGTTTGAAAACCAAAAATCAGGAATTCATGGTAACACTTTACAATCAAATACACAAAAATGTGAGTAGTTACTGAGGAGCGAGTAAGAAATATAACAGGAACAACTAGATAGTAAATTCATCGTTAATAAGTAATTATTGAATAACAGATTTAAGGATTATATAGTAGATATTGATGAGTTACTGGAGAACAGACCGCAAGTCACTATATTAATGAATCATTAGGTAATGATGAGTTCATTAAAACCTGTGAATCAATATCCTGACCACTTTATTCATGAGTTCTTTCTGATTAATGAATCATCAATCATTAGTCACAAGTAGTTACCCAACACACTCATTAAGTACTAATTACTCAATCATTAGTTACTCTTTTTCCTGGGAGTTCACAATTGTTTTCTTTTAATGACAGAACAGAGACAACATGATTCCTATTTTTTTTATTACATATATGCAATATATATGTGTATATATATATAGCATATACGTTGTAAAAAAATATATATAGATAGATAGATAGATAGATATCACAATAAAATAATAATATACTTTTGGTATATTTGAATCATAATGCTTTTAGACATTTTTACTTAACTTAAACTTAAAAGACTTTTACTAACACTGTTTTTCTACACTGTGTTTTACTTCTTCTTCTTAAATACACAAGTACTTCTCTCACTCTCACTACCGAGTCAGTACCATTTTCATGCAGGTTGCATTGCCTGTGATGCAAAAGCTCCTTGGCTCCTAACTGGTCCTCTTCAAATGTTTGAAAACATTTTGTACTCTCTTTCTTCTTGCTGGGATGTAGTTTTTGTCTTATTTTGGAACTGGTGCTGAACCTCCAGAGGTCCAGTCCCCTTCGGCTGAGTTGTGTTTGTCTGACCTTTTAAAGGGTCACCCCCAGTGGCCAGGAACAGGGAAGTCAATGAAAGCGAGGGAGGGGGAGTCTGAGCAGACTGAGGAGACGACTGACAGCTAAAAGTCTGACCAGGGATCCTTTTCACTCCATCTGTTTTTGATAAAAGAATCACGTTTCACCTGTAGGAACAACAACAGACACATGAAATGATTCATATGGGCTCTGAAGGACATTTTAATGTGATACATGGCTATCATGCTGTGTTGATTTGTGCAGCACTGCCCAGATCAGTTTCCCACCATGGCTGCCTCTGCTCTTAACTTCCTCCGAGTGCATGTTGTCATGACGCCTGCAGCGGCATTCCCACGCAGAGCAGATGGTTTCCAATCAACTGCCGTCCCTTTTTACCAAAAGACTGTCCACAGGCGATCATGTGACTTATGAGGTGACAATTTATATTATAGGCGCCACCAATTTCTAGTACTTGAATTGCTTGAATTGCTGTTTGTTCATCACCTGAATCTCCAGTCTGCTCTGATTGGTCAGTTTACACACGCCTGAGCCAGCATCGCTCACAGCAACAGAGCCGTTGTGCTAAATCAAATCTTCCATGCCAAACTGGCCACTAGGTGTAAAATCAATGCAAATGTGTGACATGATGACATAGTGTGATGTCACAAAGTCACAGAAGTAAAGGTACCTTGTCTGATTTTACAGTGTAAGGGTAAAAGAGCTTAACTGGAGCTTTTTTGAGTAATAAAAGTTGTGTGATATGACTGAAAAGGATATTCATATTGTAAAAAGTTGTGTGTTAAGCTTGAAAAACAATGCTAAAAGACATGAGAAAGCTCTGTAGAGCTGATGGGAGCTGCAGAATTAGGTATTTATTACGCTGTAAAGTCTGAAAAAGTGATACTACTTTACTTTAGTAATACTGATGTAATCGCTACAAGACTTTTTCAAAAAAGAACTCAACTTCTAAGATGTTCAGTGTCGAGAGCTGCTTTAAGACTGTTGTATTTCCATCATTTCTGTGGGAACGGCCTGCTTCAACATGACAGTCCGACCCAAACCTTTGCTACTTTTGGCTGGACTACCTTCAAAGTATTTTTTATTTGTGAGACCTGTTGCCATGCCGCTGCTTGAGTAAACTGTTTGTAACTAAACAAACCGGGGTTCTTGGCTGGATGTTGACGTGGAGCTACTTCTAACCAGGTCACATCGTTTTGGATTTAGCTTTTTGCGCGTTGATGTCTGTGGAGAATACGTTCTGTTGACATTTTCATGTTAAAGTCTCATGCTCCTTTCACCAGCGCACATTTCATCACTGCCACGCTTATCTCGGTGTGTGCCATTGTGAGAAATTCACGTCAAACTCGGTTGTGAAATCTGTCAGTTTGCTCTAATGCTCCTGTGCTTATCACACACCTTAACATACTTATGCTGGAGCTGGTTTGCTTGCACTGCTTACAATCTTTATACACACTGGGGTTGGAGCATGTTTTAAAGTTGATATTTTATTGAAATAATGGAGCTTTGAGGACCTTTTTAATGCTGCTAACCAGTGGGTTGTCAAAAAGGTCACAAGTTGTGCGGGTTCAACATATGATGATGTTTTCTCTGGCAGACGAGAGTATCTGGCTGCTCTGCACCTCGTCTTTATGTGAACCACACCTGGCTTGTAAAATAAAAAAAATAAAAAAATCGGTGTTACACGAGGTTACTTTGGCATTTTCCTCACCCTCATTAGTCTGTCTTCTATTCTCAAAACTGAATCTGGGGTTAAGTATTGAATGGTATAGAATGCACAGCCAAGTCCTAGAGAGGTGGAGCCCAGCAGGGGGCAGTGGTGATTGTCAGGTGCAGCTTCGCTCGACTGACACTGTTTGGCTGCTTCTGCAGCAGCAGCCAGTCAGTCAGTCAGCCAGTCAGTCTGAGAGACCTTGAGGATTAAATAATAAAACACATTCAACTGGATCTTATCCGGGACACTAGACTTGTTTTACATCTGATAGGGCAGATGAGGCTCTAGTCATTTATAAACCATCCTGAACAACAAATATAGAAGAAACTTTACTAATAAGGAGTTAAATGTCTCTAATCTGCAACTGGCTGAGATAGTTAATGACTTTCCCTCCACACGAGGTGTTCTCAGACCTAAAAAAAAACAGAAAAAAAACCCTCTTGCTCCACTGAGACATGTTATGTGGGCTCCCTGATGGGGTACATGATCTTTGTCCCTTGTTCTCTTCCTTTCCCAGCTGGGGGTCTTTCATGGAAACAACTTGAGACCGTCTTTTTTCCCCCCTATTTTTACTACCCTCTTTTTGTTGCATTTTTAACACCATGTCCAATACATCTTGTCCCCTGAATGAGAATGTAAAAAGCCTTACTTTGTGTGTGTGTGTGTGTGTGTGTGTGTGTGTGTGTGTGTGTGTGTGTCCGGTCTGCCATGCCACGGCTAGAAGGAGTCAGTACAGTGAACGGCCATCAGTCAAGAGTTTTTCTCCAGTCTTTATGCATCGGGGCTTAATTAGGAGACATTTTCTCGACACAAAGAGACATGATGCAACAAAAGAGTGGACGCTGAAAAGGAGCAAAACCTGAAGTCCTTCCATCGCCCATTCATTCGCATGTTTAAGGACTGGGCAGTCAAACACAAGGCAAACTCTCCAGTAAAATTCCATGGCGGGGCGAACACAGGTCTGAAGAGTCAGAAAGGAAGAGCTTCTTTTTTTTTTTCCAAAGAACTGCTTTGTCATCCAAGTGAAGCGCTCTCACATGTACACATTTTTCCATTCATGGGAAATACTGATATTTAAAGTGTCTGGGTTTTTTTTTTACCTGGTGGTTATAACGGTTTCCATTTTTACATTTGCAGGAAATTCATCACTATAAACCAGGTTGTGAATCAGGCATTTGTGACGTAAGATGACTACACATTGAATTTATGTTTATTTCCCAGAAGTTTCTTGCATGAGTTGCTGTTAAGACGTCATCTTCGAGACGCTTGACTGAGAGGAAGTGAATATGGAAAAACTACATGGACTGCAGGGTGGACATGACCCTCCCATCCGGAAAAAAATACTTGTTCCCCTCAGTTTTTCATTTTTAAACACACCTATGTACATTCAAATCAAATCACAGATCACTCTTTAATCTAGCAAGGGTGAGCTGATGACAGTAACATTAACCAGTTTGTGTTCGCAGGGAATGAGAAGCTGAGCTGGCAGAGTGACTTAGTGCTCTTCACCATTTACACGCTCAAATAAAAGTTGACAAGCTGGCGAGAGTTGCTGAAAATCAGCTACCAGGCGCCTTTTGTTCGTAGCGTCTAATGAGAACTGGATACAGCTTCGGAGGCAGTGGCCCGTGCATTATGAAAGCTGCTCAAAGGCGCGTGAAGCCCAAAAAAGTTTGATTTCCCGGGTATAAAATTACCTGGATCTTCCCAATCAAACAACTTTCTAACTGTGGCCAAATGTCATTGGACTAAATGGATTATGATAGTAAAACAGGTCATTTTGCGGCTAAAAAGAAAAACCATATCACAGTTTTAAAGCTTCTTCTTTCACATTGTAAACTTATTGGAAAAACATCTTTTTGGGTCCCAGTGCATCTAGTGACATTGTCATGACTTGGTTTGACCAATATATAAATTGCATCAAAGCCTGGCGTTCGTCCTGGGAGCTCGCTTCTTGGTCCACCGCTCACAAGACTTTCACCTTGCAGGTCGAATCAGTCCGTCAAGTGGAACCCTTCACTGGTCAGGTGGCGACATGCCTGGAAACCTGGACAAGTACAGTGTGTTCAAGTTCAGTGATATAAACCATTAAAACCTGTATCTGTGACGGGTTAAAACATAGTGTAACAGCAGCACAAGTAAAGTCATAAAGTCAGTGGAGTGACCTCGATATCTAGCTGAGACTTGCTAACATTAGCCACTGTGAGCTACTGGTAAACCCTCATGAAGAACGACTGCAGCTGCAAAACATCTGAGTGTACTTACTGCATTGTGAAAAACGTGTGTTTTATTACTTCTGAATTTAACTTTTGATTTGTTACAGGCAGATTGTGTCATTTCTTTGTTCAGCACTTAGATGCTGGAAAAAACCCACAATACTACACTGAGATGGACGCATTTATTATTGGTGTGTCAGTACTTCATGCAGTAAAACCCCTTTAACGCCGTGTTTAGCTCTAAATTAGAGACAAGGCTTGTGTATCTTGGACGTATCTTGAAGTGATGAGCATTGGGGGGGTTTGTGTTGGTCAACCTCGACTGTAGATCACTCATTATTGACTTTTAGCCACAACACCCTCGTCCTCTGAGGTCACACAGCTGTTTCTAATGGCTGAAATTGATCTGGCTGTTTGACCATGTGCTGTATATTTTATCATTCGTGTCGGGTTTGCTCTATGGGTTTTGCTACTGGCACTGGTTCTGCAGACCAAGTCGTCCTGAACGCCCGGGCCCTCTGCCACCTTGGATCAGCTGTTGCTCGGCTCTTACAGCTTTTCTATATGGTACTTTATGACTGATTATCTGCTATGTTCTCTTTTTGGCAATGAGAAAAGTGAAAGCCAAACTTTTTTCTCACCTTTAAAATTCTTTCTGGCAGTTATTTTTATTTGGTCTTAGGTCCTAGAGTGTTAAAACAAATCTGTCTGACTTAGAAATAATACGTGTATTCCCATTAAGGCGAGGCAAGCGAGAAAAACTGTCCGAGGGAAAAAGAAAAAACCTGGAACCGCAACAAGTCAATGTTATTATGTATAAATCCCCCGCAGCTCACGAGAATCGCAGTGACGATAAAAAAAATCTTTGGGATCTTGCTCAGCGCTCGTGACCTGTGAATGGACACGGAGGACTTGCATCAGTGAGCTTTAAAGTGTCAACAGTGTAAAACATCGTAAAATCTAATTAGATCTGATTGGATAACTCATTTCACCCTCGGCCCACAGTGCTGGCCGCAGAGATTCGGAGGAGCGGCCTTCCTTCTCCCCCCACTGTAACGCTTGTTTAGAAAACCTGTCCAACTGGCAAGAGCCCATTTACAAATGTGGGATGTTTTCTCTTTGTTGTGGGAAAGCTGAATGATCCTGAGCGCCTGGAGCTCACAAGAGACCTTCATCGGGGCTGTGATGGCGGAAGAATAGAAAGGGATTAAAGAGGAGAGCGAACAGCAAGGAAACACAAAAAACACAGTGAAGGACCGAGAAGAACAAACATAAAGTCCTCTCAGCTGATTTGAGTCTTTTTATGTTTGATAAACACCCTGTTGTCGGAGTCTCCCCATATGGTCGATCGGGGACAAAATGACCACAAAAGCATCAAAGACTCTGGTCCCTCATGTCCCATATATTTGATCAGAGTGTCACGGGCGCTTTCATGTGTGTGACCCCACAGCTGTTTGAGAGATGGGGGATTTTGTACCTGTTTTTTTCCTCTAGCAGGGTAAATCAGGGTAATCTCTTAATTATAATGCTGTTTTACGCCAAAATTAGTGCATGTATACAGGGTTTTTGGTGTAAGGTAAGGTGAGGCAAGCCAAATAAAATATGATCGACTCCTTTCAACCTTACCGGAAGATGAATGTGCCTCTCAAAGTCACAAATGTGCTGGATAACTGGAAACAGAAGAGCGCTTACTTTTTAATATCTTCTACTTACGTCTCTGTTTAAAACCCAGCTTCTGCTGAATGATGTTTGAGACCGATGGGAACCCTTTGATGGGCCGATGACTAGAACTTCAACCAGCTTCATTGCATCGTGCTGACACAGGGGCAAAAATTAGCATGTCCACCCAAATGCTATGTTCTTGTATTAAAGACACTCTGAGTTTTAGCCGATAAATACACATGACTCACTGGACGTGAGAATAAATGCAGATTATAACTTCTCTCACCGATGACAAAAGCCAGATGTTAGAGGTGTTAATGTGTTTTTTGGCCGGCTTGAAAGGGGTGTAAGCAATGTCAGTGCTGGTCAGTAAAGTGAGCTTATTATGAAAACATGAATGTCATATCACTTCTGTAACACCTGGACTGAATCACACAAACTAACCGACAACCATGCTACATGCAAACATCAGTATGATAACATCAGTGGGCAAACGTGCTAACTGTGTAAAATACAGACAGAGCTTTAAGGTCTGACAAGTGAACCTCAACTCTTTATAATGACAAGCGAGGGGTGACTCCACTGGTTTCAAAAAGAAGGCTGATTATATGTAAGCTTATGAAAAAACGACCCCACTTCTCACTTGATTTTTATTACTTCTGTAAACAGTTCACTTTTACCTTTAGACTTAACCACACAGTAGGCCGAGGCTGAAAGAAATGAAGAACATTTTTGGTCACGCAAATGGAATTTTTTACCAGATGGTGGCGCTGGACATAAAGTTGAGCCATCTCACTTCTTCCTATGCTGGACTTGGATGTATGTACCAAATTTCAGGCCAATCCATTAAATAGTGGTTGAAACATTTAACTGAAAACCCCAAACCCTAACTGAGGCACTAGAGGAAAAGTGAGTGGATCGACATCACCTGTCAGTCTCATCACCTTTGAATCGTGAATGTCAGAACAAAATGTTGCACAAATCCATTCGGTAGACGTTCGGATATTTAACTGGATGTGTGAAAATTGTTGAACATTGCTACAGGTTAAGTCAGTGGATCACCAAAGTCAGCAGGATTCATCTTCTTGGGACCATGAATTCAGCCGGTGGGGATGACTAAATAAAGAACTTGTGGGAAAAAAATGAAAGCAGATTTTGCGTTGAATCATTGCCCTTGGGTTTGAACAATCGTTCGCTGGCAAAGTTTAATCTCAGACCGATTCCATGTCCGTGTTCAGGATGGGTTTTTCCTAAAAACAGCTCCTTGGCTGCATCTGGATCATGTCAGGGCTTCACTCCCTTCATGAACAATGAGTTTCCATTTTTAAATACAGATAGGTCTTCGGAGCGTCTCGTCTCCAGAGAGAATTTCATTTTGACAGATTTATAAATCTCAACCGAAAGCTTATTATATGAAAAAATGTTTTATCATAGATACTTCTCAGCTGTAAATAATGGTTTGCCGTTGCTGTACAATTTGTTTTCATCCTCCCGGAGCGCATGCCTTTGGTTTATCTGACTTACACAGCAGTGCACGTATTATGTACAGTACATTTTCCATGATACTGATTGAGGAGCTCTTATACATACATACGTTGACCACTCCACCTGTTTGACGTTAGGGAGATCTGTCTGTTGTTGTTGTAAGTGTTCTGCATGATTCAATCACCACTGGAGCTCATCTACTGCTGATCTGCAGGAAATCTGCAGATATTTGATCTGAGGAAGATCTCTTTGAAAGTCCAGAAAGGGCTTGTGTCTGTGCTCCACGCGGAACCGCAAATTAAATGAAAGCTGGACAAAAGCCATGCCAACTAACTAACAACTTTAAGAGAAGGTAACTAGACACTAAGCACTTTTGTATGTACATAAAAGGGTGGATTTCTTTAAGTTTAAGCTTACATTCTTGTGGACTCAATAATGGGTCTATTTTCTGTAGTTTTCTTGGCTTAAATATCAGAATTGGTTGTAGAAAGGATTCAGAAACATGTGTTTGATTTATCTAATCTAAGCTTTGAGATGACAAAAAGAAGATGCCAACGCAACTCAAGGCATGGTTTGATGTGAGGGAGCTGTGTGATTAATGAGGCACTTCATGGCTCCAACCATCCATCTAGTGTGGTAACAGCAGATCTGTATTAGGTCTCTAGCAGCCAACTTTATAGCACTAAGCTCCAGAAATGGCTAAAACACAGAAATAAGTAATTCTGGACAGTAAAACATTTCTTATGAAGTGAAAAACTCCAAACATAACCTCCTTGGTGGAGGTCGCAATGGCACATAAGGGAAAAAATGTGCACATAATGGCAAGAAGCGTCACTAACACTGCTACATCTGCATGGTAAGCTACAACCAGGCGCCGGTTTGCTTAGTTTAGCCTAGCACAAAGACAGGAAGCGGGAAAACAGCGGGCCTGGCTCCTACCAATGGTTAAAAAACTATCCACCTACCAGCAATTCTATTCTTCTTCAAATGCATCAACAAATCTGCAGGAAGTTGGCAGTCCTACATGACTCCTCATACCGAAATGACTAAATAGGTTGGTTGCCAGTGACTACGTGTATCACTTTTTCCCAAACACATCATGACTGTTGGATAACCAGAAACAGTCATGCCTTCACCGTTCCGTTGCTCTTTGGTTAGGCGTTGGCAAGAAAACTTCTTGATTAAGCTGCGGTTAATACTGAGAATGTTGTTGTTACACTCAGCTATGAACATACCGACGTACGTGACCAAAGTCAGGTTGTGTATGAGATGGAGCTCAACCAACTTAAGCATTCACTTTTGGTTTTGGAGTGAACGCTTGGGTCAAAGTTCTGAGCTTTTTAAACCAACTGTCCACCTCATCCTCCTCCATATGTGGACTTTGAGTTCTTTATACGACTTCACCTGACTTCCTCTTTTGCTGCCATATTAATTATAAGGCAGCCACATAACAGGAGACATTTTTATTTCTCCAGATTACGCAAACACAGGTTAATTACTCCACATTCGTGGTGATGGTGTATTTTGTCACTTTTTGACACAGGTTTGCTCTTTCCTCCTTTTTTCACAGTCTATATACTAAGCTAAGCTAACTAGCTGCAAGCACCTGCAACAAATACACCAAACAAACATGAGAGTGGTATCAATCTTCTTACATTTTAAGGCAACACAGCCAATAAACACATTTCCCCTCTTTTGGAGACCGACAGACAACCGTGGAGCATTTATGATTATCCCAGCTTTGCACTCATTTCTTTATTCAGGAGACTTTTTAACCGGCAAAGATTAATCATCCACTGCAATTTGACAGCACGATGACTACCTGGACTCTCATATACATCTCAGTCCAAAAAGCCCCCTCCCTACAGCAGAAATGTGGCTCTGATTATCGGAGCTGTACATTTGAATGAATTGCAGGGAGGCGGCGTAATGCGAAACAGATCTACTATGTCCTTAACACAATAGGCCACACTTGCGAGGAAGACATACCTTTGTCATCATCCAGAAAATCATGTTAAACTCCTGCGCTCTGGGCTGGGAACACCGCTGTTCAAATCCAGATAGCAGACAGGAGTCTCTGAGGACACAGACAGTATTACCTGCCTGCTGAACGAGATTCTTTTCCCTGAAGTAATATCTGTTTAGCCCGAGGCGACGGAGCGTTCGCTGACAGGAGGTATAGAGTTTGCATGCCACCAGTAATAGGATAGTCCACCATCATTAAACTCATGCACTGTCAAAATATTTGCAACTCTATTAGAAGTAAGTGAAGGGCTCTATAGTGCTTTTGGTGGGCTTTACTGTTTTTTAACTGCAAATATTTCTGGCAGTTTCATCCCCCGACTGAACAAGAGCATGTGTGAAAAGTTGTTTTACTCTTCCAGCGGGTCTCGTATGGAACTGAAATGCAGCGTAACTGTCGTATATCTGTCGTAAATGTGACATTTTTTATCATTTTGGATTGAATACTTGTGTTAGAAGACTGTATTTCATATTTTCAAGGTTCAAATAGATGAAGTTGATTGTGGCGTGTGTTGTTTCTTGTTTGTACTCATCGACAAACACAACCACACTTTTATCTTTTTATTTCATAAAGCCCTTTGAGGCAGGAATTGTCACATTGCTCTATAAATTAATAATACTTTAATTTACCTTCTCTCACGAGGGGATTTGTCCAGCTCTCGTTCATGAATATGAGCCCAGATGCAAAACATCCGCCTCCCTTTCTTATGTTTTCGTCGCATTCAGTCCCGCAGCAATTTCTGAGCGGCTGTTTGATGTCGTAAAGGATCATTCCGGTTTATTTCAACCTGGTGTAATTAACATCAACGTGGCTCTTTTTGCTAACTTTGCCCTCACCACCTCTGTTGCAGGGATTCAGGAGAATAAGATTTTTTTTTTAGTTTTCATGAAACGAAAGTGGCCACCTGGAACTGTCATTATGGCTGACTGCACAGGGATCTACACCAAGGGCAACTTGCACCTCGTTTATTTATTATGTGCGATGCTGTGGATAGCTTCCCATGTAGCGTGTGTTCGTGCTTGAGAAGAAGTAGCAAACGAGTGGCTGCAAGTTTCCAAATTGAGGGAATAAAATCAGACGATGCACACTGGTTTGTGCAGTTTTTTGTGTACATAGTGACTCCACTTAAGGCTATCTGCTCTGTAAATTGACTGAAATGCTACACTGTTTTTCTTACATGGTTTTTCCTCACAGCTATCATTGGAATTTCAAATCACTTGGTCGAGGAAAATGTATAACCAGATGCTAAAGTTTACATCCCTGAATGCCGGGACCCTGACCAGTATGCGTTCAGGTCCAACAGGTCCACAGAGGATGCCATATCCACTGCCCTCCACTCAGTTTTCACACCTTGAAAATAACGACAGCCACATCATGATGCAGTTTTCTGACTTCAGCTCAGCAATTTTTGACATTCTCACCCTTGGAGCTGATTGGAAACCTCTGGGCTAAGATGCACTCTGGGTCCATGTAATAAACCGCCAGTATAACCTCAGTGATAGTCAGCTGCACACATGTATATGCATGCACAGGATGTTGTCAGACAGTAAGTTGCATCAGACATCAGCTCCTACGCAGCTCGCCATGATGGTCGTTCCTTGTGGCTGCTTTCACTCCAACATGTTTGAAATGATTAATGTTAAAAACATGTTTGTTTGGAAAGCTGTCACAGGCTCGTGCAGCTTGCCCCTACTGTTTATACTTCATTTCCCTGAATCTCTCCCGTGGAGGTGGCAAGTGCAAAGTTAGCACAAGCCATGGAGACACAATAGCCACACTCATAGGAAATACATCAGATTGAAATAAACCAGTTTTTTCCCCCTTTTATTCGTTTCTACACTGTGCTGCTGAAAATCCAACAGAACGCTATCCGTCCAGGCGCTAACTCTGTTGAACAAGACACAGACAACCTCTAACCTGACCATATACAGTATATGAAACTGGTCTCTGAACATTTTCTCCGGGACTGCTGCCAGATTGCAATCACAATGACTGCCAATCACACCAAAGACCCCTGGGGTTGCCCTTTGAAAGGAGTGTTTGTTAGCAACGTTTGTTATCTTCGAATACATTTTCTTCAGACGCATTGAAACGGAACAGCTTTCTTTATCAGTTTGACGTTTTACAATAGCCAAAAAACCCTTGTAATCTGTTTATATAGCCCATACGAAGGGCTATTTGGAAGCACTACAACCGCAGTTATCTTTTGTCCCACACAGGGGTATAATTTTCTTACCTCATTCTTGAGATTTGGCTGATACCCAGCAGTGGTCTGAAGGATAATGAAAATGACAATAACCTACATCCCCATTGACTTATTAAGACATGCACGCAGGAATGTTTATGTTGTATCCACATTAAATAGGTTCAGGGTATTGTAAAAGTTCAGAAGGACCTCAGGGCCCGCGTCTAGAGACTCAGCCTTCACAACCAAACTTTAAGCATTGGAATAAAATGATTTTTGTCATTCTCTACAGGTATAATAAAGACATAAATGACATATACAGAGAGCGAGAGCTGATTCAAACTGAGGGCCTACATGTGTTGGGTCTGTGATCTTTACATCCTAGCAGGGGATGCTGGTGGATCTGCTCCAAGCGGAGTACGCCTCTGTGGACTGGGGCCCTGCTGGAAATTAAATTACCTCTTTTTCATAGCAGCGTGGTGGTCACATTTAAAAAAAAAACACAGAATAATATTACTTTTTCGATAGCTAAAGATAATGTTGATGAATAGAGGCACGCTCCCTTTGGCTGTTGCAAACATGAGTTGCATTACATGCTCACTTAAACATACTGAAGGGATGTTTTGTCTGCATGGTACAGAGCGGAAAACATATTTTTCACAGATGTTGTTTTAACTTCACGCCTGTTGCATAGCGGTGACTGCGTGACCTCCTTTAATTGAAGAACTATGTTCTTTTCCCCAAACACATGTACAGTAAAATAAATGTGCAGTCACGCGCCAAGTCCATTTTCTGTATCTTCATTTTCATTGTCAAAACTGATTCATGATTTTGTTTTGTTTTTTATCTTAAATTGGTGCATTTTGGGGAAAGTACTGCCTCAATGCCATGCAAAATCTTCAATGTAGGTCGTTTTTCACAGCAATGACTCCCTGTTGGTCACAATTTGTGGTCCAGACTAGTATGTCTCTACAACTGTTGGTTCAATAGTCATAACATTTAGGATGATTCATACTGACTTTGGTGTAATGCCATGACTCCTTGAGCGTCACTATTTACGTTTCAGATTTCAGAGTCACGTACCGGATGGATTCATGTGAAACTTGCTCCAAATATTCTGTCACTATGATGAATCCTGATGACTTTTTTCCTCCTCACACCATCGTTGGTTTAAACTTTAAAGTGAGATATCTGGTCTACTGTGGACTGTTTTAGATTCTACAAAGATGGTACATATACAAACCTGGTTAATGTTACCTAAACATCAACATGTTAGCATTGTCACAGTGAACACTGACGTCAGCATTGAGCTCAGAGCTTCTGTCACGGCTGTAGACTCTGAGCAGTTTTCACTATAAATCAAACATTTTCAGTTGTGGTGTCCTTTTCACTAACTATGGTCATTGTGACATTTTATTTGTGTTGGTGTCGCACATCCATATATATCTGTTCAAATGACTGTCACAGTTTACACAAAAAGGACCCAGGCAGGCAGGCTTCAAGTCCAAAATCCAAGTAACAAAGGGGCAAGCGAAGGAAAATACCAAAGAAATAGAAAGAAATAAGGACAATCCAGGAAGAGAACAACTAAAGAGGGGATGAGGTGCAGGTGGAGAGACACTGGAAACGGGGGTGATGTGAGACAGCTGTGGGAGGAGCCCAGGAACACAGCAGGTAAACAGGACAGTAGGAACACAGGTGGACAGGAAACAGAAAGTGACAACAAGACACAAGAGGAAATAACTGCAAAATAAAACAGGAAATCAACAAACCACAAAACCCAAACAATGACACTGATGCCCTTTTCACTAGTGAAGGAAGGTTACTTACAGATTACTAATTGACCTGTTGAAATGTAAGAATGAATGTGACTAATTCAATTACTTTAATTTACTTTAAGCTTTTAAACTGGGAAATAAAGCTAAATAATACAAATGTATAACCTTCTCAAGGGTGTCATTTTGTGTTGAACATTAGTAGGGGCGAAAGGGGTCAGACATTTTTTTTTTAATGGTCTCAAAAATATGCAGATTTAGGCAATGTAATGGAGGATCAGTATGACTTCTGAGTAGATAATTGCAACTGGAAAAAGTCTCAAATAATGGCGCATGATTAGAGCAGAGACAAACAGTTGAAATCACCAAAATAATCAGTATGATAGGTAAAAAAAACACAAGTAGCAGCCTCAAACAAACACGTAAATACACCAGTAAAGTCAGTGGATCCTATCAATGCTTTGATTTGACTGGCAGACAAGAGGCGGTGAAAATTCAAGCATTGCTCAAAATTTGAGCGCTACAGTCCGATGAATGGAGTCTGTCCCGATGTAGATACAGCTTGTTTTAAAACAATTTGGCGCAGCACTAAAACCTTCCGCTGACTGTCGCTGTCTGGAAAAGACGCAAAGCAACAGAATGGATGTTGTATTCGATATATAGGTTTTTTGCGAATATTGTAAACATGTCAGATGTAATCTCTTTGTATCCATCCACTTTTCATATATAAACTGTCATTTAAAGACTCCTTTCTCAGCAAGTGTAACAGATTACAAACCATATATTCTGTATTTAGTAACATATAACAGTTAAAGTTACTCCCTAAAACTGCTTTTCAGTAGACAATTGCTGTCAACTGCTTGTCGCCATTTCTTGGACATTTTTTCCTGAAACCATATTTCTGAAATATGACATTCTCCTGCTGATTGGCGGCTGGTTCTTCGACCATAAAAGCAGCAGCCTGTAAGCACCACATCAGACTCGTGTGAATCACTGAAGAAATTAGAGCTCTGAGCAGCAATTTGGAGGTCTGGAGACAGGCTAGCATTAGCATAAACAGTGGATTCAGCTTTCTTTAGACACCCAACCACCTTCTAGAGAAGTGGCTTGTGAAACAAAACATCGGAGGCAGAAGATTCTATTTCAACAAATAGTTGATCCAACACATTTAAAAGCAGTATTTCCATTACATCGGCCTGCCTGGCTCCTCTCGGTTTGACTCGGCGCGGCAGCCCGGCGCGCCCGGGGTTTTGCATTTCCACCACAACTGGGCTACCAACTTGAAGGTGTGTCTTTAAACAATGATGCGTTGTCCCGATCCCTGCAGTGCTATCGAGGAACCAGCGTTAGTTCCTCGAACCAGCGAGGAACTAACAAAGTGGCTCCGCTAATTCAGTTACAAACACGTTTCAGAAGATAAGAGTTTTTCACAATAAAATAGCGTTATTTTGTCATTTAAAAGCTTTTATTATGAAGCAGCATCACAGGAAACATAGTGTTTTCACCAGCAGTAACGAAACACGAGTCCTGAAACAGCTGAACGTGAACGCGATGAAACAGTAAAAAAAAAGATGTTTGGAAGAACAAACAGGACGAGAGGAGCTAAAAAGATTCAGTTAGAGGCTACAAAAGTACTAAAAAACATCTTTCACTCAGGTTTCATGCACAGACACTAGTTGAGAATCGATTTTAGGGGGAGACGGGTGCCTGTTGCTAAGAGCTGGCTGCAATTGCAAGACATCACCTTGGCCCTGCTCCGGAGCAGCTCCATCACCGGTGCAGCTCGGCTCGGTGCAGTATGACTGGTGATGGTAAAGGAAATCAGTGCGAGTGAGTGGGCGTGGACAAACTGCTGGTGGAAAAACGTCATAAGTTGCATTTATCTTCAAATGACTCATGCCTAAACTTTAAAGGCCTCTCTCTGACATCCATTTCGCTTGATTTACTGTTCACACACCACTCCTGGAAGGCCTCTGCTGTCTGTCTGTGTGTGTGTTTAGTGGTCAGGAAGTATTACAAATTGAATGAGCGATATCCTGATCTCCTGGCCAGGAAGCATTAGTGCAGTCATTATTGTGGAGTCATTCTGGGATGTCAAAACCACATCAAGGCAACACATCTAGTTAAAGCCTGAAGCTACAAAGACATTTCAATTTTTATGTCCAGACATTCAGGCCAGTTAAATTGCAAACACAACCGGATAATGTTTGAATTGCCCCGTTTGAGGCTAATTTACCATTTGTATGTAATTGTTGGTACGTGTTCTTCACTAATTGTGACACTGGGAATTGCTGGAAACGGATCCAACGCTGTTTTCTTTCAAAAGAAGTTGAAACTGGACAGGATGCCACATAAGTCATGTCTTCAGCAGAATGAGAAAAACGTTCTTTCATCATGGAGCGTTTCATCTGTTTGTTTGTGTTGCTCAGGGTTCCCGAGGAGTCCACTTTGGCTGAAAACTCTTGACAGTGACATATATGAAGAGGATTCTTCAAAGTCACCGCTCTCTCCTCCGACTCTGCGCTCCTCCATGCCTTTCATTCCTCTCCTCTCAGATATCCTCGCACAAAACGACAGGGAGGACGGATGACCCTTCACCAGCCGGAGCTCCTGAGGTATCCAGTTGTCTTCCTGCTCAGTTCGTTAATCAACACATCGCGGCAAAACCCAGACACAACATGACGGAACACAACCCACGCGGTGACATCCCCGAAGAACCTCAACAAACACGAGCGGAACAAGATTAATGAAGCATTTTTCTCCAAACATGCCTCAGTTAATTGAGTTTTTTCAATACCAGAATGACATGTAATTAACATTTTTTTATTAAAACCGGATAAAGTCAACAGCGTGGGACGTAAATAAATCTAAAGAATGAGAGTATTTTATATGAAGCCCTCTGGAAGAAATAAATGATTTACCTTCAGTCTGTGCAGCAAAGGTCATGAATTCTCCCGGTGCAGCTCACTATGAAAAGTTTTCTTAACCCATATGATAATACGACACAGTTTATTGTAGTTTTCAACAATGTCTGGCTGCCTGCCCCTCGGCGATCCTGCCCACACTGTATTTATTTCCTGTCAGATGCTCGTCCTAATAATTCTGTCATTCCCTGTGGTCCCACCACCCAGACAGCCCAGACCCCCGTCTCTCTTACCTCTTGCCCCCCTGCCTCACCCCTGGAGGCGGTGACAGCCTCGTTCCCCTTCCTCACTCCCTCTATTCTCCATCTCCCACTGCTCCGCTCTCTCTTTCTCTTCAACACTGTTTTCCCATCTCGTTGCTGCACCTACTTCGTCCACACCCTCCTCTCTCGGCTGACTTGCACATCTGGGAAAGGTTAAGAGTGCACAGACGCCGGCTTTGTGGTCATTTAGGTTTGAGATGCTTCATAAAGTAGAACCCGACGTCTCTATTCTCATCCTCGCTCATGAGACACAGGAAGATTCGTTAACATGGAAAACATTACCGCACTGTCTCGGGAATCACCACGACTTCAGTGCTGATCATGTTTTAGGAATCTTGTATTGGAGGCTGGTCAGTTGTTCAATATTTCCCACCATTAATTGTCCCAAATCAATAAATGTATTTCTCAGGTTTGTAATGCTCTACTTAGAGTGTCCATCAGGAAGTCTCATGAACTTCACATCAATGTACAAGTTGTATCAGTTTTAAGTTAATGCAACTTAACATTTATAGATTTTTTGACCGTTTTAAAGTTGTTCAGACAAGAAGTCTTTGTCTTAAAAACGGTTACATTAATGCAAAGCTGAGAGTTCACTCAACTCAACTCAACAGATAACTTTGCAGCCTGGTGTTTCCAAGTGGTCTCTTTGTTGGTGCTGTGGTGGCAAAGACAACCGACCACTTTGGTCTCCTCAGATTCGCAACTGGGTCATTCTATGAAAACGTCAGTTTTTTGGGTTCCTCGCCTTTACATGACTTCCACTTTTTCACTGACATCTTTATTGTGAGTTCAAAAACATGTTTCTCTGCCATTGAAAATGCAATGATGTGTGCACAGTGTGTCAAAAATATGATAAAAAATGAATAAAAGAAAAAATGTAATAAAAGTTATCGTCCTCTGGAGTCACGTCACTGGTGTTACCGTGTGACAAACGTCTGTTATTTTGAAATAAAAGTCACACTGATGTCATCACTTTACATCCTTTGACCTATTTCCTGAAGATCTGTGATGACAAAGTTAAGTCCACTGTCTCTTTTCAGTCATAAGAAATGTTCACATGTATCTCCAGATTTCATATGAAGCTTTTAGTTGACGTCACTGGTGTGAACTACTTTATTAGTAGGAGGGAAAAAAAGAAAAAAAGAAAAGGAGAATACAAATGGATGGAACTACATGAGTTGGTCGATTTTATGTGATTGACTACATGTGGTTTGTTGCCCTGAAGCTGCTGTTTTGTAAAATGCTTTTTTTTGGGTGTTACCTTCCTTATGGGTAAAAAAAGATTTTTTAAAAATTCATCATGCTTTCATTTCTCTGTATCCACAGACTCAGTGAGTTATAGCATACTGTGATGTTATTTAAAATGTTAGAAAGGTAAGTCAATTTTCAGTAATTTTGCCAAAAGAGGACGTTTCTGTGGACCCAAATACCAGAAACACAGTTAATCGATTCATTTAGTGTATAAAGCAGATTGTCATCGTGCCAGGCTGCCAGCAGATTTTGTTCCCAGTGGCAGACAAAACTAGCCTGCATAGTAAAAGTGAGATTTGTAGGAAACCAATCCAAACGCTGCTGGTGTAATTATTCATTATCCATTACACCCATCAATCAACATTTACTTAATAGAAAACCTTGTCAGTTAAAGTTTTAAAGAATTTATTCGCAGACAGTATTTGTAGTTTGGATAAAACATGTTTAAAATGAAAGTATGCAAACCATGATTAAGGTTCTTATTGAATTCAGTACCTACCTGTTCAAAGTCAGTGGAACAGCCTGTCGCCCTGCCTTTGAATTAATTGAGTGGCAAAGTGGCTCTAACAGAAGCAGCTGTAAGTTTTTCATGTTAACTGAACACCGACTCTTCAAACTGAAGCTTTTGTCAGTGTGACAGAACAGCTGTCGATTAAACTTCTAATTTTCAGACCCAAGTCCATCTACTCAATTTACAGCGTAGGAATTTGGACGAAACAGTCGTGATAAAGAGCGCAAATGATAAGATATAGATTTAAGATAGAAGATTTAACAAAACTGTCCAGATTTCTTCAGGTTTCTCCTCGTGTCTGTTCTAAACGCCACTACTTGAAGGGAGTGTCATCATCCTGTCTGCTTTATGTTGAATCCACGAGCTGTGTGTCTTTTGCGTGTCTTTGTAGTCTCGGTGCAGTTAATCATACAAATTAGGATAAACGCGCACACTTACGGACAATCTCATCATAAAAAGGCCTCAAAGGGGTTTTTTGGAAGTCCTTCCTTAATCGAATCAAGTGTCTAAGGAAAGAAGGTTTTGTACACTCTGACTGTAAATTGACTCGACTTGAAACATATTAATCGTGTTGCATCTGCTGTACATAAAAAGTGAAGTGCAGTTGTGTGAATATGTAAAAAAAAAAAAAAAAGAGCTTAACAAAGATTGGAAAATCGTGCATACTTTCTCACTTGCAGACACCAAGACTTTTTTTTTTTTAAATGCTCTCTGCAGTCCTGGCACTGAAAGATGCTGTTTGATGATCCAACAACCTTTTAATTTGAAGCATACTGACGCCTTCTACAGACATTTTAAGAACTATGCTTATTTGCTTTCTTGCCAAGAGTTCGATGAGAAGATTGATACCACGTGAGAGTAAGAGTGGTAACAATCTTCTCACCTTATTAAAAAAAGTGCTTGACAAAGAGACAGGGATGCTGCAATGAAACTGGATAACTGCTACAGTTAGCTGGAGGTTTGAAGTAATTGTAAAGATTATTTTTTTGTAAAAAGAAGGAATGGGGAAACAAGATTATCAACACATCACAGAGCTCTTGGGTTGAGTTTTCAGGCTGGATGAGCTGTGAGGAAAAGAGTTCAGAAGCTGTGAAGCTGGGATAAGAACTGTCAGATGAGGTGTATGACGGGAAAGTTAAGGGTAATAAAAAGGCGTGGCAAAGACCTCCAGGTGAGCCCAGGTTGAAAACGCTGGGGACCACCTGAGACGAAACGAAGACAAAGTGATACTTAACCATCTATCCCGAGGCTGCAAGAGCACATCTGGTCAGAGGAACCTGTTAAATCCATTATCATCGCAGAGTAGCTTAAATTACAGCCGGAGAACAAGAAAAAAAACAGCTGTGAGAGTGATAACCTGTGAGAAAATTCCCTCTAACGCTCACTGACACAGGCCGGCAGGTTTACAGGGTGAGAGATTGACTACCAGCTGTAAAATGAAATCAGGAAGGGTGTGTTGTGATGTCAGTCAGGGTGTAATTCAATCCTAATGTCACAAGACGTGAGGAGGGGGGAGTGGGCATTGTCCTCCTGGTGGCACCTTTCAGTGAAGAAGAACTTTCTGTGTGAGAATATCGGCAGCAGAGTTAATAGCGGGGTGTATTTCTGAATGTGAGGCTGCTTCAAGAAAACCTGGAGAGGAGAAACTCTCTGAGATTGCACTGAGTAAAAGTTCCCTCCTCGGGGACATGCTCTCCAGGAGAAATCATGGGGCCTGACTGGAGGCCAACGCTGAGGCCATGCTCTTAAGGGGGCCCTTTGGTATTTGAAGGATGGAGTGATGACAGTAGGACGTTGTTTGTGTATAAAAAGGAAACAGCTCTGAACATGTCAGCCCCTCTGCTTGTCACTTTAGAGAGAAATGTGTGTTGACCCGGCACAACTACAAGCCTGGTAACCCCCCAAACAACACTGCAGCAGTGTGCTGAGGTTTGTGGGTGACACATAGTTAATGATCTGCCTTCAGTCTGGGGCTTTTCTCGCTTAAGTTTGTTTATTTACATTCAGCATAGATATGTTTAACACAGACAGGATTTAAATTTAAAATATAAGCTTATATGAGAATATACAAACAGGATTATGTCTTGTTTAAAGAGGTTTACACAGTACTAAGTGCCACATTTTATCAAACTGTACCACTTTCTTTCCACTTTGATCTTTGATACTCATGTGTTTGCTCTAGTTTATAATATATACAGTATATAATAATAATAATAGTATCAACTTGCATTGGAAAAGTCAGTTAGTTAAAGTCACAAGTGAAAACTGATATCTATCGGTAGTATGAAGAAATATGCTAATTCATGTCGTTGCAGAGTTACATGAGAAGACTTATACAAGTCTTTTGTGTGTAAGCTAAGCTCCTCGCCATTGTTGAACTAAAATGTTTGCACAGCTTAAACTAATGTGACATATCAAAACATGCTGGGGTATTCTTTTACATCTGGACGGAGCCAGGCTATCTGTTTCCCCCTGCTTCCAGTCTTTATGCTAAGCTAAGCTAAGCATCCCCCTTGTTAAAGCTTTGTATTTAACACACAGATATGAGAGTGATATCGATCTTCTTATCTAACTCTCTGCAAGAAATAAGTAACTCTCTAATTAAATAATAACATTACCAAAAAGTTTATTAATATAATTTGCTATCAATGAAACAACAACAACATCTACTAAAAGCTGTTATGATGATGTGGCTGTTGGACTTCATGGACAGGATCTCAAGGTGAGGCTGGGTTTAGGAGAGTGTCCTGGTCTTTAAAACAATGTGGTTCTCTTGGCTTCATCAGATCGTGACCTTTGATATGAACTGGAGTGTTTTACAGCCAAGTGTGAAGTGGCCATGATGTCAGCACCTCCGAGTCTGAGGCCATGCTTCTCTGCCGGAAAACAGATTGTGCTGTCCAAGTTTGGCGGGAGCTGCTGCCCCAAGCGAAGGAGTAAAGACCAGTGAGGGCAAAATGATTTTTGAGTTAGATGGACTGATTGGTGTGGCCTAATATGGTCAGCGTAGAACAATGTTAAATAGAGAGCTGAGTCGGGGGGCAAGGCTGTCGATTTACCTTTGGATCTACTTTCCAACCTTCACCTTTGGTCATTGAGTAGTGACTGAAAGAACCAGATTGCATTCAAGTGGCCCAAATTAGTTCCTCTTGAGGATGGCTGGGTTCAACCCTAGAGATAGGGTGAGGACCTGGCAAATACAGAGGAATCAGCCATGTGATTTTGAAATGCCTACTGGGCACCTTTCTTTGGAGGTTTTCTGGGCAGAACCAATTAAGAAGCGACCCAGCACTCACTGGACATAATTTACATCTCATCCAGCATGGCAGTTCCTGGGGATCTCCAAGGGAAGCTGGAAAATGTTGCTAGAGAGAGGGATGTCTAGAATACCCTATGACAGAGAAAATAAGTGTAAGACATGGATGGATGGAAGTCAGCATGTATGCTTTTTCCATCTTTAAATAACAACATGATATATTTAGATCTGTCCCAGCCCTGTAAACACCATCCATGCTGATAAGATATAATAAACCCACTTCTGCCAGATGTCCCTCTGATATTATACAGTATGTATACTACATTTCCTGCAGTGTGATCTCACAAGTACCGTGCCAAACATCTTCTATCCCAACACCCATAAATGCATAACATCTAGTCATCCTGGCAACAGTGGGAATCACCCCCTCACCCTGCCGGTGTCCATCCCATGACACATCTTTTTCCCAGTGTTTATCATGAAGACTGCCAGTGTGACGGCGTGCTTGTCATTTGTCAGAGAAGGTTATGACTGTGTGACCGTGTAGATTTTTGGCAGATACGCAGCGGCGAAATGTCACAATGCTTGAACAGCACTATTAATGAAAACAACTTGCGCCATCCATCAGCCATTCCTGTCCCCGCATGCCTCAGGGGTACACTGTGCACACACACAAACATGCACACACACAAACATGCACACACACACACTAAAAGAAATACTGTAGACAATCTCAGTTACAGTGGTCTGCCGTTCATGGCAGAGTCACCTGTGTGTGATGTAGCTGCCAGGTGGGGCAGACAGCTGCTCGACTCTATTTTAGTTTGATATCAAATAGGACGACCTAATATAGGCACGAAGACATGGTTTCTCAGATCAGATACTGCACAAGGACAAAGAAGAAAACATAAAATCCCTAAGCCTTACAAATTTATGCCTAACCCTAACATTTACTTGGCCTCAATTCACACCTTATCTCTAAACCAGGACTTCATCAATCATGTTTTGTCACGAGTACCAGTCTTTGGTCCCCATTAGTACCCGGTCCTGCCAAGTGTTAATGCAGGAAAAGGTCCCCAAGTAGTAACAAAAATGTGTACACCCACACACACACACACACACTACTTCTGCTGAGGGTGGTCACAGTGTACTTGTTCAACTCTCCAGTGTTTCATCTTGTACCTGCTTGGTTATCTGCCTGACAGACGGGAGTTTAGCTTGGCTGACCAAGGGCTTCCCCCGACATACTCGCCCGTCAGTGTATCAAAAGGACCATTTGTCTGTGAGGGGATATCATGATCGTATACGCACCGCTTTCCAAAATGCTTGACAGGATATTTTTCCAAACGAAGTGTCATTCAGCCTCCTTTTGCTTGTAATGTACCTTCGCTGGCATGGGAACATGTCCCCCCCTCCTCCTCCCTTCAGTGGGAGACGGCGAGAGTGGGAGCTGCATTTGTTTCGTGCTAATCCTTCTTATGAGAGAGACAGCTCTTATAGCGAGAGCCAGCTTTGATCCCCAACAGAAGAAGCAGGAAAAAAAAAAAACGCTTAAGCTACGTCGACGGCCCCCTTTTTCTTTCACCTACTTCTCTGTCTCTTGGCTCATCCCTCGCATCGCTGCCCCGACGATCTGTAATGTCAGAGGATGAGGTCAATGAGGTTGTGCAGGGCGGCATGCAGCACACGTGAAAATCGGACTTAACACGCTTGTGATCCAAATTAGAGTGCGATAGTTTTGTCTTACTTGCCAATTCATTACATGTTAAGATGCACATGAATGCATACACAAAACACAGACGCACACAGACTGTTTTGGACCCTCTTGCAGTAGTCAGACACTTTGTGTGTTTGTGTCTTTCGTGTGCCAAATGAGGCCTTAAACTAAATAAGAAAACAGCTGTGTTGAAACTTGTGTCAACACACACATCTGTGTGTCGGGTTCATTGCGTGAGGTCAAGCTACTTGTTTCATTCAACCATGTTTGCTGTTGTAAATATTAGAAAGCAGGGTTCATATCCAAGTTGTGTGAGTTGCGTACGATTTTGTGTCTACTGTGTGAGTTAGGCAGAGTCTGTGTGATCACTTCAGAAGTCTGTGTGTTGTATCTGCCACAGCACACGGTAATGATAATTACAGAATCACGTGACCTGTGCCAGGACCTGCTGACAAGAAAATTATCGTGTGTGTGTGTCTGTTGATGTGTTTGTTTTCCAACTGCAGTGACGAGAAGGACCTTTGCAGCGACCCTTGAACTGAAATGTATATGGATGCAGACATCTTAAAAACTCTATTCAAGCTCCAGGTGTCCAACACACACATGCAAACACAAAGAGAGACACAAATTCTGCAGTCAACCAGGCATTAATATACACCCACTGAGATCTAGAAATACTCATGTCCATTGGTGTTTTTAACCACTTATTATTATATACGAAACAATTCCTCCTTTTCCCATTTGAAGTCTCATTTTCTTCCACAAACACACGCACACACAAACGCGGTTTGAAGGTTAAGGAGTACAGCTGGGAGCTGCTGCCAGACCCCCCTCCTCTGTCACTCTCAGTAATCAATCTGTCAGTATGGTAATTAACCTACAGAGTAAAGTAAGCATGACTACTGAACTGCTCCACTCCATCCAACATTCCTCTCCTCCTCCCTCTGTCTCTAGCTCCTACTCCCCCTCATTTGGTGGCAGGAGAAGGTCGCTCATTTGCTGATTGTGAGGGTCTCTGATGTCTTCAATTGTAAAATAAGGCCTCTCGTTTTACACCACCGCACCGGGAAGAGAACGTAGACACACAACTTAAAGAGATTCCTGCTTACCACAGCAGCTTTTATGTTTTGTTTTGTTTTGTTTTGTTATATTATAATTAACATTTCTTCCTTTCGTTGTGTGTGTGTGTGTGGGGGGGGGGGGGGGGGGGTGTTCATTTCTATGAGTTATAATAATCTTATACTTGGTAGAAAAGTAATTCCTGAGTACTGAAAACACACAACAAACACGTGACATTGTGTCAACAAGGTAAGAAATGAGCAGTCAGACCATCTCATAGGTTTTGAAGAGGCCCTCTGCGAGTTTTCTTGTAAACAAATAAAAGTCATGTTTACATCCAGAGTCACACACCAAAAAGTTACGACCCAATTCCTGGAATAAATGTTGACATTGGACATGGTTTAATTAGCCTTTCTTCGTGTTTAATTTGACATTTTATGATTTGACGATGCACAAAAACCTTCTAATTAGTAATAGAAAAAGATCAAGTTTTGCCTACGTGGTTCTGTTGCCTCACACACAGCTGGAAGCAAATTGTTTCCAACATCTCATCCTGCTTTGTTACCACCAAAGTGGCTGGAAGATGGCCCAACGTCTCATTAAAAAACATCCAGTGGTTTCAAGCCTACAAATGTTGAAACCCTGTAGCAATAATGAATACTGAAAGGCTGTCTCTAACAGTGGTCTCACATCAAAAATATCTTGTAGTGTCACACTTACAAATATTGAAACGCAGTCACGATCAGTGCTGGAAAAGTATCCTGAAAAATAATCGTGGTTGTTGCCATTAACCCGGTAGGAAAGTGTCCCAACGTCTCGTCAAAAATATCCAGTGGTTTCACGCTCACAGATGTTGAAACCCAATTTCGAACAGTGGTCTCCCATCAGCAGTTGTCTCTTCAATCTGTCAAACGAACCTAAACATAGATATCACCCAAATCTGCTGTTTCATCAACTCTATACAGCAATTAAGTGTCTGTCAGCTCATTGTTTTAGTTTTATGTCTCACTGTTTTGATTCACTCTCAAGGCATTGATTAGTATTATTTTCAGTCACAGCAGCAAAAAAGTTCAAATAAGTCCAGGGTACCATTCCAACCCATTACCAAAAAACACTAAACAAAGTAAGCATGTAGTTCTTGAACCATATATTTCCCTTCAGAGTAAGGGAAGGCCAAAACAGATCTAAGAGAAGAGCGAATATTTGATTTACATTTGACATTTTTAAACAAAAATGACTCAGGATTAACTCCTTTGTCGCTCTTTGTCAGTTGGACGTATTGAACGCAGGTTTAAATTTAGTATCCACATGTAGGAGTACAAGTGGGAGATAGTTTCACATTAATTGACATTAATGTGATAGAGAACAGATGGTCCAATCATGTTTAACTTCTCGAACAGGGAATGAGTTTCAATAGAAAAATGAGGGATCACACATTGAAGGTTGCAGGCTTCGCAAAGGATTTATTTCAACTCCCCTGACAAAGTTGGCAATGCTGGTCTGGGAGCATTTTATAAGAAACACTCTTTTCTTCAAAGCTACCTTTGAGTTGTCCTTGAAGAAAGTTAAGCAAATTCTACCACACTCAGCCCACTAAAAATGAGTAGCATTCACACACCTACAGGGTTTTGTCGAGTGGCGTAAAGGAACATGTATCAGTTAACTTCCCTCGGTGAATGATGGCGAGAAAAAGCACACCCAAAGTCAGTTGAGCAGCTCGCCTGTGGAAACAGAAATGGAAACATGGACCGACCTCACAGAGGAGCACGATTGTTCTTGGACCTGAAAGTGTGGCTCAGGTAAAACTGGACCATCTAGCCTACACAAGGGTCCAAACACCAACATTAGGGAAATTTTAGCAACTGCCTGTGCTAAATGAAAGTGATGCTTCAGCAGAGTGTTAGAAAATATAATGCCAAGCCACTTTAGCTTCTGGTTTACACCATATATAGTATTTACCTATTTGACTATCATTGTTTTTATTTATCTTCTATCTTTAATTCTTTAAAAACAGCATAGATGGTAACAATCTACCACTTCGGAACACATACTGTATATGCGAACTGTACATTGTGTTTTGTGCCAATTACTTAATTATTAATAATTATTGACTGTATAAAACATGGACAGAGTGTTCTCGTCTGACAAGTGAATCCTTAAATCTGTATTTTTTGTAATGGCCAGTAGGGGACGACTTCACCAAAAACAAGTCTGATTGTATGTAAGCTTATGAGAAAATGACCCTACTTCTCATTCGATTTATTACCTCAACAAACAGTTTCTTAATGAGTTTATGGTCTCAATCACTGGTTTTAAGTCTTATTCATTGCAGCTTGATGTTTATTTAGTAGATTTTGGTCTCGTTTAGAGCAAAATAAACTTGCTTTAAATATGCTTTAGGGGTGTGGCTCCCTTGTCCTCGGGTTCTCAGTCAGAGCCAATCAGGATGTCCTTTACACCCCCACCCACGTGTCCAAATATGGTCACACATGGCGTCAAGAAACCGAGATGGTAGTGGTCCCAATGCGAAACTCAAGGCCTCAATGCGATAGTCTGCAAACCAATTGGTGATGTCACAGTAGGTTTACACCTGTAATTAAAGGTCTTCGCATGTTATCATTCATGCTAAAATAGGGGACACTGTTATACCTGCTTGATCGGCATGCTGGCATTGTGACTGAGAGTGTGTCACCCCGTTGACAAAGTGCCTACGTGCAGCCTCAGAGAGCTGCTGGAGAACCTTTCATCTGTCTTTTCTCATACAGGCACAGACAAAAGAGAGGTGAAAGGAAACAATGTCAAGGAAAGTTTGATCCATGTTCAGCCAGATCGGATCATTGCATGAAAAGTTGCATTTCTGTCTTGCACAGAAGTCCATACCACAAACTGATCTATATTCCTTTCTTCAGTGTGATACTGTGACAGCTTTGTCTATATAACTGTATCCTCAAATGACATGAAAGGCCCAAAACTCCCTCTCAATGTCTTTCTGTGCTTGATTTCAATCCAAGCGAGGCTTCTCACCGGTGCCACACGGGTACCTGAGAAGAGCGATGACAACTCACTGTAATGACTTTTGCTGGTGTTTCCTGAGAACCTGCCAGTAACTGCAGGCAGTCGGTGTTTCCCCCCCCCCCAACATAGATCTTGTTTGAGTTAACCATGGAAACTGATCAAGTATCACTAACCTGATACCTTCCCTTGTTTGACTTAGGCCTTTTTTTTGTAATTTGGCAAAGCGGTGGCGGAACACAGACAGCTGAGCAGGAAGTTGACGTGCGGAGTTGAGAGGATGAGTGACGAGGCAGATTCTCCGATAAACACATCCATACATTTCCGTGAGCGTATGCGTGCAGTCCTGAACTTGTACTGTGTTTGGGTTCATCGGCTGCTCAGAATAAACCCCCCACTCCTGTTTATCAACTGTTATCTGTTTCGCCTCCTGCAGACTACTAGCGCAGGAGGGTGTCTCCGAGCTGTCTGCGGTGATCCCTGCTGACCTTGGTTTCACAAGTTACACTCTTCAGATCCGCAGCCAGGCTGAAACAGGCAAGCAGATTATACACAAAACAGGAAAAGATATTCAGACACCATAAAAGTAAGACTTTAAAGAATACCAGTGAAGGAAAAGCTTAAATATTTCTTACTTATCTGATGAAAAAAAAAACCCTAACCCCTTACAAGGATGGGGAAAGATCATGTTTTCACTTATTATGCCCAGGTTTGTTCCGACAAAGGCTGCTGGGAAAAATGTCCTGACATCTCCATAAAAATACACAGTTTTGTTGGTTGAAACATGGTCACCAACAGTTGTCTTTCACTTGTCAGACCTCTGGCCTAGCTGTGCTCCAACTTTTAGGCCTTTTTCTCAAGATCAACCTGTCGCAGCATCCCCATACCATCACAGCACACCCACTGTCTGCTTCACCCACGCTTCCTTCTACACATTTCTCTCTGATCATACCGATCGTGCATAGCATCCAACAAGGATTCTGCCAATGAAAGTACAGTAAGCGATTTCATGATTTCCACATCCATCCACTGCTTCCTCCAGGTGGAAGCAGCACAGATGTCTGACCTTGTCGTGCACACATGCAAGCAAGGCCCACATTTACGTAGGTACAGTTACAAAGTCTTCCTACTTGACTTGCTACTTTTCACTCCTTCCCGCTCCCTTTTTGGAGGCACCATGTTCTCATGCATTTTTGTTGAGACTGTTGTATACACACAGAAACATCTTGGCATTCCTCTCCCACACAGACCAGACTGCACCTGTGTTGTTACTGTAAAGCAGCCCGGGGATGAGACCACGCTGACGTAACCTGGTGCCACAACACAGGAGCCTGGTTTATCTGTGTGATAATAACAGTGTTACATGAAATGTTTCTTTTAGTTTTTACTCGACTATGGCGTGATCAGACTGTCAGATTGACATCTTGTTGGGACTTCTTAATGGCGTGACTTAAACCATTTTGTGAGTTTCATTCTTGAACTGACTTCCATAAGAGAAATCCAATGAACAGTTAGACACGTATTTACTAGTTTGTTCATCTTTAAAGGTGTCATTTGTAAACACTTTGTCAGAATTTGAAGGTAGCTCCAAAACTATAGGGGTCAGCATAGCTGCATACTGCTGCTTACCAGACTGGACTTGCTGCTTTTTGAGGTAGCTGTTTGTGGCTATAGCAACTGGCTGCCATAAGCAATAGCTCAGTTAGCTGTGGAGCTAAGTTGCCCTTTCAGCTGAGGGGATTCTGCCCACACCGTAACCTCTGGTGATGGAGGAGTCACCATAGGTAATGGGGCTCAGTTAAGGACATGGTAAGAAAAATAGTTGTAAAAATGTTGTCTTTCTTTAACATTTTGTGAGTTAATTTTAAGACGTGAATATGCTGCTTTTCCGTCTCCTAGCTAAAACTACACGGGCTAAACTGATATTAGAACACAAGACGGGCCAGGGTGGGATGGTTTGCATGCTAAACTTAATAGATATTTCTGCAACTACGTAAATAGACATCTTTGAAATATCGTCAACATTGTTGTTTCTTCACACTCTGTATTGATCATGTAACTATCTGCTAAAGTATAAATGTAAGAGCACAAAGGGGGCCATTTACCAAAGGCATGGTTTAACGGTTATGATAAATTAAAGGTTTTTAAACTCTGTACCCTAACCCTGACCCTAACTCACAATTCTGAATAAAGGAGATCCCTAAACTGAAGGGCACAAGAGGGACACTCACATTCACATGTTATTGGATAATTGTGGTGAAGGCTGGAGATATTCTTGCTTTAGAATCTGCCCAGACAATCAGCTGCATTGTGAAAGCTGTTGTTCACATACCACAGATATACTAAGCGTGTCAATGGAAGATACTGCTAGATGGCAGATCTCTGCTGCTGCTGACGTGTTACCTGACTCCTGACCCTGTCACATCCCCATACTGGCCCTGCAATGCTCCTTACCATTCGTGTGCATATGTAACAGACACTTAGCGTTAATTTCTGAGGATGTGCACAACCATCACGCCAAATGGACGAGCCATCATGCGTACCCGATTGTGTTGTTACAAGCAAATACATATTCAGCCGAGCATGCATGTTATGAAGTGCAAACTCAGCACTTTAATGTGCCTTTGGGAAAAGTCTGTGAATCATTGTGAAATACAACTGAGACACTGTTTTATTTATTTTCATCTGTTCCTTTTGGTAACAATAACCAGTTGTTCCGTTTTTCAAATTTTCCATCTGGTCTAGTCTCTTTCAACAAACATCTTCCTTCTACAGGGCGCGCTAAGAACTATTCCTTTCTCTTGCAAAAAAACACCTAAAGTTTGAATACAAATCCTCCCAGGAACAGGCAAAATATATATTTCATTGGCTTTGAAGACTTTTGTATATATAAAAAAAAGAAAGACTGAAGGAAGAGAACACTGATGTCTTGGAGGAGAGGAATGCAGATGTGGGTGAAACTCTATTTTCAGTCCATTAGTTACTGCAAAACCTCTGGAGGAAGTAAAAAACACCCCTCAGTACAAGATTGTGAGAGACTGCCTCGTCCACACATGACATCATTACAGCTCCACCTTCACTGTATGCTGACATATACTTAATGTGTCACGTCTAATATAAGAGGCTACAGTGGACAAGTAGCCAAATCATAAAGATGAATATGGATTGTGACACTCACCTCGTGTCTTCGAGTGTTTGATAGCTGCAACAGGTGCCAGTTGTCACTGGTTGTAGAGTTTGACAGAAGCGTCTGAGACATGCAGACATTATGGACTGTATGTAACACACACATAACTACATAATTTACAGCTCTGTCACACTTCAGGACGCACTAGGCAAATAGGTCAGCTGTCTCCTGGAATAAAGCTCACAGAGTTATTGGCTGTTCAATGATGTTAATTTCCTTTTTTTTTATATAAAAGCAGAATTGAAGGAAAAAATGATGGAAATTACACAAGCCTGACTTCCCCTGTTGGCCTGTTGTAACTACGAAAGCACGAGCTAGAGTTACAAGTCTCCTCTAATTCATTTTACTGTATACTATACCCTTACAGTAATGGAGTTATTTTTGGAAGAGTTTCTCGCTTGCAAGTTGGCCTCCCTGCAGACAGCTCCCGCTTTCCACTCACCCAGAGTGAACAGGAGACGGGGGCCAAGACAACCTCACGGTTTAGCTACTGTTCCTTAAAACACAGCAAACGGAGCGAGGAGATGTGTGGGAGTAACACCGGCTCTCTGTTTGTGTTACCGGGCTGTGTTCCCCCTCCAACTGTTTTTGGAGATGACTTTGTAAACTTCACACAAACACAATTGGCATGAATTACTGTGGTCACTGGCTCAACCCATTCAAAATCTATTTGTAAATTTGTTTTTATGTAAATAGACATGACCGGAAATGTTTCCAATACAAGAGCGTTACTCAAGTTCAGAGTTACATTACGAGCATCAATTAGTCAGAATGCAATATTAAAGTACAACAGAATGTACCAAAATACACTGAAACAACAGAGAATGCTCACAACCCAACGTCTGAAATGTGCGTCTGATAAACAAAGAATTTGGACAACCTGCATCTAGCATGAATGCACAAAATAGTTGGGTTGGGCGGAAGCTTGATTTATGCCTCTACCCTCCCAAAAAACATGATGTTGTCGGTGATGCAGTCCACGACTGTGATTGGTCCGCTCGGTAGAATCGTGATGCTAATACACCAAGATGTCAGCCAGAGAGGTTGGTTTGTTTACCGAGCTACTGCTGTGTCGCTGCCGCCGGCAATGCAGACAAGCCAGTGCTCATGTATGTATGGATACTCACATCACACACTTCCACAGTGTGGCCAGCAACATCTGTAACATGTCACTGATAATCACTCCAAACCAATCTGCACAAGTCTCTCTTTCTACATTCACCTTTAATCTGCTGAAGCAGTCCAGCCAGTTGCCTCCTCTGACCCTCTGTCACAACAATAAAAAAGACAAGTGGGACAATTCTTAGGATCCAAACTCAGAAGAGAGAGAGAGAGAGAGAGAGAGAGAGAGAGAGAGAGAGAGAGAGAGAGAGAGAGACAAAGTGAAGTGCAGAGAGAGGAAAAGACATGTCAGGTGTAAACACACGTGAAGAAGAGAAACAGAGACAGAAGAAGAGAGAGAGAGAGAGAGAGAAAGAGCTTCATCCACTTTGCCCAGCTTTGATCTCCTTAATGGGGTGCTGGCCTCGCTCCAGGTGGGATGTGTCGCCAGGGGCAACGGGACAAGAGGAGGCTGACGAGGTAGGCCTGCTCCGGGCTTCAGGGGCCACTCAGACAAAACACACTCCACGTCGGCCTCCTCACTGTACAGCGCTCACCGCATTTTCGAAATGATGGCGAGAAAGGGAAGGAACAAAATAATTCCAGGTGTGTGTTTGTTTTTGCACATTAGCACGATTACTTTGCTGCTGGCTTGCGTGTTTTTAGTCGGACAATAAAATGACCTTTAAGCCCTGCGTAAATCTGAAAAGGCTTACAGAGCTTTGACTGATTGAAGAGCTCCAGCGAGCGATGGCTAACCAGTGATTGGCCACCGGGCAAGTCGCAGATTACAAAGGGTTTTATTCTCTTAATTTTACACATGAACTCTCTTAACTCTCTCGCACAGCCTCCTTCTCTCCTTCTCCCTTTTCTCCATCTCCTCTTTGAACTCCCCCAGCCTATTTCCTGACCTCTCTCCCTCATCTGTCTGTCTCTCTTCCGCGGTCACTCCCTCCATCTCTCCCAGGAGTCTCGACTCTCTTTGATATTCTGCAGGATTAGTCCCGAGCTGTCTGTCTGCCTGTCTGGGTGTGTCTGATATAGGGGCTTTTTACATGGAATCTAATCACTACTTATTCACACACAGTGAAGTCCTCAGTGGATTCACGATGACACTTGTTTTTTTTTGTGTTTTTTTTTAAGTAAAGATGTCTACTTCCTGTTTAAAATGGGGAATGTGAGTTCTTCATCAGTTATAAAAGTATTAATGTCTCAAGAATGTTCAATCATTAGATCACGTCTCGGTGGGACGTGGCTCGGAGACATTAGGCGTCAAATTTGTGACAATCCAGCTGGCAAAAACTGTTAGTTACTCTTTACAAAAACTGTTTGTCAAAAATCTGTAATTAAATGTCAAACCACAAAAGTTCAAAGAGTATAAACATGTGGATCCATGCGTTTTAATAAAAAAACATTGACCTTGATAACACCGAGATCAAAGATCTGACTTGTAGCACCCAAAACACAGGTGTTACATTAACATTAAAGATGCCTCTATTCTACTCAAATATCAAAGTAAGACATTAACAGTGTGACAGCTGGTCAGCACGCATACCACCAGGACCCTGAAACTGAAGCAACTAAATGGAAATAATTCTAATATTGGGATTTTAGCTTTTCTTACTGTGATGTGTCAGAATATCTCGTGTGAAAGAGGCTGAGAGTGAAAAAAAAAAGCAAGATGTTACACAGTTTGTGGAGAAGATGGATTGAATGAAATAAAAAAAAAACTGAAAAACTTTAGACACATTATAACACTAATAAATCTTTCCCTAATCCTAGTCGAGTATTAAAGGGGAATTCCGGTCTCTGATGAGGGCTTCTGAACTACCAAATGTTTTAGAATCAGTCCAGTGTTTTTGCCACTGACAGGCTGTAGTCTTGATTCTGTTTCTGTTCTGTCTGATAACATTACAGATGCCTTTGGAGGTAGAGCTTTTTTAAAAGAAATCATTAAATCAATCCTTTGTTAACCTGGAAAACAAGTCTCACTCTGAGGTGAGTTATTACCATTGTCAAGTTTCCACCATCATCTTCCTGTAACAGCTCACCTCTTCTGAGACATCGTGTGTCTCTTGTTACAAAAAGCATCTTAGTATCAACAGAAGAAGTATGTAAGTGAGGAAACACGTCCGTAATGTTGTCAGTCACAGATTTACAACCTCAGCCTGTCAGTGGCAAAAACAAAGACTTTCAGTGGACGTAACTCTGACAGTCGCAGTTGCCCCAAAGGATAACAATCCGACTAATAGTGAGTTCACGAGATAGGTATTTTCCATTGCAAAATTCCCTGGTAATCCAATCCAATAGTCAAGATATCTTGTTCTGGACCAACTAGGTGAAACGACTGACGGTATATCCACCCCTGAGAATCATAACGGCTGTGTCTTCGTCCTTAAAATCACCCAGAGTCGTCCTCCCCACCGCCACTGCGATCCGTCGTTTTATCTTAATCACCCTCAAATGTTATCATGTGCTCAGCGAAAATATGTTTTTGTTTTCCATACAGATTCCACAGAACACAGCGCAGGACGTTACAGAGAAGGGTTAATGGGCTGCATGTTAAAGCTCATGGGAAACGCATCGCCGACACACCAGGAGGCTTTCCTCACATTGATGGAGAGGGGGGCGAGGAGAGGAGGGCTGGGGGGGAGAACAAGGTTCACTGGTTCCCAAACTCCTGCAGAGCTTCAGTGGTCTTCACTGCCACCCTGAAACTCCTCTCACCCCTCCTGTCTCCCCTCTTTCTTCCCCTTCACTGCCCTCCAGCACCGCTCTCAAGCTTCTGCCTTTCCTTTGTGTGTCCTCCTCCCCCCCCCCTCCACCTCCACTAAACGCTCTCACCTACTGGCCTTTAACACCTCCTCCAGGCCTCTCTGTGTTGTGTTATCATCCTCTCCTAACCCCTCTCCTTCCTCCTCCCTCCCCCTCGCGTCTCCCCCGTCTGACAGCTTTTGTCGTAACACATCCGAGAATCAAAATAATCGTCCATACGTCTTCATATGGGCGACTGTTTGTGCGTGGGGGGGCTCTCTCCCTTACATCTCCGGGTTTTACTGTACGCAGTAAATTACATTAGATCTGAGGCCTCGGCTTTGTGGCCAAAGGGTCAATATTGACTTTCTGCAAAACCAGCAAAGACGGAAAGAGCCAGAGAGAGAAAGAGAGAGCGAGATGTCAGTGTGTTCTCTCTGGCTTTTGTTTGGGTGCCCCACGCTTTTACATTATTGAAACTGGCATAAGCTCAAAGTCAACATTGTTAGAGATTTTTCCTCCCTTCAGAAGAAGCTTTTTTTTTTTTTTTTTTTCGCTGCCATTTGTTTATGTACAGAGCAGAAAAGATTTGAAAACTTTTCCTGGCTACAGGAGATCATCCATTACGTAAAAACATGAAGCCTAAACAACAGACCTCCACTCGGTGTGCGGGGAATATTTGAGGGCGGATGCCTGCAGGTACTCTGCTCATCAATCAGCGCCTTATCTTATAAACTTGACTGTCTTCTTATCCTGATCATCTCTGAACCCAAGAATTTGTTTTCGGATAACCTTTGAAGTTTGTATTTCAAAAAACTCGAGAAAATAAGTGAGTATTAAATCTGCCGCTGGTTTGCGGAGCTGATTAATGGGAGAACGCAAAGTGGAAACGAGACAGCAACAAATGGACCGTGCTTCCAAATGTATTCTGCTCTGAGCTGCCGGAGGAGGGGAGCTAAAGCCTGAGAAAGAGAAGTAATCAAACAGAGAAATCTGTCTCTTGAGGCCCACCGTGCCTCGTGCACTCACACCGAAAAACACACATGCAGACACGTGCGCGCTCACAAACACTCAGGGCCATATGCTCTCGATGTTGTCAGGCCTGTCGTCTGTCTGCATCACGTACGAGTTTTGGCATGCAGCCCTCCTCCGGGTGACAAAAAGCGCAGCCTTTTGTGTGTCGACAACTATTCCTCACATCCCTACCTGGCCCCAGCAGGCCTGTTTAGAGGTGCAGGCAAGCAAAACCACACACACACACACACACACACACACTCGCCTGTAAGTTTTGCCCTGACAGTTTTTTTCCATGCACTTCCCCCTCTCATTGCTCGCATTGTGTTAACATGATTATACTCTCTTGTTCAGATACAGAGATTTGTTTGTGAAGCTGCGGAAACCTTCCTTTCGTATGAACTCGACTGAAGTAACCCAATGCTAATCCCTTCCTACCGCAGCCAGTGGCACTGATGTACAGTCAGCACCTGCTCCACTAATGTGTTAACCTTATTTTTCAATTACTATAATTTGCAGCTTTTATTTTGGCAGTTTCTCGAAATTAAAATAATTATAACCACCATAGGGAGCCTGGTGGTTGCAGCATTACTGCAGTGCTGCTGGTTTGATTCCAGCTGGTGACCTCTGCTGCATGTCAGTCCTCCCTCTCTCTTCCCCCATTTCCTGTCTGCCGTCTTTACTGTCACTGTCCAGTAGCCAAAAATAATACTACCATATATTATCAATCACTTTAACCCTTACATCATTTAATGGTGTCACTGGTGGACCCTCCCCACCGCCGCCACACCCTCGTACATGTGGTGCCCTTTTTGTTTTTTCACCGCTCATGCATCCTGAGTCCGCCACTGCAAGACAACCCACCGCATTTTTGTCACTTGTCGAGATGATGTCCCACATTTTGTAGTTTCCAAAAGACAAAACCACAGCAGGACAAACCCTTTTGACATGCGTTTTCTGGAATCTGGCTTTGATCTAATGGCTGTCAAGAGAAAAGGCTGTCATCACATGGGTAAAAGTACAGGTTAACCCATCACCATCATTGCTGCCCGCGCTACATCCAATGGGATTTAAGCAGAATGTGATAGAAACTAAGACTTGTAACAGCAGCTAACACTCTGTGCGGCAAGTCCAAGTCCGCAGACTGTGGTAGTAAGTTAGCACTTTTCACTTTTCTCGTAAAACGAGAGAAAAAAAGGGGGCGACATGTGACACTTTAATAGTTAAGAGGGAGTATAAAGGTTTGTCTTTTAAGTAAACAAAACTTTATATCAAAATTTTAGACTACCACATAAACATACGCTTGTTGGGATTGTTGGGATCTGGTCATCCTACATCATTACAGAATGAAAAAAGAAATAAAAAATTTAATACAGATATATTTGTGTGGTGCACAATAAGATCTTCTGGGCTGCAGCCTTACCACACTATCAAAAAAATAAACTCAATTTTGAGCTTTTTTGTTCAAATTCCGAGTATGCGTACACATACATTTACATTTGCTGAATTGCTGCCTATTCAAATACCTCCACTTTCTCCATCTTTACTTTTAGATATATACCCGTCCCTCCATGTTCAGTTCAAGGTTTCTCTGGATGTCAAAACACCATCTCAATAACTGCCAGAGCTACACTTCCTGTCTCTGAGCTGCAGTGTGCAGGTAGATTAACTGGTTGCTGTTGAAGCAGAGCAAAGCTCGGGTCTCTGGGCTGATAAATCCATAGTTATAGACACACTGACGTTGTTTTTCTCGCGGCTAACTGGCACAACAGCCGTGATCTCCCTGCAGTTGGCTGTTTATCATTTTGGTGAGAGTGAGAGCTCTCCTGCGGTGGTGGAGGTTTACTCAGTCGTTTACAGGAAGCCGTGGCTTAAAGAAAAAACCCAACCTGGCATTTCACACACTTGCGCGGTCGCACTTAAAGAGGTCGAGAGGAGAGGGGACGTCTGTGGCTTACCTCAGACGTTTGCCACGATGGTACAAAAATCATGTGTTTTCCTAGGAGCGTATGTGCTGTAGGTGGTAAAGTTAACATCCACGTGCGCTGAGCTACCCCAGGAGAGGAAAAACAGGCATCCATCACGCTGACCGAGGCTGCCTGTCGGTTGGGTTGTGTTTGAGTACTTCCTAAACCACCAATAGTTTGTTGGAATATTTGAGGTCTGAGGTTAAAGTGACCGCCGTTTCCGACTCGATTGTTTACCTGCCCAAAAGATGTTTTCTTTTTCCAAACAGGGTAATCTAATCATGGCAATAAGTGGGGCACTATTTTTAAATAAAGTTGGTGGAAATATGCGAGCCTGAGGATGTTTTGGTAACAGATGCATTTCAGATAGAACACTAGAATCACCAAAATCGAGGTTAGACGGCGTTGTTTGACCCCGGCTCTTAATTAGAAAACATGTCAAACCAAAAACACGTGTCCTACCTTTTGTTTGACACTGCCTTTGTTCACCGACCACCTTTCTGATTGGCGGCAAACCTATAATGGCGAGTGTTTTGGCTGACGGTGTTCACTGAAGGGATCCCTCTCTTACTTCAGCAGAGGTCAGCTGCGGGTCAGCGTAGCGCAGGGTCAGAAAGTAGTCCTTTTCTCCCGCTGTGTCCTCAGCCATGTGTAGAATGTGGGTCATCTTCAAAGCGGCTCGAGTATTAGCCTTCGACACGAAGCATCAGCAACTTCCACGGTAGGCTGAACCCCGGCTTCAATTGGCAAAAAAGTAACGTGGGAAGCCGAGGCCCAGAGAGGTCACCGGTTTATAACTACAACTTCAAAACTCCAGGCTTACTCTCCTAAAACAGGTCAGAGAGAAGTGGCTCTGTGAGTGGCTGAGTGGTTTATTGTACCAAACACTCAGCTTGTGTTTTCACCATGAATCCTGTGAGTGTTTGCCATCATTTAGTGCCTATTTTGCAGCCCGGGATTCAACTAAAACATGTCGACTCTCTCCTGCTGGTATTTTACTCCATGTTTTACCATCAGCCAAAGCTATGAATGAATCTTTATAGAGTGGTAAATAAGATTTTCATTGCACCACAGCACATATGCCACAGCCATATGTGTGGAAGGCTGCAGGTGTTGCGCTCACTTTGTCGCCCAAACTTTATGCATTTTTGACTCTCTGGTGCTTGGGAACAGGGCAACATGTTTCCCTCGTGTCTGTTGCATCCAAAAGTTACTCAAACTTCTGTTATAATACGCTGCTGCTACTAATTTATCTTTCTTTTACTATCTGACTTGTGTTGAGGGCACAACACCACCAATCAGTTGAGCAGCAGTTGGCCTTTTTTGATGTTCCTTCTGTTTGGTTTGCACACAGTAACTCCTCCCTAAAGATATAATATGTAAGAATTCTGCATTGAAATGTCTCAAAACAACAAGTTGTGTACTTACTATATCCAAAATGTTTCCAACAAGGTTCAAATCCAGAGGACTTCACGGTTTTACTCAGGATGATAGAGCGTTTCACATGGTCTCGTGTCACCATAACTTCCGTACATGAGTCAGAATGTGAGGAAAGAAGTTGCTGAATGAGAATAAATATAAAATGAATAAAGTCTGTAAACATAGATTACTTAAGTGTATATTAGCCATAAGCTAGGGAGCAACGGCATGCATGTGTGTTTGAATTCCGGCCAGTCACTGTTACGTTCATGAAATAATTATCCCTTTAAGCCCCAAGCCAATTTTCTAGGCCTCTGCTCGAAAATTGCATATCCATAATAAAATGAGTATATCTCTGCAACCACAAGGTTTATTTGAATACTTTTGGTGTCATGGGAAAGGGAACACTTTGAGGATTTGTTGAGATGTGTAATTATCAGTATATCTGTTACTGGTGAATAGTAAATGAAGATGGCACACAGCAAAAATTCAATTTTTTCTTTTTTATATATATAAAATATGACTATATTCTTTCATAATTAGTGCACTAGTGGCTCTGTGGTTGTTCTGCATGTCTTAAAGTCCCCTAATTGGGAGACCTTGGGGTTTGAACAGTTAAGGAACATGTCCCCTTCAGCTCCAGTGGGTAGTCAACATTTCATGACTGGACACAGACATCATGAGTCAAGATAAATATATTTTTGTACCCCAGAAGTTTAAAAGTATTCTCTGTTCTTTGCTCTCTGTCTGTAAACAGATCAGTGAATAAACTGAGGTGACTGTGAGGTGTTTATTCCTCCAGAAAGTTTGTCTCTGCACTTGACTAATGGGTTGAAGAGTCACCTGATTATCAGTGTCAGGACAAGTTACTTAATTTGTAATCCCTCATTAATTAGTAAAAAAGTTCTTTGCTACTCGTCAGCAAAAGTGATTAGTTAAAGGGACAGTGTGTAATATATCAAGTATTTAGCGCCATCTAGCTGTGAGGTTCTACATTGCGACACTCCTTTGCTCACCCCTCCCGTTCTGAAGACGTTGGAGACGTTCCGGAAGCTACGGTGGCCCTGACGGACAAGAAACTCATTTTCAAAATATGGACTCTTTCCCAACAGCGTTGAGTATTTCTACTGATTCAAGTAATGAGGTAAAGATGTGGTTAGTTATTGTTAGTGTTAGTGACGAGTGCTTTCGCTGAGCTCCCTCTCAGTTCCGCAGTCAAGCTGGCTCTGAGCGAAAACGCGTTTAGCCTTACTACGTAGTACCACGTAGTTCTTTGTGTCCCTCTCGGCAGTCCATAGTTTTTTAAAACCGGAAAGACATGGCGGCCTCCATAGAGCTTCCTGTGCTATGTATATTCAGATAGGTAATTCTTCGCTCAGGAAGATGTCAGATTGTTGGCAGAGGTAATTGTACACCAATGAGGACTTACTTATGAACGAAGACGTTGATTTGAGTTAATAAATTATATAAATCGTTACACACTGTCCCTTTAATTACCCGCTACATTAAGGGCCCCTTTTAGTAACTCAACATGCCTCATCTTCTGTATTTAACACAAGCACATACAAAAAAAAAACATTTCTAAAACAAGCAGTGAGCCTCAGTGTGGAGGCGTCAGCTCTTGTCTTTCACAGGTCCTCTTTTCACTGAAGCTGCAGCGTTCACACAAATAAAAAAAGAAAGGAAAATCAGGTTGTGTCTGGATTTAGGCTCACCAGTAGCTTATATTAGCAAGCCAGCTAAAAACACACTGGAGGCGCAGTTCCTTTTTTTCCTCCTCTATGCAGAGGCCAGCCAACATCACCTCAACACCCAGTCCGTGTGCCAAGCTTACACATCCTGGGCAGTTTGGTCCACTTTGGGTGTCTGCGTCTGTCTGGGAGGCTCTGCTCGTCGTCTGCCCAAGTCTGTAAAAGTCCTCGCTGACCCCTGTGCAGTCCAAAATGTGTGACATCTATGAGTGCAATGACTGCTGGAAAAAACAAAACTGGTTGCTTGTTTCAAACACTATGTGTATGTTCTGTGCCCGACATTCGACAAAGGAGCTCTTCTGGCTGTCAGGAGGTCGGCGTCATGTTTTCTAGCGCGCACGCATGAAACTGAAGCGTGTACAGAAGCACGTCCACAGCTGCCCACGTCCCTTTGAATCACACCAGTTAACTCCTTGTAAAATTTCACACTGACTCAAAGTATTGGAGTCTCATACTAGGAATATGTTTTTCCTGATTTTTTAGATTTCAATGACTGTTACTGATGCAATTAATCACACCAGTGTCCGTAAACAGTTATTAGTAACTGCCCACATGTGCAGCTGCGTCAGATTCTGCGAATTCTAGCCACTTTCTCCAATGAAGTGTTGACTTAAAATAGACAACTTTTCCAGTTTCATGGTTTTTTAAGCTGGTGACATCATTCATAATTATATCATTGAATAAAACCACAGTTTGGGTCAAACTGCACTGGACGCATTTGAAGCCCACGTACACTTTTTTCTTCCCCTCGTCTGCAAGAAAGTGTCTCCAGCCTGTTGCAAAATCATCCCAATCATCCTTCTTCACAGCACATTACGTCCTCTAACGCCGGCCCAGGGACCTCTTCTATGTAAGTAGACGGGCTCGGTGTGGAGAAATCGCTTTTCCCTCTTTTCCAGTTTTGTAATGAGTGTGGCTTCACTTGTTGCTGCTGCTTTGTCTGACTCAGACGACTGCGTCATAATGTCAGCACAAGCCAGTTAGCATCCACTCCGAACTGTCTCCCGGGCACCGCCGCTTAGCTGATCATATGGCCTCCCGAAGGTTTATAGAGTGCAGCGTTATATCGTTAAGCCTGCGAGCAGACCACACAGAGCAGGCGAGGGTGTCCGTGTCCTCATTAAAACTCTGCCTGGGCAAACCAGAGACGGCCAATATACACAGCAGATAAGACAGTTAGCAGCTCGCTCAGATTTACAGCCGCTAGCCTCGGGGAGCGAGAGGACGAGGGGTGAGAGAGAACACGAGTTCATATATCGTTTAATGTCTGGCAGCCAGATGAACAAACCGAGGACGATCTGTGATTTAAGAGGGCTATTGAGGGAAAGACGGAGTGTTCGCAAAGTAGACGGGAGTGATATTTGCGAAAGGCCAGAGGTGATACGGAGAGGATGGTAAATGAGATGGATGGAGTGGAGGAGATGTTAGATGTGGGAGAAATGGGTCAGGTCGAAATGTGGAAAAGGAGATTTTGGATTAGAAAAATGCGATGCTTTTTATCAAAAGGGAGACGCCGGGCCAAAATCACGTCACATTAATGCGATGATACTGAAATCCACGTTCCACATCATCGTCTCATCGTCAGAGCAGCCAAAAAGATGCGCTGCAACTTTCTCAAGCACTACAGCTCTCAATCAGTCGCTCCTCCTACGGAAGCCCAAAGGGGACTTTATTAAAATGATCACGTAAACTTGAAAATGAAAAGGTATTGAAGGTAATGAAAATGTAAATGCAATAATCCAATTTTTAATTGCACAAAACTGTATGGGCCTTCTTTGACTGTTGAAATAAAATTTAAAAAACATGTTTCATACGTCAACTTTTAATCATCAACACTCACTTTTAAAACTCATCAAGCTTATCCCTTTGAATCAATTCACATTAACGGTGAATGTAGGTGTTTTAATCCCTTTGAATCATTTAAAATCTTTATGATATAGACTGAGAGTTGTGTGAAATGTTTTTTCATGTATTGTCTTTGCAAAACAGCTTAACAAAAAACAATAATGCAAACTTGATTATTGCATTTTTCATTTACTCAAATAACACAAACATATGTTGAACTTGTGATGCATTTGTCGGAGTACTTTTTCATTTTTCAAGTCTGTATCACAGGTTTTAATAAAGTCACCTGTGGGCTTCCATAAGCTCAAGTTTTACGCCAAATGTCAAAGTTTCTTGTCAACACCAGAAATCAGCCTCCTCATAACCCGAGCGTGATCTCTCACCTCGCTCACATAAATAACTCTCTCCCAGGATCAGGGGTCAGCTTTGTCTGATCCGCTCCACTTTCTCCCCGCGTCTCTTTTCTCTCCCGCTTTGATTTACGCCCGCCGTATTAAAACCCGGGGCATCCCGCGCTAGAAAAACACGACGTCTTAATTTCTTTGAGTAAATTTTAAGTGGTGCTGGGCTCGTTTTTTGCCGTGTTCAGTGTCAGGTTTTGCAGACTCCCCAGCGCTGCGGGCCCACCTAGTGTGACACTGCACCTCGTAAAGAAATCAAGCCGGAGTTTTGGGAAAGGCTTTTCTCCCCGAGCGAGTGTTGGGTTTCACTGCCAGCCTGTGGACTCAGGCGCGGCAGAGACAGGCAGCGCTAACAAAGACGAGGCAATCCAGCCACCTGAAAGAGGATACACACACACACACGCACCGCAAAGTTCCTCTGCTTTCAACCACACGTTCTCCGTGCGAACCGTACGCATTCGGCCTCTCTCCTGTTTCACTTGCTTTAGATTAGCATCGGCCTCATCGAACACGTTCGAGGGCATGTCTTTGTGTTGTGACAAGTTTCATTATGAGCGTAAGAGGACGTCATTTTTCTTAGAGCCTTTGCCGATGAAAACAAAGCCCGCCTGTTGTAACGCACACATGCACCTTTGACTTGGCTGAATCTCATATATTGAAATATATACACAAATGTTTTACCACATATTTGTTTACCCACACTTTAAGCCACTTCCCAGCAAGTATTTCCCCATTGGCTTTTCTTGGCCAAGTTACTGGCAGTGGTGAGAGAAACACAAACCACATCAGTTCTCTGGAATATAATGTTGTTTTACTGCTGTTAACCCATTATTAGTACCACTCAGTGACGTGGGTTTCCTATATCGTCAGGTTGAATGGTGCAAAATGATCTGGCCTGTCGGGCAGCAGCACTGATCTTTAAAGCAGAAACATACCGAGGAAAATTAAATCTTCGCTCTGACCTCTTTCGTCTTCTTTTGAAGGCCAAAAACAAGACAATATTTCACCCCATGTGTCCTCTCCTCGGGGCATCAGGAGAGGTGTGAGCGGTGATCGTGTTTCTTGGGGTTTTCTTCTCTCAGCAGGTATTTGCTCCGCCGAAGTGGCCTCGAGCGATCACTTCCAGCTCCAGCAGCACTTTCCTGTAGGTGATCCCGACCTCTGACACGAGGAGGGCCGACACATGTCAGCTTCGGGGCTGCATCCATCTCTCACTGCACCTCACAAGTAGGTCAAAATATATCCCAAAAAATGAACGTTATAATAGGATTACTTATAATAACACAAGGCAGGTCTTAACCTCTAAAACCAACATTGATAGCATGTAACCAGGGAACAAAAATTGATAGAGGAGCTAAGAACGAGCCACACCTCAGGATATCTGTGTTTATGATTGAGTTGATATCATGAGGGGATTGTAACATTTAAACATTATAAAATACAATGAAGTGGGGTTTTTTTGCTGGTGGGAAGCCAGTGAGGGATCACAACGCTCTGTTGACACCAGTTGGTTGTAACTTTTTTCTCTTTGTGATCGGACGGACATTGAGTTTTCACTTACGTTTATTTTACAGAGAGTCATTGTAGCTTTGAAAATACATTTTGTGGCCTGGTGGACAGCTAGAAATACTGCAATATGCTTCATTGTTGAATCTGAGAACAAAATATGATGCTAAAGTTGCTGAATGAATCCAAAATTAACCCAGAACTCAAAACCGTGATCTTTAGAGTCTGCACCTACGTATTTTAGATTATAAGTGATTGGGTGTTTCTTACGTAGTCACTCTGTACTCTAAGGTCCTGTCCACACCAGGCCAGGTTGTTTTGCAACGGAGTCCACACGAGTGGTGTAATCAAAATAACCGAGAATAACTCCGTACACACGCAACCGTAAAATCCGCCACCAAGTGATGCAATATATGTGTAATACATATGCCACAGCAATAGGTGGGGATGTAAGCTAAAACGGGAAGGCTGTTTTAACCAATCAAAATAGTTTAAAACAGGAAAGGGGAAGCGTGGCAAATACCAAAACACAAACAACAATGGCGACTCGCAAGGGTGCATCGTTTGTTTGCTAGCAAGAGGAGCAGTCTCCTTCGTTGCTCATCCAGGCACAGCTGGACATGACAGCCGAACACAGCTGACAGCAAGCCAATAAACAACAACTTTGTCACGTCCATATTAGCCAAGGTATCAAGCGAAGCTAGTTAACCTCTAACCACCTTCTGACTGTCGTTACTCTGTGTTTACCTTGCTGCGTGCAATATTTACAGAGGCACGCGCTCAGCTCTGACGTAAGCAATGGAAATATTCGCGGTTCTCATGTCCATACGCAACCGCTGAAACCCGAATCGGCCGAAAACCTCACCCTGGACTCCGCTTTCAAACGACCACGGTTTCAGTGTTCCAAAAGCACGGTTGCATGTGGACAGAACAGTAAAACCGGGAACATAACTTCACGACTGCAAAATTAACCGTGCTGGTGTGGACAGCCCCTTAAGTTACACTATCAGATCCAAGTTGTTCATCTTTTGAACTGAAAAGTTTCACGTCCGTCTGAGGCTTATAAGAGCTTCGACTGTCAGTTATGCAACACTGTTTAAAAATAAATGAGACTTCTATATTTATCAAGGGTTACACAGTATAATACAGTAAATGCAGCCCAGTGCTTCTATCATACCAACACAATGAACACTGCTTGGGTCCAGGATCAATAAACTTTCAGTCTTTCAGTTTCACTTTTAGGCTGAAATGGAAACCTCCATCCATGTTTTGTTTTTGAAACTTAAGATTGTATCATCTTCTTCCAGGATTCAGGCCTTTTAGTTTAACGCTCTTTCCAGCAATTAGCCAGTTCATTGTCTGTCTTACTCACTCGGCTCAGGGGAAATCAGTGGATTTAAGTCAATTAAATCAGATTACACAGCACAGTATTGCTAACGTGTCTTAGGGGAATATTTTTTTAACTATTGCCTTTAGTATTTGTTACGCAACGTGAGGGAAGGACTGTCTGGAATCAACCCAGTGATGATTTTATGCAATAAAGAAGCTTTTAAGTAACTAAAGCTGTTGTTGCTGCAAAATGGATGATGAACAAGAAATGCCTCTAGTTTCCCAACTTCATCATTTTCTAATTAATGACCCGCCCTTTGGGTGGGTGCGTTACTCCCGCCGGGGCGACAGGGTCAGACATGTCATCCGTGCAGAAAGTGTCTGGGTGCTCACGGAAAAAAGTATTTGGAGGAGATAGAAGTGAAATCACCTCTGCAACCGGTCTACTGTGTGAATACTGTGTGAACCTTTATTGTTAGGCACAGGCCGTCGATTAATGTGTAATAAATATGTTAATGATGCCGTATTTTGCATTCAGATGGAGCACATGCAGCGTCATTGTTGGAGAAGAAATCTTTTTTCCCAGTGTGTGATTGATTAGGGCATGTAGCAACAAGGAATGCTTTGGCAGTGTTTTGGTTTTTGTAAGATTCCAGCTCACACATATTCAAGACAAACACTTTCTTTTTCGCAGCTTGTCTTGATCTCTTCCTTTTACTATAAATGCCTGCAGGCATGTGTGAAGGTTCATATGTTACATAAAAAAGGATTAACTCGGTTGCGGTCTTTTTTAGAATAACATCCTGTTCTTTTTTCTTATGCGAGTGAAAGTACTGAACGTGCAGTCGTAGGGAGGGTCCTGCTCTACTTTAATAAACTTTATAATAACACTTGTGCATGCCCACTGAGGAGGACAACCTTTTAAAAATGAATTCATTTCTTTATTGTGCGCGTGTGTGTGTGTGGGTGAGAGTTTCAATGGTTGAATCCTCCCATGACCAGAAAAACCACCACACCAGTCAGTGAATGTCAGTACCTCCCCCCATCGATCAGGCAGAATGACTCATTACTTGCTGCCTTCACTGCAACATGAAAGAAAAGGTCAAATATTCTCCAGATCTCACTTTCTAAACAAACACGGATTGGACACACGGCACCGAGCGTGCGACACTGTGCGTTGTTGATTGCAGGAGTTCTCCTCGGCAAAAACAACGCACTGGGTCCGACCGGCAGGATGTCTTCTGCTGTGATTGTGGAGAAGGGCTGACAACTTGATTAGAGGGAGAGGTGCACTATGATCATCGCTCGTTAATGTCCACAGTGGAATTTTACAGTTTTCTTTACAGCTCTTACAAGCTGAGTGAAGCACAAATCCACTGAAAGTTTTCAAATCAGTCTTTAGTTTAAGTTTTTTCTTAAAGGAAAGCTTTTTCATTTTTTTCATTTCCTTCAGTGTTTTGTATACTGTAGGCTCCTGTGTAAAAAATCTTTAAGTTAAGACGCCAACGGGAGCTCCTCTCTCCCACAGAAAACACTGCTCCTGGAACGCCTCGTCAGCAGGCCCGCCTTTAATTCCGTGACTTCTTGACATCACAAAGTCATCCATTTGTAATTTCTGCCTATATTCATGGTGGAAGAGAAGCTAACTGGAAGCTGAAAGCTCAACAGAGCCGACCGGAGACATGGTGAGTGGTGCTGGCTCAGGCAAGTGTGAGCCGACCAATCAGAGAAGACTGAGTATTAGGGAGGGGGCCCTTTAAGAGACAGCAGCTAAAACAGAGCGAGCGAGGATAGGAACCTGAAAATGTGCATATTTCTCCTTTAACATTTTCCTTGTGTGGCTTGTTTGTTTTGAGTAACTCCACGTCAGCTTAATATAATGTGATACAGAAATGGCTGTATCCCAAAAACTACAAGGAGTTATTTCAAACGCTTGGCACTATAGAACTCAAAACAACTTCAATTTCAACAATATGTGCTTTGATCCAGTGTAGGTCTGATATATAGCATTTCAAGATAATGTTAAAGGATAAGTTCACCCAAAAAATCTACTTCAGTTGTTTAGGAGAACGCTGCAACACAGTTTTTTCTGTGAGGCTCCAGAAATGTTTTGTGGACTACAAAACTTTGCCTGATTCTCCTTCGGCATGGGTTTTTTTTTCCTTAAATATAGTCATTAATGGGTTGATTCAACATTGTGCAGAGAGACATAACGTGTATAAAAGTGGTTTACAAGTGTGCCTCTATCCAATCTTTCATTCATATTGTCCCCAGCTTCGCCCTTTGGACTGTGCTTTGGATTGGTGCCCATGTATATCCATGTGTGTATGCGTACATGGGTGTGCATGTGAATGTGTGTGTCCTTACATTGAATTTGTGTGTATTTTAATCTCACACTCTTGTGCTCAGGAATGCGGTGAAAAGCTTTTTTCTCCAGGGGGGGAGGAGCGGGGCGGCGGCGGACTCCACCTGCCTCTTTTTTACCTCGCGGGTTACTTTCAACGCTTTTGATTACATGTGATTCCAACTCACGCACACACCTTCCAGTGTAAACATGTTTCGACGACATACACAGCTTTACACGCCACATTAAATGCCACAATCGGTCACCGACGCTATGAAAAGCGTTTCAAAGGGCTTTAGGTGTGGCATCATAACAGCGTGAAGTTTACAGAGGCAGTTTATGAATCAAGAGTTTTATGATGCAATCGTGGAACGTGTTGCATTTTTTATGGGTAAGGCCTTTTTGATGTCAGCCAAGTAAATACTTGTGGAGTGAGTTAATTTAAAGTGCGTGCCTTACTGTATTCTCCATGTGGTTTCACTGCTGAAAAATGTGATAGTTTCAAATCCAGATCGAGTGCGTCATCACAAGCCGAGGGGAATCTACAATTTTAATTAAAATGGACAAAAAAGGCCACGTATATTTCCGGCGCGGATCAAAGCAAACCGCGCTGCTCAGCTCGCCTGGAAAAAGCCAAACTCATTCAACTCGTCGTGTAGATTAATCATTACATGTGAAGGGAAAATGAAGGGCAACAATGGTTGTTCTATCAGAGGCAGTCAGGGGTAGGTTTGCTTTACTTTCAAAGACAAAAAGGGGTCAGCATACTGTATAGAAACATAGTTAAAGGGCCAGTTCAACCAAAATGCAAATAAGTACCTCTAGTCGTATTTGTTGATGTACAGTTCCCGTTAAAAACAATTACATTTACTAAGTCTTACTTTAAAATGAATGTTTGCAGGGTTTTTTTTTTTTAAAACACAGGTAATACGTCCGTAGACTAATTTTCCTTTCTGTTTATTTCCAGTGTGACCTGTTTGAAAAGACAAACAGGAAAGCAGCTATGGAGGCCAGTGACAAAGTTAAGGTGGTTAATTTTTTATGTCTTGCCTCAGGTCTCTCTTTCAGACTCGATTCCAGCTGAATGACAATCGGAGCACTGCTTGAACGTAGACAGACAGGCCTTAACTTCTGCGTGAGTCATAGCGTCGCACCACAAAAGGGGTGAAATTAGCGTGTCCACCCTTGTTTCATGTTTCCATTGCTGCCAATCAGAGCCCAATAAATACCTGTGGGGTTTTTTGGCCAGTGTGAAAGAAAGAGGCTGCAGTGGTTGAGTTGAGTGCTAATCTCAGCATGCTAATATGCTAACGGTAATGCTAAAATGATGGTGATAGTCTGTCAGCCTACTTACCCCCATGCATATGGAAAGTCAGGTGAAGTTTCGTAGTCCACAAAATATTTCTGGAGAATCACAGAAAAACTGTGTTGCAGCATTCTCCTAAACAACTGAGGCTGATGGGGATTTGGAAAAGGGAACTTATCCTTTAACATTATCTTGACCTGCTAGGGAGACTTAGATTATGCCAGACGAGCTGCATGAAGCCATTTAATCGATTATTTTTTTGGGGGTGGGTGTGTCGCACGACCTTCCATCGTCATGCGAGTGAGCAGATAATGACTCGGGTGAACTTCTCCCTTAAGGAGATATGCTGTTAATAATGTTCACCATAATTGGTTTGCCTGCCAACATTTGCTGATAAGCATGAAACAACAAGTACAGCTGTGGCTGATGAGAATGTCAATGGATAACGTACCGGATAAATCTGACCTGGTGAAGGTGCTAGATGAGAAAACAGAACTCATATGAGTTCATCCTCTGGGGACTTTGAACTGCTGTACCAAATTTCACAGTAATTCAATAGTCATTGAGACATTTCACTCAAAACTGAAATGTGTTTGGATACCTAAAGTCATCAGGATTTATTGTCTGGGAAACATTTCAAGGCAATCTGTCTGATAGAAGTTGAGATTTTTCAATCTGGACCAAAGTGGTAAGTCTGCCGTCCCTGGAGCCACGCCAACAAAATGAAACTGTTTCCCCTTCTACTCAGGATAATCCACAGCACACAGCAGTATCCATGGGGACTATTTCCTCGGCGGAAAGTATCCAGTAACGCCGTGTAGTCTCTGATCCACTAAATGCAGAGGTTTTAAAGCAGTCCAGGTATATTAAGGCTGTTAAATCAGCGGCCGTTTATCTCGTCCTGACAATGCAGGAACCTGAGGTCAAACTCTGAGGTCGCGGGTCAGCGTTTGCGAGGGGCAGCGCGTCGGGATAAGTGAGTGGTCGTGTGTTTGTGTTTGTGCTTATTGAGGGGTTCGTGTGTGGTCATCAACAGGCCCGGGTGGGATAGTTGTGACAGGCCCACAATGAAAGGCACACACAGATAAGACGGTGTGTGCGTTAGGAAGGCGACTTTAGCTAAGAGATTCCCAAACACACCTGGGGGATGTTCTCACAAGAGATAAAAGCTGAAAGGGGCTGCAGTAAATACCATCCATTAAAGGGCTTGGCATTCAGTATGGGATAAGATTTGACTTTGTGTTCTCATTGTAGGAATTTCACTTCTTCGGGTGCTATTAAGACAGAGCAAGATGAAACAATGAGATTAGCTTTGCTTAGCTCAACAAACAGAGACCAAGGTTTGCGTTCCCGTCTCCTATCAACAGTCAACATTGGTTCTCTTTACTGATGTGCAAGTTGTTCTTAACCGCAAAGCTCCTATTGGTGAGTAAAGCTGATTTTTGAGTCTCGGGTTTTAGACGAGTTGGAAATGAGACTAGAAAAAATAACGCTTTCTTACGAATAGGAACTTTCAAGTTGCAGTCGTGAACATGTAATGCAAAAGTTGAGATCGTGCTCCTGACTCTGCTCTCCTCAGCGCCACAAAACCTTCTTTCAGCTAATTCTTTAGGTTCTACAGCCAGAGAAAAAACATTATGATTTTGATTCAGTCTCTCCACTCTCACCGGTATCGTTTTCAGCCACAGTAGGCAGCAAAAAGTTCTGATGAACTTACCGTGCGACGTGAACATAGTGTAGCATTTAGCTGCTAATGAGCTGTGCAGTTTTCCCAGAAGTCAGCAGAGCTCAAAGGTGTGTGAACTGCTCTAAAATGGGCAAAAAAAAAAAAAAAAAAAAAAAGAGGTTTTATTTTTAGTTGCTGAAACTTAAAGGGGAACTCGGCTCATTTTTACACATCAACGTTTGTTTACAGGTCTTGGGGGAGCTGAGCTGCAGATGTAAAAAGAAAAGTTGAATGAATCTTTTTCTTGGAAATCTGGTAAACTGCAAGATTGAAAATGCTAACATCAGACAACAACAACCAAACTAGCGACTCTAACACCAGCCTGGTCGCTAATGGTACAAACAGAAACAAGCTAAAGTCTAGAAGAGCTGCCTGATTCAATTATTTTATCCCCATTCAAGTTAGCCGGGCGCTAAACCAGAAGTTAGCTGGCTTGGTCAGCAGAGGTCTCCAGTGTGCACACTCTATGCAGAAGAGCCCCGGCCGGAAGATTAAGAATGTATGGAATAAAAAAGACAATATCAGTTTTCATCCATTATCTTTAACTGTCCGTCGTGAGTTCGACAATGTCATAGAAGATCGACCAGCAGATCAGAAACTATTATCATGTCCTTTTTGGAAGACATCGAGAACGACCTGCTTTGTTCTTTACGAATGAAAACCTGTTAAATATGCAAAATGTATTTCGTTACACCATTTTGGAAGAAATTTAACAAATGTCGCTGCTCAGGATCAAGTTTTTCTTCTTTCTCTGGGTAAACAAGGAAACTGTAAAACAGATTAGTGCTTGGAATTAGAAAAACACAAGTCATTTGGGAATCGTAGATACATCCTCGTGAAGATGGACCTGAAGCGTCTTCTCTTAAAATCCACTGACTCCCGGTGTTTTCTTGTTTCTGCTGTGTGACTTCCTGAACATGTGCCGGTCCCAACATATCGGAATATGATCAATGTTGACAGGTCTCGCCTTTGGTCGGGTTAAAGTACAGTATATTCTCTCTCCCGCTCGCTCTTTCCTTCCATTTTTCTTCTTCGCAGACCAAAGAGGCTTATGAACTCTTTGAACTGCTTGACTGAGAGTACACAAAACACCGGCTCACTTACTGGAAGTGACCGAAGGAGATAAACGTGAAGCGACGAGAGAGAGAGGGAGAGATGAAGAAGTGCTGCGGGGGTGGAATATACCGCTCTCTAAAGGAAAGGAAGAACGCCCGAAGAGACGGAAAAGGGGAAGCCATTCTTCTCGCTTGTTCAAGTGCTTGAACTTTTGCTCGCACTTCATCTGAAAAGCCTCGACTTATCTGCTCATCCTAACGAGGTAGCGGGATGGAGGAGGGTAATGAAGGTCGGCTGGACGTGTGCTGCCTCGGTGCGGCACGCTCCTCACAGCTGGGCAGGGTCAGCGGTCGCAGCACCGATTGGCCCGATGATTTGTACCACCGCTATCAGGAGTGAGCGAAGCCACCTGTGCCGCATCAGGTCGAAGAGGCCTTTAGACGTTTTCTGTGAGGAATGGAATGACATTTGGCAAAAGCCGAGTTAGAAATCACAAAGAGCTTCTACGTGCACTGGGACTTGATAAGACAAAGATTCTGCAAGGAGTCATCTTTTCCAGTCACTTTCAAGTGAACCACACTCATCCCTGTTCCAGAAAGTTGCAACAGTAGATCTTTTTTTATACTCTAATCTGAGACGCACTCATCTGCACGTACACGATGGACTCTCTGCAGCAGTTCAAACCAACCTGCCTGTCACCGGTCGGACACATACACCCCATTAATATGTCACACATGCTTGTATGTGTGCACACACGTATGCAGCGAGGTCACATGATGCTTAACAGTGAATGTTATCAGAGCTCATTATCGGGGCAGGCGGTGAAGGTTAATCCCGGGATAATTTATATAAGATTGGGTGAAGAGGTCGACTCTGATAAACCGGTCAGAAGCACCTTGCTGTGCAAATCACTCCTCTCCACAAACCTCAGCAGCAGCTTTTTACCGCGACTCTCACGAAACACACGCCAAGAGGCGAAGACTCGAGACCTACTGAGGGGAGTGAGCCGAGAGCAAGAATGTGTAATTTGGTGCCAGGTGATAAAAGTGTGTGGCAGCCGGCCATTAGGCTTTCGGTAACGGAATGTCTGTTACATTATACACTTAAACAATGTGACTTTCATCCTGACATGCTCGCACACGCGCGTGTGCGCACACACACACACACACACACACACACACTTGTTTCTGCCGGTGAAAGTCATTCATTGATAGTTTAAGCGCAATAAAGGCAAGATAATTCTCTCCTGTGCAGGTTTATGAGTTTAAAAAGTTAAAATTTCCTCATAATTATATTTAGGATTGTTTTTATTTGATATCAAAATAGCTGTCGGTCCGCTGTTGCCCACCAAAATCTGTTTAGGAATATGAGCAATCTGAGAACAATAGGAACTAAAGTCATTAAAGAATAAAAGACGAATAAAATCAAACACATTTTTTCTTTTATTTCAGGTATATGCTCCTTTTTTTCAAGCAATAGGCATTCAATGTATTTCCATTCTGCAACTGTCTCTCTACACACTTATGTAGAAGTTCTGGTTGTCAGTGGCGGGGTCCGCCACTTCTGCACAGGATCCAAACAGCTTTCCAACAATGCACGCATGTAAATCAGCTTAACTCTCTGTAATTTCATCTCATTGATATCGAACCGAACATTTCCTGCTGCTGCTGGTTCACATGAAAAGTATTAAACGTTGTGGCCTTTAATGTTTTTCGACTGTTGAAAAGAAAAAAAAAAAGACATGATTACAAAGACCTTTAACATTGTATTAATTTGATATAAAAACAGGGGAAATAGTCATATTTTGTCTACACATGTGGTAAAAATGAGCCGTTGGGGCCTTTTTACCAACCAACATGTATTTAACAACATGAGCCGTCTGAAACTAAAGTCATTAAAGAACAAAAGCACACAAAAGCAATTCAATTTATTTCCATCCTGCAGAAATCTTTCTACTGTATATAGAAGTTTTGATCGTCAGTGGCGGGGTCCGCCATTTCCGCATTGGGATCCAGACTGCATTTGAACAATGCACACATGTAATCCAGTATGTCTGTTCTGACTTTCATGGGGAATTTAGTGTATTAATCACTGAGTTTTGCAACATTTTTCCCAACAAGACATTGTCAGTTTTCTCTTCTGTTGTATTTCCGACAAAGTAGCTGATTCACCCTGATTTCCTGTCACCACGATGACGTTGATGAATGTGCGTCGATGTGCAGATTGATGCCTGGGGAGTCTGTTTGTTGTACTTTGAACACAGGACCTTTTCATTAAAGAGTGTGTGTGTGTGTGTTTAAACATGTCAGCATAAATGGGGATTACACTCGCACATGTCCTGCATCCAGTGTAACCTTGCCCACTCGAGTGCACAGAGGCGAGCGCACACACCCTGAGTCAGCAGAAACAGGAGCCTGGTCGCACTGTTAATGAACCCAAGTGTTATTCTTCAATTAAACTACGGATGGGTCCCGGGCCGAGGAACTCCTCTCGGGTCTGCTACAGTTACAGTTCCATCCTTGTAGCTCCTGAAAGCTCTCTTTCTCCTTATCTGCCACTCACTCTGCCTCTCTGCTTTCCTGCTCCATCACGCCTCACTTCTCTTCCTACTGGAAAGTCTCATTGTCCCGTCTGTCTTCTTTTTTTTTTTTCTTTCCATCGATGCGCACCGTGAGGTATGAGTTGTAGCAAGCAAGCCTTAATATGTCTGACACATAGCTGCCAACTTATGTCATGACATACTTCATCAGCTCTTTCCACTTCCTCAGTGTCTGTCAGTGAGCCGGAGGAAGGATGTGGTGGTGGTCCTGCAGGGAGCTGTGTGTCCAGCAGAGGGCGCACTGTGTGTGGCAAGTACAAATCACATTAATATCACAGATGAGCATTTGAATCATGTGTTTGTTGAGAGAAACATCTAACAGGAGTTTGTTTGGAGACACTTCTCTGAGAGTTTTTACACACTCCAGAAGTGTCTTTTCATTTAGGTTCATTCTTTGGTTTCTTCTTTTTAGCCTTAAATTTAAACCAGATGAACAATGTGAACCTTCAAACTTATTTTACTCAAGGTCAGGTTGCACTTTACTCTAGAAGAGGACAGAATGAAAAGACAGATTTTCAGGTTTTAACCAACAGAAGCAGAGGAAAACAAAATAAAACATGAAGCCAGATAAATGAAACATGTTGCAGCTTATATTCATTCTCATAGAGGCCTATGACAGTGACACTGTGAATATCTGGAAAATAAATCCAAATTCAGAATTTTAATATTTACTATATAAATGAGGTAATTAGACAAACACAGACATGTTTACTTTTCCCATAACTGAATAAACAAGTTGCTCTCAGAGGAAAACAAGGTCCCCAGAACACTGTTTGAAGCGAGCATGGCGGCAGGGTCCGCCACATGTAAACAAAATAAAACAGCATGAAATTGTGTTTATTCAGTTTATTCAGTCGTGAAAACAAAGAGAGTTTGTTTGAGAATAGTTTTTTCGAGTCATAAAAAAAGAATCAATGAAGATCACTGTCTTCTCCCCCCAAAACTACATAATGCCCCTTTAAGTCCACTTTTGATGTACTTGATCTTTTCTTGCGTACTTCTGCTATTTTTTTTTTTTTAACTGTTAATGAGTGGTTGCCATAGTAACCCTTTTAGGACTTTACACACAAAACATTTGACTGAATGTAAATAAAACAGTTCAAATGAGCTCCGTGTCGAGAGGCCACATACAGTCTGCATGATAAAGGGGCACTATGCACTTTTTTTTTCCCACTGCTGAATACACAAACGGACCTTAAAGGACAACTTTGTTTGACTTTGTTTACATGTGGCGGACCATGCCGCCTTTTCAAGCTTCAGACAGTCATCTGGAGACCTTGTTTTCCTCTGAGAGCAGCTTGTTTATTCACTAATGAAAAAGATCAATATCTGTTGTTGTTATTACCTCATTAATATTGTACATATTAAAAATCTGAGTTTGAAAACCTCATAGTGGCCCTTTAATGCGTCTTATTAATAATCCAACACTGGCACGGGACGTTCATGGTGACTAAATGTGCAACTTCATGACATTTTCTGAGGACTTGTACTTGCAACAGAGTACTTTATGGTCAAGGTGCTCCTTTCTTTATGAGGTAAATCGTGTACATGTACATGCTTAGTCACCCAGTGTCGCAGAGAAGAGACTGCTGTCCTCAGTAACATCATCTTCATCACCACCATCATCATCATCATTATCAGCAACAGTCACGATCGTCAAGCTCTCTCACTATAAATAGCCAGCGACCGTCTTTCTGCCTTCCGGCTCCCTCTTTTTGCGCATTATTCCCTCCTCTTCCTCGTCTTCCTCTTCCTCGCCGCGACGTCTCTCAGCTGTTTGCCTGCGACCACCTGACCGGCAACATCACACACACACACAAAAACCCCCATTCTCCGTCAGTGAGGTGACGGGGGGAGGAAGTCACGACGCGCGAATAAGTCCGACTTTTTTCCAGTGAGCGTGTGCGTCCGTGCCGGGGCGCACTGACCCGGCGCGACGCGGCGACAGACTCATGCCGTCACTCACGGCAACGCTGCCCCGGCGCACGCACGCACGCACGCACAGAGACGTATAGGCTACGTGTCGGGGCACACACTCTCCTGCACAAAAAAAAATAAAAAAAACCCGAGTTAGTGGCCACGAGACTGGAAAATATGAGCGGCTGGACATGAGAAGGTGTGGCGCTCACCTTACCTCCGCCAGGCTGACTTTTTTTTTTTCTATTTCTCATTTGATATTTAGAGTTAGGGTTAGGAAGGAGAGGAAGAAGAAGAAGAGCATCCAAGGTCACATTGTCTCCAGTGTGTGTGCGCGCTCAAATGTGTGTCCTTGCCAAATAGATAAATAAATGACAGGATGAGGTCTAAACGCGCACGAATCCTCAATTATTGAGGGTTATGCTCATTATTAGAGTTCTGCATCTTTCACAGCTGCAGCCGACACACGTGAAGATAATGACATGGATTTTTTTTTTAAAAGGCATGGATCACAAACACAATATCAATATCACCTCCTTCCTTTTTTTTTTTTTTTTTCTCCTCAAATGAAAGCAATCATAAAAATAGACCGGCCGGCACGTCTGATCCCAGCTCGTTGCGTTTTTTAATAGCTTCCCTGCTGATGTGCACGGTCACATGAGTCCGTGCGTTCAATAGGTGAAACTTTTCTGAAACAGGACTTGAGAGAGAGAGAGAGAGAGAGAGAGAGAGAGAAAGAGAGAAAGAGAGAGAGAGGAGCTGCGTATCGGCCCACACAGGACACACCTACTGTGTTTTAATCATCCACCAATCGTTCTCCACGTCCCGCTACTAGTCACCAGCAGACGAGCCACAGTATGGAGACACTCGGGCAGAGGTGGACGCGTTGTGTTTTCATCGGGCAGAGCCGAGCCGCTCAGTGCGCAGTGACAGAGGAATAAAAAAAAGAGAAGAAGAAGAAGACGAAGAGGAGGAGGAAGACGAAGCCCAGGCACACAGACGCACAGAAAGTTTTTTTTCGTGGGACGAGGATCTCTTCGGCGCGGTTTTCTTTTACACTGAACGTCATCCTGGTCCATGGGTTCAAGTTGCACATAGGGGAGCAGGCAGCAAGTTTTTTTTTTGTTTTTTGTTTTTTTTCTTCCAATGGACAGACACTTGGAGAAGGCTGGCGCAACAAGCATGGGATTATTTTTGTAATGTGGATTGCTATCGCCTTGCAAGAAAATAAGGGTCTGCTGCGGAAAAATGTGAGACGTTCCGCGTCTTGGATTCTCGTGTTTCTGGATATTCTGAAAATCATTGGCAACAGTTGAAGAAAAAGGAAGGAACAAGCAAACAAACAAACAAACAAACAAAAAACCAAGGAGAGAAGTTATGCGCAAAGGATTGTATGCTCCGACCCCGGGACCAACATGGATTTGCCATTACACCCCCCTGCCCCTCATGTAGAGAAGTTTTAGCCGGTCCGCTTGTGTTGTTGTACTTGTTGTTGTTTGAGGACAAATCGCCAGAATTTGTCCTCTTTGGATTTCAAAGCGTCGCCTGCCTTTTTTTTGGATTTAGATTCCCCAACACCATGAACTTTATTGACAGTTTGACACTATTATTTTTGACGCTGTCAGCTGTCAAGGTGAGTTGCAGAGAGCGAGCAGGAGGAGAGAAGATTGTAACAGAGAGAAGAACAAAAAACATATAAATGTATCAGTCGACCTCTTGTTTGCGAAGTGTAGCTGCTGGTCATTAATGTGTAGCTCGTCCTTGCCTTTGCTCCGCGAGGTCATCGCTCATGTTTAAACAAGCCCAAATGTTCGGTGGCTTTGGGGAGATTTAAAACAGCCATTACGCAAAGCCGACACTACATAAACCTAAACCCACTCGCCTCGTGGGTGGGTGCGCTCTTTTTTTTTTTTTTTTTCGCAGTCGCGTATGTGATGATTTAAAAATAAATAAATACTCATGTTGTGAAGTTTTGACGCCGGGTTGATCGTCAGGGGGCCTCTCTGCTCTGAAACCACCTTGGAGATATTATTACGCTTTAAAGGCGCAGCGGCTCCGTTCTGAATTAGGACATGCGAGCAGGTTCATCGTGGCACCGACGCTCCTCTCCGCGTTTCACCGTGAACCAAACACCACTTTATTTTTTTCCCCCCTCCACGCTGGAACTTAGCGCACAGTTCGGGTCACTAACTTGGCAGATTAATCAGGTTTGGCTCGGGAGTTTTTAATGGCTGTTTGACAGCGCGCTGTAAATCGTTTCTCGTCTAATCATTAATCAGGAGCAGTGTGCCCAGGGAGGCTTGAGCAAAGGTTCCAAGGTGGAAAGAAAAAAAAAAAAAACTACAAAATGCCACTTTAGTGCTGCGCTGCATATTTTCCAGTGACACGATTTGACGTTGAGGAACAATCGGTGTTTTGGGGTTCACTCTCTCTCTCGAGCATCTCGCGCCCAAGTTAACCAAATCTGCTCCTCGGGAGTCCAGCGAAGTGTTTATTTATCTAACCGGCTGATTAAATGGCAGCTAAGCCACCCAATCAACGCTGAACAGGATCAGGATGCTGCCTCGACTGCTAACAATCACTCGGCCTATCATCACTCGGTTTAGGGGCCGCTGTTCGCAGCTTGACACCCGTCCATTAATAATATATCGTGTTTTGGAGGGGCTGGGGTCCCTCAGCCCACAAGGTTGGACCCTCTCACGCCACCAGAAGGGGTGGAGACTGCGGCAGCCACACCACCACATCCCTCTGTTTCCCACTTTTCATTAAGGAATGGTTTTCTCGGCGCATACGAGCCGGTGATACGGGGCAGGACTACGCAATATTGGCGAGATATTGCGCGAGATGCGCGCGCTTGTACGTGAGAAATGGAGAGATAAAAGAGAGGGGAGGGGGGATTCACGGCTCTGCGTGTGTGAGCGAAGGCGCGATAAAGTTGTGCGTAATGCGCGCACGGATGGAAAGTTGCCAAAGAATCCTTTGTGGTCCGGCTGGTGTGGTGACAGCTACCCCCTGTGAGGGAAAGTGGCAGGCTGAAATTCTTGCCGGTTTAAATGGCAACTGGTATTAATCCGCGTTGCCAAGAGGCGGCGGAGGCACACATTAAAGATTTGGTGACTGAAACACAAAACCAAACACACTAATTCAACTGATTAAGTTTGGTCACGTAGCTCATGTGGCAGAATTTAGGTCAGCTTTGCGGAGGAAGGCTGCGATCAAACGTTTGGACGCGTTCATGCGCGACACAAAACAGACTGCGCGTTCATAATCACTCAGACAACTTAATAAAGTAAGCAATGAAATTCAAAACATACACTGACAAACTGCTGGCTGACCTCTTTTTGTTTCTAAACTTAAAATGTGTCAGCGCGTTTCCAGATGTGAATGAGAGAATCGGGCTCCTCAAAACTGAAGCTATATTATCATTGTGTCAGTGCCTTTGACTTCTACTTGCCCCCTGTATTATGTATATGCTGGCCCAGGATGAGATACATGATGTGGTTTTTATATGCTGGCAATGTCAAAAATGTAAAGACGTTTTTTTTTTTGCGCAACTGTGGATCAGTGAGCTCTTGCACAATCTACTGTAACTAACAGCTTGCTCTCTCTCCTTTTTTTCTTCCTCCTCGCAGAGTGCCCACATACCGAAGGCAACAGAGAGAGGTCCACATGACGGTAGGTGTCCCACAGGCACCGTGGGAATACAGTCTGCGCTGGGCTGCCTGGCTGGCGCACCGCCAAATAGAAAAGGGCTGGTTAGAGGTTCACCTTGACATTAAAAAAAGGGGAAATTATCGCCTCCTGGTGGACAGCGGTGTAGCTTGACCCTGTCCAGAGTCATTCTCCCTCCCCCATCCAACCCCCCAAAAAAACTCCCCCTTCAAGGAAATGAGAGCATTTTCTGCCCTAAATCTGGACACAACGTTTCCATCAAGCATTCCTTCTTGTTTGAGGTCGAGCTGGGGAAATGTTATGGCGACCAGACTCCTTTTTAGAAAGGAATTTCACCCTCTTGGCCCACAATTTCATTTTTGCACAATCCCAGCGTTGCCCAATCTAATTTGGACAATCAAGACGCTGAACTTCATGATATTGTTCAGGCGCTGTATATTTGGTTTGGCTTCCCGGAGGGCTGTCAGCCCGGGGGTTGTTTCAGGCCCTTAAGTGATATTTTGGAGGTGTTGCATGGTGTCTGTGCTAATATCTTTCTCAAGACAAGAACTCCCGCAAAGCAGAAGAAACAGGGGGGGGGGAGTAGACTGAAGGTGAAACTGAGCTGTTGCTGTACAGCAGAGACAGTAGTTGAGAGTGGTGGTTAATTCCAGTTGGAAGTTGTGTGTCTGCTGCAGGAGGTACATCTCTATTTACTTGAATAAACAAAGGTCTCCTCAATGGAAGAACAGAAACCATGACATGTGTGTGCATGTATGCGTTGTTGCTTTCACTCCCTCGTGAGCCCCGCCGGCGTTTTCTGATTCACGTCTCCTTTTAGGTGTGTTATTGTTACAGTATTTAGGAGTCAATGGTTTAGACTGGAGCTCTGTTGCATAACTCCTCCTCCCCTGTTTCACTGTGATTCTTGTCTCCTAGTGATCCCTTTAATGGAGGTGTACAACAAGAGTTTGTGTCAGCCTCGGGAGCTGCTGGTGGAGATTCTGCAGGAGTACCCGGAGGAGGTGGAGCACATCTTCATCCCGTCCTGTGTGGTGTTGACGCGCTGCGCCGGCTGCTGCAATGACGAGATAATGCAGTGCACGCCCACGTCCAGCTATAACATTACAATGGAGGTCAGTAGTGTTGTTTGCAAAAGCAGCTCTTTGGGGGTTTTGTGCATCGGGAGTGACGAGGGGCTGCCCTCTCGGCCTCTTCTTCTAAAATTACCTAATTTATCAAAGACATGTCTAAATCTGTGTCCCTTAATGGACAGTTGAAGGAGATATATTATGCTTTTTTTTATTTCGCTCAGTGTGTTATATATGTTTTTATGCATGTAAAAGGTCTTGAGAGTTCAAAAAGTCCGCACAAATAGGAGCTGTTCTCTCCCGCAGAAAACACTGGTCCCTAAATGCCTCTTTGGAATTCCGCATTTGTGACATCACTACGTCACAGTGTCACACATTTGCATAATTTACTGTATTCACGGTACAACTGGAAGCTGAAAACAGAACAGACCAGAGGCACAGTGAGCAGTGCTGGCTCAGCCATGTGTGAGCTGACCAATCAGAGCAGACTGGGGTGTTCGGGGGGTGGGCTTAAAGAGACAGGAGCTTAAAACTAAGCGTTACAGACGGAGACAATGTGAGGAAATTTGAGCATTAAAGCGGGTAAATTTATTCTAGTAGTAACCCAAAAAGAAATTATGAACCTGAAAATGAGCATTACATGTCTCCTTTCATACATCATCCTTTGCCAAATGTCACACCAGAGGGGCACATATGCTCCTCTGATTGGCCCAGAGCCCTCCAAGTGCCCTTCTGGTTGGCACGATGCCCCCCTCGTCCTCCTGCTGTTTGCTCAAAGACTGCTCATGTGTGACCTTTGGGTAAAAATCAACCCTCTATTTGCCCCTTTTTCTAATGTTTAACCCCCACATCGAGTCAGTCTGTCCTCTGAATCACATTGTCGCATTGTTTCCTCTCAAGTCAAGTTACCATCCAAATGCAGTGCAAATTTTATTGCGAATTTCAATTTAAAAAAGTGGCTAAAGGTTTACACCCTCTGCTCTTAATGCGTATCGTCAGACATTGAGGTAAACAGCATATGGTGCCGATTTTTCCATTCAACTCGTTGCACAAGAAGAAGAAGGGCATAGAAAAGATGACGTCAATGAAAAGAGTGCCAGTCAAACCTCAAACAGTAGAAAACGGTGTGGAAAACCTGATTCAATAATGGAATGTATGTTTGTGTCATGCATGCGGATTTCCTGATTGTCTTCCCGTCTGTGTTATTTTCTTGAATGCGACGATTGCGACACTGAAAAAAAACAAGAAGTTAAATGCAGCCAATGTTTTCATTCAAGTCTGACAAATGTCTCTCTCTCTCTCTTCTTCTTTTGCAGATTAAAAGAATAAAACCCCAACGGGGACAAAATGATATTTTCATGAGTTTTACAGAACACAGCGCATGTGAGTGTAGGTAAGAAACGCCCCGAGCACACACTTGCAACACACAGACACACACACACACACTGTTAAAGACGAAAAACCATTTGTGCAGTGGAGCGGAGGTCTTTTTTAAATGTCAGTCAACTAAAAGCAGCAAAGATGAGATGTGATTGTACCTGATGTGCATCTGATGAATGTGTCAGGAAACAATAAACTGACGTGTCTGAGATGCCCGAGCAGGTCAGAGCACATCCTCCATTTTGCTTTATCCTCATTCCATCACAAGAGATGCATTTGTGTGATTCCAGAGCGAGCTAATCCTTTGTAGCGGCCGTACCTGGAACTACATAAGTTTGATAGGTGTAGTTATTGATCTCTTAGATAAGTACCGTGTCCTCCGTGTGGCCTCACAGCAAGGTGACAGTGAGTTCAGATTTATACATTTTATGGCTCGGTTTGTTGTTCGTCTGTTGTTTTGATGGTTGCTAATATAATCTGTAAAAAGCCTGTTGTAAAGCGTTGCAACTACAGTAAAAGTGGAGCGATTTAGCGGCGTGTTCCCGCGCTGGCATTGATGCCCGACTGGCACCACAGGATTGGATGCTTCCCAAAGGTGAAACGAGGCAAAAGTAAATATTTCATCTTCATATCATCTTCTACAAACTATCCGGGCCAATCATTGACAAAGACACCTTTCATTGCTTTCGGGCCTCTCGTTGGAAGCTGCAAGCGGTCGGACGCATCGCTTCCTGATTTGTTTTGTTGGAATCAGATCGCGGTTGCGGGCTGAGATTTTCAGCTGCGTGACATGAAATATTAAGCTGTGACACAGCGGCGAAGCGGGAATATGTATCATCCTCCCACGTTTGCAGGAAATCTAAAAAAGCAAACAAACAAGTGAAGGGAGGACTGACTGCTGGCAGAGGACCAAACTCAGTTGTCACTTTCCCCCTTCTTCTCAGAGCTTTAAAATCTGGCATATGTTTGCACCGTTCTGCCTGTAGAGCCTCCGGCGTACTGCTGTCTGTGATGGCACAATGCATCACTGTAAAACCATTTAGCTGCACCTATAAAAGGCACCTTTGTAAATTTTAGAGGATGTGATCAACCTATTGATCTAGTTTATTTTTCCTCTCCGGTAAATTGTCTGTAGGCAGTAGGAGCTGTTAACGCTGTGAATGTAAGAGATTCCAAACAAAAACAAGGTAATATGAAGTATAACCGCTGTTGTAAATAACAATTAGTGTATACATTTTTATTGAAATGTATTTTGAGGCCCTACAGCTGCAGAATAACAATAAACAGTGAGGCTCACATCAACGAGATTCAATTACAAACCGTAACAATGGACTTCATGCTGTAATGTTTCCGAGAATCCCTCGTGCATTGGAAGGCAAGGCAAGAATCCAGCACAGGGATGGCGGACCCTGCCACCAACTAATATAATAGCATCAATAAACAGAGTTTGGTCTCCTAAATATTTCAAGGATTATACCTCCGAGAATCCACGTATAAGTGCTGCTACCACTGCATCAGAAACTCTAATCCAGTTTAACATTCTTTAAAGGGTCGTTCTGCCTATTTTAGTAATCTCATTTCAACATGTTCTCACTCCCGACGTGTAAAATTAGACAGCTTCCGTCTTACGGTTCAAACTATGACGCTCTACCTAAGCCTCAATTTTGGACGTGAAAGGGTCCGCGGTCAAGTTTGCACAAACGTGTTATATGCAACGTGCGGTTAGACTTTCAAAATAAAGCGCACTGAATGCCTCGGATGTTATTTACAGTGGTGGTTTGGTTTGGTTTCTGCTAAAAATACCTGGTTAGGGTTAGGCAGGAGAAAATACTCGGTTATGTTGATGCAAAATAAACTTCTGGGTTAGGTTCAGGGAAAAATAAACTACTTTGTTAGGGTAAGGCAAGAAAAATACTTGGTTCTGCTGGGAAAAGATCATCCTTCATTTACATATGTTCACCTACTTACGTTACATAAATGAAAAACGAATCGCTCTTGACCTTGAGCATCGCTTCGAGAACTGACCAGGCGGCTGTATGTGATGAGTCTCAAGTGAGAACGTGTTGCTGACTTTGTGCCAGTGTTCAGGATTTAGTGGCATCTAGCAGCGAGGTCGCAGCTTGAAACCAGCTGAACACCCCTCGTCTCTAGCTCCCCTGTGGTGGCCACTTAAAACATGGACGGACCTCTCTCTCTCTCTCTCTCTCTCTCTCTCTCTCACTCTCGCTCTCTCTGGAGCCAATGTTTGGTTTGTCCGTTCTGGGCTACTGTAGAAATCTCTCTGGATTAGAAAGGCTCATTCTAAGGTAACGAAAACACAACGACTCTCAGTTCCAGGTGATTATACAATCATGAAAACATAGCTATTAAAGCGATGTTTCTGCCCCTAAAGCCCTCCAAATCCTACACACTGGACCTTTAATGCCTGAGTGCCTTTCGTTGTTAAAGCCGCTCTGCTTTACTTCGACACGCGCCGCTTGCGATCGAGTCATTTTTGCATCGTCCTTCTCCACATACCGTACATATATATGCACTCACACGCGTACGCCCCTCATGGTTTATTCAGCGCGCTCACGCAGAGGTTTTTTGTACCAGTCTCTCAAACAGAAACTTGGCTTCGTGTCCGTGACCTTTATGAATGAAAACGGTTTCCTAACACTTTTGGATAGCCGCTGCCAAGCACACTCATTGCTCCACACTGCTGTTATCGGCAAGAGTTGTCACATGGAGGAGAAGTGAAACAAACCTGACAACCTGCTATTGTGGTCGGGTCTGTGTGTGTGTGTGTGTGTGTGTGTGTGTGTGTTTGTATCCATTGGCGAACACACCCCCTTTGTGCGCCCGTCCACTGAGCGTGCACACTTGCTTTATTTCCCAACCAAAAAAATCTGGTTCATTTGCTAAGCCAGGCGTTTGAAAGTGAAAGCCAGTTTTTTTTCGCAGGTTTCTGGTAAAGGACGATGATGTAACACGTTCTCTTGAAATAAAAAGATTGATGGGAGCCACATGCGACACATGCAGATAATGAGCCTTCTGGTCCTCTGACGGTCTCGATATGTATCTGTTTACTGGGAAACAACCACATGCTGTGACCTAATGCCGCGTTGTTTTGTTCCTTTGCCTTTCAGGTTAAAGAAAGAAGTGAAAGAACAGAAAGAAAAGTGAGTACAGCGCTTTTTCTTTTTTTTTCCTGCATGGAGATTGGGTTTATCAAGGGGGAACAATGAGGAGTTGAGATTTGATCTTTTTCCTGTTTTTGCCGAGCGAGCTCTCAGACGTCTGCGAGTCTCGGTCCTTCCTTACATTATCCCACGTGCTCGTTCTTTAATTTATCTCTCTGTTATTTTCTCACTCCCATTTCCTTTGATTAAAACACCCACAATGATAATGTTTCATTAAAAAAGCCCCGGCGGACAGGCTGCTACACAACATTAGCACGCAGCTCTCAGGTGATAAACACGGGGGAATACCGGGCGCTGATCCACTCAGGGGAATGAGTGACACTTGGTGAGGTCATTGCCCTCTCTACCTGTCCTTTACACCTTTCCCCCCCTTTTCTATCTCATCTTTACATTCCTTTTCTCGCTTCTTTACTGTTTACATCCCACTTAACGCCCGTTACAGGCTGCTCTGATATAGATAACGCTGTTTTTGAAGACCTGTTAAACTTTTGTGTTTATGGTTCTTGCCTAAGCGTTCCTCCCCTCCCGCACGACAGAAGTCAGTGTGCTGGCGGTCATTAAAGCTCTTGAATCCTCCTCGTGCGAAGAGTTGTTAATATCTTCCTGTTGCGGAGCGGGCTGTTGGTCGTATTTTTATGTTAGGCCGTCCGTCATATAGATAAGGGGCTAGTTTTGAGACCTCCTCTTTGACCTTGTCTTTGCTGTTTACGAGTGCGGCTTCGGTGGCGCGCGTCTACAAAGCGACGCTCTCGAGGTCATTCAACTCCTGTTTCTGTTTCGTACTTTTCATGGTAGTTTTAACATTGGAAGCCGACCTCTCAGGGGTGACGGGTCACCGGAGGTCCGGAAGGATGAGTCCTCCTGCTGAGGTTGTGAAATTTGTTAACTGTCGACATCCACAGTGAACTTGGGCCCGATGTCAAACCAGTTAAAAGGGGAAATTACAGTGTACGTTGACAACATGTCAGCGTCATCATGTTCCTTGGTTGTCCCTATTGAATGGTGTAACCCGCGTCATTCACTCCCTGCTTTGTCTGACTCATCCGCATTTGTGACCTCAGCTATTGGATGGAGGGTCACAACAACACGTTTACGGAGGAAACTGCAGAGGATGATTTGTAATATCTGATCCCCCGACCTTTCATATGGATCCAGTTCTCGGTCAAAATGTCTTTGCTCTGACTGACATTCCCATCAGCCTCTGCTGTACTTTGTGTGTGATGCTACTTAGCAACTGTTAACATGCTAACACGCTGAACTAAGATGAACGCGGGGAACATTTTACCAGTGAAACATGAACACGATAGCATTGTTGTCGAGAAACACTTCATAACCATCAATAATATATGGTAAGTTAATCATCAATTCAACATTAATTAATAGTTATTTCACAGTTAAGAAACAATAAAATGCTTTTGAAACCATTCGTTAAGCGATTGAAAAGGTTCACAAACATCAGATGAAAAGTTTTAAGGGGAAATCCAGAGAATGTTGATAGATAAAATACAGTTTTTATTAAGCATGTACAAAGTATTATAAACATCAGTTGTAACTTTACAATTAACAATTGCCTAAACGTGCGATATGTTAAAACAAATAGAGTTCAGCTTATCACCTGACAGCTAACTGCTGCTAACAGTAGCTGCCGTTAGCTATTTAGCCCATTTAGCTGTGCATCCAGTGGTCCCAAGTGATTAGTGTGTTAACATCAGACGCTATCTTATTAATACAACATATCAACATTATAGCATCAAATAAGGTTACTTCTTCACATTCTGTTGATAAATGTAGTTATTTGTAATGTTTCCATCGCAAATTCTGACGTATTGCCCCTTAAATTAATGTTTTATAAAGCATTTCATAGTTTGTTTACAGTGAAATAACAATTAATTCATGTTTAATATACTATAAACTAACCATCTATTAACGATGGTTATTATAAAGTGTCCCATTATTGTGAACTAAGATGTTACTTAGCATTTATCTCACAGCACCTCAGGCTCACGGTGTGGTTACTTGGCCTGCAGATTCTTTGTCTTGTTTTTACTTGTTATCCAGTAGCAGGTTCTAGTTGCCCGGAGCAAAACCAATATTCCCACAGACTGTAGTTGCCTACTTCCACATCCTGTACAGCAGACTTCATGTAGGTTCCAACAAAGGAGTAGAAAAAAGACCAGAGAGACAGTCTGTGGCAATATTGGCTTTATGGACGAGATTATGAGAAACCTTTACAGAGGTAACATGCTGCTGGAAAAAGGCTCGAATGTTTTGGCTTGTCCAAAGTTTATCAAAGGGAAAGTCACATGTTACCCAATAATGGATTAAAGTACAGAGTGATGAGGTCAGATTGACCCTCTGATGTGCAGTTTTTTTTTCTTTTTGAGGATCACAGAAGTTTTCTGTGTAGTTGTGTACATCTTACACAGCAGAAAAACTTTAATTCGCGCACGCTTCCCCGATCCTTTCATCCGACCTGCACCTGTGAGACTCCAGGTGTGTTCTTTGCAAGCTGGCTCTCATTGTGCTGTTGAATCAGCCATAAAGAGTTGACCCAGATAGGCTGCAAGATGCAGTTTTTGGCAAAGTCCAACCTCATTGTCCACAATCCATCTGGGGAATTTCGGAATAGCCGGCCAAGCCAAACCTCCGAGTACTGATTGCTTACTGTCTGCAAAGTCATTGTATTGTTTAACAAAAAAATACTTGGACCAAGTCGGACAATAAAGCGGGTTTTTACATGGGTTCATCTGATATTTATCTTCAGGATGTGTGGAAACCACCAACAAATCCAATCAGGACACATTTCATTTGCTCCTGTTACGTCAAGTGGTTTGGACTTTTTGTGCTGCCAATCCTTGAATTCATGTCGCCTTCGCTGAAGATGTTGAGAAACTGTCTATTATACACACACACTCACGTAAACACTGCTTGATGGTTTAAGTTATCATCCAATCACTAACAATATTCAAATCGAAAAAACAATAACCTGTTTTGAATGACTGACTGTTTGGCATTTTGATTCATAGTCACTTAAAAAGCGATTGCTATTAATCAGTGCTGGGTTTTTTGGCGATCATCAGTTGTAAACACATCAGTTAACACCTCAGTCTCTCAGGCATCTCTCTGCGTTGTTGTCCTTCTTTCTCTTGCAGAAAATCCCGGAAAGGCAAGGGCAAAGGCCTAAAGAGAAAACGAAAGAAAAACCGTGACAAAACAATTCACGATGCGTATGTCAGCTCCGCCTTCTCCACCTACCTGCACCTGAGTGTTGCGCTTCTCATAATTAAGCTCATTTGGGAGGAGCTCATTTGCCCCTTTTAATTTTGCACCATCTAATTAGCCGCAGCGGTTAAGCATGTCGCTTCTTCCGTGTGCTGTCCTAACTGTGTCCCATCAGTCATGTGCATCAGACCACCAGTGTCCATGCTAGCTTGTTTGCTAACGTGTTTTGCTAACGTAGCTTCGGCAAAACTTTACATGACAGCGATAACCAGGGAAGTACAGCAGACTTGACAGCCTTATCCATAACTCATCTCCACCTGTCAAAATTACCATCTAATCTCCCCCACCCAAACCCACCAGCTCCCATGTTTCCCCTCTTTTTACGGCTGAGACTGGGTCGATGGTCGGGATGAGATACAGCAATGTACCATGAAAAGCAGTAGGAACTTGAGGTCCAGGTTGCTCCTAACATCTCGTCAGATAGCCATTTTTTTTTTTTTTTACGACCGATAATGGACGTGTTTAAAGAAGCTGGAATAAACAGATCAGCTGTTAGCTGTAACTTGAACCTTCCACTGAAACAGATCACAGCTCCGCCAGCATGGCTTTGCAGACGGGCTCGTACCGTCCTGGTATCTGCGTCGGGATCACCGGGGCTGTAATCACAGTCCTGTGTTCAGTGTTGAGTCTGTGCTGCTTTGCTGTGTCTCGTACCCGTCTCCTCTCCACTCTTTGTTCTTTTCATCTTTACAAACAGGTTTTTTTTCTTTGCTGTCCCCGCGCACAATGCTGGTACTTTTTATGTAATGTAAAGATATGACTGATGGCTATCTGTCGCCCTTTTTTTTTTTTTTGCTAGTGGGGGTTTGTAAACCACAAGATTGTTTAGCGAGAACTGTTTTGTGTCTTTCTATGTCTTTGAAAATACACAAAAGCACCCTTAGTTCATTCAAAAATAATATAAAGATGGTCTTGTGTTTCTCCAGTGCCCATGCTGTGAAAGAATACATGTCTTTGTGTTCGCTTGTAAATGTGTATATTGAGATGTCAATGGAGTATCTGAGTCTTCATCTGCTGAGAAATGTCTTCCAAAACCACTTTCAGCCTCTGTTCTGAATCTAATGTCTCTCTGTGGGAAACGCAGTGATCGTTTTCGTTTTCACTCAATAAAATGAAACCTTTCCTAACGGTGCACCAAGCAGACCCCTTGAGTCTTCTTTATCCAGTTGTTCTGTCATTGACCTGCAATTCAAAGTCAATATGTGTCATTTTGTGTTGCACTAACTGAACCGGAGCTTTGCTCTCTGCATGTCTAACACACGGGAGGCATCCGCGACTGGTCCAATCAACGGAGGAGGGTTTGGGGGGCGTGGGGGAGGGTAATTTTACTGCTTGGATGTTTGCCTGCTTGGTGGGAACCTGTGTGCAATACTACCCGACTGTCACATGCAGTACAACTTGTCGCGCTTTGGCTTGGGAGAGCAAACTGGAGCATACGAAAGGGTTGACCCAAGGGCGGCCTTTTCTTCTAGGCGGTAATTGTACACTGTGATAATCTGCCTCTCTCCTTCTTCCTCCCCACCTCCTTCTGTCTGTCTGTCTGTCTGTCTGTCTCTGTCCAGTCTTTGTGAGCCATGTTGCAATCACTGCCAAGAGAGGAGAAAGCGCTTGTTCGTGCAGGATCCCGAGACCTGCCGGTGCTCCTGTAAACACACAGACGAACACTGCAAAGAACGCCAGCTAGAGCTCAACGAGAGGACCTGCAAGTAAGTGCCACCAGTTAACGTACAAGTACTAATACCCTTTTCACACCGGGCCAAGAAAATCCCAAACACCCACTAACATCTGGCTTGTGTCTAATTGTGAAAAGACACACTGGCATTCACTCCCATGTCAAATGACTCTGCAGTAGATACGGGTGTACTGGCGCCGGCTTCAAACTGTTGTGATGGAACCATGACACCTAGTCGGGTCTGTCTTTTCTTGACAATGCTAATACGTGCGTTGAAGTTGACTGACTGGACACTGTGTCAGTAGCCAGTCAGTACTGCTTATGTACACCTCAAATAACAGATGGGAGAGAAGATGGCGCTCTCCATCTTCGGCTCGAGAAACAAATGCGTCAAATTCAAAATGTCGTTGAGACGTCTTTTAAAAACGAGTCTTAACATCTTCCTCATGCTATCTGATGAGATATATCTGCTGCTTTCTAATTAAGTGACTAGTCGGAGACCATACTGGAGAACTTAGCAGCTAAAGAGACTGAGACTGATACTGACGTCGGCCGTTGGTGGAGACCAAAACAGGAGTTAAAAGGAGAGCGAAAGGTGACTCGGTGAGCCTTAACAAACTGATAACTAACCGACTTTCTTCTTCTCTTCTCGTCTAGATGTGACAAGCCAAGAAGATGAGAGAGGTGGCAGCACCAGATGTACAAGATGAAGGAATATTCTAGCGATATTTCACAGCACAGCACTTTGACCTTTGAACCGTAAGCTCTTCTTTTCTGTGGAAAGCATTCCCGTGGACTGACTGAGAGAGAGAGAGAGGGAGAGAAAAAAAAAAAAACGAGAGACAGAACTGAAGTTTCCTCCCACTGTATATCTGTGTGTATATAGACCATGATAAAAGAAAAAAAAAAAGAGTACAGAATTGTTATGCTGCTACAGAAACGAATCACTAAACCCATCATTTGACAAAAAGCAAAATAGCCGCCATGTGGTCGTGCATTTCTAACAGGCTTGTGATGCAGGTGTAGTCTTGTTGTCAATTCATTGTATGCAATTACTTCACTGGATATGAGTCTACTGTGGTTGTGTGTCAATCATAAAATTGCAAAACCTCTCAATCTGAGATATATTTAACTGCTAAAACAGCGGGTGAGGCTGAAGAGGACGTGGGAGCGCTCTCATCTCGACGCTTCTCATATGACGGATGGATTTTTCATCTTACTTTTTGCTTTTTGGACTACACGAGCAGGACGACCGGAACATCCGATGAACAAATCCGTCTCTGCGTGATATCGCCTCCTTTCCTGCGAGGACTGACTGTGGACTTTATTTACGATATTGCGATCAGCTCGCAGGAGAAGAGACTTTCTGGAGTGCCATATACTTTTTAAAGGGATACTGGTTGTTAATATAGCATCTTGCTATACCCCACATGAAAACCACTGAAAACATCCTATACTGTAGTTTGATTCCATTTTGAAAAAAAACTGTGCCTCACGAAAAATGTACTGAGAAATCTTTCGAGTGCTTTTTAAATTATTTTTTGTTTCCTTCGTCAGGAGAGGGGATTGTCAACGTAGTCTTGTTAGTTTGTTGAACTCAATACAGAATCCATTGATTACATATCTTCTTCTCTGAACTTAATATGCCTTTATGCCATAGTCCATTCTAGATAATTTATAATGTTATAGAGTATTTTTCAGTATTCAGTCTTCTACCCATATTTAATTTGGTCTATTTATACTGTATATGCAGTGTTATGTACATGTAGCTGTCCTCTCTCCCCCTCATGTGTAAGGTCACTGATGGCTACGCAGCACGAGGCTCTCCGTGCTTTTCTATGACACAAAGCGGAAAAAAGCGACAACAAAAAAAACAAAGCATCAAAAATGATTTGTTAACATTCCCTGAATGGATCATTTGTACTGGTGTGCTGATGACATCTCTGGATTTTTTTCAACCCCTCTGTTATCTAAGGTTGCGGGTGCTGTGTAGACATTTTTAACATGTGTTTGCGTCCATGTGTGCGTGTATGAGTGTGTTCGTATGCACAAGTCATGTGTTTAGGTGTTAGTAAGTTGTGTTTCAGTATTTAAAGAAGTAGCGGACCTGTGTTTCGTCCGTCCTGCAAGATGCAAATACGAATAAACTACTGCTAGCAGCTCAGCATACACTACCACGACACCACCACCGATTTTAAAATTTGGATCTGCCATCAGTCTTAGAGCCCTCATTATTAGTTCTTTTTGTCTCTTCTTCTCACTATTAACATGTCTTCTGTGTCTATGTAAAACAGTAAAGCATATTTATTTTCAAATTATATTGTTTTTATATAAAATAAGGAAAAGGTTGCTGTGTTGTGAATGCTGTGTTTTCAAGAGGTTTCATGAAGGCAACATGAGGTTTTCCATGTTTCTGTGCGGCAGACAGAAGAAAAGAAAGCAGATCAGAGAGAAAAGAAAAAAAAGAAATTCCTGCACGCTTTTCATGACAGACGGACAGATATTCAGCCTAACGAATAAAATGGCACTTTGAAGCGGTGTGCAGTAATTTCATCTGTTAAATCTAACCGTAGACGACCGTTTAGGGCGACAGCGGTTTACTGGGAACTGCAGTGACCTTTAAAACAGTGACGATAGCGTGTTGGGTTTTTTTTTATATATAGTTGCCAAAGAATTATGTAACGCTAGCAAAATAATCTGTGGAAAAGGGGAACTACAGTTACACAACAGAAGCAGTTTGGTTAGGTTAGGTGTTCACGGTGATGCTTTTGGCAATGGTTAACAAACAAGTCATGCATAAAAACAAAACATAGCAAACATTTCTTTGAATGTTTCTCTGCCCATAACCGCGCAGGAAAACATTGAAAGCTGGGTTATAAAGTAGACTGTTGTTATAAGCCTGCGGTGGGCTGACTATGTTACTGTTTTTCAAAATCCCCGTCTCATCTCATGAGAAACAAGAACAACCTCAGAGCTTGCAGGTTATAAATGGCAAGTTACCCTAAACCTAACCATGTCGCTAACAGTACAAATTTAAACAAGCTAGCAACTGTAACGTCTTCTTTTTCGGGGTTATCTCCATGTTAATGCTACAGTCGCAGTGACAGTATCTGACACTATTTTGCAGTGGCATCACGCTCAGGGTGGGAAGCTCAAATCTCGTACTGCTGTGTTCTGCGTTGCAAGTCATAAACGTAGGTAATCTGACAGATTGTCATTATTTCACTGTTTCCTGACTGATTAGCAATTGTAAAGACAACGGGTACTTTAACCCGGAGGGACGTTGGGCCATATTTTAAGGTAAAACGACAGGTTTGATAATAGATTAGCTTCCAGCGCACAACAGCTGATGTTAGCATTCAACCACCTTCCAGCTAACATTACTGTTTTGATACGGTTAGGAAGGGAGTTAATTAATTCAATAGTATCAACATAGATCTTGGAGACATTTCTCTAAACCTGGAAGTAAAACGCACAGGATGTAATAAAAAGGTAACGTAAGCTGGGAACTTGTTGAAATGCTAACATTAGCGAACGAGTCATGAAATATGTTGGTTTCAATATCCATCATCTTTTCAGTTGCTGCCCGGTAGGAAAGTTGTGAAGTGACAACAATTAGTCAGATTATCTACCCTGGCATTTTCAGTTTCCCACCCTGCGCATATCGTAAGGAAAATGGCCGCCATGTTAATAAGGAAAAGCAAACATGCCAAGCCTTTTTTGCTCTCCAGGACTCCAGACTAACGTTTGACACTAGTTGAAGGCGCACCTGCACATAATTTTGGTGCATCCATTAACACATTTTAATTTTAATTCTTAACACATTATGTAAATGATTGTTAACGTGAGTAAAGCTACAGGTGACGTTGTGTTTTTACTGATTGTGTGATCATAGCGTCTGAACATCTGATGCAACCAAAGAAAATGTTTGGTTGCACTACACAGATTCACTCAGCCGATACCTGAGTGACGATAAATGCTGCCTGACCTGTGGAGATCAGTCTGGCAACACGAGACTAGATTTGAAAAAAAACAACAAAAAAAAACATGTTATTTTTATAAGTAATCCTCAAGATCAAGTTAAAAACACTTGCGCTGATGTCAAGAGGTAGTTGGACTTAAGTAAAGGCTTGGTTTGGGTAAAGTGAGGGTAAGAAAATGGTTAGTATCTCTGCCCAGGATTTAAAAATAAAAGCATATCATTCTGTTCACACTGAATGCTCATTAACCTCTGGAGTAAATTTAGCATTGCAGCACATTTGCACCAGCAGAAATGGCAGTAGAAAACACACTGCGTCATTGTAGGTGAGTTTGAAGCGTCATCGGGCTGATTGTACTGTTTACCTTGCAAATTATTAAAATGGATGATGAAACTCATTAATCTATTAGTTTAACCAGCTATCTTGGATGGTTATTCATCAACTCGCCGCTACCGGAATCAACATTGCATCAACATTGATTTTAACAGTTCAAACATCCTCAGTGTTGTCACTTAAAGGTGTAATACGAAAGAAGTGGTCATCTGTTGAATTCATACTCAAAACAAATAACCGCTAACCCCTGCTAGCTGCCGCGAGCTTGTTAGCTCAGTTCGCAGTGCATGTAGTTGGCGTAACCTGGCTGGTGATTTGCCACGACAGCGGAACACGTAGGAGGATGAAACTTAAAACCAGCTCACCTGGATCAATACTAATCAACTCATCTGAATCAACACTGCGCACCTCCTTATCATCACATCCTGAGCGGCATCACTGAAACTGGTGAGTCATTTAGTCAGAGCACGTTCAGCTGGACTGACACTGTGAGAGGTGAATGACATCTACTTGCATTAAGAAACAATGCGGTTTATATTGTTAGATTAAATGGAATTAAAACTCTGGATTGGTTGTTTTCCCAACCACGGAACTTTTCCAGGAACTGAGAAGCATTACCTGAAACAAAAGGTTCCTGAAAGATGGTTCCTATTTTTGGACATCCGCTGCTGGACCAGAGTCCGTCTTATGTTAAAAAAGAAATTTTCACTTTTGTGGCGTGTTGCTGCAGAAAACAGTCCTCTTCTCTGTTCTGCTCTACCAGATTATCACATCACCTGTCCTCCCTTATTCCACCAGGGAGGACAAAGATCAGTTTTAGCCAGCAAGCGCACAAGATTAGCGATCAGTGACAGTGTAGCAGCTGATCTCTAGGCCCCCTGGACCAAATCTAACCCCAATGAATGCAGATTAAGCGGAGGTCTTTCGGATATTTGGCCGTGTTTGTTTTGAAACTGGCTCCCTCTTATCCCCATTACTTGCTGCTTCCCACTAGCTTAGCTCCTGCACAGCGCTAATGCTCCTGCTCTGCTCTCCCTGACTCATGCTCTTTACGTGCATACCTCAATATAAAGCACGCCATATAATCCCTGTAAATTGTGGGGGGCCCCCCCTTCACCGGCGAAAACACCCCGAAGAATGTTATAAACCGTCTAATCTGTGATTTACCAGGAGCCCGGAGAGCGAGCTAGCCGCCCGTCTAGAATGCTAGCTATACTGTGTTGATTCGCCGTCGCTTTGGACCGTTCAGGATGTTCAAATCTGACATGTAAAAGCACCAAAGGGACGGGATTTACTTACTGTTTGTGTGATGTCAGCAAAATGTATATTGTATACTGCTGCAGAGGCTTTAAGACACAATCTATAATTTCGCATAATTAATGGTTGAAGGAAAATTTTAACGTCAAACCCACTTTGTTCACGTGATCCCCCGAATTAACTCGCCTTTCTCAGATGTTAAAGAGGTTATTATATCTCTAATGTAAACATATATTTTTCAAGAGTCAGTTGAGTGTCATTATGGGAAACTAAATAGCGCATTAATCCTTATTTAAAGCTGGTCGCAGCCTTTAAGAGTAAAGAGAAACTATTTCGTCATACGTATAGATTCATTTACCGGCTTCCTGTGTGTGTGTGTGTGTGTGTGTGTGTGTGTGTGTGCGGTAAGGAGTACTCCCTTTCCTGTCAACTGTGAACTAGTCTTATCATTCCGGCACTCATATTTGGACGTTGGACAGTTTCTGGTCACGTGTGGTGGAAAATAAAGACGGAAGTGTGATTGGGGATTTATCAGAGCGTGCGTTCTTATCTCGGAAAAAAGTTTAATTGAAAAGAGTTGTATGTAATCTTGCGCTGTTTGACGATTATGTAACTCTGCTTTAAATCAAACAAGTCAGAGCAGAGTGACAGTGATGAATACAAGACAGAGATAGTGTTGATCTTGAACAAACTTGAAAATAATGGTGCATCGCTATCTACAGGATACTTTAAATGTTATCGTCCCCGAGGAGCGACGCACCGTCTCACGCGATCTCTCTCACGGGAGGAGAATCTGCAGGAATAATTCCGCAATCTTTCATCATTTATTTTTCATTTTACCTCCTTTAAAAAGGAGAACAACATATCTGTTTGAATATTTAATTGGCGTGAGGTTGCGCTGACCTGAGATTACAGGGGGACATATTTCAATAATATGATAATATGGAGTAAAAACTATGTATAAAGGTCTTTCAGTAGACTTCAAACTGTGTTTACATCCATGTATTTTACACTTTTGAAGTCTCACCTCAGAAATGGTTCATGGAAATCAATGAAAAGAACATTCTCAAGCTTTTACACTTGCTTGAGGTAGTTTTTGCCTTCTTGAAAAAGAGTCGAGTTAGAGATGACGAGTTCAGAGGTAGAGAACATTTACTGTACAAGAAGAAGAAGCTGTTTCCATTGTCAGCGTCTTCCTGGATATTCATTAAAAAAATAAAAAATTCCCATCCACAGATTAATTCCCATATTCCCTCGTAAATGTCCAAGATGGTCTGTTCCTTCTTCTTTTTCTTTGAAGTTTATTGTTTCCGTTCAGAGACTTCTACTTCCTCTACTGTGTTTATTATAGACATACACAATGAGTCACACAGCTGCAATTTATGACGAAATTAACACTTTGCATTGTCGACCCAATCAAATTAAATGCTCACAATGTACATTCCTGCAAACCACAGATATGTTGATACCTTACATGTTTCCATGGGGCGCTGTCTGTTTCAGGTTTATGTTGTGACAACGCTGTTCTTATGGTCTGGTTAGGTCAGGTCAGAGGTCACGCACTGACAGTTGCTGGAACACAGTCTCTGACCGCGGTCATTGGCTTGGCAGCTTTATTGCCTCCCTGTAACTGCACCACGATTTCCTCAAGCTCTCGCCAAGAAAGTCAGGTAATAAACATGTCATGTGAACGTGATATGACACGTGTTGTGCAAATGTAGGACGTATTCAATTTGAACACATTAGTGGTTTGAGAAAATGTTAGCTGTCAACATTGTATTCTGCAGATTGGACTCGCATAGTCTTGTTTCTTTTCGCCTAACCAGTCGATGGAAACTCCTCATTTGCTCTCTTTATTTTCCTTTTTGCAACATTTCAAAATATTGCTTGACATTAAAAGTAACGTAATCGCTTCAATTAATTAAATCAAATGATTGGAGCAGCTGTAAAATATAATAAAGACCATATAAGTGCGTTTTAATTGGCAGTGTTTGATTTGAACATGACCTTATCAGTTAATATGTTGCTTCCCACGACACATAAAAGCGTTGTTTTGCCGAAAGGGTCATTAAAGGTTTTATTGTGTTTTTCTGACAAACAAAAGAGATTCGAGTCACAATACAGGTCTCTGGTGTCTTTTTCTAATGTTCAAATCCAGACGAACAAAGAAGTGATGTGATGTGTCTCCAACTGAGAAATATAATAAAGGGCTGAGGTTCCACCTGACATGGGATGAGATCAAATCTAAGCGCAGGGGGATTAAGTAGAAGTGTAGAACAATGTTGGTGTGATTAAAGGTCCTGCCAGCTTTAAAGGTCCGTGCCAGGCGACGTGCTTGCAGGCAGGTAAGTCACCTCGCGCTGAAAATGACGACTCGGCAGAAACCCCTCCCTGATTGGTGACGGCTGTGTCGGCAGGTATGTGCTCACTCACACGTAGTACGTCTTCGAGGCTTCTGATCTATATTTACCCAGGTTTTCCGACTGATTGTGACACTGAAAAATATCCTCTGTGAGTCATGAGGCAGGGAACCGGAGAGGGGAGGAGGGAGGGGAGTGGGAATAAGACTGAAATCAGTTTAAGGAGGGGATCAGTGGAGCAGGGTGGAAAATAGACTAATTGAGTCGAGGGGGGGAGAGGAAAAGAGGATAAAAATGGGAGTAAAGCATGAGTGACAAGGAGTGAGGTGGAGGAAGGGAATCGTACCGATGTAATGTCTCCTCTTTCATGTATATATTAAAGTTTGTTTCTCCTGTCTCATTCAAAACTGCCGTAAAAACTCGATGCAGAAGATCGAATCTGCATAGAATATCCTTCGATACGCGCTACATCTGTGAAACACTTCTGCAGACGGCTGCTCGACTGTGGTTTTGCCAGCCTGGCTGCACCCACTCACCCTCTCACATGGGTGTAGTCCAGTTTACACTCATTACCGCAGCAGTACCATCCACCAGGCAGACAGCGTTTTGCTCGTGTTCGTGTGTGTTCTAGAGTTTATTAATCAACGTTAAAGAAATCTTTTCTACTGAATCGTCCCCTTCTCAGTTTGTCCGTCTCTCTGTCTTTGTGCCCCACATTCAAGTCGTACTTTCAACTTTAGTGCAAAACGCACATTTGGACATTACGTCCAACCTCGCTAATGAACACGTTGTATCTTCTTTGTTTAACAAAAAAAATAAACACTTGCAATGACTCCCTGGAGCTGAAACCAATTTACATACTGGCCAAGGCGTGTAATTACATTTGTGTGATGCAGTAGGGCCAAAAAAAGATTTATTTCCCATACACTTACATTGTGAAAGAAGCAGAAATTATATCATTTCATTATCAGCATTTGAGCCATTACATTTGGAATGTCTAGAAAATGGCACAATTAAATATAATAATTTTATCTTGTCTGGGTTTAACATAAAGGGGTCCAAAATGCGAGACACACAGGCAGAAAGTCGATGAAATATCCATGAAATACAAAATACAAAAAAAGTGGCAAATCAAAAGGCAAGGGTACAAACCAGGGATAACACGGGGAATCAGGAACGAAAAGCAGGAAACGTGCCACGAGGAGATGGGAGCGGGAGGCGCAGGAACAGACACACTGACAGAGGGAGCACACGGACTATATGCACAAGGGAGGTCGGGATAAGTGGATGCATCAGGAATGGCCAGACAATCACAAGGTGGGAAAACAGACAAAGGGAGGAAGTAGACATTGAGACATAGGAGGACCACAAACTCAAACTATGACACTATTTATGTAAAAGAGAGGTGAGCCAGATCATGATCTTTACATGAGGGAGACCGCCACAGTCAATTCAAAACAGAAGGGCCTGGAAGTGAAAGTTATCAATCCTCTCTACTAACTCTCAGCCCGAAACTCTGAGAACTTGTCCTCAAAGTGTCAAACTATTAATTAAAGATCTCAGAACCAAACCAGAGTAAATGTTGGCAATGTACATTTCTGCAAACCACAGACATGTTGAAACTTTACATTTCTTTATGTTGTAACCGGGTCCGGTGAGGAAAATGATCCTGTTTTGATCTCCACTATGAGATGTCCAGATTTTCCATTTTTTTGCTGCTACAAACACGACTGGAAATTGTCCAGAGGTCTCCTCAGTAACATCCAGTGGTTTCACGCTGACAAATGTTGTAACGCCGTCTTCAACTGCGATAAATAGTCCACCACGATCCCGTCCAACTCCAGATATGAAAGTCGGGTCATAAACATGTAATTTGAACATGATACCACATGAACGCCATGACATGTGAATGCATCAGTGGGGTTTCAGGGACGTTAAGTGCCAATATTTTATCCTGGCGACTTGGCTGTTAAGGAAAGCGAACAGACTCTTGGGATTATGTTGTTTAATCAATCTCCTGATGGAAATGCTCTTATCCCTTAGATGGAGTCCAGGGTCAGAAACAGTAGTGAGGTATTCAGTGTCCTGCTCAGAAACACTGGTTCCGTATCGTTCTAACTGCGCGGCCCTTGCGATACAACTTTTCAGCGAGTAGTTGTTCGGTAATAATCTTTCCCCGCGTATCTGCAAGTGAGATCTGCAAGTGCGGAAATGATGTGAGCTGGGGAATTACTGCAGATCAGGCAGAAAGGAGCTGGATTTGTGTTGTGTTTTCGTATTAGACAGGCCCGGCCTTGTTAGAGAATCCACAAGGGTTCAGTGTTAAAAATTTGGCAGAACTATCCAACTGCTGATCGACCAGAAATCTCTCGGAAAAAAGCTGACTTAAAAAGCATGAAATTTGTGGATTAAGTTAAAGAACAACACCGATTCACTCCCTCGATCAACCCAAAAAGAAAAATCAGCGATTAATAACGGGGTCAGGGATGCTGGCACATTTGTGTTGAAGTGTGGATGAAGGAACGCTTCTCAGAGTGGAACTTGATTCTTTTAATCCCAAAGTCCAAAAGGGAATTCTGTCTGCACTTCTGTGCATGTGCGTGCATGTATGTTATTGTTTGACTTCTTATCTCGCTCGGTGTTCATGTGTCATGTTGAGAAAGACCATTTATCAAAAATCCGATTTAAAAAATGACATCCATCTGCTTTCACTCTCCGGCTGAATAAACATCAAATAAATGTTTCTGGAATTAACCTATAAAAAAAAAAACATACAACATTTTACAGTATATACGTGTATTTATGTTTGTGTTTTTAGTAGAAATTGCCCATTTTATTGCTACGTCTGAAGATGCTATAAATAACAGTTTGCTGGACTTTTGTTTTAAATAAGAAAATGTACATAACCACCTTAGATAAATACACCGGGTTCTATACTGCAGACCGCTCCGCAATGTAAACATTTCTCTCTTTCTCCCACATACACTGTAAATCCAACATCTCTACCCACCGCAACTTCTGACCTGTATGTAGACTCCCTCGCGAGGTGCTTTATGGAAACATATAAATGATCGACGATGTGATGAGTATCTCTTATCTTCCATTTAGACTACCTTCTCCCTAATGACTGTGCCATCTATTTTAAAGGGTAGCTCCTAAAAAAGGGGGTTACATTCTCCAGGTTTTCTGCTCTGTTTGGCATTTGTCTTGTGATACTGCCACGTCACAGGAGCTTTTTTACCGCCTTCATTCGGTCAAAGTTGATGCCTTCTATTTGTCAACCTCTCCCTCCTTTTATACTTTTTTCTCTCCGCTTCTTGCTTTTTCTCTCTCTCCTCGATGACTCAGTTCTCTGAGCTCACTCCCTCAGGGCCTTTTTCGTCTTCTTTTGACTGACCACAACAAACTTTGGCCCTGAACATTTCACTGGCATCAGCTGCCCAAGACAATAAACATGCTGTGCAGTGTCTCCTTGACTTTTCCCATAATGAACCAAACTCCTGTCCCTCTTGCTCACTGATCTCACCGGATAACATTTCACCAATACTCCACTCACTGCGCTGGTATGTAGTTGACTCCAAACCCGGGGTACTGGTGCATCAGGGGGTTCTTCAGCAGCTGGCAGAGTACATGGAAAGATTGTGGAGATCAGCTGATTGAAAAAAAGTGCAAGGATATGTATGAGTGTGTGTGTGTGTGTGTGTGTGTGTGTGTGTGTGTGTCTGTTTCCATATATATACACACTGGCAATGGGTAAGTTAATTAAATGACTAAAAACTTTAAATCATTAACAAAAACTAATGAATATAAATAGAGGAAGTCCTTAGATAAAAATAATGGATAAACAGTTGACAAAATTGTCAGCTAAAAATAACTTCAACTATTGAAATAGTTAGCTATGATTAACAGATAAATAATTGTATTAGTAGCTTATAGCAGTCTAATGAATAAATAGCCTATATGAAATAGTTCGCTAAGAATAGACTAAAAGTTTGAAATACTGTAGTTAACTAATAGTAATTGATAAATGTTTGAAATAGTTAACTTATAGTAATTGATAAATGTTTGAAAAGTTAACTAGGCTAATGGATCTAATGCTTAAATAATTAGGTAAAAGTATGCTAATGGATATATAATTCAAATAGATAGCTAAAGGTATGCGAATGAATGAATGTTTGAAATAGTAAACTTATAGTAATTGATTACTGTTTGAAATGGTTAGCTGAAATAGGCTAATGGATAAATGGCTTGATAGTCAGCTAAAAGTCACCTGAATGTTAATGTTTGAAATGGTAAGCTAAAGGTCACTGATACATTTTTTAGATAAATGGTTGAAAAAGTGTGAGCTAAGAGCTAGCAGCTGACAAATCAACAGTTTAAACAGTTAGCTAAAAGTAATAAATACATCAATAAAATGAACATATGCATGAGTTGACCAAGCAAATATAAACAGTTAATTAATAAATAAATGACAAAAACCAATCTCATGCAAGTAATATAATTAAATAACATCAACTTTAAAATGAATTTAAATGAACACACCTTGAACATGACAAATGTTCGGGGACAGACTAATTGAATTAATTAAGGAAAAGGAAAAATCTTCATAAATTCACTCTTATTCAGAGATACATTTCTGCTTATTCTGATTAATCATATATTTTATGGTATTTCTTGTGTTAAAATAGGTTTAAAATCTGCACAGTAGAGTGATCAGAAGGCCTGTTTTGATGTTCTGGACACATCCGCACACACAGGAATTTGCAACATGATATGAGGAATAAAGTCCGACAAGTGATCTGCTAGGACACTCGTTATCCATGATTCATGGCCGCTTTTAAAAGTGCGAGACACCATAATGTGTTGTAACAGCATGAAGCCGTGACACCTCAGCCATGACTCATTGTTTTACTACATGCTGACTGGCACTGCTGCTAATTAGCCGTGGCTAATTGTTGATAACAGAGACACGGTCTCTCCGGGAGCTGTAGATGTTTCTGAGAGATTAGCAGTTTCGTGGGGCCCGGGGGAAGGTGAGATTAAGACATTCCCTGCGTGTTCTCTGTGAAATCAGCCTATTTGCTGACCACTTAAATCATTTACATGTGATTACTTTCGCTTCGCTGCCGCTTGCAGGTCGATAAGATTGCATGTGAGGGGAAAGGGGAAACAGTGAGTTCAAGTCCGGTGGTCAAGTGTCCGATACATGCGACATCATCTAAAAATGAACGCAGCTTTCTTGGAAATGTTTGAATGTAAGATCTGGTCCTCTCTATTTTTAGTTTGACCCCTATACTCAGTAATTTGACACCTGTTTTTGGATAGATGTTTACAATCTACCTGTAATTCTGTTGTTGGATCGTCCAAAGTTCTTTTTTTTTAAAGTCAATTTAGAGTTAACTTGTGTCTGCCTCAGTTTTTCGTCTCTCATTTTTGAAATTCGTTGATAATGTGTGACCTTGTCGCATTACGCCTCATGTTGTGATCACACAGTATATTGCCTATACATTAGGGTAATAATCCAAAACCCAAAGTGGATTAGGTGTAATCTTCTTACTGTGCCATATTTAAGCATTTTCACATACATGGAGCCAAATCCGTTGAGGAAATCTAGCACCCCATCACTCAAAGCTGTGCAAAACTTGCGTCACAGTTTCAACCGCTGCCACCGCTGCATGAGAGGACCCACAGAAGAAACAGCACAAACAGCTGTATCGCAGGTCCATCTGCTCCGTCACATTGCCAGATCTACTGCTGCACCAACTGTTACATCACAGGTGGAGCTGGCTGCATCACAGAGCAGACTGTTGCATCACAGGACTCGGACTTTGTCCATCGCTCAGTTCTCAGTTTAACAGCTCTGAACTGAAAACTGCAGCTGTGTTCGATACCTGCCAGCCATTCTGAAGTCTCCTCTGTCAAATTTATCTGTTATGTGACTGAGGTGAGACTGGAGACGAAAGCAAAGTTTCCATCCAAATCTAGCACATGATATAAAACATTTTTTTGGATAAAATCTGCAAATGCGAATGAAAGCACAAGTCCGTCCGCTGTTGTTCTGCAAATATTGGCGGTTGTTAGGGTTTGTGCAATATAGAAAAATGTGACGGAAATGGCATTTTCTGCTTGTGTCATGTATTAATTTGGGGAAGGATGCAGGCTTACAGTTTCCTCATCGCATCACAGATCGGATGTTTTCATTCTGTTTTTTCTTTTTTGTCTGTTTCTATTGCACATTGTCACATTTTCACGAACACCAACTTTTCCATTTCATGCGCAGCTAAACACTTTTCAAATAAATAAATGCGTCTGATCTCCGATTCTTACTTCTGATCATAAAAGATTTTGTACGGAAGCTGCGAGTGGCTTCTTTTTAATGCCAGTTATAATATTTTAATTTCAATTACTTTATCATGAAGAAAACAAGCTTTGATATCATGAGATCGTGAATTCAGTTTTTTTCCTTCAGAGAGAAGTCTGTCATATTGAAATAACAAGATAAACAGCCTGCTATCGCGAGGAAACATAAGGTTGTTTCCTCTTATTTCTTATCATGTTTATCCGATTGTCATATGTCATAATTCAAGCTGATCGAAGTAGTTCCCATTACTTTATTATACCAATCACACAACCATGAAATTTGGGGAGTTTCTTTCTCCCGTGCCTACGAGACATCCTTGGTTGTATCCTCAGTTCACCGCTATATGTCCGTTTATCCCGTACAGCAATTAGCCATACTGTAAATGAGTCCATTTCCAACAGTAGGGTAAACATTCTTCCATCAAACAGCGAAAGGTCATAAAGAGTTTACATGGTTTGCTTTGAAACTCCCAAAACCCTCCCCGCAGCGTGCGCACGTCATGTACCGCTCTTAGGAATGTTAGGAAGTTGTTTTTTCATGATAAATTATCTCGCCATCTCGGAAAAAAAAGGAAAAGCGGCCCTTTGTTGTTCAAGATAACGAGATAAATAACCCATTATCGCGAGAAAAACATGTGTCGCTATCGCGAGTTAAAACAAAATTCAACTCGTGATCTCAAGATAAGTACAAGCGCAACCCATTCTTGGCTTCTGTCAGATTAAGAGAAAGCTTCTATAACTGTGTGATTTCTTATATAAGAAGCCTGGCTCTTTCGGACAAATGTTGTTTCATCTCTGCGACAGTCTCTTTGGTGCCTTTAAAGTCTGTGTGTCTATCTGGGCATGGCGCAAATGAGCGGCTATTACTCAGGCTGTCCTCCCAAGAAAAACGAAAGCATCAGTTGTTTCAGCAAATGCCCCAAAACATATGTTTAGGTTCGAGTGACAAAGCCCTCTGGCAGCCGCGGTAATTATGACTCTCGTCGGTCTGGAGCAAAGGAGGAAGCAACCTGACATTGTTAGAGAGCCACAGTGTCCACAGACTGAGGCCGCCTGGGTGGCTGGACGGGTCGAGCAAGTGCCCGGAGACCAGTGTTAGCTCTCTGCTTTCTTTAAACCGTTATGATGGTCGTGTGGTTGTTTCCTAACCTTTACCAAACGGTCATTATTGTGACCATGACAATGAAAGTCTAGAAGTAACTTCAACCCAAAAGAAGACGTATGACGGCACTTATCGAGTTGTTTTTGTACCTGAACCTTACCAAACCTTAAAACACAGGGTTGTAAGATCGGAAAAAAATGGTCATTTGAACCAGTTCGAAACCCTTCATTGCGAAAGCCTGTGAGATTCAGCTGTGGGGGCTCGTCGGGGCTGTGATCTCGCCTGGACACGGGCGGGAGAAACATCCAATAAACACTGCAGAGTTCCTACTTTGGAAGCCTGACTCCGTGTTTGCAGGCTCACCCAGGTTTGTCTGGCAGCTCGGCTCAAGCTCAAGGACAGACAGATAAGAGGACACACACACACTCGCTGAGCACAGACACACACTCACACAAGTTTCCAAGACTAAATCAAATATTTATCAAATTCAGGGAAAAAAGTTAGGAAGGAATGAAGCATCGCCTCGAATATAAACTCCATGCACTATTTATCAGAGCGAGTGTTCTCTGTCCAACATGTCAGCTCCTTCTCATTTCAACCTAAGGGAGGGCACGTATTATTTATATGCTTTACTCTTCACTCTATATGAACGTCACAAGTCATTTTCGGTGACAACAAACTCCCATTAGGAATGTATGTCAGGTACCTTGAACGTAACCAACCTGTCAGCGATCGGGCGAGCTCTAATGGGATTTCGCTTCCTTGCACTGTGTACACAGACTGTGTAAACAATGTTAAATCAAGTGGAGATGAAAGCCTGATCTTAACTCTTAACATGCTGGAAAGATAATAAAGAAAAGTTAAAGGAGACATATTAGGCTTTTGGTGTTTTTTTTCCTTTCCTTCAGCGTGTTATCGAGGTTCTTGTGCATGTAAAAGGTCTTTCCCACAGAAACCACAGCTCCTGAATCCTTATCAGTAATTCAGCGACTTTCTGACATCACTACATCACCATGTCACACATTCATGCTAGAAGTGAAACTAACTGGAAGCTGAAAACCCAACAGAGCCAACCGGAGGCGGGCTCAGGCATGTGCGAGCTGACCAATCAGGGCAGACTGGGCTCTGGGAGGCTGGCCTTAAAGAGACAGGAGTATCTCAGACAAAGGGAGAGTACATGGCTGCATTTTTGGAGCATCACAGCATGTAAACCCATTCTAGTAGTATCCCAGAATAAGATTACGAACCTGAAAATTGAGAATCACATGTCTCCTTTTACAGCACAGTTGATTTAGCAAATCAAGAACCCCTCAAGCAAGGAGGGATAAACATGAATTCATTGGCACGTGGCCATCGCAGACCCACGTTACACTGCTCTCTTCCCTTTTTTCCCTCCCACCCTCCCCTTACTCCACTTGCCTGCCCCTTAAGTGTATCTCATTTTAGCATCGGCTATCTGTAAGCCAAGAGCTGCTGTCACCAGATCCCCTCAGTCCCGCAGAGTTCTCAGGAATGGCATGTGTTCCCAATTGGCAGCTTAACGGACGCTGGCCCACACAACTACAAAACCGACCCAGGAGGCCAAGGTGGGTGAGCTACAGGTTGAGGCTTGTAGCTTATCAACTGCACCGTGAAGTTAAAGGGATTCACAGTTCCACAACAGAAGAAAACGGTACATCTCGGAGGCTGCTGGCTCAAAACAGGTGCACACAGGTGACACTGCTTCTGTTTTTCAACAACCCCCACGATCACGCCTTTCCAGCACTTCTGCACACAGATAATGTCAATGCTGCTCCTCGGGTTTCAGAGGAAAGCGGTACAGAGGGAGAAACTTCTTGGCAGTGACGGCAGCCTCAACTCTCCCAGCTATGCCAGCCATCAACAGCATCTATGCGCGGTGTATATGCGGTTGTGGCTCTGTGTGTATGTGTCTGTAATAAATGTTTAAGTGTATGACAAGCGTGCCTACAGCATACCGGCCGTGCATGCATGTGAAAGCATGTTTTAATATCCCCGCACTTGCAGATACACCCATGTTCATTCACATTTTTTTCCCCATGGCGCTCAGAGCGTGATTTGAAAAACAATTTATAGCTTTGGCTCCGTGAGTGTGTGCAGAATGTCACTAGGAGTGGCCACATTGAGAGGGAATACACAGTAAAAGGTCAAGGTGAGCGAGAGCGAGAGTAGGAGCATGAAACTGAATCGTCACTGTTACTCTGCCTAATTTCTCATTTCGTTTTTCTTTTTCCTTTTCCTCTCGGTGATACACCCAGAAAACATCCTTTTTTGTTTAGCTGAGTCACCCCCACATTTGTTTATCCTCCTCCTTAACCCACTTCCTGCGAGAACCTCTCCTTTCATTGCTCTTTGTCCTGTCGTTGTCCACTGTGCTGTTCTGTGTTGATTCATTTATCGCACAATGTCTCCACCCCACTTGCACTCATTGAGCAATAATTCAATTTCTCCATCCTTCTCTTGCCCTCTGTGTTCACTCGCTGTGCTTCGCCCTCTGAGCGAACACTGTGCTGTTCTGTTTGTTCTGTCCACAACCTTTCAATTAGAGTTCAGCTTATTATAGCTGATGAAACGTTGTGTTGTCTTACATCAGTGAAAATCACGCGTGAAGGGTGACAAAGCTGATTAACACAGTTGCCAGATATAATATTAGTTTTGCATCCTCAGAACGACAGGACTTGGTCTTCTGTTTGGCAACTTTATTGTCCCTGGTACAGCAAGTTTTTTTGTAACGCTTTGCTGAAGCGGCGACCGCATGCCGACCACACATACACATTACAGAAAACGAAACACGACAACAAAACACACAGCACAGCCTGTTGACGTATTGTTGCTCCACTGCATCATACTCTGTCTAACCAATGAACTAAGGCAAATACAATTTTTATTATTCTTTTGTAGAAGCCTTATTTACTCTTAGTCTCCATATAGTGAATATTTCCAGGTTGCAACCTTAGCAGTTAATGTTCCTGCAAACCAAGGTTGACGTTTGCTCAAAGTGCTTCACAGTAAGACATTTAAAACAAAACATAATACAAAAACATATATAAGTGCATGAAAATTGAATATGCCAGGATCATAGAAGTAGTTAAACATGTAACATTAAGGAAAATGCCTGTCTGAACAAGAAGAAGGAGCTGAAACAGTACTTGCATATGTAGCCTAATGTAACCGGGCAGGTTTCCACAGTCTTGGGGAATAGCAGCTAAAAGCAGCTTCCCCAGTGATTTTGTTGGCGCACTTCAGGAACAAATGAAACACCAGCATCAGATGACCTAAGAGCTCTCGCCGTATGCCATTATGCAATTCTGCGTGATGAGTACTTTTGGTACTTTATGTAATTTATACAAACTTTTTTACGTAAGTATAAAATTAAATGGGTTCATTTTACTTGTAATAGAGTATTTCTACACTGTGTTTGTCGCTACTTAAACACAAGATCCGAGCGCACTGACTTTAGCGTTTTACCTCGAATCACCTCCGGCATAAATGGCTGTTGCACTGCTGTCGGGCTCTCTCTCTCTTTCTCTCCATCACTTGGCAGGGCAGGAGGAAAAGGCCAGTTACAAAGGCGGACAGAGCAAAGCAGCACAGGCCAAATATAACTCCGAGTTCTGGGAGTGAAAATGTAGTGAGAGCAAGAAGCTATTTCTTAGAGAGAGAGACGGTTACAGTAGGCTTCAAACCTTCCTCATCTCTCATGTGTCATTCCCGCACCTTGTATCGATTCTTCACTTCCACTTTAGGAATGTGTCTCCATCTCTTTTTACGTGCATTCAGTGGTTTATATATACTTTTTGTGAGACATTCTGGTTAAAATACTTTTTATAGCCTTGAGGAGAGCCATGTAGTAATGCAGCTGAGGGATTCCACCTACCCCCACCCACATCCTCAGCCGTCTTTGTCCTGCAGACACTGGCACGGCCAGGCAGAAACACAGATATGCGCACTCACACGCATACGCCGACACACATACATACACAGAGGTAACCCAGTAATTAGGGGTACTGTAATTGTGACTTAGCATTGTAAACTGGCGGGCCAGTGTTGCCAGGGAAGGTTTGTTGACTGTAGGATTATGACAGGGAACTTAAATGGTATGTGTTTATCTACATTCTGCAGTGGTGAGAGCTGCCGTTTAAAATATCCTCCAGGTTTCTCCGTAATGGAGCTGGCTCGGGCTGTAAAGTTCAGTGGTTATCATCATCATCATCGCTGTAACTGCCATCCTCTCTGGTGTGTTACTGCCTCAGTAGGAGGATGTTGGACATAAATATTAAATTATGTGATGCACATGAGCTCCTTTTGATTGTGTAATGTTTGCTTGTGTTTCATCCGTGTAGCCTCAGCTTCTGTCTACAGTAATGGCAGGTTATATGCGGAAAGTGCAAATCCTCGTAGGACCAATACAAAAAATACTCAGGGACGTGACAAGTCAAGACAACATAATGGGGACTCAGGGGTAACCATTAAAGTTTAGGGTGGTAGTCTTGGTTTTTGGTTGAGGTGTACGGTAAGGATTTGGGTTTGGCATGTAGTGGATTTTGAATATCTTTAAGATTAGTTTTAGATGAAATTAATGCTCGGAAGGCAAACGTGTTGTACGCACATAACAATATAATAGAGTGTGAAGTGAATTGCAGCCAATTTGACAACAGAGAAACCACAACCAAGGTAGTTCACAAAGTTTAGCTGCTGTTAAACAGTTACTGCTTGCTTGTTAAGCCATGCTGCTAAGGATGGCGGTACTGTTGGCTGACTTGTGTTCAGCCCCAGATTGCCAGGAGCCAAACCTGACAAGAAAACCATCTTTCTAGTGTATTCCCAGTTGTCACATTTGCAGCCGTTGCTTCTGCCGTGAGCAGCAATTTTTGGTGACCCCTGCAATCACTTAATCGGCTGTGATCAATCAGATCTACCAGTCAACTACTCTGGCATGTAGCGGCATGGCAGGGGGTGATTTTTAACATTCAGCACTCGTATAGACAACAATCAATATCCTCAAAAAGTTCCTCCCTGATGACCATTTTTACAGGAAACATTTAGATACATGGAAGCAAATAATACCCCACCTGTTATTTCATGAGGACTTTAAATAAACACCACTGCCAATGAAAATCTGACCTGCTGTGAATCATGCTAATGTTCCCGGACAAGGAAATCAATTTGTTTATATCTTGTTCGCCAACTTCCTTCCGCACTCTACGACTCTCTCCCAGAAGTACAAGCAACAGGTGACCAAATAAAACATTTCCTGGAATAAATTTACACATCGCTCTGGGTTTAAACATTGTTGGAAATTTTTAGAATAACTTAAGAACACAACTCAACATTAACAAAGTCTAGTTGTTCTAGATATTTTAATACAGTCATGAGTCATGTTAGTAGGTGGCAGCTCTTACAGCTTCACTGGAGTCCAGTGCCAGACCAACTTCCTCATATTTAGCTGAATATTGTTTTCAAGATTATACTTGGAAGTGCTCCCAGAACCTGGGTGGTAGACTAAAACTTTTTATAGGTCACAAAGACTTTCTTTATATTGTGCATGGAATTAATTTAAGGTACCTCCTTTCAATTGAGAACATGTCAAATAGCTACAAAACAAAAAATGTGGTGATTTCATCTATAATCTTTTTTATAAGCTTTCACAGCCTTCATCTCTGCACCTTAAACTTGACATTAAACATAACGGTTGTCTTTATTTATAAAATTTTGAGGTAAAAACATTTTTGCCATGGCTGCTTAATGTCAGACATTACATTTCCCGTCTCCAGCTTGATAAAAGTTGGTAAACTGTGTAAATTCCAGGGACAATGATGGAAATGAATCCAAGACTTTATCATCTTCTGCCTGACAAAGTCTGATGTGTTGTATTTTTAACAATAATATTACAAAGTTGGCAATAAACCCAAACCAGAGTCCCCTGGTGAAAAAAAGGTGTATGTGATGCAGTGTCCTCTTATGTGACAAAAACAAGTGTGTGTGTGTGAGAGAGAGAGAGAGAGAGAGAGAGAGAGAGAAGAGTGTTTGTGCGTGTGTGTGTGTGTGTGTGTGTGTGTGTGACAGACTGAGAGACAGGTGGTTGTGATGACAGTCAAATATTTGACACTGGCTAATTACAAAGGTAGTCTTGTGACTTTATGTGGTGATATTTTCCATGGGTGTTGAAAACAAACACTCCTGTTCTAACCAGCCACTTGTTCTTAAACACCTGAACGTACACGTACTGTAAGTATATGTGCATGTGTATAGTGACCATGTGCAATATCAAACCCCAAAAGTTGCCATTTGTTGGCTTGTACCATAGTTAGCTTGGAGCTAATTTACATCTGCTGTGTATGTGTGTATCTGTGTATACACAGCAAGCAGACCAGAACAGCAGGAAACTCAGCATCAGATAAAAATGAATCCATCATGTTTCTTTTTATCCCACAACCCGGTTTTGAAATTCCCACACAAAACCACAATAAATCCTTCCACAACAATATTTCCATTCATGTCACCCCAAGAAACATTCGAGATAGTCAGAACATTTCCGAGCTTTTATTCTCTTTTTTGTGGCATTCTCAAACTCAAATTCCCATGTCCCAAATTTCCATATTGTTCACATGAGTGGCAGATCAGCAGATTTTTTTCCTTTCCCGCCCCGCTCTGAAATAAACAAAGGCTGCTTTTCACGACTTCAAAGTGCTGGAGGGGGTGAGAATGGGCTGCTGGGTGGCATACAATATCAAGGTGAGAGATTAGGGCTTATCGGAGATTTCCTTTGAGGAAAAAATTTTTGGACTGAACAGCAACCATTGGATGTGGAAGGTGTCCATGTATTGCAACGGGGTCGGAGGGTCAACCGCAGGTGATTTATGGACTCCTCAGATGAAGACTGTGATCCACACATGCTGTCCTCCAGTTCTCTAAATCTCTACCTTTCATTTTCCTCTGCCGCTGGTTCCCCCTTTGTGTGCTTGACCTAATGTACCCTCTGACCAGAAAAGGCCAGATTACAGCAGAGTGTTGACTTTCCAGGAAACAATCATTTCACACGCCGCCGTACACGTTTGTCCCCCCGCAGCTTTTGCTGCAGCGTGGCAGAGGGAGAAGGAAGACGGAACGATCAAAAAAACAGCGTTATTGCTGCGTAGTGGATTGGGTTTCCAGTGTGAATCATGAGTGCAGCGCATTGGCGACAAGGTCAGCTAAAAGAGACGTGACTCCAGATGCCATTCATTCATGAGGGCTCAGGGCTTTTAGCCAGCGGATGTGTGGCAGTGCGGTTCCGAGGGGAAAGCACCTGAGTTATTGGGGATCAGATGCCCCGTCATGGGTCAGGCAATACCCTACCGCCCCCCAGTGGTCATGGGGCAAATACAAATGAACTTCAAGGTCATATAAATGTTTGCTACCCGTCGAATGTGTATGATCAAACAAACAAAATATACTTCTTTAAAAAGTTTTATCATAACCTTAACTCTGACCTAAAACAAACAAAATATACTTTATATAAACAAGTTTTATTCTAACCCTGACCCTGACCCCAAAAAATACAAAATATACATTATTTAGAAAACTTTTATCGCAATCCTAACTGTGACCCAAAACAAACAAAATTTATATTATATACAAAGTTTTGTTGTCACAGTAACCTTAAGAAACTTAAGGTGTTGTATCTCTTACATAACCTGGCCTATCATTGTTGATTTGATCTGACGTTGCAGGATGTAATTGAATCGGCGTTCCAGAGTGCAATGGTCTTGATTAAGTGTTACAATGTTGCAAATTACTCATCCTTGTGCTCCCACTTCTTCCGGCAAGGAGCAGTCAATAAAATAAGAATGAAAGGCCGCGAGATAAAGCAAATCTGACTGCGTACCTGTCAGATACAGCGTAACCATGAGTCATTTACAACGCCGTGCGTGACAACATTCACATATAACTGTGACTTGACCCAAAAAACTCCACTGTGCCACAGAGTGGGGACTTTTTGCGTCACACTTTTGACAAGTAGATCTTTTCTTCGCCGCGCACAAAGCTTCAACTGTGCTCATAATGGAGTGAAAGAACAGCTGCTCACATGTCAGCTCCAAGACTGTGAACCGCGCTGTCTGCTGAAAAAGGCCCAGGTGGCAGCAAAGGTCCCAGTGTGGATGTGAGCTCCGTGCCACAGGTGGGCTCCCCTGGTGCAGGTGCACATCAGTCCCAGAAGTGCCAGAAGGACTCTGGTCGGGCTGTGCCAGTACAGCAGGTGCTTTCTGCACCCTGAACTCTGTTTCTCATCAACAGTACAAGTGAGTGATTATGTCACAGATTGTAGATTTCAGGCTGCAACAAATTCTTCTTTCAACATCTGTCTCTTTACTCTCCGAACGCTGAAACTCAAAGACATCACTCTTCCAATACATATATCCATATAGACTTACACAACAGGCGACTGAGTAATACACACACACACACACACACACACACACACACACACACACACGTTCAGACCAGGTCCATTAGACTAAACTGTGCCCAGTCCCCAGAGTTAATGTTTAGACGCACTATGCCTGCTGAGATATAAGCAGCAGGCGGCGGGGACGCTGGGCTGAAGGTCAGCCCTACATGTGCTGTTTGATCTTTTCCAGCCAACAGCGAGCCAAATGACATGGATTTAAGAACCTTGGGGGTGGGAGAGGAGGAGGGGGGGCACACAATCACCTCAGGAGAAGTAGGTCGACGAGAGAGGTGGAAAGCGAGCGAGACAGAGGGAGGCTGACTGGTAGACAGAGAGCATGAATGCGTTCAAAAAAGAGGATATTGAAGATTTTCGTATTCAAAGTTAAAGGTTTGCAAAATGAAATGGAGTTTGTAGCTCCTTCATGCTATACAGACAGAGCATACAGTGTTTTAGGCTTTAAACATATTAACACACACACTCAATTAGTATTTATGTGCAGGTTTTTTAATCGCGAGTAAACCTGCAAAAAAAAGGGCAGTTGACCATTTTCCCACTGCCAGTAGATGGGTTTGCCTTTCGCCTTTTTCGAGCGCACTAACACTTGGCCCAGTCGCTCCGTACCGTGCCGGGACCGATTGTCCCAGATTGTCCATTGTCTCACGCTCACATCGCTCCAGCCACAACCGGACCTGAGCACAGTTACCTTGTTTACATACGTCATCAGGTCTTAGCGTGGTGGCAGCTCAATGGAGAACAACATGGAGAACATTACTTTACTGACTTTTTTTAGGCTTATTTTGTGTCGTTTTGGTCAAACACGGCTCTCTAATGTTCCTGGATTAATTGATTATACAAGGCGGCATAATAAGCATACCCATGCTTGTGCTCGTGCATGAGCAACCGTACGATGCCGAAGCACACCTCGTCCAACCATTCCAGGGCCAAGAAAGGGTACCATGCTTGAGCACGGTACGGTGCACTCACACTAGTCAAAGCCTTCAGTCCAACACAATTTGAAGAAAGTCTAGAAGAGCCTAGCGATGAAATTATTTTATCTCTACTCTTGTTAGCCAGGCACTAAACCAGAAGTTAGCTGGCTTGTTCTCGATCCCAGTATTTTTTACATTTGACAAGTTGGGCTGTGTTGGCTTATCTCCAAGGCTGCATCCAGTTTTTAACTGTGTTCACCATATTCCAGTGTTAGCATGCTAATAATTGCACCAGAGAATAATGGGAAAACATTTTGTAGGTATTCTATCCAAAAAAACGCCAAGGATTACCAAAGTTGTGCAGTGTTCGTCGTCTCTGAACCATGACTGTCTGTACAAAATATGAGCATGCTACATGCTAGAAGACTAATGTTGCTTAGCAGTACAAACCATGGTGGTTTCACTGGTGCAAATTAAACTGTCACTGACGAGCTTTGACCCCTGGGAACACCTTTACCTTCAAACAGACAGAGTTAATCACAGTGATACGAACAAATGACAGATCGACTCACAGCCAGGGGAGAGTGATCTCACCAACAAACAAGATGCGAGCGAAGGGATGATGAGTAAAGTCTAAATGCTGACAGACACAAACAAAAATAGCCAAGAAAACCATGACCGACATGACTGGACCGAAGGTTACAAGAAGCATTGTTGACCGATCACATCTCTATTTTTATTGGACACCCCGTACGGGAAACCTTTATGTAGACTTATCTCGTCAGTCATTGTTTCTATAGCATCACGTTGTGTTTTGTTATGGGGGCTTTACCCAAAAATAGATGCGTAATGACCGGCGGCTCAAATGGCGTAACATTACTAAATTGTTGCCGTGTGAATGCATATCGAATATCTGCTGGAAATCTGTCAAGTTTCTATTAGTGTGACCCTTGTGATACAGACACACACACACACACACACACACACAGTAACACACACACACAGGCATACCGGCAAAAACACACTTGCCAAAGAACTCCACCTGCTCTTTCCAGTCCTTTCCAACCATTCTCCTCGCAGGCGGTATGGGCCAAATCCTGCTGCTGTGTCGGCTGTGCTCTGCTCCAGCCAGTGAGAGAGAAGACAGGGTTTTGTTCTGTTGCCCAGATTAGGCTTCGGGATCTGACATGGAAACCTCAGGCAGAGACTACGGTGGAACAGAGGAATACAGTGAGGGAATGGGGTGACCACACACACACACACCATCCCACAGATGTACAGTATGTCGGCAAGGAAGGAAAATGTGGTCACGGCGCGCCTCGGGATCGAGGATTTAGAGGATTTGTGTGCACAGGAGAAGAGAAAGTGAAACGCCGAGAAGAGAGAGCAAATAACCAGGTTGTGTGTGTGAATGTGCAGCGTTAAAGGCACAGAATGAGACCATGACAGTGTGTGTGTGTGTGTGTGTGGTCAAAGTGTCCGTCCGAGTGTGTGTGAGAGAGAAAGAGAGAGCAGTACTGGCTGCAGCCTCTGACTTTGACCCACACAAGCTGCCAGTAAGCAGGCAGCTGACAGCCTGGCCAGATGCCATGTGAACCCAACGCCTCGGCAACGTGCAGCCTGCCTCGTACAGGAAACAGTAACCCGGGGTGTCTGTGTTACTGAGTCAACAGCAGCCACTGGTGGACAAATCCAGACATTCATTCATAAAAATCTCGACCACAGAAGTGTTTCATAAGACGTTTAGCGGTTAGCTGCTGGTTCAGAAAAAGATTTTTTGCACTGACATCACGGAGGATTCAATCAGTGATACCGAGACGTTACACACTTTTGCCATCATGCACACAAATTTCCAGTCCCCGGGTTACACATGTCTCGCTGATGCGACAGCAGATAAATATGCACACATCCTCGCTCCAGCTGAAATAACAGCGTCTCCTTACAGCCAGCAGGACATCCTCTGCTGTAACAGTCCTATAGGGCAGAACAGGACAGAACAACCTCCACCAGCAGGTGTCTGAACCCGAATCAATTTAATGATCACACAGCGATTCTGCGACGAGCAGCACACCGCCCTTTGCTTTATGGGTCCACAGTCCAAGTTAATAGAAAAGTGTGTAATGTGAGCCATTGGGGTCGGAGGATGGGTGTCATCCTAAGTGTCATACAGTGCATAAAGTAATATTTTACTTATTTCACTACTTTTTAGTCACTCTCAACAAAATGCATAAATAATCTATATAGAACAATTAAACAACCTGTTTAAATGAACAAATGGCAGTGGACACAGGGATGAGCAGGCAGACAAAAGATCAAAGTCTGATAAATTATGAGATAGGAATAAATATTATTGGCTTGGTCATGTGACACACAACAGACCTATACCTCCTGTAATGTAGCCTATAATGACAAGAAGGAATGCATGTCCATATGTCATTAAAGAATGTAAATTAGTAAAGTGCACTCAGAGGATGAGGCTTCATCATCAGGCTCATTTCAGTCACAAAGAGACCAAACACAGAACTTATAGGCTCGGCTGTATCAAACAAACCTATATAAATATAGCCTATATTAATATGGTCATGTTGGTGCGGATGAGTTCTTAAAAAAACGATAAGCACTTCACTACAGTCGTTTGTAGACATGGACTGTAGTGTGTTACGTGACATAACTACAGTAATATAGCACTGAAATATCATGATTAATGGTAAGTAATTAGTTAATTAACTCTGTTACCGCTAAAATAAATATATGACTGTAACGCAACACTGGGTGTGACTAAAAAGCTTCATAATAAAGTGCTGTGGTGCCGCAGAAATGCCAACAAATCTTCTTCTCAACGTGTAAAAAATTACGATTGTTTGAAAAACACTCCAACAAATGTTACATCCTCATGATATTAATTGTTTTTTTCTGGAGGAACGAAGAGATTGTAATGTTAAATGATCATTAATCATGAATCAGTCACACTAAATGAAACCATATGATCATCACTATGTTGTTTCTGCTGTTCGCGATCCCTGCTGCAAATTCACTAGAAGGACTACAGAATTATTTCAGGGGTGTACACAGTTTGTGTTAATGTATATGATTTCATATATGTATGTTTTATGTTTTATGCAACCCTGTGTTGTATAATGACAAATAAATGACCTTGATACTTTCATGAAATCTGTTCAAATCTTAATATGATTTTTTTTTTTTTACTATGTAATGCAGCCCAATGTTTTACCATACTAAAAGTTAAAATGCCATCTTCTATTGGAATCTAATTAATTGCATTGTTTTCTCATCTACACAAATAAGGAAATAACATCTAATCATAATGGAGGGGAAAAACAGTAACATCGGATAAACTAGTTGTGCTAAGTTAGCCTAGCTAGCATAGCTTAGCAGAGTGGCAGTAACTGTTGTCTCTGCAGCCTTTGCTCAGGAAGGATTGACTTGATTTGATGTGATCAAGCTAACGTAAGTCCACATAGGGCCCCATGTTAAGCAGTCCCATGTTTTACCACATAAAAGTTAGAGAGTTACAGTGCTATAGAAATGTGTAATTGGGGGGAAAACAGCATTTAAAATTTGCTACCACTAGAAAACAGAGGTAGTAAAAAACAAACTGAGACTGCTATGCTAGCTAGTTGGACAGTTGTAGCTAAATCAATGTTAGCATTAAAAAAAGCTCCAAAAATATAGTATTTGTGTTTTCTGCCCCACACAAATATGTCAATATCTATATCTTTTTATGATGAAGAAAATATCTGACAAACTAATCCTGCTAAAATGTAAAGCTTAGCGGAGTAGCAGTACCTGTCGTCTCTGCACCCTCTGACCCATTTGATGTGGTTTCACACTCCTTCCAATCACGTAATAAATGTATTTGATCATATAGTAATTTGATTAAACTGGCTCATTAAGCCAAATGGACAAGAAGCTCAAGAAACTAGACCACACCTTGTAGCATCTTTCCTAATCTTTAGATTTTATTAATACGGAGTGCAGTGCATAAGCTCACGCAAAGGCTCTGTCAATGGTTAATAACCTAACAAGGCGAAAAAAAGAAAAAGAGGGGGTTTTCCACCTCAGGTATCCATTACACGATTTGGCTAAGTCTTGGTGAATCATGGGAGGATATGAAGGATAATGGTATTTAATTGAAAGCTTGGATGGCTTTGTGGCTCAGACAGGAAGATAGCATTACGGTGGGATGGGATAAGCATGCACACAATACCTTTTGTGCTTCGACTCAGAACCGGTTACGGTGATATCATGAGTCCACAACCAGCACAGGGAGCACTGGAGGGAGTGATGATGTCAGCAGGATGAGCTGAGGAGCACGTTGCCAGTGTCTGTCGCCTCTGCAGCGCCGGAAACTGTGCTGCTGACACTCTCACAGATGTCGAGACTCAAACGTGTCTGCTTTATAGGACATTTTCCGAGCAAACTGCAGCTTTATCTGACCGTGCACAAACAGGGATGTAAATGTTACACACCAAGGCAGACACAGAGGAGACGCAGCTCGATGACTTTTCTATATCTGTGGCAGCACCGCAGAGGGTTTCGAGCGTGTGGGGCCCCCTTTGAGACCATGCATACATCCTGACCTATATGCAAAGTCCTGTGCGCATCCGGTCATGACTGTTCACTGTGCCCCCCCTTTCCACCCCTCTGTGTACATCTGGGTTGGATTGGCGAGGCGCGAGGCAGAGAGTGTGACTAGCAGCGTGACAACAAACGCGTGTGTTGGCGGAAGGAGGGGGGATCAAACCCCTGATTTGAATCAGGGTTGCTGGAGTTGGGTTGGAGGTGGGGGGGGGGGGGGGGCCACAAAGACGAGAGTGGCAACTGCGCCTCTGCAGCTGTGGGCCTACGTGAGCATCGGCAGGAACGCTCTCGCTCCTCATCTCAACCCCCTCCCTCACCCATTCCCTCAGTGTCTCTCATCTCTCGCGCTCTCCCTTTTGCTTCGCTCATTTGGAGCTCCTAATAGACCTCTAACAGCACCGGCCCCCTCCTCCTCCTCCTCCTTTTGCTCAAATCTGTCTCGCACTGTCCTCTCTTTCATAACTCCCTCACTTTCTCTAACCACGTGATGTTCCCCGAATGGCGAGGACCTTGACAGTGAGAGATGTGTCTTGTCCGGCCAGTCAAAGGATATCTGAGACGACTGAAAAGGAAAGAAAGGAAGCCAAAGATCCGCTTTCTCACACAGACAGACAGACAGACAGACACACACACACACACATATCTGTCCTGAAATGACCTAGAAGGGGTGTGTGTGTGTGTGTATGTGTGTGTGTGTATAAGCAAGGCAAGTTTACCCAGTCATACATACGCACATGCGGTAGAATGCCAATGCACACACCCATGTGACTACTCCAGTATCTTGAGACTGTGTGCAAACACGGGGCTTTGAGTCCAAGGTCAGAGGTGATACTACACAGCACAAGAATTAGAAGAACGAGATGAGGAGGAGGAGGAGGAGGAGGAGAGAAGATGAGGAGGCAGAATGAATACAATTTAGATTAACATGATGATGGATAAAGAGAGGGGAGATGAGAGGAGTGAAGGACAAAACCAAGGTATAAAAAGATAATCTTATTGTTGTGCACGCCAGAAGAGAGTGAATCATAACAGAGAGATAAAGCACTGAGCCGAATGGGCTGATCGTCCTTGTGCTCCTCAGCAGGTGCATATTTTGGCAGTGGATGTGGCCGGTGGTGCTGGTGGTGCTGGTGGTGCCACGTCGGTGCAGCCTGAAGAGCAGCGCTGACCTCTGCTGGCTCAGTGTGGGTGTGTGCCTGTGGATCATGCCAGCTAAGTGTTTCGGTTCTTTACCCAGTGTGTGTACAAAAACATGATGTGTCTTTGCCTGAAAAATACATAATCAGACCCTCCTCAAATGTAAAAGTAAAGCAGATTTCATTGTCATCTCTATTAAAATACAGTAAACCCAAAAGTTACTCATGATCAAAAGTGAAATGTTCAGAGCACTTTACTTAAACCTTCAACATAACGTGGTAATTAGCGAGGATAGTGACACTGTAAACAGGGCTATAGGGAACATTTGGTAACTGGTTATTATGCGTCCAAAAAATCTCAACACCACTCTCAGCTGAGACTTCCTTAGCAATCAGGAAGTGAGACCTGTGAGTGAATAACAGTGTAGTTCAATTTTAGAAATGCATGAACCTGAAAAGCTCATATAAGCTGAAGTGAAACCATGTCGGGCAAGTCCCAGTGAGCTGAGAAGTGAACTGTGTGAGCCTCGACTGTCTCCAACGTAGACTCGGGGTGCTTCAGCGGCGGCTTTTTAGAAAAGAAGGAATACTACACCTCCCTTTTAGATAGACAAGGCGGCACATTGCAGCCTTTACCTTGCTGCAAATATTCCACCTTGTCTATCTAAAAGGGGCTTCTGTTGCCACATTTTTGGGCTAAGGCCACTTCTGGCAGACACGTGTAATAATTACAGCTTGTCCTGTAGCGTCACAGTGCTGCTCCACTTACATTTATGTCTGTGCGTCACCCACTTCTACAGTTTTTCATTTGATTTTTCATCTTTATTTTATCACTTTTACTAATCTTAATCTATTTGCTTCTATTTTCTCTCATGTGATGTCTTTCTTACCATCTTTACTGATTCCATTCTCTCATTTATTTCTTTATCTACATTTCTTCTGTGATTTTGCCTGTTTAATCACTTTGATTCCTTTCACTTGTTTTTCCTCAGGCTTCCTTTGTCTGTCTCGACTGTCCAGTGCTTGTTCTGCAATATTGTCTGCCTGAATTTCCTGCACGTGCTCGTCTGTGAAAAGACTCTGTCAACTCTCTCTCTGTCGCGCTATATGATTAAAGTTTTGTTTTTGATTAAAATGAAACACAAACATTTGTTTTTGGATTGAAAAGTGGGACTGAAATTATTTATTTCAGTGAGGACAAAAAAACTAAAGCACGATTCACTGAATCATTTCGTATAAAAACAAGGATTGGTCAGTTGCAGTTTGTAAACACAATATTCAAAGGCAGCACCTCCTCCGGACTTTTAATCACACACATTCATAACAATTATTCTTGGCAAAACATCTGGATCTTGAAAAACTAATACAATTACCCTTTAATAAAAGCACACTTTGACTTCATACCATAGCATGGCAGCATTATCATCCTTCCTTGTGCTTTTTTGGAACAGATTAAGACTTTCCTGCTTACTTGTAAAGAAATATTTCAATAAGAGAAGTGAAAGCTGAGCAGTAGAGCTCAAGTGTTGATAAATCTTTCAGCTTCTGCGATCAAAACTGAAATTTCAAAATCAATCATCAGCTGTCACACGCTGTGAAGCACAGAAACACTTTATATGAGTCCCAAATCATCGCTTTTCTGTTTCTGAACCCCTTCACTTGATTAATATTGAGGCTACAAGTGCAGAATTTCAGAGAGATTCAAATTGGTGACAAACAGCTGTCCCTGAGTTTCTTTTAAGAAAAACTTATGTAAGAGCTATTCATCAGCACTTCATGGTTAAGTAAGATCCTTCGAGCTTTTGATCGTCTTGTACGTTATCACTTCATGACGAGCCACCTCACTGAGGACGATCGGAGTTCAATCAGCGGGCGGTCAGAGGAAAACACGAGGAATGGCGTTTTCTTGGTCCTCGTAGGCAGATTGCTGGAACTCAGAACCTCTATAGAACTGACGCAGGTTCCGTTTGGCTGGTGCGGAGACGTACCACATGACGACGCCAGTGGGGTTCACTGACACCACAAAGTCAGTGGTGTCCTTCAGCGTCATGGTCTTATCAGTGAAGACGTCAAAGATCTGAAGAAGAAGGAGAAGAAGAAGAAGAAGCAGAAGAACAAGTGAGGATTCTCCCTCCATGGTTATGCATTTCTGGTTAGCAAATTTCAAAATCAAGCAGGTATCATGAATGTCAGCATGTATTATAGTTACAAGAAACACTATGAGATGAGATGTGATCAAACTGCTGAGGTAATGATCTGGTATATCTCTGTAATCAAGTTGTTAAAGGTCGTATTGATAAAAAGTTTATGTAGACAAAACCATTTTTATAATAATACATCTACGGAGGTTTTAGAAAGGTGCAGATGATTAAAAGTAAAAAATTATCTCTCTTCCTTAAAAACAATTTATGATTGTGAATTAATATTTATAATATATAATAAATATATAATAATTTTTTTAATGTTTGTTTGAAAATATTTTTTTTAGTTTATGTATGTGTAAGAACTCAGACGGTGGCTAAAGTTAGCTTCACTTGCCAGTTAGCTTTTGCAACGTTGGCTAACTTTTGGTAACTAAAATTACCAATGGTAGCTAGCATTAGTGTCGTTAGCTAGGGCACAAACTAGCAAGCACCTCAGGGGTGGATGAGTTCAAACAACAGTGGTGGTGTAACGTGAATGCACTCGAAGATGGGTTGCCTAGTTCAGTGGCTGAATGTTTGCAATAACACCTTCAAGTAGGTCAGCAAGAGTGATGTTGGCACCATGTAAATATTTAACCGCAGGGCTGTCAGAGACAGCGGTGGAAACAGAGAATATAAGAAGTGCTATTTGTAACGGCAAAGGTAGACTGAAGAGGAGTCACAGCCTGAGGCAAAGTGACATTAAGGTAGTGATTAAAAAGAATAATGCTATTTATTCATGATCTACATGTTGATGGACAGATAATAGACCCCAGATGATAGGAGGGCTCGACTCTACATCACCAACAACAACGGTCAGAGCTCTCCATGTAAAATAATAATCAAGCCAAGGCATTATCTAGACAGAAAGACTGTTAAACAGGATTTTATGTTCGCCGTTATCACATGCTTTTAAGAGGTTACCAGGGAGAAACCTCTCGCCATGAATTACTGAAACTGCAGCTCATGTTGTAGCCCGTCTGAGGCTGCAGTGAAGTCAAAGTGGTGTAACGTGATCTGAGCACGATTCAAGTCTGCTACTATTTTTAGGCAGACGGTCATAATATGGATAATCAAAAGAGTATTTAGAGTGAGATGACCAGGAAAGTACCGAAGAAACCCCACTCACCTGAGACAATTATATTGTTTGGAAAAAAGGCGTGGGCCTATCGGGTTTGTGTGTATTCCATCATGTTCAGTGCAGTGAAATCATCAACAGTTCGAAGGCCAAAGGCAGGAGAGTATAATTTGATCCAGATGTGCAATTAGCCTACAGGGCTGAATTAATTCTGTCCATATCGACGAGAGAGGATCGACCAGACGTGATTCATGGTCTGCCTGAATCTAGAAGACTTTTAAAAATGCATACCTTGTAGCTGCCGAAGGTGTAGTTGAGTTTGCCGAGGTTAGTCTGGTAGCGGTAGGGCATGTCGTTACGCCGGCTGAAGAACACCAGGGCACTGGCGTTTTTCAACAGGGGGCGCCAGAACACTTCAATGCCGGTTTTCTCCTGCGAGAGATGCAGGAGAAAATGTGAATGACGCATACAATAAAAAAAAAAGAATCAAAAGTTAATCTCAAGCATCTGCAAGGAGCTGCCGAGTGTTTCACCTTCACGATGCGTCTTCCCTGGATGCCCATGGGGTCTTGGTTGATGCTGATGGCCATCTTGTTCTGCAGGATGGTGCGAGCCCCGCTGCTGATGGTGCGCAGGTCGTTGGACATGAATAAAGGAGCAGCCATAATGGCCCACAGTGCCATCTGAGAACGAGACTGGTCCATGCTGAGGCCAAAGTCACCGACGACCAGCTGCGGAGGTCAAAAACCACACAATCAAGGAAGACGAAATGAGACTTTAATATCAAGAGCTAGTAAACATCAACAAAAAAAGAAAGGTTGTTTGTCTGTTTTTCTGCATTCATCAGAATGAGTTCTAGTATGACTTGAAGGTCCTAAAACGTCACCTATGAATGTCTGAATTACATTTTAAAACTTGATAACTGTTCGCTTAACTGTCAGTTATCACGTCTGATCATAAAAACACACTGAAAAGCGCCCTCTTGGATCCCCTACGGTAGATAAGGAATCATAAAAAGGGCCCTCTAGGGTGCTGTGGTACTGGAACATCCTGAGTCCGTCACTGAATCACATACCTATGAAGTTCCAGTCAGGACAAAAAAGGCCTTTGCTTTAACTTGTACCGTACTGACTGACTATATAGTTAATACGGTGTCAGCTACACAGACCATATCAGGGTCATTCCACCTTCCAGGCCCGGCTGCGGGTATCAGGACATCCTGGTTCTCAAAGAACCAGTCAACAATGTTCAGGACGCTGTCCCAAGAGTCCTGGATGTCGCCATAGTTGCGCCACAGGTTGCAGATCTGGCCCAGCAGAGTGTAGTTAACCTGAAAACAAAAAATGAGCTTCACATGGCGAAAAAGTACAAATATAAACTGAACGTAATACACTCAACAGGAAAAGTGTGAGACAGTCATGCTTAAAGCTTCACGTAGACGATATAAACTATACCTTCGGCGGCAGGCCACCCTGGTAGGCGGGCCAGCTGCAGGAGTAGCCGATGGGTCGGCCCGTAGCGTTCAAAGCCTTTGACATGAGAGGGTAACCTGTCAGAAGCACACCAGTCAAACAAGCCCAAATCAGCAACATTTCAACAACCACAATGCAAGTATCACTTCTCCTGTTCTTACCCTTCTCCTGCTCTGTAGCATTAGAATAACAGCCGTCAAATTTGAACATATCCACCTCCCAGTCGGCGAAGGTCTGAGCATCTATCTGGATCTTGTCCAGCGTGGTGCCGGGGTAGCCCCCGCAGGTGTGTGTACCCATGTCCCCGTAGATCCCCAGCTTGAGGCCCCTGTCGTGCATGTAGCGCGCCAGTTTATGGATGCCTCCTGGGAACCTGAAGAAGAGAGAGGGCAAAAATATGATTTTTTTGTATACAGTATATTTACTCAAGTGGTGAAGGTCTGGGTCTGAAAAGCCCGTGTTCATCACTCTTCACTTCCACCTTCCAGGGACCTCATATTCATGCTGATGCTGCATATTATTGTACGTACACAGCACACTACCAAAGTCACTGACTCCTGTGTTTTTATTGTCATATGATTGCATGATTGTCACACTGCAACATTTTTATTGACCTGGAGGCTGAGACAACAGCTCTGTGTCAGAGTGGGTGTTTCTACAGCACCATTACCTTTTAGGGTCAGCCTGCAGACGCCCCTTCGCATCTCTCTCCATGGAGGACCAGCAGTCGTCTATGTTCACGTAGACGTATCCGAGCTCCCTCCAGCCGTCCTCTGCGAGCCTGTCAGCCATGTCGATGAACAGATTCTCACTGGAAGAAGACGGACAGAAATGTCTCATTAGAAGGTGTGATAAAGACCCAATGTGAGATTTTGAACATTATATAACAGCAGACAAGTATTTGCTACATGAAGACATAGTGGAGTAATGGCATCCCGACCAGTGAATAAAGTCTCACTTCCCATGTTCATGGTGTGATTCTTCCTTGTGGTAGCCAGGCTGGGGCACGTGAGTTATGTGATACAAGCTACTTATGGGCTCCAACATTGCGCTTCTTGACTAGCAAATAATTAGATGGGTACATAACTTTACAGGCCAGACTAGGCATGATGGATAATGATCTCTGAATGTTGCATGTAGCACTGACGCATATGAGGAACTTGCTAGCAAACTCAGATTTTTAGCTCTGATTTTGGTCTCCACCAACTCCTGGGGGAAATACCTGGTGCTTTAGCACTGTGTTCTAGGGCTGGGTATCACCAGGTACCTTGCGATACGATAGTATCACGATATTTTGCCCACGATAACGATAATATCACGATACAGCGATTCTGTGATAATCGATTTCATCCATGATACATCACGATATCTCTGTCTCTGAAGAAATTCAGAATGTATTGACTGCACTGAATCCATTTCACAGGAATTACAAAACATTGTCAATCAATTTCACATGAATGACAGCCAAGTAAAACAAAGTGTATACTGCACAGTGGCTCTTCTTAACACACACACACTGACCGCAACTTAAATATTATTAAATATCGATATTTGGTGCCAGTGTATCGATAACGTACCTCAAGACGAAATATCACGATATATCGTAGAATCAATATTTTGGTACATCCCTACTGTGTTCACTAGCATGTAGCTAACGGTGCCTGCCAGCTGTTTGGTGCTGACCTTGTGGTGTGCAGCAGGTTAAATGACCCTATGACAGCAGTGAGACTGAAGCAAAACAGTATAGAAATGAGCTGAAACTTGCTATAAATTTCCCCACATGAAGGCCCAGTTTGGAGGGGAGGGGTATAAATGCAGTTACAGCTATAAAAGAATATTCTCTATAAGATATCTCAGTGACTGTTAATCCTAAATGACACTCAGCTTCTGTGAGATGACAGTGTGTAATGCTCATGTCACGCCGGCTTGCCTGATGCAGTTCTTGGGGTCGTTCTCGCAGTTGATGTCGCAGCGGAACCGCTCCCACGCCAGCCAGCCCATTGGAGGGGTCCTCATCACCCCATTGTCGAGGGCCAGGGTGCCCACAGAGAGCGCAGAGGCGAACAGGAGCGCCGCCAGATGCATTCCTGCAGAGGAAAAACCTGTACGTTGAATCAATACTTCGGAGCAGCTTTCTGGGTGATGGCAAGGTTAAAGCCACCCCATGCCTACTATCATTATATACACTGACAGGTATCTCGCACACCTGTGTACACCTCATGAGCCTCACATGACTGGGTGTGTCTGTGACTTGAACAACTGGCCAGGTGACCTCTGCCATTATAGTTTGATAATTGCACCAGCTGACTAAACCCAGTGCTTATTATTACAAGGGGCAAACAGTTCTAACACAATGGAGGAAATAAACAGGCATGACCAGAAAAGCAACATTAACTGTCCTTTTAGTGCAAGACTTAAAAACTGGTACTAAACTGTAGCTTTTCTAATATAAACAGCAGAATAATTAACATGATAAATTAATGTAATTCTAAAATAAAAAGGGAATTCATAAAAGTTTGTTATAGGTGTTAGACAGTCAGTGCTTGCAGGCATATAGCCACGAGACTACATCGTATACAAGGTGGAAAGAAATAAAGTTACTTACTTGAGTTCAGAGGGAGCTTCTGACTGTGCCGAGGAGGAGGAAGGAGGCTCGAGTCTCCTCCGCTCTGCTCTTATTTTCACTTTTATATCAAACCCCGTGACAGTGCCACGCTCGTCCTCCTACTGACTGTAAAACCACAAACCGACGAGCCGTTGTTTGGAGAGATGCGACAGTCACGTGACGGAGCGGCTCAGTCAGCTGACCACAGAACTGGAAGCTCCCATTGGACGAGACGACACGGGCCGCGTCCCATTACGTTTTTTTTTTTGTTTGTTTGGTTTTGCTCGCCTCAGCTTATTTCCTCGAGTTGCCACTTTCATCTACGTTAAAATGATTAAAAAAAAATAATAATAATTAAAAAAAAACTTTAACAAAATTAAAAAGAGATAAAAGCCATGAAAGAAATCAAAGACAATTGATATAAATATTATGAACAAAAACAATTAGGACTTAAAAACTAAGGCAATGAATAATAAGGCTCCTTAAGTAAAAGCCAGGATAAAAAGATATGTCTTAAGATTTTATTGTATATATAAATGTGCAGAGAGGTGCAGTCTCTGAGATCCTCAGGCAGACTTCTCCAGAGACCAGGGCCTACGAGACAAGGAGCCCGGCTGCAGAGGATCTGAGGGACCTGCAGGTACGTATCTTGTAGCATGTAGTGGTTTATAAATAATTTACTAAACAGTTTAAAGGTCATTGATAAGAATATATTTTGTTGCCGGATTGTGAGAAATCCTCCTGCATGACACTTTGCTTCCCCAGGCTAGTTTTGTAATTTGTAAAGAGTCCAGCAGGAGGGGCACTAAGACTAGAAAACATCAAGCTGCACATGCTTTAAACGTGTTCATTATATCCCACCCTGTATTCTGTTTTTATCTAAACTCCAATAATGCTTTAAAATTGTTTTAGAATCGTATGATATATATATGTATATATATATATATATATATATATATATATATATATATATATATATACATATATATATATATATATATATATAATACATACTGTGTTCATAATGATGGCTGGGATTTCTGTTATGTAGCATACAGGGATCAAACTCAGACGCAGATTAAGGACTCATTTCCTTGCATGTATGTATATACTGTATACTATGGGTCGATTCTTTTAGATTCTGATTATGAAAAACTGGGGAGTGGTTGGTTGCTGGTAAAATTAATTCATTTTGATAATTCACTACTTTTACTTTAATGCAGCTTGCAGTCTGCAAAGTAACTACTTATCAAAGTTACGAAGTAAATTTATTGGAGTAAAAGTACAATATTTCCCTCAAAATGTAGTGTGGTAGTGTAACGAAGCAAAAAATGGAAATACACAAGTACAGTGCAAGTAGTTCCAACTTGTAATGAAGCAGAGTGTTATATACATGTACTTCTTTACACTCTATCACTGATAATAATATGATAAGAACAAGAAGAATAGGTCAGCCTTGGGCTGTCACACTGCGTCTCTGATACACATGAATGTTGTTTCTGGTTCTTCCCACTGTGACATCACACAGGAAGAGGCGGAGCCTGCAGCTCGGAGCACAAGCAGCCATGGCAGAAACAGGTCTGGGTAAGATCACTTCAGAAATACACAACACAGAGAGCTAAACTTCATATTTTCAGCATTATATCAGAACCCCTTGCAGCTGTTTTCATGTGTGGAACAGAAGAGTCAGAGTTTCTATCTGAACAGGATCCAACATCTGCAGCCTCGTCACAGAGCTGATGTTGTGATACCTGAGTTGAACCAGAGCACAGACAGAGCGTTTGTGACTGTTTTGGCAGAGTATTATTTCCACTGACAGGAGACTGTAGGCTGTGAGACGGTCTGTGTGAAATGTTTGTTGTTCTTTCGTAGTCCAGACAGACTTCCTGGTTTTGAGTTTCAGCATGGACCCACTCAGGTGGTTTCATTTTCTCCTTAAAGCGACAGCAGCAGTTCAGAGAGTGTGGAAAGACAGTAAGTGGTGGAAGAAATACTCAGATGCTTTCCTCGAGTTAAAGTGTCAATACCACAAGATAAAAGTGCTTAATTACAAGTCAAACACTTGCTTTCAAAATAAAGCTAATGAAGGTAAAGATTTATTATGCAAATATACTTCAAAACCAGACATAAAGGTAACATGCAGATGACATCTGTGAATCTTAAACTGTAGAACTGCATATATTATTGATTTATTATCAACACCTATAACATATAAGCAGCAGTTTAATGTGTCAGGTGGAGATGGAGCTCAGTAGAATATGAAGAAGCACAAATTGAAAATAGAATTTTATTTTCTACTTTACTTTATAATAATAATAATAATAATAATAATAATGACAACAACATTTGTAGCACTTAACAAAAACAGTGATCACAAAGAGCTTTAACAAAAAGGGATGTCAGAAGGAAATAGAATAGTTCAACTGAAAAAACTGTGAACATTTTGATAAAATAGTAATAAAGAACAAAAAAAGTTCACATTATTTAAAATAAAATTATACTGTGGAACAAGCTCACTGTCCAGACACTGTCCTACATTTCCCACAGTGCACCTCTGTATTTGTTGTCACACTTCTGGTGCTTACACATCTGAGGAAAGCCCATATTTTCTGACGCCATGCCACAGTTTGTAACACAGGATTTTTGATAAATGCAGAGGAGCCATCTCTCACCCCAATCTTTCTATTGTCAACTTGCAAATAAGGACGTAAAATTCCGCCAAAGTACGTTAAGAGTATTTTAGTTATCAAGCTCAAGACATGATGACATCATCAGAGGTAATTTCCCAAACTTAAGGAAGCTCCCTCCAGAGCTGCAGTGGACTTTATATAGCTGTTCCTCAGGCTGAGTGGTCCTCCAAAACATGAGAAAACTGAACTCCACCTTTACAACTCTTCAAATGTACGTAGTTTCTTTCATCCAGTGAGAGAAAAATATTTCTACTGGACTCACATTATCTTCTCTTTACCCTCTCCCAGGTGTTTCTGATGTGGTGAGGACGATCCTGCAAAGTGCAGCGGGGGGTTTCGCTTTTGGAGAAGCTGCATTATTTGCCATTGAGCCCGCACTGATCCAAGATGGCGTCCTGCTGAGCGCTGCGACTCTGGCCGCTGGCCGAGCCGGCTCCACTGGAGTCGGGGTGGTGACGGCATGCCTCGCGTTCACCTCGGTGCTCCTTTCTCTGGGATGCGGTTTCCTCCTCGCTGCCATGGCGATGAAGCTGTGGTCCAAAGTTGGAGTGAGGTTGCCGTGGTTAGTGGAGGCCACAGCGGGAGCCTCTGTCGTGGTGGGTGCTGTCACTACTGGGGTGTTAGCAGGCATCCTTCCACCCTGGATATACCTCACAGCACAAGTCATTCTGGTCCTTGCAGTCTACTCGTACACTAACATCAACGACATGACCACGGCTCTGTTAATCATCTTCACCACTCTCTACCTCAGTGTCCTGTATGGAAGATTGGGCGCCATAGTTGGACTCCTCGTCGTGGGTTTCACCATCTCTCTGCTTTGTGGCCTTCGGAAGGCTCTGACAGAGAGGATAGCACAGAGACCAAAAACGGAATGCGGACTTTTACAGAGAATATTCTTCTATTCTGTTTTTGTGGGGATAATGGGATTTTCAGTAGGCTTAGGGGCCGGTGAGGCAGGAGACGGCTGTGAAGCAGAGGTGGTTCTGATGTTTGAGTCGGTCGTCTGGGTGGTGTTTCTGTCCGCAGGCCTGCTAGGAGCTGGCTTGGGAACGGTGGCCATGGTCGGGCTGGGGCCAGAGGTAGCTGGAAAGGTCGCCACAGGAGCTGCTGTAATATCATCGGTCGCCCTGAGAGCCATGCACATGAGCTCTTCTCTTGGGGCCCGGAGCATCATGGGGGGAGCGTTGGGAGCAGCTACAGCCGCGGGGGTGTCACTCGGAGCTGCGAGCGTTGCAGCTAAACAGGCATTCGAGTCTAGAAATTCAGCTTTAGCAGTTTTAGCGTCAGTTGTTGTTGGTGCAATCGTGGCTATGCGAGGTTTAGCACTGAGATCAATTCAGCCGACAACATCAGAACTTATAACTGTCTCCCTCGTTGCACTGGGGGCATTTGTCCTGGGTGCACCAAAGAGCCCGTTCCACACTCAGGTGAATCTACAAAGGGGCCTCCTCACGGGGCCACAGCTAATTATAGGGATCGGCATGGAAACAGTCACCGCGGCAGCAGCACCTATCGGAGCCGGGGCACTTGGGGCTGCGGCGTTGGGTACCGCGGCTCTGGGGAGACTGGGGACTGTGGGAGTACTTGTGGCCATTGTGTCGGCACTGGGAAGCACTCTTAGTGGCATGATTGGAAAATCACCACCGACGACAAGAGAACACGCTGACTGAACGTGCATTTGCATGTATGTGTGTGTGAGCAGATGTCTTTGCATTATTGCAAATCTAGAGAAAAATAATCATTGTGTTTATTGTGTTAAAGCTCAAAATTAGACCACTAGGTTTTTTTTTTTTGTTTTTTTTGTTTGTTTTTTTTGGTTTGTTTGTTTTTTTTTCAGAAAAAGCACATTTGCTTAATGGACAAAACTGAATCATGTCATAAATATGTGTTATTGTGGCTTCGATGTTGAATTAAATGATATTTCTTACCTAAGCCTGTGTGTCTGTGTCAATAGTTAGTTAAAGGTGCACTATGTACTTTTGGAGAGAGAAGCCAAACTCTGAATTTTAATATTTGAAAAATAAATTAGGTAATGACACAAATTCAGATTTTTTTTTTTTTATTCCATTAACTGAATAAACAAGCTGTTCTCAGAGGAAAATAACGTCCCAAGAAGAGTTTTAAGCTAGAAAGCTGGCAGGGTCCGCCACATGTAAACAAAGTAAAACATGAAATTATGTTATCCTTGTCAGTTTGTTGATTCAGTTGTGAAAGCAAAGAGTGTTTGTTTATTCAGTTTGTTCAGGCATAAAGAATCAGACAGTGAAGCTCTATCTCTTCTGAATAAAAACGTCTCCCCCCCCCTTTTTTTTCAGTTTTTAGACATTTTGCAGTGCAGCTCTAACGATCCCTTTTCCCCATCTCTTCGCACCTTCGCTGCCATCATTTCCCAAGACATGATCACAAGCTGGCAGTTACTTTGGTTTCATCTTAGCAACAGTAACAGAGGACCTGCTGTTTAGAAGGAGGAGGGAGGAGAGAGCAGCAGCTTCGGAAGGATTAGAGTCTGTTCTGCGTGATTGAGAGGATCATGGGTTTATTCATCAAAATACTTTCTCCCTCTCTGAAAAGATGACATGTTGCATGCAAATGGATATCCACCTGTGGCTCGGGGTTTTGTCGGCAGAGTGCAGGACTTCAGCAGCGAGAAAGAAGAGGTTGCAAGAAGTTTTTCCACTGAAACAACCTGGGGACAGAGCAGCAGCGGCTCCAAGACTGTGATCACCCAGTGTAAGGGAGTTAAAGGCACTTTGAAATGAAGAAACATGATGATGATATCAAAAGGTAAACAAGGTTTCATTGTAGACACAGCCTGTGTTGAATTAAATATATGGAATTATTCTCTGGGCTGAAGTGTTTTTAATTGAAATTGGTGGATTTTTGCACAAAATTAAAAGTTTGACTCTCCAGAAGCAGCACAAAGATGGAAACGGCGTCCTGTGCACTTGAGGATTAATGTAGCACGACAGTATTACTTCATGAACCGACATGTCTGTCAACCGGGTCCACACAACAGACACGGAGCCGTCTGCAGAGTACTCGGTGGAGTACTCGGTGGAGGTTCCCACTGACTCCAGCCATGCCGCGGCTCGGACGCGTGACGTGACTGTGCTGCAGTCCAGCTGCTGCCGCTGCCTGCCGCGCGCAGTCCGCCTCACCTTTACGCCCGAGTCGCTGGAGAGGCTTTACCAGAGCTATTTCCGCCGTCAGAGGCAGGAGAACCTGCTGGTGTTGGCATTGTTCGCCGCTCTTTTCAACAGCTTCATCATCATCATGTGCGCGGTGGTTTACACTGAGGACAAGCTGGCCATGGTGGTGGTGGCGGCGGTGGGGCTGGCAGCGGACGTCGTGCTCTTCCTGATCTGCTGGCTGCGGAAGCTCCCGGCGTCACCCGTGTGGCGGGGAGCTGTGCCATACATCCTGTGGCTGATGATCGCCATCCACATTTTGTGTTACATGTGTCTGAACTACGAGAGGTTCCCGCAGGCCAGCGACTCTGCGGGCTGGCAGGCCTTCTTCAGCTTCTCCAGCTTCCTGACGCTCCCTCTGAACCTGGTGCCGCTGATACTGCTCACAGCCCTCTCATGTGGGATACACACCCTGGTGCTGGGGGTGACTGTGGCGCAGAGTATAGAGGATAACCTGCAGGGGCCCATGCTGGTCAGACAGGTAAAAATGGCCCTCCATAAAGTGGTAAATGACGAAGCACCTGCGAGGTCAAAGGTGTTACAGGTGGTTGACCAGGTGTGCAGAGCATGAGGTGTCCACATTTTAATTTAGTGAAGGAGTCAATACAATACACACAGGCTGGGAATCTATGGAAGCCCATTTAAACCAGTTCAAGAAAAAAATGAGATGAAAACTATGCTCGATGAAAACAATGTTACCATGGTAAATAATGATTACAATACTGAAGTCAAAATTATGAGCTAATACGTGATAAATATTATATAAAAAAGTCTTTGTGTTTTCTTTTTGGAACTTTTCCATTGTATGTCTAAAAGGGCTGCTTCTAATGATTATACTCTTATGCCGATAATTTTCACAATTGATCGTTTTAATGTCCAAAAATGTGAAAAATGCTCATTACCAATCACAAGAGCCCAAAGTGACATCTTCAAAGTGCTTCTTTTGTCCATTAAACAGTAGAAATGCAAAGATTCTTCATTTACTGTCATAAATGACAACGAAGTCTGGGCAAGTCTTCACATTCAAGAATCTGGAACCTGCAAGTGTTGCTTCAAAATGACAGAAACGATTAATCAATTATCAAAATACAGGCAACTAACTAATAAATCAACACGTTTTTTGCAGCGGTAGCATTAAATACCTTTACTTTGAAAGGGTTTCAATCAGAATTAGTGTGCCATCTTTTTCAGAAATGTGTCTTTCAGACAGTTGACTAAATCTGTTGCTTAAATGTCTGATGCGTGAACAACACTATACATTGAGTTTTAGGAGTCAGTGTGTCCACATGTTTCTACATGGCTCCACATCTGGACCCAGACGATGGTTAAAAAGTGATATCATGTGCAGACAACCACACATACTGTACATACCCACACACACATCCTCTCTCCCTTGTCTTCAGCTCCTAGCCAACGTGATGCTCTACCTGTGTGCCGTCGCCGTGGGTGTGATGTCGTACTACATGGCCGACAGGAAGTACAGGACGGCTTTTCTAGAAGCTCGTCAGTCACTAGAGGTCAAAGTCACACTGGAGGAGCAGAGCACCCAGCAGGTAGTTGAACACACACACACAGGTTGAAATACTTTGCTTAATGAGATAATCCATTATGTCATTCCCAGCAAACACACTCATCTGCACAAACACACAAACACACCTGTGAGGTAGAAAACGCCCTGTGCTGCCTCATTACGGCGTGTTTTGCTCAGCTCAGGGCGAACAGGTTGATTAGAGAGACTGTTGTTTTCACCAGCAAGGCCACAGTCAGGGACAGAACAGACACAATGCAGATGGATCCGACTCTGACAACCAGCAGAAGCTTTACCACAATGTTAGGAGGAAGCTAATTGATATTTTTAAAGTTTTTGCTCTAATTATGTGTTTGGCTATTGTCTGTGTTATTGTTTATGGTCTGTTTGCTTAGTAAATTGTCTTAACAAGATTGGATGTATCAACTATAACAGCTGTAAGGTGAAGAAGCAACATAATCAAAAGATTAAATAAACTATTTGAGCGCTGATCGTGGAAACATATCACCAATTTTCAGTCAGTGTCATTTTTAAAATGTGACATTATTTGATATTCTAGTTAAAATTAGCTTCTGTACATATTTACCTTTGTATTAATCATCATTATTAATACATTTCATTTATATATGTATTGTATTTATGGTATTGTATTTATGTTGTGTATGCAATATATCCATTATTTATGTTTAATTATTTACATGTTTAGATTTGCATTTATTTCTGTAGTCTGTTCTCTTTGCATTTTACATAAATCAATAGTTTAATTAACTTATTAATTAAGAAACAAATAGGGAAATCAGTACAATGATTAAAAAACAGTATTGTTTTGGTGCATTTAATTGCATTTAATTTCGTATTTATTGAGTCATTTGTTTTCTTTATTTTGGTTTTGGCAGTTTCAGTCCTCCGCGCTTAAACAGTTCTGACTATGACAATGGAGGCAACAGAAGTGAGCGGACCTGCAGGTTTAAAAGAGGGGAAAAGATGGTGGATAGTAGACGAGGGTGGAGAAACAGAGACGGATAAAGGGGAAAGAAGTAAATATAGAATTCCCTCAGGGAACGTGTCAGAGGGGTTTTGCGAGCAGAGACAGCTGAAAGAAGCCAACCAGAACACATCTGATCAGTTGACAGGTTCTCTGGAGGCTCGCTGGGATCTATTTACTGCCTCAGTCATGCTTTGTTCACTTTCCTTTAACTCCATGTGCACGGTGGTGTTGTTTTAATTGGGATGAGTTGATAACGATATTCCTTCCAGAACACATGTGAACAAAAGTGTAATTAATCATACACGGTACGAGATTACTTATATACAGTTTTGATTACATCTTACATCATCAACTGACAAATACTCTACACTTTGTGGCCAACCTGGCGAGAGAACAAAAAGAAGTGTCGTAATCCAGTGGATTAAGCTAGTAATCACAATAACTGCAGTATTATTTGTATTCAACAAGTGGTATTTTAAGGTGATCTGACACCGCCCTGCCCACGCAGGAGGAGCTCCTACTGTCCATCCTGCCTAAACACATCGCTGATGAGATGCTGCAGGGCATGCAGAACCAGGCCAACCAGCAGGAGGTCCAGCAGCAGCAGTTCAACACCATGTACATGTACCGCCATGAAAACGTCAGGTCAGTGTCACGAAACACTCCACGCAGTCATTATGATGATTATGCTTTTTGTAACGTTATACTCCATCCTCTGCGTCTCTGTTCCAGTATCCTGTTCGCTGACATAGTGGGCTTCACCCAGCTGTCCTCCGCCTGCAGCGCCCAGGAGCTCGTGAAGCTGCTGAACGAGCTGTTCGCCCGCTTTGACAAACTGGCAGCAGTGAGTGCGTCTTTACTCCATGCGCTCGTTTCTCTTCCTCTATCAAACCATGTATCAGACGATGCTTATGCTGATGGTGGGAATGTCAAAGTCTTTCTTTCTAGTTCTCAAATATGCCCAATTCCTCTTGCAGAAATATCACCAGCTGAGGATTAAGATCCTTGGAGACTGTTACTACTGCATCTGCGGCCTCCCTGACTTCAGAGACGACCATGCCGCCTGCTCCATACAGATGGGCCTGGCGATGGTGGATGCCATCTCGTAAGCAGATGACTGACGATTTTACCTACACAATTTAAAAGAAACACAAGATACGAAAATATCTCCCACACCCAACCAACCACTGCTTTCCCTCTTCCTCCAGTTACGTGCGAGAGAAGACCAGAACCGAGGTGGACATGCGCGTGGGCGTCCACACCGGCACCGTGCTGGGAGGAGTGCTCGGCCAGAAGAGGTGGCAGTTTGACGTCTGGTCCACAGACGTCACCGTGGCCAATAAGATGGAGTCTGGGGGGATTCCTGGGTGAGAGAGCAATACTTTTTTGTTTTTGTTTCAGGGTGAGCCAGCAACTTTTTTTGTGCTTTTTATGTGAAGAGGTCTGTGTGCTACACAGGAGAGTGCACATTTCCCAGACCACCCGGGACAGCCTGCACGGAGAGTTTGAGCTGGAGCCCGGCGAGGGCGGAGAGAGGTGCGAGTACCTGCAGGAGAAAGGCATCGACACGTACTTGGTTCTAGCTCCTAAAGAGATGGTGAATGGGCTCAGTGGAAATGTGAGTGACTTTCAAGGCCATGCTGATTTTATTGTTTCTGTCAGGCCTCGAAAATCATCGCGCATCAAGAGTACATCACGTAAAAAGTTCTCCCTGTTGTGTTTGAATCTGTATTTGCCTCTCCTCTCTCAGAAACCAGGCACGCTGTCCAACAGAAATTCAAAGCAGCTGATCAACACCACGGCGACCAATGGGAACGCAGCCTCACCCCAGTCCACGTCCACTGAGTCCAAACAGGAGGTGAATTATGATGTCTGGGCTTCAGAGTAACCTCACACACACACACACACACACACACACTCCTCTTAAACATGAAACGCACAGACATGCAATCAGTAATCTCAGTTGTCCTTTCTCTCTTGTCTTGCCGACAACCTCAGAGGGAGAAGGTGGTCGACGAACAAGTGATCAACAGACGACTGCAGCAGGAGCTGCTGGAGAGAGAAACTCAGCAAATGTAAGAAAACAAACGACATTGAAAAAAGAACAAAAGCAGAGGACGATGATTGTGGACTTAGAGGGAAAATATCAAACTGTAAGGCTGATTTGGTCATTTAGATTGCGCTTTTCCAAAAACTGGATAGAAATGTTCTCAGTTATTAAGTCCTCCCAAGTAAATCATTCCTCAATAAATGTATTGTATGTATAACTCAAGGTCTTTTTAACTGTCTTTGTTCCTCACAGAATGAAGGATCATCAGATCAACCCCGTGTCGTTGCGTTTTCTGGACTGGAAGTTGGAGGAGCACTACTCCTCAGAGAAGGAGAAGCGGAGCGGAGCGGCCTTCTGCTGCTGTATGATAGTGCTCTTCTTCATTACGGCAATGGAGGTGTTCATAGACCCACTGTGAGTTCACACATATGACCCGTACACTGTAATATATATGGACACACTCTCCCAGATTTCACTTGTAGGTTGTGAAGCTCAGTGTGGTCACATCTATCATCTATCATCTATCATCCATCTATGCTATCTGGGCTAGTTGCACAGCTAACTGAGCTAACTAGTCAGTTGCAGCTACAGTTAGCAGCAGTTAGCGGTTACTTTGATTATAAATTCAACAGCTCGACTATTCTTACATATTGCACCTTTAAGCCTCAGTATAATTTAAAATTGGCGATAGCAATCACGTGTGTTTTGCACTGGGCTGTATGCTGGAAACAGCACTTCAAGTGGCCACTCGAGGAACTGCATGTTTAAGCACTTCGACTTGTCCTCAGTTTTCAGCCCCGTGTGCTACTATTTGATATTTCAGTGTCTTGCTACATCCTATAAATTGCATTTAATACGCACTTGACATGAAAACAACATGCAAACAGACTTTGTTTGATCCTTGGACATCTATGCATTCATATATTACATAAATATATTAATTGTGTTTAAAAAATGGCAAAGGTGGACCAAGAAACTAACTGAAGATGTTATTCTTGTTCCAGGTTGGGCGTGAACTATGTGACTCTCGGCATAGGAGAACTATTGTTGCTTATCCTCACTGTGTGCTCCCTGGCTGCCACCTTCCCCAGGGTGAGAAAAACCAAATTAGTATCCATGGTTGCGAAGATGGGGAAATGTCTTTATTTTACACTTTGTCAGCTTTTTTGCTCAAGATCATTTACAAAACTGCTTCTGTTGCACATGTACACATTGAGACACTAGGACAGTTATTTTTCATTTCCACTGTATCAAATTATCTGATAAACTATTCTCAAAGGGAATACTGATTAAAAAAAGGTAATTTGTGACACGACATTGATGGGATCTAGTGAACTACACAGAAACATTACATGAAGTAAAACATTTTTTTTGTATTATGACACTGATGTTTGTTTGTCGCAGATGTTCTCCAAGAGGTTGGTGGCTTTCTCGATGTGGATTGATCGCACGCGTTGGGCCAGAAACACATGGGCCATGGCGGCCATATTTGTTCTCACCATGGCTGTGATCGCTGACATGGTACGACTGCAAGGCGCTAGTGTTATTGTCATTCTTTTTTTTGTAAAATTACTAAATGAACCATGTGTTTTTGGCTAATTCAGTGACTGAAAAACAAGATTCTTCATTCAAGGAGTGTGTAATTTCATATCAACCAACCTGAGTGCGTGTGTGTGCATGTGTTCCGTGTGTGTTTCCACTTTGTCCTCATCAAACTATCACTGCCTTTTATGTGTCTGACTACATGTTCCCAGTGGGGTCCATTAGTCGTCTGTCTCGCTGCCTGCTGGCTCATTTGTCGCGGCCCCAGAGGAGCAGCCTGTTAAACACACCGCTGCCTTCCTGCTCTGACAGGAAACAAAAGGACGCTAAAGTGAACATGTTTTCTGTCTAAGCTGTCATGTGGAGGTGACAGTCACACATGGACAGAACAGAAGTCAACATAATTGATTTATATATTTAATTTATATATCTATGGCACATTTAATTTAGCTAAGTAATAACCAATATGGCACAATGTTTATTGTTAAATGACTCGAGCACTTCTTCTGTGACATTCTAGCTGAGCTGCGTCCCGCCGACCCTCCGAGTCATCAACAGCACCTCTGGGCCCGTGTTGGAGGCATTTGGCGACCCTGCAGGCTGCGCAGAGAATCCTAAGCACTACAGCTTCATGGCCGTGATGTCGCTCATTGCCACGGCCATGCTGGTGCAGGTCAGCCACCTGATCAAGCTGGGCCTCATGGTGCTGGTCGTCACAGCAACTGGAGCTGTCAACATCTACAGCTGGAGGGACATTTATGACCTGTATGACTACATACGGTTTGCCTCATACAGGTGAGAGATGGGTGGAACTGATCAACAAGCACTGTATTTACGTAATTTTAATGTCATCAGTGCTACTCTCAGTGGTTAAGTTGCATTATGACAAATATCAAAATTGACACAGCAGAACCACTTTTTTGAATCCATTTGTTCTTGTTCTTTATCAAAACCTACATTGCCCACAATGCAATTTAGCCACTGGGTGACATCACTGGAGGCAATTTATTAGATTACATGCAGTTTTCTCTGGAGACAAAATAGGCTTTATACTACTTTTTCACCTATGCAGTAGTACTCCTGTAAACAGACTTTAATGAGTAAAACTGATGGAGTTACCCTTTAACAACACAAGGTAATGGTAGTATCATCAGTATTCTGCCTCTGTTTGTGTTTCCAGAACATCCATAGTGCCGTCCAAGTACCTCATGACAATGATGATCATTGTCATGATGATTTGCTTCTACTTCTTTGCCCGCCATGTGAGTCCCTTTCTCCTGTACTCCCACACTGTATCACACTTCATTGAGGCTCACTGTCTACCTGTGACAGGGTAGTTATATTTTCCTTCAAATAACTTACTTTAATCTTAATACATCATGTCTTTCGATCCTTCTGTGGTGTGTGTAGTTGGAGCGTCAGTCCAGGAAGCTCTTCCTGTGGAAGATCGGTGTGCACAACCAGAAGGAGAGGGTGTTCGAGATGAGACGCTGGAACGAAGCGCTGGTCACCAACATGCTGCCGGAGCATGTGGCCAAACACTTCCTGGGCTCCAAGAAGAGAGATGAGGTACGCACGAGAGTGTGCTGTTGCTGAGATGTGTGGGTGTTTGAGGGGCAGTGAGTACAGAAAAATAAAAAACAACATGAGCTAGGGATGTCAAACAGCATAATTAAGAATACTCTACATGAATATACTTTTGCTAATTGCATTATGAAAGTATTAAAGTCACCATGTGTGACACCTGTGCCTCTCGACAATGCAGTTCATTGCATGTCATTGCCATCTTGTGGTCAATCTTATAATTACATATTTGAATGTCAGGTAATAAACAGTGATGGTGAAAACCTTGATCAAGAAAAATCTGAAATTTACATTCAGAGCAAATAACATAATATCCTGTCACTTGTCACATGCAGGAGCTGTACAGCCAGTCATACAATGAAACAGGTGTGATGTTCGCCTCCATCCCCAACTTCTCTGACTTCTACACTGAAGAAGGCATCAACAACGGAGGCATCGAGTGTCTCCGGATTCTCAACGAGATCATCTCGGACTTTGACAGCGTGAGTCCCAGCAGTGTTTTGTACACAATTAGAAATAATAGTCCGACCTGCTGATTTTTTACACGCAAATGACTTTGACTTTGTCTGCTTTCCCCTACAGTTACTAGACAGGGAGGAGTTCCGCTTCATCACCAAGATCAAGACAATAGGAAGCACCTACATGGCCGCCTCAGGACTCACTCCAGAGAGCAACACAAACGAATACACTAACCGGAAGGTGTGATACTTTACAAGCTGATATGTTACGAACAGATTGTTCTACGAGTAAAACAATGTGTTGTACCATTTATCTTTACTGATGCTGCATATTCTGATGAAATTAAAGGGACAGTTAACTCCAAAATCAAAAATAGATATTTTCCGCCTTACCTGTGGTAATCCTTATCTCGATCGTTTTGGTGTGAATGGCTGAGTTTAGGAGACATCAGCTGAAAAGATGTCTACCTTCTTTCCAATATAACAGAACTAGGTGACACTCAACTTGGGGTTCTCAAAGTGCCAAAAAAAAAACAACATCTCAGCAGTGTGTTGGATACTCAAGATAATCCACCGGCCTTGTTGTGAGCAGCAGCATCGCACAGAAGAAAGCAGGCATCTATTCATAAATAAGAGGCTAGCTAACTCACGCTAATGCTACAGCTCAGCAGAGGAGGACACCATCAACGTTTACATCCCAAGACAAGCCTCTCGTCCCTACATATACACATGTTTCCGTCTGTGCAATGTTAGAAAGAAAGAAGTTCCTACGTGAAATGCTTACAACAAGGTCTATTGATTATCTTGAGTGACCATGTCATGATTCCTGGAAAGAGGCATTGCTGTTGGGTTTTTCTAATGTATTATTTAAGCCCCTGAGTGCCATCTAGTTCAGTTAGATTCGATGGCCAGACATCTCTATATCTAAAACTTTCTAGATGGATAAATAGCACTAAAGGTCAGAAGATTATGGGGTGAACTGTCCCTTTAACTGTAAAAGTTGTACCAGATTGTACCTCTATCCCTCAGCCAGAGGACCAGTCACTGATTGAGCGCTGGCAGCACCTCGCTGACCTGGCAGACTTCGCCTTGGCTATGAAAGTCACCCTCAGCAACCTCAACAAACAGTCTTTCAACAACTTCATGCTCCGAATTGGTGAGTGTGTGTGTGTGTGAGTGTGCATGTGGACGCATTTATGTGTGTGGGCCTGTCCACGTGATTATCTGCAAGCGAATGTGTCTGTGTTCATGCAGTTCATGTTGGTCCCCTTCAGGTCTGAATAAGGGAGGAGTTCTGGCCGGAGTGATTGGAGCTCGTAAACCTCACTATGACATCTGGGGCAACACAGTGAATGTAGCCAGCAGGATGGAGTCCACCGGAGTGATGGGAAACATCCAGGTAGCACAAATACAAAGAACACACATGAATACCTCCTGTCATTACGTCTTTATTCGTATATAATTTGATTAACTTCTCATTTTATCCATCTCCTTTAAATGCTATGCTCCGCTCTGCCCTCAGGTGGTGGAGGACTGCCATGACATCCTGAAGGAGTACGGCTTCCGCTTTATCAGGAGGGGGCCCATATTTGTCAAAGGGAAAGGGGAGCTGCTTACCTTCTTCATGAAAGGAAAAGACAAACCTAGTAACAAAGGCGGTCCTGTGACCACAGTCCTTCCACACCAAGTTGGAGAACTCTCTTGACCTGGTGAAAAACCATTAAAGCACAGCCAGTCTCTCTCATATACACAGGTTTATTTGCATAGCTCTTTGTCATATGCTCTATAGCGATGTAAAGCATATGGACGTAGACCAACACAATACAATAGTACTGAGATTTAAGAACAGAAATCCATTCTGTATAATTGTACATAATTCAGAAATACATCTGATGTTCTCCTGCATCACAGATCTTATTAATTTGCACTTGATTCATAGAGTGCTATGAGAATTACCGGCTAGGAACAGACATATTACCTTACCTTGAGCTCAGGTTTTGTAAAATAATGTAGCTTAATCACTCTGTATTTATACCGTGTTAATAAAACATGTTTGCACTATGTTTTTGAGATTCTTCCGTGGAGTCTGCAATTTTGTTGGTTCATGCATTGTCCAGAGCGGTGCTTCAACTGGACTCTAAACAAGTCATTGGCACAACATGCACATGCAGCTTTCACGATGAGGGCTCTCGTATCATTAGATAAATGATGAACAAATAGTGGGTTTAAAGGCCCTGCAACGGGACAATAGTGTCAATTATTCTGACTGACTAGACTTGTGTTCAGGGTGAAGGTGAGCAGAGCTATATGTTCACTATGCCCTAATCAGGGAAAATGAGTAAAAATAACTGTGGGGGTGGAGCATGGCTGTGTAAGGGCTCTTAAGGTGCAATATTACGGTGGCCCTGAGGGTCAAAACACAAGAACCTTTCAGAAAAAGCTGAATTTCCCAAAACATGACAACATTTCACAAAACACAACAACAATTTGGAAAACATCTTTTCACAACATTTCAGAAAAATCTCTGACAAAACAAAAACAGTTTCAAATTTCAAAGAGTTGTGTTTTGACCCTTACAGCTTACATAATATCAAAAAATTCAAGTTTAACACGTGAATAATAGTTTTTGACGCCATTTCAAAGAAGCATATGTTCCCCCTGAGCCTGATGACCTTCTCAGCCCAGCGGCCACTAACTCCTGTGCTCGTGGTGCAAACAGCACCAACAGTGCTCAGAGCTCCAAGTTCATGCAGAGTTTATACTGTATCTATGACAGGACCACTAGCTGCACAGCTAACTGAGCTAACTAAGTAATGACGGTTACAGTTAGTGGTTACTCTGTTATGCTGCCCTCTATTTGTTTGGAATATGAATTCAACAGGTGGGAAATACTTACATACTGCACCTTTAATTTCACTGTTTTAATATTTTATATTATTTGCATATATTTTACATGATGATACCGGCCTCACTTGCATCATTGCATTTTCTTTTTCTTATAGAATTAAGTATTTATTATGTATGTCGAATGTCAAATGCTATATGTTAGCATGTTTTAAGTTACTATGCTTAAGTATAAACAAGACGAAGGATGATTGGTAATTAGAACTGATCAGTGATCTAATTAAAATACAATGGATGCTCCTCTGGCCACTCCGTTTATTGATTCATTCATTGATTACCTAATTAGTTTACCCCAAAAAGACATTGATAATTCTTTGTCTGCTAGTTTTCCTGTAAGGTTATGTCGAGAGAAAAAAAAAAAAAGGGATTGGTATAATTAAAAACAGACCCAGTCTGTGTTTTTTGGTGTCTACAGTATCATTGCCCCACTATAAAAAATAAATCAAAGATGAAACCTTACTGTACAGGATGGTTCATTAGAATGACTAATAGTTCACCAATTTTTATTTTACCACTACAATCATGCTTTAAATATGGGCTGGTCAGGACTATCTACTTTTATTTCATTTTTATGTGTACATAATCATGTGTCAAAGCCGAGATGAAAAACCTTCTACCTTCATTTTATTTAGGCTTATTCTTTAATTTTGGTCTACATAATCTATTAAAATGTGAGAGGTTCATTTAGAAATGAACCTGTGGAAAGTCAATATGAGATTCACACTGTATGCTAATTCTAATGTACTGTTATATTAACGTTAAGTCTCAGGAGACATTCAAATGAATTTTAATGTGATGTTTTATTGTTATCAGTTAATTATTATGCTAACTAGGTTCTCATGCGCCACCCATGGATTATAATTCTACCCGGAAGCCTGGTAGTGTAGGAATTTCCGGTTACGTCAAGGCGTCAGGACTCCATTAGAGCTGCAGCTGTTTTGAGAGAAACAACAACAATAACGGGCTAACTGACAGCGCTTCCATAGTGACAGTCCGTTGTGAGCCCGACAACGAGGCCTCAAAACTGGAAACTTAACCTTCATTTCCCACCCGGAGCTCCGCCGGCTTCTAACCACGGCCGCTCTCGGTGAGGAAACTCTGGCCTCCGCTTCCTCCTCCTCCGACTCGGACACCGGCGGAGCGTCGCCGCCCCCGCGGAAGAAGCACCGAGCCTCGGCGGCGGAGGGAGCAGGAGAGCCCGGGGCTTCAGCAGTTGTAACAGGCCTGTCCGGAGTTGTCTTAGGACTTGCTACACACTCTCAAGCCACCTCTGCCATCCACTTTAACCGAAGTATCGTCAACAACCTCAGCAGCAGTATGCAGGCAAACGGGGCAGGACAGGGACAAGAATCCTCAGAGCTTTCCTGCCTGAACAGCGCACAAAACGGGGAGTCATCCTCGGCCGGCGGAACCCATTCCAATGGGCTTCTCTCCAGCACTGACAACGGGAATAGCGTCGGTACCAGCAACGGGTCCTCAACCGGTCCCGGTTCGGGGACTTCAGCTACGGCTTCGAGCTCGGAGGTCGGCTCGTTGAAAAAGAAAAAACGACTATCGCAGGCGGAGGAAGATGTCATACGATTAATAGGGCAACATCTCCACGGACTAGGGCTAAAGTAAGTTTCTTCAAAGTGGAGGAAAAAAACTACAAATACACCCAACGTTAGCGTACAAGACATGAAGTGTGATTAACATTACAGGTGTTTGACATGCGAAAAACTGCGAACTAGCAGCTGGTAGAAGCGCTATTAGTGCGCTTGACAGACACAAACATGGGGGGATGGGGTAGTTAGCCTCCGAGCTCGGCAGTTGGTAGAAAGAAGGGGTCCATCTTGCACAATAACAGTTAGCTTGGGAGCTAACAGCACTAGCCTGCGCTGAAGTGCTGTGTGCTGACATTAAAAACCCCCGCACAGACATAAAACACAGCCTAACATTCGGCATCTTAACAAGCCCATCTTGAGCCGAAGCTTGTTTTGTGTGCCAGTGGCGCCATGATGCGTTAATTAACGTTATTGAGTCCGTGCTGAGGGAGAGAAGCATTACATCATCTGAACGTTAGTAACGTTTTTATTCAGAGGAAAACAAGATCGTCTGCCTTGTTGTGGTTTTCCGAGCATAAAATCAATGTCATGCGATCAGAGAAACCTGATGTAGCTTATTTGTCAACTGCGAGCAGGATTATCGAGTTTGCAGTGCGCATATTTTTTGCGTCTGCGGGGGTAAAAATGCGGAGGAAATGTTAATGTGCGGGTTGTCAATGTTTAGGTTGGTTGGTGGGTTTTTTTCTTTTCCTCCTCATTCTCCAGCTTGGCTGCGTCGGGAAAAAATAACACGGATTCTTTACAAGAGCGTGTGGGCAGACCATTAATAGGTCGGCCATACTGTAATAATAACTAGCATGGTTATGAAAACTGTCCTGGTTATTTTAGTATTCCGAGTGCACCCTCTGCACGCCTTGAGCTGTCATTACGAGCCAGGCTGTTATTTATCCAATCAACCCCCCTACACTTTTATACAGCTATCACATCAACATGACAACTTTCCCCGTAGATAAGTGCATTTATTTATCTGCCACAGTGTCAGAGCGATGTGTCAACAGTCAGTCACACAGACATTGGCGTGCATGTGTTGGGGGCATGTGTTTATTTAAAGACAGCCGTCAATACCGTGGGCGACAGTTGCTCCTTGAATTGAGCAGAATCTGTCGGGTTTCATGGCGGCTGAAGAATGCTGCTTTCTACCAGCTGTTTGAGATGGAAGCCTGTGTTTGAATCTAATAATAGCATAGTGGGGTTTTTCAAGAAATCTATGTCTGGCCCTCTCCTTCCAAGTGGCTGTGGTAGCCCCTGCTGGATAACCAGACATCCGCAGCTCTCTGGTATCCAGCTGAGAAAGTGTATCTGCCATTACAGGGCATTATAAAAGCCCAAGAGAGCATCGCTATGTTTACAAAGAGGGTGGGTCTGAGGGGATACATGGCAATGCTTGGTATGAAACAGAGCCCCTGCGTTTCAGCTGAGGAAATGCAAGAGAAATCAGTGGCCAGCTGGATAAGACGCTCAACACAGAGCTGCCGCTGCTGCTGCTGATGCTGCTGCGCCACTCCATTGATACCTGAGAATGATGTCATCATGCTGGAGGTGTCAGCCACCCCCATCCCCAACCCACTTTCATTACCACGTACACACATCTCAGCAGACCTGTTTGTGTTGGTGGAGTGTGTTTAGCAGAGAGGTGGTGTTTGGACAGATGGCCATGGTTCATCACGGTTGACAGGCTGAGAGGATGATGTGAACTGTTCATGTTGTTGAACCGCCTACTGGCCGCAGATAGAATGTCCCCCAGACATTATTGGTCTTGAAAATGCTTTCATGCTAATGTCAGCAAATGTGGTTGATATTGTCCCACTGCGAAAATTATTCATGCAGATATCCCACCTTGTAAACAGCACAACCACAACAACGACATGCCATTGGTGACAAGATAACAAGGAAGAGTTTATTAGTCTGTCTAAAATTGACTCTTCATATGCCTTTGCTAACTTTTCAACATCATTATGATGACCTCACGTTTTTCCAGTCCATGCTCAAATATTATTTTTGTCCTTTAGCTATAAGTAATTACATTTATCCTCTGCTTTCAAGATGTTGGACTAACATTGTTTTCCCCTTTCTCTCTTTGTCTCTGTAGTCAGACAGTGGACCTGCTGATGCAGGAATCAGGCTGCAGACTGGAACATCCCTCAGCTACCAAGTTCCGCAACCATGTCATGGAAGGAGAGTGGGACAAGGTTGGTCTGGAATTACCTTGATTTGACCCTCCGAGTGATCTGTTGTCCGTATTTTACTGTAAGATGAAGAGCTTCTTTGCAACAAGAAGCCAGCTGATGCATATCTGAGATCCTCTCATATGACTTACAGACTAAAGCAAATATGATTCCTGTTAGAAATCATTGAAGGAAGTCTGGGAAAGGATAGGCAAAGTGCTTAAAGTGGTCTGCCATAGTTCCACAAGCTCAACCAATTGCCTATTAGTAACTCTTAAGGAAGTATTTTCTTGACCATACTGTTAAAGTGCTATTTGACTCAGGAACTAGTCATTTTAGGGCATGTAGTTGTCAAGCTCATGTTCATGCACTTAATGTCATGGATTGTATTTGTCATTTGCCTATAATTATTACTACTTAAAGCTCTGAGTGGCTGGTTTGAGAAGACTGTTTGCGCAGTCAACTGGCGTTGCATTTTACTGAGATAATATGGTCAAATAAAACTGCTCATTTTTGCTCATGGTATCAGTATGACTCCTGAATAGTCTAGCCAACCATTTTCTGTAATATTATAACACAATAACAAGGCGCCTGCTCCATCATGTGCACATCATTATAATACAAGATGAAAAATTAAGGTCTATCAGAGCACAGCAGAGCGTTATTGCAGAATTAAAAGAGCTCCATTAGTCCCAATAATGTGGAATTTGAAAACATTATGTTTATATTAGCACACATTTTAAGAAGTCTTTATGTAATTGGCTTTTATATCAACACTGTCAGCAGGATCACCCAGTTCCCGCTGCACAACAACTCTCATTCCAGCATTTTAGAGCCGAGGACTATAAAAGCACACATCTTATTAAAAATGGTCTTGTGAATCTTTTGGAATAATGAACCCATAACAGAAAATGCAGAATGGAAAATAAACAACAGCCTTGAGCCAAATAGTGGTACATTTTTAAGTGTGCTGGACAGTTTTGTACTCTCTATAAACCAATCGTAAACCAGCCACTGATTTTGTGTTTTTTTTCTTTTTGTACTGGAAAAATGGCCAGAATTGTATGAGAGACATAAAGGCCTTAAGTTGTCATTTATAATTATTTTGACAGCATGTGCAGTTGCCTCCAACTGACTCATCTTAAACAAGAATCTGACCACAAGACCTACAATATATTACTGCTCATGTGATACATTTTTTTTTCTGTGTATGCATGGAAACTGCTGAGCTAACCATTTCTCTCTCTGTCTCTCCCCTCCATCACCCTCCCTTTGTTTTGATCCAGGCTGAGAATGATCTCAATGAGCTGAGAGCACTGATGCATTCTCCCAATGCTATTGTGGTAAGCTCCCCTTGCCCAAACCTGAACTGAGCTGAATGACAGTTCAGTCAGTTAGGAGGCACAACTGGAGGTTCTGGAATGGTACCGCTATAATGGCGGCCCGCAGGTTCTTGTTGTGTGACCCTGAAAGCTATAATGTTCTGGATGGAGCCTCAGACAGTAGATTAGATGTATGATATGTGTGCATGATTCTGTTGTTTCAAGCAACATGTGGTTTGACTTTTTAGATGTTTTTGGTAGTTTGTCCTAAGATTGATGGAGATGTATAGACACAAGACAGGCAGTTTTTCTTTTTATTGACTTATACATACAACAAGAGCTCTTCTTAATGGCTAACTAACCTGTTACCAATGTATCGTATTGATGGTATTTCAAGAGACACTCAATAAAAAGTCCCAAAGAAATGTTTCAGAGTATAGAACCAGGTCACCATTATGTCACATAAAGAGTATATCTCATTAAGATGTCTCGTGAAGTTTAAACAATTAAACAATTAAAAATGTGACGAAATAAAAACAACCTTTAATTCAGATAGCAACGGTGTAACCTTAGCTGTGACCCAGTTCCACAATACATAGTAACACTAAGAGGGTCTTGGGTATGTGCTGCATACAAACTAAAATAGTGATAACATTTTTAGTTATCATGCTTCTTTATTGAGTGTAGTGTTGATCTTTATAAGTATAGTATGTGCAGCTGGAAAAAATATTACTGCTAGTGAATTGTTGGAAGATGGTGCGGGGAACAACTTTTCTTTCTTTTCTTTTTTTAAGAAGAATTCCATCAGAAGAAACATTTTTAGGGGGAAAAAATTACCTTTCTTGCTAATTTAAAATTGTCAGTTTGATTCGATTCACTCTGCATGTCTTGTATTATTTCTTGTAAAAAATTACACAAGTACATGAATTGTATGCCAGCTGCCGAAATGGTACATTGGGAAGACTTTTATGATGGCCCATTACATTCTTTGTTTGGAAATGGGACTCACTTCTGGCTAATGAGCCCCAGCTAGCGTGCTAATTAGCAGACAAAATGAGCTTCAGAAGTGGCCGTGTGTGTCTCTGCTACTCTGTGTTAGAAGTCTGCCTAACTGCCATCACCAGTTGGGTGGCTGAGATAATCGCTGTAGCCGTTGAATTTCAGCTCTATGTTCGAAGTGGGTAGCCATTTTAGGTCTTGAGTTGTAGCAGGTTAGTGTTGTCATTGTCAACATGACTTCTTCTGCAGCTCGGGTAGGCTCTATCATAGGCCTATATGGAGTGTTAGGAGATGCCTGTGTGTTTTTATTTGTAGACCTTTGTGGGCGGATGTTTTCTTGAATTTCTTTGCAGCCGTTTGCAGGGCTGCGGCTCCTACTGCATACCTGAGATAAGACAGAGACTCTTAGCATCATAAATGTTAACCAGCAGTAGCAACTGCTAAATACCAGCCAGGGGTCGTCTGTTTGAAGAAGGCAGGCTATTGATGTTGACGTTGCCATATGTCCTGGGCACATCTATAAATATGTTAATGACAAACATTCTGCCTGCAATATGCTCCCACTATGTTGTGTTTTGCTGGCAAATAATAGTATATTTATATGGTAATCTATTTTTGAGATTAAACATTTTTTGTCTTTCTGGAGACTAGTCGTTGGATCAGTGCATGAAATCCCTTCCTATCAATGTCAAATTGAATACTGAATTTAAGTTTTGTTTTTTTCAAATCTCTCCTTTGTCTTCTCCTCAGCGTATGAAGTTCCTACTCCTGCAGCAGAAGTACCTCGAATATCTGGAGGATGGTAAAGTCCTGGAGGCTCTACAGGTGCTCCGGGGAGAGCTGACACCACTAAAATATAACACAGATCGCATCCACGTTCTCAGCGGGTACTGTTTACATTTATATTCCATCTGTCTCACAGCAGGACAGTTTCCCCCGTCTATACCCATGTTCCTCTTAGATAGCTCTGTTATCTCTAATCATTCAGCTCCCACAACTGGTGGTGACCCAACTTTGGAAACACTCTTTAATGGAGGCTGGTTAGTCTTTGTAATGGAACATATCTGTCATGTTGCAGGACAGTTTTTAAAAAGTCAAATCCATTATGTGAGGACTTTTGATGTTCAGTGTTGTCGCACTGCTGTTAATCAATACAATATAGAGTATGATGATGTGATGGCAAGATTTGATAGAGATGTATGTCTATTCTTGGGGAGAGTAATGCTTTGTAAAAATAGTTTCAGTATTAACATCTGTGTGTGTGTTTTATATCCTATATTGCGCTGATTTAAATTGTTTTTGTGACTTGTAAGAAATTAATGGCTTGGTTCAGTCTTCCTCAACGATCTGTAGTTTTGTTATTTGGTTGTCCAGTATGCATATTATAGTATACGTTTGTTCTTCTGACGTACAGGGGTGTCAGTAGGCATAGGATTATTTCATCCAGGGTCTGATCAATGCCATCAACAAACGCATGCTTTTGATCCATTCTTTGATCAATTTATGTGCACTGATCACTCAGCACTGTCTACAAATCTGCTTGTTTTAATAGTCTGTCACTCAATCGGCAGCATAATTTATTGATCTGCCACTTGTCTGAGGTCAATCAGTTGGCTCTATTAAGATTTATCCTTGGCTCCATCATTGCATCTCTGTCACTTCATTTCACAAATGAAGCCTGCATTAAACCCATAGTGTTCCTCCACATACTGTATTTATGACATCTAAAGTTTCATTTAGTGTTTGTTTTACATTTGTATTTAATTCCCAATATACTATTCAGAATTGTTGACAGTTTTTGCCTGTATTTTTAATGAGATTGCCTTTGTTAACACTTCGTGTGTGTTGTATTGCTTGAGCTCTGTGCTTGTGTCTTTCTGCAGGTACCTAATGTGTAGCCACGCTGAGGATCTGAGAGCCAAGGCAGAGTGGGAGGGCAAAGGCACCGCCTCACGCTGCCGACTGCTGGACAAATTACAGAGTGAGGAGACATATCCATACAGTGACCTCGTATAGATGACACGCATGTTGCATGACGACAGTACCTATACACAGGGTTTGAATTTTTCTGCTTTCATCTGTTGTAGCGTACCTGCCACCCTCTGTGATGCTGCCTCCTCGGCGGCTGCAGACGCTGCTGCGGCAAGCAGTGGAGCTGCAGAGGGACCGCTGCCTCTATCACAACACCAAGCTGGACAGTAGCCTGGACTCGGTCTCTCTCCTCCTCGATCACGTCTGCAGCAGGTTGGTGCTGCCCCATGAGACCTCAGTGTTAGATTATCGTACTGCAGCATCTAATGTTTATGCCTCAGCTGACCTCCTGTTGTTATAAATCTGTTATGTTGAGACTCTGAAAGCCTTGTTTTGCCTAGCATCTTACTGTCCTAGTACAGCTGCACTACTCTTCTTGTTTCCATTAGCCTGAACAATTATAATTTCCTCTTTCCTTTTTTTTTTACTTGCACAATGAAGATTTTAACCTTTACTCTTTCTCCTTGTCGCAGGAAACAGTTCCCCTGTTACACCCAGCAGATTCTGACAGAGCACTGTAACGAAGTGTGGTTCTGCAAATTCTCGAACGACGGCACCAAACTAGCCACCGGCTCCAAAGACACTACTGTCATAATTTGGCAAGTGGACCCGGTGAGTGTGAGAAATGCTCGAATAAACACACACCACTTCTTTTTTATGATTTACTCCACAGCTTAAATTACCCTGCAGGAATGTAGCGGTCTGTGCTTTTTACATTTGCAGGCAGGTTTGTCTTGACTTTCTGAAATATGTATCTAACATCTTAGAATTTCCCATGCTCTAAACCTTGAGGGCCATATTTTATGGATGTTGTTCTATTAAGCATTTTTCCTTCTCAGATTATGACACATCGTCTACAGAAATCTTGTAGTCACCACTTTAAGCCTGTAGATGTTTCACGTTAGAACTTTGACATTCTCTCAGATGCTTTAGTGAGAATAAATATGCCTCTCTTCATTGCATCTTCAACATTTAAATTTGGCTGGTCCTCTATTTCTCTGTAAGAGGAAACAGGACTGGTGCCTGTTCACATGTTTATTGACTGTATGTCGACTAAATAAGACCCCCAAGACACACTCCATGCATAGAAATGGCTCGTCGTCCATGTTCTTTCATGTTGGCAAGACTTTTTAGAGGCTGGTTTTACTCTAGTGCCCCTGAGACTTGGAATGAGTAAAATGAATTTGTCACACTCACCGTACTCAGTCACACCTTTGAAGTGAATTCTGGAATGTGTCTGAATTTATAATGTCACGTAATTTCTTGCCAACCTACTTGCACTTTGTTTGACTTCAGTTTGAAACCTTGTAATCCTAGCACCTGCCAACAAAGGCCTTAACCTTCCTGTGTCTAAATTAATTTGATCCTAATCCTCTTCATCATGTCTTTTGTGTAGGAGAGCCACCAGTTGAAGCTGCTGCGGACCCTGGAGGGTCACGCATACGGCGTCTCCTACTTAGCCTGGAGTCCCGATGACACCTACCTGATCGCCTGTGGACCTGACGACTGCTCTGAACTGTGGCTCTGGAATGTTCAGGTAACATTTCTATGGACATGTTGTTTTTTTATCTTTTACATAATCCTATACAGGTGATACATCTCAAGCTATGATAAGCCGGCCCAGGTTTAAATGAGAGCAAGATTGTGAAAATGTGTACAAAAGCTTGTATGAGTGATGTCGAAAACCTTGAGATGTCTCTTTCAAATTACAAGCAGAAATAAGAATTGCTCAAGCCTCCCATAGATACCCTGTAGGCTGTGTGTACTCAATGACCTCTCCTCCCTTCCTATCCCATCCCTTTCCCTCCCCTTTCATTTCTTTTAACTCACCCCTCCCCCGTTCTTACTTAATGTTTCTTCTCGCTGTCTCCCTTCCCCCCCTATTTTTCTCTTCTCCTCTGTTTTTCTGCTCTCTTTGACAATCCCTTTGGTGACCAGACGGGGGAGCTGCGGACCAAAATGTCCCAGTCCCATGAAGACAGTCTGACCAGTGTGGCGTGGAACCCCGACGGCAAACGCTTTGTTACAGGAGGACAAAGGGGACAGTTTTATCAATGTGTAAGTCATTTTTTTCACCTTATTTTCAACTAACAGTATTTGTTGTTAAGCCTAAATGCCTCCAATATTGAAGATCTTTTTCCACTCAGAAATCATGTATCATCTCTGTGTTCTTAATCTATTTTTGATCAATGCTAAATGTATTTAAAGGTGCAGGAGCCTTGCAGGGGAGAGAGGTTTTTAAAAAAAAAGGGAAGACACTGTATATGAGTCATGGTATATGTATAGCAGCTGTTATGTGTTGCGCTGACATTAAACAGGCAGCCTCAAGGTAATCGGATCTTTCAGCCTATTGATTTTCCATCCACAAACTCAGTGAACCCCTAAGGATGTGTCTTTTTATCACATCTTGTCTGCTAGATGGTGAAGGCTTGTATCTATTTTTTAGAATCTATGTTACACATAAAGTTTGTGTTGTTGCTCATGTTCAGTATGGATTCATTTGTCATATTTTAAAAAGCTGTAAAACTGCAGAAAAGGCTCAGAGTTAGGTTTAGAAGAATCTCATGTTTAGAGGAAGAAAAGCAGTTTGATCTTACATGTATTTCAAATTCTGCTTCTTCATTATTCATGCCTGAGCAGAAAGAAAGATCCTCTTGTTAGACAAGGTTGCCATGCCTGTCAGGGATGGGAGATGAGAGCTGTGCTGTGTTTGTTGTCAGGACCTGGACGGTAACCTGTTGGACTCTTGGGAGGGCGTGAGGGTGCAGTGCCTGTGGTGCCTGGGTGATGGCAGAGCAGTGCTGGCCTCGGACACCCACCAACGTATCCGGGGGTACAACTTCGAGGACCTTACAGACAGAAACATGTAGGTGTCTGCTTCTAGTCCCTGTATTGTCATGTGTCTTGATTATGGTTTAGCTATTAGTTATATACAGCACATATGGCTCATGAACAGGAGCCTAATGAGTTGGAGATTTAAAGCCACTACCCAGTCATTATCTGGGTTTCCATCCAACCATTTTATGCAAAACCTGAGTGGAAATGGTGAAAATTAGGGTCGGGGGGGAATATTGCAAACAAGTGTCTGTGCTTGGCAGGGGTGGAAATATCAATGAGTCAGAAAACGGCAGCAGCCAGAATAAGACTGTAATTTTCAGATTAATATACGAAAATAACATAAAACCTATATTTGTGTAATGTTTCCTAAAAAGATTTTCCTACCATTAAAGGTTTGACTGGAGCTCTTGTTATTACATCATCTCATTGCTTCCCCTTCATCCTCGTCAATGATATAATGGCCTCTGACTGGGACTATAACGCCATCTACTGTTAATCTTGATAAACAAACAACCAGTTAGATATTCGCATACTAACAGTGGACGGAGAGTACATAAATTTGCATTTTCCTCTGATGAATTTATGGAAATACTGATTCCTTTTTGGCTACATTTAGATGGACGCCTAGTTAGTGTCTACAGCACTTAATGTAACTGATTAGAGCCCTGCCCAGAACTGGTGTTTGACATCCCCCTGGCTCCTTCTTAGCTTCGTCGGATGTGTCTGGGAGAAACAACTTAATCATCAAAGTTTGATGACCTCATGCGATTTTCCAGCAGATGTCTAATTAGGTGAAGATGTGCAGGGCCTTAAATTTTGAGCTGAATTAGGAGTATTTTGACTATATCTAGCATATCGTCAATACACACAGTGCTACACAGAGGATGTTTGCACATCAAAATGACGAAGCAAGATTGTTGACCGTTTTTACCCTAAAATAACAGTTTCAAAATCTTTTTAATGCTTCAGTAATGTGCAATTGTTTCTGAGATATGTTACATTGTTAATGGGGGAATGTTACGCTTCATGGCAGTACATGACACAGAGCAATAACAATCACTGATTTTGGTGAAACTGGATTTTATTCTTAAAAACATTTTCTGGTTTTCCCTCTGAGTTCCTCTGGCTGCTCTGCCTCTGCTCTGTACATCTGTAATTTCATAGATAATTTTGTCGCACAATAAATGAGTCAAGGTTTGGCCAAACTTTTGCGTTCTGTTGAATTGTAAGTATAATGTCTACAAGTTAGCCAGTATTTCCGTATCCCCTGTACCTGTGTATTTGCATTAATCAGTGCGCTTCCTGACTGCCTGTCCCTTGTTTACGTGTCCTCTACAGAGTTCAGGAGGACCATCCCATCATGTCTTTTACTGTTTCAAAGAATGGAAGATTAGCTTTGTTAAATGTAGCAACTCAGGTAAGTTGGACTCCACCATTATCAATATATTTGTGTCTAAAACAGATTGACGCTTTGCTCTTAGAAACTCTGTGCAGCACTTCAGGAGTTAGTCTGTTCTTCTACAACCTTTTCCAGGGAGTGCACCTCTGGGACCTTCAAGACCGAGTGCTGGTGAGGAAATACCAAGGTGTGACCCAGGGCTTCTACACCATCCACTCCTGCTTTGGAGGACACAACGAAGACTTCATTGCCAGTGGCAGTGAAGGTACAGTCGCATAATGAAAACAATCATCAAAGTTTTCTCAGATTTCCTCTCATGTACTTAATATTTGTATCACCTTTTCTCCACAGACCACAAAGTGTACATCTGGCACCGGCGCGGCGAACTCCCCATTGCTGAGCTAACAGGACACACACGCACCGTTAACTGTGTGAGCTGGAACCCGGCCATCCCAGGACTCATGGCTTCCGCCTCAGATGACGGCACAGTGCGCGTCTGGGGTCCTGCACCCTTCCTCGACACACAAGAGGCGGACGGACTCACTGGTAATAATCAAATCTGACAGCTCATATTTACCTCAAATGTAGTTTTTAAAATGGTCGCTGCAGCTGTTGACCATTTAAAACTTGTCATGCCGTGAGATCTCTGTATTTACAGGTTTTCTTTTCTTGTTTCCTCCCCAGAGAACTGCAGTAACATGGACAGTTGATGGTCACTTATGGACCAGATGACATCGCTCTTTAACAACAATCCAAGAATCCCACAATAAAAACGAAAATCTGAACAGGCGAATAAAACCTAACAGCAACCTAAAGCAAGTCAAGAAAAGCAAAGAAAACCCACCAAGACAAAAACAGAAAACAAACGTGAGAAAAATTTGTCTCCTGAGACTGGCCTAGACAAAATGGTGGAGTTGATGACAGACACTGAAAAATTCAGGTCCTCATCCAAAAAACCTGATCCTGACCCGGAGGAAAACCAGTCAGACGGCCAGCGGGATACAACCGCCATCCACTGGTGAGCTGTAACGGCTGTTCTCCTCCTCCAACTGACCCCTCTTCCCCCCCCCCCCCCCCATCTTGTTGCATGGTCACCAGCCATGCTAGGTCCTCGCAGAGTTTCCCAGGAAACCCGCCTCCACCTTTTAACTTGGAGACAGACACCACGCAGACCAGCCGTCTACTCATTGGACTACACCTGTCTGCCTGTTTGTCTCTCACATTACCTGTATAATGTCTCCATGGACATGGGTGGGGGTGTTGTTGGGGGAGGATGGTGCATAGGGGGATATAGCAACTCTTCTGTATGTTTTCCCTCTTCCCCCACTCTTGCTATATTCTTCGCATTCTTCGATCTGTTGGACAAAGGCCGAGAAAAACCCACCACGAAAAAACACTGACCGACCAGCTGGCAAAGAACACACACACACACACACACACACACACACACACACAACAACAAAAGGCTATGCTAAATGTTGGGATTTTTTTATGATAGTCATAGCGTAATTCTCATTTAAGAGGTGAATCTTAGCTGAAGTAGTGCCCGTGGAAAGCTTTAGTGTGAAGATTCCACTTTCTGTTTGTTGACATTAGGAAAACAGACTTTTTATTCCTTAATTTAACTTCTAACAAGGACAGTCGCTGTAATGTTTCCAAATGACAGCCCCCTTCCCGTCCCCCCAACCCCTTCGTTGAGCTAGCTACCGCACAACTCCATTACATCTGCCTAAAAGGAGACAGACAGAGGGATTCACAGGTCACATATCAACAGTGAGGGCGGGCGGGTGGCTGAGATGTTGTCGGTTTGATCTGTTTCAGAAGACGTGCTTTCAGATGTGAAAGTGTAACTTCGACTGCACACCGGTGACTGCTTTCCCTCCTCTGTGTGTGAGTGTGTGTGTGAGTGTGAGTGTGCGTGTGTGTGTGCTTGAGAGAGTGAATGAGAGAGATTATGCATGCACACGAGTGAGAGTTGACATTTGTGGGTGCAGGTTTAATTGGTGCGTGTTTTTTTTGTTTTTTTTTGTATGTGTGCTCAATTCACACCAGCAGAAGATCCTCCCTCCTCCCTCACACTCCTAATCCCATAGTAAAAATTGTAAAGAGGATTTTAAACCAATTCTAAGTTATCCAAAGCCCCATAGGGACCTCTATCTGTGGAACAAAGAATACTTGAGAGCCATTTTGTAAAAAAAAGAAAAAAACTTTTCTTTAATCTGGGGCTTTAATTTTTACATTTGAATTTGTTTCACCTGAACCACGTGGCATTCAAACAGCACTGAGTTACCGGCAACGAGTCATCTTTGCGTGGAAGAAAAAAAAGAAAAGACGGGAAATCTAGAAAGAGCGAATTTGCGTGATTAGTTTGAAGAAAACTGTAAAGTGTTGTGTTATTAGCAAAGGGTCATTTCATACGAGAAGTTAATGATTGTAATTTTGGAAGAGTAGTTACAGAGAAGAGGCACCGATAAACCAGAACCACTCTCAACACACAAACTGCCTTCCTGTTCATACAGTTGCACACAAACCCCCCTCAGCTCCTCTCCCCCCACTGCACTTTGAGTGGTCTTTCTGCTCTCACCGCCTACCGCAATGGCATAAATCCATAATGTCATCACAGGCTTATGGTCGCCACGCTTTGCCGTTTCCAATGGCTCAAAAGGTTGCATTGGCAAAGGCTCAAAAACTTAACCGGAGATTGCTAAAGGGGTCGACTCTCCCTCACCATGCCTCTATGCACCCAAAAGCAGTGACTGATTATCTTTGTAGACGTTATTAAAAAAAAAACTGAACCTCGCGCATATAAGGCACAGCAGCCTCATCTCGAGGGTAACGCTCTCGGAGCTAAGAGAGCTGAGCATTAAACAAACCCCCCTTTTTGCTCTCCAGCCGAGTTCTACAGTGGTCAGTGCACCATTCAAAGCTTTCTTCCTCCCTTTTTCAGGGTATGTAATGACTATTTGCTACAGACTGCTATACAGTAAAACGTGTTTAAAATCAGTGCTTTTCTGTCTGTTTTTATTGAACTTTTTTGTTACTTAAAATTTTTTGTTCACATTATATCATTTTTTGGTTGACCTCTATCCCTTGTATGATCATATTAAAATATAACCAGACATTTGGAGTCCTCCTTTTTGTTGTACTCTTCAATAACCCCTGTTATCTTTTCTTTTGATATCTTTTGTTCTTTCCATTCAGTTGCATTTTATCTAACGCTACTATTACAAAAAAAAACGAATATGCACAGTAACACCCATGCCAATTGGAGTGGGAGGAGTTTTTAGGGAAGTGTGTTACCTACAATCAAATCAGGTTATTGAACTATCCACCCCTCGCCTTTAAAGAGTTTCCTTCATGTGAAAAAATCTACTTTATCGCATGTCTGTCATCGACTGAGATCTCTTTTCTTTTCTGGTGTGCCACTGTTGATCGATCTGACCCTTATCGAAAGCCAAATCGCTTGAGGCACGCAAGTGTTTCCTGTAGGTTTACGTACGTCATGGTCTGATACTCACTCTCTGGAAAACTTGTCTCAACTCCCGGACTGCAGAATGGACTCCCCTTTCCACACCTGACATTATTTCAGAAGACTTGAGGGAAATCATTCACACTAAGAACCCAAACAAGAATTTCAGTAAAGCCCGTCATTTACCTGCTGGTGGCAAATGCTATGTCTGTATGCAACCTAGTGTCTACTCTTCTTTTGTCTTGAGTTTACCAAGGGAGTTGTTTCTGATTTAACTATGTCTTATTTCTCTCTCAGAGATGGTGGTGGTGGTGGTGGTGGGTAGGTGGGCTGGGTGGGGAATACTAAGGGCTTACTGTAGCATCTTTAAGTTCCTTGGGGTAGGGCGGGAAAGGGGTGATGTGTGGCTTTGCGTTCAATGTGTTATTTACAAAAGTGATTGTACTGTTTTGTATTGTTGTGTAGGAAAAGTGTTATGTATGCATATTTTCAATAAAGCATTCAGGGTTTTGAAAAACTACAAACAAAACTAAAGGCCCATGGAAGTTTGACAGGGCAAGAGATTGTGAAGTCCCCATGAATAAAGTTTGGAGATTGCCCAGAAAAGCTCATCCCTCATCCTGGAGTTAAAACACAGAAAGGGGATCCAGGTCGGCCCTGACGCACTGCTTTTGGCAAAGCATGTGTAGAGGGGTCTGTGGTGGACAACAATGGGCTGAACTTGTGTCAAAATTCTACTTTGTATTCAGTCATTTATTTCTTGAAAGCAATGTCTGGAGCCAGACCATTTGGTTAGAGGCGATCTTCAATGCCATTAGGAATAATAAGAACAATTGCCAATAAAGTGACGTTATTTTGAGTAAGTCTTGTTGTTGGACATACATTTCTATACACACTGCAAAACCTGCCACATTCGGAAAGGAGATGCACATGAGTGCTCGTAGAATTGTGAAATAAGAATTACAACAATACATTTTTTTAAAAAAAACTTAGTTGCTAAGGTAATTTTGTGATGAAAAGAGGCCATTGGGCTTATGACCTGGAAAGAAAAAAAAAACCTTGGGAAAAATAACCATTTTTGTAAAAACATCATTTAATAACATTTTAGAATACTTAGATTGGTTTATGGATTATTTCACGATTTTGTGAACACGTTAAATATTTTGTGTGCATTAATTTTACACAATGTTTTATTTCATAATGTTTATTTTGAGCTAAATAGGACTCCATTGATCAGCAACATCAGCCCCATTGTGCCACCTGGTGGTATATATCCAAACCTGCATAAAAAAACAACAACATTAAAATGAATGCAAATAAAATATACGAATATAATGAAGGGAGTAGTGACAGGATTCAATATTGGATAAAATCCTAGTTAACATACATAGTGGTTATTATTTATTATATTATATTTTATCAACAGTTTATTATATTAATTAAAATTAATTAGATTTTATGAACATTTCTTTCATTACAATCAATGTTGATGTGAAGTCATTCATAATTTTATAATTATTTTAATTTTTTGCATTATCTTTAATTCTTTATCTTTTGTAATTTTAACTAACCACATTTTATTGCTGTCTTGATGTGCATTCATCACTTAATCCTTTTTATGTTTGTCTCATAGGCCATGTTTTGCTTCAGTCACCTGTAGCGCACTTTTAAATTGCATTTTGATTTGTTTGAAAGGGGCTAAATAGATAAAGTTTGTTTTAATGATCAACTGATACAGTCAAGGGTTTAATCAGGTGATCCAACTTCAAATCCTGCTCCATCTGAGTGGAACAGAACATATAAATATTATTTGAATAATTTAGAGATGCACTATGTAGTTTTTGGGGAAGAATTTTTTTAATCATATGCTATTAGTCCTGAAAAAATAAATAAACACCTCTCTTCATTCAGTTCATCAGCTGATCTTAAAGTACAACACAACTTAATTTACCTTGTTTATATGAGGCAAACCCTGCCACCTTTCTAGCTTCAAACAGTGTTCTGGGGACCTTAATTTCTCCTGAGGCCCGCTTGTTTATTCACTTATGGAAAAAATAAAGGTTTCTGAGACCTACAATATGAAATGTAAGCAGCATGTTTGCCTTCATTGCAGAGGAGATGCAGGATGTATGGGCTCTTTTTCTTAATAATCTCACAGATATCTAATCAGTACGCTCTTCTGGCTGACAGTGAGGAGGCTGACATAAACAACACATAAACAATCATCTCCATGATGGAATCACAGCTGACACGGGTTTGTTTTGCTCCAGCTGAAGGGGGAGGAGCGTCAACACCGACGTCACGGGGGGCCGCCCACCCCTCCCTCGCCCTCTGTCTCTCTCCGCCTCGCTGTCTAGTTCAGTGTCTAGAAGCCGAAAACGAAGCACCATCGAGGGGTCCAACTGGCTGTCAAACCGAGCTCCCACGGCAGTCATGGCGGCGCCGTTAGCCCACTTCGACGAGGACTGGCAGGACTTTAATGAATTCAAGCCGTCCTCGGCGACGGCCGAGCAGCTGGACCAGCTAAACTCAAACGTGGGCGAACCGTCGTCGGGCCTAGATGATTTCTCAGACCTGGACAACAGTTTCTCCGGGGAGATCTGCAGCTTCAAATCGATGGAGGACCTCGTCCACGACTTCGACGAGAAGCTGACAGTGTGCTTCCGAAACTATAACACCGCGACGGAGAACATAGCCCCCATCAAACCCATCACAGAGGACAATTACTTGAAAGACGACGAGTGAGTGTGAATTTTACTGCGGGTTTTTATTAGCGCTAACTTTTAATCTCTCAGCTAGCTAGCCGCGTTAGCCTCGGAATGCTAGCCCCAACGTTGATGTGAGGGAATCTTTGGCCGCAATCAGTGTCGTTCAAAGTTTAGACGGCAAACGAGTGCCTGTCCGCCACCCAGAATACACTTTAATTGTTTTTCTATTGTAACAAAACGTGTTACACCTGTTTCAGTATTGAGCTAACATGAATTCAGGTGGACATTCAGAACAACAGAAGCAGCTATAGCATGTTGCAGTGTTACAAATAACATATTTGGACCGTTTGGTCCTTGAAGGCAACATCACTCGCCTGTATTCGTGTGTGCGTGTATGTGGGGACAGGGGAGGGGTCATGCCACGTTACCAATACTTAATTTCATACTGGATTAGTTGATTTTTAGTTTTTTAATCCATTGATCCACCAACTGTTATTGAGATGAAGAAACTGGCTGTTGACCCTTGCACACCAGCTCTGTGTTTTGTATTTACAGTACATTTTGACTTGACTTTAAGGACCCCAGCTGTTTCCTCTGACTGCAACCAGACACAACATGCCACATATCACACTTGTTTTCTTTATTTGATGAAAGGTCACACTGTCAGCGTCTGTTCCTACCATCTTTACATGAGCCCTTGTTTTCTCAGCCGGAGGTGCCCAACAGCAGTTGTTTTCATCTCATAGACCCTCGAATGCCACGGCTCTACATTCACAAGACAGCATGCTATTACTCCCCAGCAGCGAGTCACATCAATCCCACACCAAGCGCAGATGTCACTGTAACTACAGAGCTGTGTAGGCTGCATTAATCACCATCCACTTACCGTCTTCTCCCGCATGTAGAATTGCAACAGGGTGACACTGTTAGATCTAATCACATGCGGTAATGAAGCTTCCCCTGCTTTACCAAAAGAGTCATGCATGCATATGTCCACACAAAGGTGTTGCTTTACTGAAATCCTGCACCTGACTGAAATAGGACCCGACTCCATCGAGTGTGCCCTATATCATCAGACGATCATGTAATCGGGTAACTATATAGGTCGAGTCAATGTGATGATCATTGATCATTTGCTGTTTTTCTCCGTGTATACATCTTTTCCTTGCTTTCTGTCACTTTAATCTGATTATCAGTGTGGTTTGGACCGTCAGTCGTATAAAACCAGACATCTAAAGACACCATCTTGTGCTCTGTGACCATTTTTTTACTATTCATAGACCAAATTATTGGATAAGACTTGATTCGAGACATTAATCAGCAGTTTCATCTACTGTAAAAAAAAAAATAGTCATCAGTTGCAGCACTGAAAGGCCAAGCAGCTGATTATCTTCTCGATTGGTGGTCAATTCTTAAATTCCTAAAATGTCGAAACAAACTGGGAATAAAAATGGTGTCCAAGGTCAAATTTGAAAACGTCTATTTGGGAATCTGGAATATTGTGCATTTTCACATTTTTTAGGATGAATTTAGTACTTGTTAAAATATTCTGCAGATTGATTTTTTTTTTTTGTATAAATGTGCAAAATCTTAAACTGGTGCATGTCAGGTGATGGTGCTTGAGAAATAATTTCCCCAACCAATCCCTCATCAAAATTGTTGTTAATTAACTTTTCTATCAATTGTCTCCTCTGTTCAGCTGTACGATGATTTGAACTAGCTAGCGAATTAATAGAATGCTAGCTTACATTAACATTAAAGCTAATGTTGGATACATTTTTAGCCAGTTACGTCACAGACATCAGCTGGGCACTTGAACATGAGACCTGAGGACTTGAGACTGGTCTCAAAAAGATCCTGGAGCTTGAACATTGGGTTTTAACTTGTTTGTAACTTAACAGAAACTTTGCCACACACACACAAACACACACTAAAAGTCATGAATACAGCAGTGGAGAGCACGTCACAGCAAAGCGTGGTAACGGCCCGGCTGTTAATCGTGCCCTAAATGTTTAGGGGGATGTCGGAGGTCTAGTCAGACAAGGGAAGAAGCGTCTATGGTTGTTGTAGGTAAAGAAACAGAGGATGGAGGGAGCAGAATAATTGGACAGCCGCCCGGTGAAGCCTAAAGAGCAGCGCCAGGCTCAGCGAGAGTCTTTTCTGGATGACTGCACTTTGCAGGACGTGCCCAGGCGCTTAACAAGTTCTCCAGCAAGACCGAGGCCGAGACGAACAACGGGGATGACAAGGAGGAAATGTGTGTATGTGTGCGGTTTGGGGCGAGAGCGAGAATGGAGACAGCAGAATGTGTTGCCAAGTCGTGCATTATGCGAGCAAGATAAACAACATCCCCATAAATAAATTCAGACAAGTAATTCAGACAAATTGGCACCATGTCGAAGTAAAAACAAGACAATTGGTCCCTTGAAATCTCGACTGGCCCCGTAAAATGTAAATTCTCTCAGTGAAAGCGGAGCTAATGATGTGTTCTGGCTGGCACTCACGTGTCCAAGGCAGTGTCTTTGCTGGAGGCACAAAAAATATTTCCTGCCAGCCTTTGCCCTATTTAGAACAACCCCTCAGCCCATCGCTCCCCAAGCTGTGCATGGGCACTTGAGGGAGGAACATGTGAGTTACATAAACATTTGTCTCCGTTGGTGTGTGAGCGAGGAAGCGAGGGTTTGTCGATGCAGAGTCACTGTGACACATGGGTTCACAGCATCCATCCTCATTCTGCTCGCAGCAGTTGGGACCAGAAATGAAAACACAGTGACTTGCACGTGCGCTCGAATTCGAGATTCATCACAGGCTCGATTTTCTGTCAGTGTTTGAAAACATGCATGATGCTGCCTCCGGTTGTTAGTGTCATTTCCAGTGGGGACAACATGAAGGCGCAGCTTTATCTGGCTTTTATAAAACTGCACTTAACCTTTTAATGATGTCTCAGATTGGGCTGCAGCTGATGATTATTCCCACTCTTAATTGCTGAATCATTTAGTTTATGAATAAGAACTGCTCATCATGATATCCCAAAATGACGTCTTTAAAATGTCTTTTTTTGTCCAACCAGTAGTCCAAAACATTAAAACTTCATTTACCGTCATAAATGACAAAGAAATCCAACAAATTGTCTTTTTTTTAATCAACTCATCGTTGCTTCTTTTGTCTCAAATAAACCTTGAATAAAGCAACTAAGTAGAGTGCAATGTACAGAGCCCTAATGACATCAGATGTTTTAAGCTGATACCAACATTTGACATAAAAATAATTGGGTTTTTTTGTTGTCAGTTTAGATGTGTAAGTGCTTGCACATATTTTACAGCGATCCCCCGACACTGGCAACCAGCAAGTTTTATAAACAAGATGGATTTCACAGTAAACTTGTTTGTTTAACAGACCGGGCGTTGCCATCTGCTCAGCTGGGACATGTCCCCTGCCAGCTTCTTCAGGCTGCAGAGTAATATAAACATTCAACAGTGTGTTGGTGAAATGATGACACTGTTTCTAGCAAATTTTAAAAAGGCTCTAACGAGCTAACAACACAGTTCTCAAATGAATCCCACGTGGGCTGTTAGAAAGCTGCCGGACATTTGCTTTAAGGCTGAACTACAGCAAATACGTCAATGTTTCTCACCAGGGAATGTTAACCGGGGACAGATGACTTGTGATTAAGGAGCCGTTAAGATCGTCAAGTGCAGCAGCAGGAACACTGAAGTGGTGAGGGGGTGGTTAGACAGCAGGACTTGCTGTAGCCCTGCCAGGTCATGCTGTGTCACAGTAAAAAAGAAGAAGGAAACAGGGTTTGTCTTGTCTACTGTGGGTTGAAAACTCTTCACTCGTCTCTTCTCTCTGTTCTTTAATCATAACACTATTCTCATGATATCACATTATTCTCCGTTTCTTTCCTCAAGGGTGTGGAACGCTCTGACTGATAACTATGGCAACGTGATGGCTGTGGACTGGAAGACATCGCACACTCGGAGCCTACACCTGCCCACCCTCAACCTCACTGAGCTTGAGGTACCACACCCACCCACACAGTACTTGTTTCATGTAATATTTCAAGCACAAAGTAATAAACACAGGCTACATTTCTATACCTGTGCACAAGGGGTGTAACGGTACATGTGTTGTTACCGTATACCTCCTATATTCCACTGCTGTGCACCTGTCATGACACCTTGCAGGAGAAGAGCCCAATGTAAGCACTTTGCTCTGCTGACCTAAATCTACTTAACCACCTGTCTGTTGGCTCATCCAAGTTGTCTCTCCCTCTCTCTTAAATCTCGTCCCCTCCTCCCCCCCGACCGACAGAAGTTGGACAACCAGTCTCTGGATCTGTCGGACGACGAGGAGCTGAGGGAGCAGATGGACATGCACTCCATCATCAACTCCTGCATCAACGACGAGCCGCTCTTCACGGCCGAACAGGTAACTTTTCAAACTGGGTTTTTTCCAGTAGACAGTACACTGATATCAACTCATTTTGGTCAATTACTGATATATAAAGACATATTTTGTCATGTAATTGCAAAGAACATCATGTCTCCCCCTGTAGTGGAATTAAAGGAGACTTACTATGTTTTCTAATTTTTTTGGCTGTCACCTCATCAGTAGCTCCGCCTTTAATTCCAAGACTTTGTGACATCACACTACTTCACCATGTCACACATTAGCATTGTTTATGCCTAACAGTCAGTTTGGCACATAATGAATCATTTATTCTCTATTCCTGTAATTGCTGCTGGGTAAGGTGAGCTATATGAAACTATTAGAGCATGTTAACCGATTCTAGTAATAACCCAAAATAAAATTTAAGAACCTGAAAATGAGCATAATGTTTCCTTTTAAGTTATTATGCCTACTCAAATGATGGTCCATTCACAGATGCGGACGGACTTTTGGTTTTCAAAATGTACACATTCACAGAGCACAATAAGAACATTTGCATGCACATCATCATCATGCATAAGTGTCATCTGTGCTAGCCTGTCATATCTGCAAATGTTTTATTTTCAGGCCAAGGCCCATATTTTATCTTACAGCCGTTATCGGCCGATGCAGACGACATCCCAATGTTATATGCAGCCCTAGATTATGTTGTTTTGTTTTTTTTGAAGCATGTTATTTGGACAACTCTTAATATTAAATGTAAAAACAGTAGTAATGTTACTGTAGCTCAATTAACGTAAGTGTTTTTCACAGAATTTGAGGATGTTGGAGGGTGATGGGGGGGACAAGACGGCTATTTTACTGGAAGCTGTTTGAGGCCTTTCACATCTGCATCATACTTACATAATATGCAAATTCATGGTCGCAACAAAGAAAATGTTGCTTCTTTTTCTCCCTCCTTGTAGCCTAAAGTTAGCCAAGAAACCACTCTAAAGTCCATTCTGTTTCCGTAATGTTTTCTTTATCTCGCATAACGTTGAGAGCATGTTAAGTTTGGGGTGTTTTGGCTCAAAAGTCGGGTTCTAGTCAAGATGTTGCTCCCTGAGAAGTTTTTCTAAATCTTGTGATGATCTAAAATAGTTTTCAGATGGGTGGACTACAAACAGAATGATCGAAATGGAACCAAAATAGCTACCTGGGAAAACGGCTTCATTGTCAAACAAGACAACAGAGACTTTGATCTTTCCATTAACATAGAATTCAGGCAGGGGAGCCAGTATCTTAGCAGATGCCACAAAAAGACAGTTTGAAGCTGTAAATATCCATGTGTAAACTGCAATAAAAGCAGCCGAATGACAAACTTGCTTCCTCTTTATACAGAAAACAGTGTTTGAACGTGTGTGTGTCTTTTTTATGTCGCTCAGGTGATCGAGGAGATCGAGGAGATGATGCAGGAGTCTCCAGACCCGGAGGACGACGAGAGCCCTTCGCAGTCGGACCTGTCCATGCTCTCCCAGGACCTCCACGCTCTGAAGCGCTCCGGCTCCAACACCAGCTACGAGGACCGTGAGTATCAGCGATGGTTACAGTGAGACAGTGAATAACAGAAAGCCTTTTATGTTATTGGGAGAAGTGAGACAGCAGTGCTTTTTCACACTCTGCTGACATTTGATGGTTATTTAAAATCACTCAATGAAGTGTGAGAGGTCACGCAGTCTGGCACATGAAGAAGCAGCTACACACACACACACATACACAGCTGCATTCTTATATAATGTGTGACAAATGCAAACAGGCGGCAATTACGTTGGTCCTAAATGTTATATAATCAACAGCATATATTTAGATTGGGCACAATTTTTCTCCTGGCAGACTGGTGCAGGCTGCGCAGCCAGTTGGCCCTTAAGGATAAAGATTTAGTTTCAGATATCTGCATATATTAACTGCAGAGCGTAGTGTGTTTTACATATTGGACGGCTCATGTCTGTCACAATATTTACACCGCTTCCACCTTTGATCGTGGACTTTATACCTCAGGATGCAGATCAATGTAACGTCTACTGAATCAGCATCGTAATGGTATACAGCTTTAATGTTTGAGGCACGTTACAGACAAGCTTGTGTGCACTTTATAACACAAGATTGAGTCTGATTCTAATTCATGATGCATTTCTGTCTTTTTTAAAAGTAGAGCTTCACATGTAGTCTAAGTTTGTTTATCAGTCAGATTCATTTTCCAGATTGGATATTGAGTCAGGTCGGGATATTTCACTTACAATACCCGTTTTGCTTGGATTATAATTATGATTATAAAGGATACAAAGTGCTTCACAGAAAAGGAAAAGAAAGAAAAACAAACAACACAACTGGAGAGCACGCTAAAAATACAACAAAAGGATTATAAAAACAACATGGGATAAGATAAAATTGACTAGAAATGAATTGTACAAAGAACCTCTAACCTGATGGAGATCTATGATGAAAACATGCAGATGGGGAAATTAATGGAGTGTGATTTTAGCATCTAACTATTAAAGAATGCTGTAGTCAATGGACCGGAAAGTAATGACAGATGAAAGCCCATAGTTTCAACAAAGGAATGGAAAAAAAATAGAAACTTTCCCATTTTAATTCAACTTTGTGGGCATTTGAATAAACATTTCTGTTAACAAGGTGCACCATGAAGTCCTCGTTGCCACCGACACACTGTGCTGCACAAAGAGATGTAGATTTCAGAGTTTACCTGGCGTACCTAAATGCACCATGACGTTTTTTTAACCCAACCCTGATATTCAACATTATAGATTTGTCTGTGGTATTCAGAATAATTTGACTCCCGAAATCAATATGACTATCCTCAAATTTATAACACTCATCAAATCCACCTTGTTTACACAGTCCCTTACAGTACATGTATATCGTATATGTTACTTTAGTTCTTCATAGCATTTCTACACATTATCTTCAGGGCTGCGTCAGCTGTCTGTGTCTGAGCTGACCGAGACTCTGGAGGAAGTGGAGACGGCCATTCGCCGCTACAGTGAAGAGCTGATCCAGGCTCTCGCCCTGCGAGATGAACTGGACTATGAAAAGGAGGTAAAATGAACAAATTATTAACAGCATTCAGAGAACTTTGAAGTCATAATCAGTCAGGCGATATTCGGCAGTGATGCTTGGTCGTTAAGAAGCTTTTAAATGTAAGAAGTTTTATTCAAAGACAAGCATTTGAACATCTGTCTTGTGGTGAGAACAGACTGCAGCGCTCACAGCGTTCTGTAGGCCAGACAGAGGTCAGTGAATCGCGAGCAGCTTTATTCCTACGATGTCATTTTCTTTAGTCACAGTTTATTTTTAGCCGTAGATAAAAAAGACTTCTCTAAGAGCAATGCATATTTAAATAATTTAGTCAATTGCAGTTTCACCCTTTTATAAATCAACACAAATTAAAGATTCTTGTGTATCTAAAACAACAGGTGAAGAACAGCTTCATCTCGCTGTTGATCGACGTGCAGAACAGGCAGAAGGAGCACCGCGAGCTGCTGAGGAAGAAGAAGAAAATCAGAAGTACGACGACAACCGGGCCCAACGGCCAGAGGACAAACACGCACATACCAGGCACGGTGAGTCATGTGGTGTGGGAGGCAGAACAAAGACATACACCCCGTGTGCATGATTTTAATGACGGATCAGTGATATACACACGTTTACACAGCCGCGCTCCTGTTTGGAATATAATCAGAAATGCATGACGCGTGACCCGACAGGTAGTTTGCACGGGGGAGCTGCTTTTCTACCAGCATCAAGGGTTTTTTCTGCTAAACGTTTCTCTTCTTTTCTCTTAATGTAGAAACCTCCTCATCTCTCTATGCTCTCCTTTTTCCTCCTTCCTCTTTTTTCCTCATGTAGCTCCTCACTCTGGAGGGACTCTCCAATGTCATACAAAATGGCCTCCGTCAACATTTTGGCAACACAGGAGGGGACAAACAGGTGCCCCTGCTCTTTCTTTCAACTCACTTCCTTTTTCTTCGCAGATGTTTATTCGTCTTCTTTCTTTCTTTTTTTCATTTTTACCACCCGCATGTTTATTTCTATCTCAACAGCTACCACTGGCGTTTGGTGTCATTTGTTTGATGATTTATGTATTTTCTCTTTGATTTAAATTGTCTCTTTTTCTTTACCTAAGTCATTTTTGAATGACTTAATTTCTGTCTTCCCCTTGTCATTTTATTTATTTAATTTTATCACTTATTTTGCAGCTTTTACTGTGATGTCATCTTGTTATTGCTTTGTTTTAAACCAAGAAAATGCTATTGTGCAGTCATTGCTACAAATTCTTCAAAGTTTGGAAAGTGCTTAATTTGAACCCATATGTTTTCAAGGTTAGGAGTATGCTTGAATATGAATATACTTCTTGAAAAATGCTTAGTTTGTCAACATAATCTGGTGTCTGTTGTCTCAGGTTAATCTAAAATGTTTCAACATTTGAAATGAAACAATTTCATTGTCATATTCTGTTGTCTCCAAGTGTAAAAATTAAGTATTAGATAGCCATGATCAAACGTTAATGTGAACAGCTGGTAAAATAAATAAAATGTCATTATACATTAATTTCTGTTCATATAAAATAATTCTGTAAACTTAACTTTTTGCTGTTGCATTTATAGTAACAATTCTGGTCTGATAACAAAGGTTGAAAGGTTGAAACCAGCTGCCAGTTACATAAGTCAATATTGGCTGTTAATATATTCAAATGCCAGCATCATATTTTATCACCCTCACACACTGAAGTGTCCAGTGAAAAGATATATATGGCTGTAATAAACACCTCCATGTGTAACACTGTTCCTGCATTGTGTCTTACATGGTCTTTCTATTTTTCAGTACCTGACCACAGTGATTCCTTATGAGAAGAAGTCTGGCACCCCATCGGTTGAAGACCTCCAGATCCTCACAAAGAGTGAGTGCTTGTTTGTTTCCAAGGTTTTGGTTTTTGTAACAATATTCTTTCTTTTTGCCTCGGTGCATGCTGTTTTCAGACTGTAATGTGCTGCTCTCTCCCTGCTAGTCCTCCACGCCATGAGGGACGACAGCGAGAAGGTGCCTGCCCTGCTAACAGACTACATTCTCAAAGGTAAACACACAGCTGTCCTCAGTCACTTCTATATATCAGTGACAATGCTAACTATGTACAAATATCCAGAGATAAAGCCCACAATTCTGGTCAGAATGAGGAACGCACCTACTTTTAAACATTATTAAGATTTATATATCAACATGTTGTTGCGCAAAAATGTCGCAACGGCAACTTTTTCAGGAAGTTGGTGAAAGGAATGAAAGAGGGGGGAGTTTTGTCCACCACTTCTGGACAACTGGACATATTTTACACAAGAAGCTGTTTCACTTCTCCATATTTTAACGTGATGAACAACATATTGAGGCACGTCCAGCTCAGTATACAGCTGCAATAAAATGGTGTCCCAGAAGCGACTTTGCATTTAGACGTCTGTCACAGCCAGGTGACTGCTGTTTGTGTCTGTTCCACCAGACATTCAGACGGCCTGCCCCCTGTTGCTTGAAAGAGGAAGTGCAAAGTTCATTTTTCCATTTTTATAAGGGGAAGCTGACAGTAGAGAAGAGTAGTGCTCAACACACACATGAATAAATGCGTTTCTTGCCAGCCTTCACTGTTGACCTGTACCTTCCTTGTCTTTCGTCTGTGCTGCATTGTCCTTTGGGTAGCTCTGGTATGAGAGCAGTGGAAACTGAGGTTTGTGAGGCACTGACACGTTAACATTGATTCTTTCTCCACCTTCAGCCGTCTGAGCTCTGTCAAACGCCCCTGTCTCTTTCTCTCTCAGTACATCTTCGTAGTGTCACTTTCTTCCTCCCCAAAGCAGCAGCCTTCCCTCACTCGCTCTTCGCTGTAGTGCCTATCGTGCTGTGCAGTGCTTGTGGCTGCACTACACCTCCCCTCAAACACACAAACACACTCATGCACATGATCCCCTCTGTACTGCGAGCTTGTAGTAGCAGCTGTTCACATGTCTGCTTCTTTTCTCTGTTCTCTCCCCACATTTCCTCCCTGTGGTAGTTGCTCTTCCGTAGTTCACAGTTCTCCTTCATGTGACAACGGCATTGATCATCGGCTGCTCTGCTCTTGTCTCCACAGTTCTTTGTCCTACGTAAAGCCAAAGGCGAACCTCCCGTTTCCAGAACCATCCGTCTGACCATCACAAGAGGGTTCTGGTAATCCAGAAGATCAAAATCTTCCTTCCTCCATATTTTTCAACACATAGACTTTTTTCTTTTCCTTGTGGCATTTTTTAAACTCCGCCACTGTTATCTCTCCTAAGATTTTAACCTAGATATAGCTCTTCAGTCTGTATAGTTCTTTTCAATTGTAATGTTTTAACTTTTTAATGCCTGAGTGCTACAACCCTTGTTTATCCTGACTGCATGATGACTTGCCTATGGATCCAGTAATCAGTATTAGTCTGAACACCTCACTTCCTGATTAGCCAGCGGCACTGGAATGGAGAAAGGGTGAAAGGGTGCATTTTGATTCCATGGCTTGTCCACGGATCAAGTCTGCTTTGTAAATTCAAATGCATTTGCATCTGTGTAGCTCATGCCTGACGGGGGGAAACAAATCTTGGCAGAATCTGTGAATCTCAACGAGCCAGGCTGGTTGTGATATTAAGCATTAACCCTCTTCTTCCTGTACGGAGACCTTTGTCATGAGCCACGTTTCCACCGCTGGGACTTTCACAGGGACTAGGAGCATTTGGAGAAACTCATTGTGTTTCCAGGGTGTAAATTAAATTGCCAGGGACATTATTTTGCCCCTCAGAAAGTCCCTGCTCTGGGTTAGCACTTTCCAAAAGTACAGGGACTTTGCGGGTAGGGCTTGCACTGCTGAACATTTCTGGTTTGCCGACGTTTCAACAACATTTCATTTCAACACCCTTTTTTAAAATTCTGTAGCCGCAAACCAGTTTGTTTTGTGTTTATTGTGCATCACTATATCAACATCATCGTTGTTATATAGTCACACACACAAAATGACACATAGGTCCTTTAAAAGTAGCTCCTGGTACTTTAGGTGGAAACGTGGCAATATTGGCTTTTGTTAATAAGTTGTTTATGGCTTGGGGTTGAAAACTCAGCTAAACCCTTTTTAATTTAAAAATCCCAAATAGTAGGCACACCTGTCTTTGCATGTTGGTTTTAGGTTTATGCTACATATAAGCTGTTAGTTGAATGTGAAAATGAAATATTTTGTATACGAATTAAGAGAAATTGCACAGTTTTTGGGGAACTTCTTACTTTTTGAAAAAGGGAAAAAGTCTTGAGAAAGTAAAAGCTGAATGAACAAAACATGTAGAGCATATTTTTGGATAAAGGGGCTTGTTTTTAGTGGGATTACAGTTTTGCCAGTAGCTACTTTAACCATTTTGCAACATAATTTTGTAAATGCTGTCCACCAACCTCTGAGCCCTCTAGTAGTGACCACCACCCCGAGCAACTTAATCACTTCCTCAAGAGTCGTCATAACACAAGTCTGCAAATACCTTGTATGACAGTTTTACATTAGTAGAAAATGACTAAACTGGTTGTTTCATTAAATAGTGTCGTTAAGATTAGGTTCGATAACTGTGTAGTTAGACTTCTGTTATCTGTTAACCCTTTAACTGTTGTGTGAATTCTGTGGTAGCACTTTAGTCTGTCAGTGATCTGGTCATGTGGTCGTGGAATATGTGGCGGATGTACTTAAGAGTACGTCTCACTAATTTAGCGTTAGATGAATCTTAGGATCATAAGCTAGTGGTGCCAAAAGCACGTCAACATGAAGTACTGTTGTCATGCGTCCTGTTCCATCCGTTTACCTCATTGGTCATCAAGAGCATGGGAAGTTACACAAACTTAAAGGGGCACTCCACTGATCAAATGGATAATGTTTTCAACAGCTCTAGAGGAGCTTTGTCAAAAAAAGTAACCCTGATGATGTCATAGTGATGTCACTTGGACCAGATTTGTAAGAGATGTGTAACAAACTCGATATGCTTTCAAGGAGTTCAAAAGCGTGTTTACAAGGCTAAATGGGTTAAACTAAGAGAGTGTGGAGATGCATTGTGGGAAAAGTAGGATTTAGTGTTTCTGAAGTATAAGTCAGCCTCCACCTCATCGATTTTGACCATTTTTTTTTTTTATACGTCTCTTGCAAGTTTCCCAACTCTCTGTTAATGCAATACTAAATCACTGGAGCGCCCCTTTAAAATCCATGTGCCACCAATCTAACGCTGCACGTCCGCCAAGTCATCAGCAGGTTGGTACACTGACGTTCAGATCACCAGCTACTACAGGTGCACCACACACTGTCGGATCAGGTCTAGTCTAGCTCTCAGGTACGATCATCAGTGTTAGTAGTTTAAAAATTCTTGTTCTGAAAAAGGTACTGACATTCCTGAGTCTTTGTACGTTTCTGGAGACATTTTATCAGCTAGACTTCAATTTGCTGCACTTTTGTCTTTTCACAAATTTCTCCGAATACCTGGACGAGCAGGTTTAGGATGTCAGGTTAGCATTACAGATGTTGGTTATGTGATGACTTGTTGAAACACATTTTAAAGCTAAAAAGTCCTAGACTCTGCTTAGTAGTAATAGTAGTTTTTGTAGCCAGCAGTTCAATGAAACCGGCTGCTGTAGCATCTGCTTTGTGTAGCAGTTAATAGTGTAGATGCAGTTTAAACATGGTGGCAAACATCGATTCTTTAGAATAACGAATAGTCATTATGTATGGTAAAAGAAGGTGAGACTATTTACTGGTTCAATTTTTTTCAAGCATGTTTCTCATGCATGTTGCAGAAGGAAAGGGCATAGAAAGATGACAAGGGGCGTGATAAAGTTCATGATGAAGAATGTTGGGGTAGATTGCACAAACGGTTGCTCAAATTTGAGGGATCGATTTATTCTTTTATAAAGGAGGACAACAGCTTGTAATCGCTATATTTAACTATTTATATGTAACTGTTGTTTCTACTGCTCCCAGCTTTGAAAACATTTACAACCTAGCTGTGCTACATGCACTTTGCTTCTGCAAAAGCATTTTTTTAAATAATGATTAAATTGTTCTGTTTATGGAAATATCACACTAAAGGGACATGTGCATGTTGCAATTGAATGCCGGAAAACTCAAAGCAAGTTATTACTTCAAACTGTTCAAATACTGTTTAAAAAGGGCAAAGTTTATACATGAGAAGGCTTGTGGCACTGAAACACTTTCGGAAAACATCCCTCAATCAAAAGCTTCAATGAAAATGACAACAACTGTGTCATCTATTTTTTGTCTTATAATGAAATGGCAGCCAGCATGGAAGTTAGCCGAGGATCTTGTCTCAGGCCATAGCCGCAGACATATCAGTGTAACTACAATTTAGAGATTTATATTTATATACAGTATGTACAAGAAAACAAGCAACAGAAAAAGAGGCTGCCTTTGTAAATGCCTGAAATCTTTTGTACATTAAACCAACTCCTTTTTGTTTTTAATGCAATATAATTCCCCAGTTTTGGGGTTTTATGTTTACTGTCTCATTGTGGTACCGCAGTATATTAATTTATTATGTAAATGTTCGTTTTGTAACCATATTATTGACTGTAACGGTACAAGTGTTTTGTGCCCACATTGCATTGCAACTCATTTCAAATAAATTAATATGTGACGACCTTTAAGTGCTTTTGGCTCAATGTATTTTTTGTGTATATACTTGTCTTGCTACAAAGTGAGGACCAAGGTTTTAACCAGCAGAGTGAGGACATCTCACAAAGTGGGGACATTATGGAAAGTGGGGAAATTTAGGGTGGTCCTCACTACTTCAAAGGATTGTTTTGAAGTTTAAGACTTGTTTTCCGGGGATAGGTTAGAATAAGTTTTGGCTTAGGCATTTGGTTGTGAAAGTTAAGGTTAAGGGGCGAGGGAATGCATTGTACTAGGGTCCTCACAAGTATGGATGTATGCAAGTATGTGTGTGTCATTTTATCAAGGTTAATTAGATCCTCTTTGTGCCCACAAACTGAACATGCACATCAAAAAGAAACATTGTTGCTGCCCTGTGCATCTCCAAAATATAAGCTTTTCTGAAGAAAAAAGTTTCAGCATTATAAACATTTCAAATAAAATCTGTTTTTCATGGTTTATTTAGAAAATCTCCATTTGTAAAGAAATACTGTAGTGTGTCTAAAAGAAACAAAATCAGCAAATTTGGAGATGCATGGTTTTGACATTAACACAGGTACATTCATTTCCTTTAAAAAATAATCATAACCAGAAGATTAAAAGTTTCTTTTTTATCTCCTACAACAAAGTCACACAACCCTTAAGAGAACCTAAAACATTTTTTATTTAGTTTATTGCTTTGGTGGATTTATCTGAATTACACATTATTATGAAACTGTCCTGATATCTACTAATGAATATTTAATAAATGATGCCTAAAGGTGGTTGTGGGAATCATTTCCTTTAATTAAAGGAAACTGAGTGAGTAAAGTAGGAACCAACTGGCTCCAGTTCCCATTTATACTATTTTACTTGGAGTTCATAATGAGATAAATCAAATATTGGTATCAGTTGCGGATACCGACGTGGTTCACCAATCCACATACCAATCCAGATTCCACACTCTAATGTTTGAGTTTGTATGAGTTATACATGTAATAATGCAATTATAAGCCCAATATGTTGTAGCACAAGTGAATTAATCAGTGATAAAACAAACATATACAGATTATCCAAGATATCTAGTTGGATACCATAATCTGACCCGACTACATTTGCTCACTGTCATTTGTGATCCCCATCATTCAGCTTCAAGCAAAATGTCTTCAGATACAGTATTAAGTATTAATAGAAAACAAGAAAAGGTTACTAACTTAATGGCACTTGCAAGCTGCATCCACCAAAAGTTTCTGGTCATGGAGACCAGATTAAAATGACTATATATATAAAAAAAAAAAAAGTAACAGGCATGCCTCTTACAAAATTACCAGATAAAACTACTTTCTCTTGACGGAAAAATATGTAGAAAAAAAAAAGATTTTATAGATAACTCTGTTCTGCTGGATCAACATACAGTATCTTTGGTTTCTTGTGTTCTGAGTCTGTATTCAATGATGAGACGTTTTTTAAAATGTCCCTTCATCCTTCCCACTCAAAACCAGTCAGATTTAAGACTGTGACATTCTCAGTTTTCCTCTCCTCGCTGCTGTGGTTATTCCAGTGATTTTGTCACAAGTCACGTTTTTCACTCATCTTCCTTCATTGTTCATCGTAAAAGAAGAAGATGAGACTTTACAACCACAGCCACGCTTTAACTGGTCACAATTTAAGACTGAGCAGAGCGGGTTTTATGTGAGCTTTGCTTGTCAAAAATGGTTAAAACATCCAGGTCCAGTGTCCTGTGGGGGTTCAAAGGTCATCCTCGGGTCACAGATTGGTGTCAGTGAACATGGTGTGCTCCTTCCTCACCGTGCTGAAACCTTTGATGGTGTCGACGAATTCCTCGTCGTCCATAAACTGCATGGGAGAAGAACAGAGCTTGTTAAATGGAGGCTACAGGAGTCTGGATTTCAAGACACTTTGAAGTGTTTGGGCATGTTTGAATCAGTCTTTCTGCATCTGTGTAACACACATCTGTGTGTTAATGTCACGTGGAACATGTGTGCAGCGCTTCTGTTCGATTTTAGATACAAAAGTAAAATCTGTTGTAAGATTTTAGAAGATAACAGCAACAACGATGTGAACAGAGTGGTTCTGAACAGGCTCAGCATACGTTTTTAGGGTCTCTCACCATCCCACTGTCATGGCCTGAAATGTTCGGGTCCCACGCCTCGTCGTCTCCGGTCAGGGACTTCCCGTCGATCACCTGGCTGACGCTGCGCCTCAGGGAGTTCACACTGAGGATGCCCAGCTCGCCCTGAGGTGGGACCTCGTCGTCGGGCTCACATTTAGCCTCCAGCACTTCCTGTAGGAGAAGGGAGAGAGATGGATTTGTACGCCATGCAGATGTGCAGCTATATTTTGTTAATGAGGTGTCATTTTTTTCACCTCTATCTTCATGGTGAAGCCCTTCAGTGTGACACTGTTGGAGAAGCCTGTCGTGTCGGGTACAGTGTCGAACTGGAAAGGAGAGAGGGTGAGACTAAAGGTAACTACTATAACTCCCAAGTACATGGACTTTGTTAGACAGTATTCACGAGGGCTTATTGATTATTACTTCATCTGCCTTTTAAACAGCGTTGGCCAACTGCTATTTATGGCATTATTATTGCGCCTGGACATAAATTATCATTTCTGATTGCAGACATTGTTTTCTGCGCTCAGCGCCCCGATTGGTACTCAGCAATGAAGCACATGTATAAATCCACAGTTATACAGCTCAGGCTGCGTACGGATGACTTTAATTATCCCACAATAGGAAATACAACCAGAAAAATGCATACTCTGCATTTCCAAAAGAGAATGCAGCGTGATTAGTGAAAGCTTTTGCAGCTCTCAGTGATTTGTGTTTAGTCAGCAAGCATTTTTTACAGTCGTGTCCCACAGTGGCAAAAATAAAGTATGAACTAAAATCCCTCTTCAGGATCGTCGTGGACAGATCAGAGATTCCCAGAGGTCCTGATGTGAACAGGGATGTCTCAAGATCTAGGTCACAGGTAATCAGAAGCGACTGGGTGCACCTGCAATGTTCTCCCTCAGCTGGCTGCAGTCAGTCAGCTGGGAGACTCTATAAGGGGGGTTGCAGTTTCCCCTGCTCAGTGGGTTGTGTGTTTTCAGGGGGTCAACACCATCAGTTGGCTCTCTGTGTTTTCTGTTTGGGGGAAAATCTGAGTTGAGTGTTTGAGATTTCATTCTTTTGGCCAGTTTCCCCCCTGATCAGTGACTTTGGGTCCAATGTTTTTTGTTCGTCTGTCATTTTGATAAAATCAGTGGGTGGTTGTGAGTTTTATTCCAAACGCCGCCTTTTAGAAACCAATGTGATTTTTGCAATTGGAGTAATTTTTCACGAGTTGTAGCAGTTTTAAATAACTATGTTTCATCAGGTTTCACTAATTCCCCATAGAAAACCGTTTTAAACAAATCATAGAATAAATATACAAACAGTGTTGTGTCTCGTCTGAATTTAGCGTGTAGAAAAAGTTTGTGTCTCCTCACCAGAACAGAGTTGCTGGGTGGGTAAACAGCCATGGGGCTCCTCTTCTGCATGGGCAGGGCCACCAGCGGAGGTCTCTCTCTGGTGAAGGGGAGTTTGTTCAGGGCCTAAGTGCAGATCATTGATGGAAAAGACTTAATTGAAATTTTTTTTTACACAAAGAGCTGGTCGATACAAGTTGACAGTTCTGCCCAGAGTCCCAAAAGGGGTGTCACATTATGCTGCACAACTGTCAAACACAAAATAACTGACTCTTTACCTTATGGAGCGCGACGGCGAGGACGATAGCCAGCAGCAGCAGAGCGATGCCCGTCATCACCACGATGAACCACAGCTCCCGGACGACCGGCTGGCCTCCCTGACCTCCCTCCGCCCGCTCACCTCCACCTCCTCCTGCTCCTCCAGGAGGAGTGAGGCTCGGTGAATCTGCAGGCAATTGTTACTTGTTACATATATTATATTGTCATAAAATTTAATAATGGCTTAGTTGAATGCATCATGTCACCTTTGAGCACAAAAACTGCTCATCTAACTGTCTCCTTGGTTTCTATCCAAACTTCCTGCTCACTGTATTCCATCAGACCTTTGTTGGGTTTACAGTTGACAGGAGTGCATCACAAGTCAAGTATAAAGAAAGACGATCACACATGCACTGTAGAAGAGATAACAAGGTAACTGGAGACACACTTGTGCTTGTGGCCTAGTTTCTAGCCTGCAGATAGCACCACACTCCACCTTTGTCCATTTTTATCTCTACAGACCTCTGAAGTCTTCAACACGAGTCGCCTCTGGATGTTTATTGGTAGATTATACAGTATACTGATGCAACCTAATGCCACTGTTTCGTGCTCCTTTCCAGCGTGTTCTAGGAAGAGAGCTACTCCTAGACAGTCTTAAAAATGAGTAAGGAGTGATGGGGGAAATAGTGCAGTCAGAGAAGTACATCCAGCCAGAGACTCACCAGTGCTGAGGTCCGTGGTTCGGCCTGTGGCGGGGGAGCTGGCAGCCCCTCGCTGTGCGATGCATCGATCAGAAGGGCAAAGACCTGCCGGGGCGTTTAGGATCACACCTGTCGCCCCATCAATATTTTACACCTGATACTTTTACTTGCCGTCTTGCTCTCTTCAGCAGCGCTCAGCTGAGGGAGACACTCGAGGAAAAGGTTAGATCCTCCATGTCCCGTTACCCTGTCCTGAGGCCGCTGTTTCCCTAGAGAGCACGAAGACGAAACAAAGCATCAGAGCTGAAGAACCAAACTGCATGTGTGCTCCCCCGACGCTCCAGATCTCCCATCAACCTTTGCTTTTTTCTCCAGCAGTGCCATGGTAACAGCCAGGTGTCAGGTTGCAGTCCACCTGAAGAGGCACGGTAGAAGCTGTATCACCCCTCTGATCTGCACCGTATGTGTTTGTGTGTCCTCTCTTTAAAGAGTACAAGCAAAGACACGTGTTAGCCTCACTAATTAAACTGCCTTTTTGAAATGTGGTTCCATTTAGTTTAATGTTCGTCCCCTGGGAGACTGTGGATATTACATTTCATGACAGCATGTGGCAGCATTCAGGGACATTTGTAAAGTAGGAAACATAAAAACTATAATTTTATGGCGTTATAATAAGATGTGAAGCCATCCCGGACACCGTAATGCGAGTTCATCGACTTACTGACTTAACAGAGCCATAATTTAGCTGTACATGATAGAGCAATCATTTTGTGCAATATTATTATTTTTTTCCTGTGCAATTACTTAACTGTTGTTTCAGCTCGGTGCAGTTATCCAACTGTGCAACTACTACTTCAGTTAGTATCTTTAGTGAATAATGCACCTTGTCCTCTCGCACCTGTTCCTCTATTTTATTTTATCGCTACTTAAGCATTTTATTGTATTTAGTATTTTGTTGTTTCTATATTTGCCCTTGAAATCTTTCAAATATGATTCAGTATTATTAGTTTACGCCAGAGTTATATGGTGAGGCATGATGCTCATATTTCTCATGACATATTTCTATTCTTATTTCCTATATATGTTGTTTTTAATATAGTAGTATAACACCCATATTTATACATATTTTTCTTATTCTTTGGTTTTTTTCAGTTTTCTTTGTAATTTCTCGTTGTTTCTATTTTAGAAAGCAACTCTACTGTGACTTTATTTACCCTGAGCAATCAATATAGTGTTACTGATTCAACACCTACATGTGTTTTTCTTGTTGAAATGATCTCAAGCAAGGTACGCGTACCCTCTCAGTGCAGGTGACCGTGTCCTGTTCATAAATCATAATGCTTCACATGCTCCAAGTTAAGACGTTATAGGATAATAATAATAAAAAATAATACATGTTATTGATTGTTGAGATTTTATGAATAGAATTACTGTATATTTGTTCCCATGCTCAAGTTCATCAGAGCGTCATATGATGGGACAGCCACTCCAAACACTATCGGATTAATACATTACTGATCTTTATTACCTCATTAGCAATATCAGCCGTATTATGATGAGAGTCTGTCTGAACATTTGGAAGAGGAAATCCGCTTTTCCTTCTCAAACAATGACAATGTAACTGCATGTATCTGAGTTTTTATATGTTTGCTGTTGTGTGAAAATTTTAACATTAAGTATCTTAATGTTACCACAGTGTAATCCTGTTTTTGATATTCATTTATTAAGCTTTGCATTTGCACAGCTACTTTAATGTCTTTAAAATTAACATATCAGAGTTTCTTGTGAGATTTTATCTGGTTCAAAAGTTTTGATTAGAAAGAAAAGGCAACAAATTAGAATTTTTGTGTGAATGATCCCTTTAACAGCCCTTTCTCTTACTTATCACAATAGATATAAGATAACAAATAACATGTTGATAATGTCGTGTACTTTGTGTTTCAGTGTTTAGCCACACGATGGCGCTGAGCAGCAGCTGCTGGTTGTGCTGTTGCGAGGCAGCGTCCAGTGTAATGAGTCAACAGCAGCAGAGGAGAAACTCAATATGCACGTCGAGCTGCAGTGTCCCTTCTCCTCAGTCACAGCTATTAATGCACTTCACTGTCAGAGGCTCAGGACTGACAACAGATGCATACGTCTACATGTCCACATGTCCACAGGTCCGTACATATTTAAAAACACTGATCCCATGATGTGCATATACAGCCACTTTTCTCTGGCGTCCTCACTTGACCTCTAACTGAACGTGAACAGTTGTCCGTCTGCTGTGAGGGAACGATTGAGGCTGACAGATGAGAGGTATGGCAGTAACAGCTCGTCAGGGCGTTCATGGTCGCCCTGCAGGAAGATATAAAACTTTTAAACATTTGAGCAGCATCCCGGGATGATTGGAGGAGGCTGGATGACGACCAGGTTGTATTTTGCTGCTCTGTGATCTTGTTTTTCTTCCACTGCCTCTGAATTTCCTGAATAAAACATGATTCTTCGCAGTGCTCTGGACGATGGGGCTTCCCTGAGAATGATATATTAATATGATGTGTATTACAACTTATTGTTAAAGGTGCATTAGGTAGTTTAAAGGAGAAAATGTAAAGAGAAGAGAACAATCTTTATTCACTGAATTTCATAAACAAAGTGACCTTAAAGGACAAAACAGTTTTATACTGTTTTAAGTTGTTTGTATGTGGCGGACCCGCCACCTTTATATCTTCAAACAGTGTTTTAGGGACCTTATTTTCCTCTGAGAACAACCTGTTTGTATCGAAACATATCAAATAACTATTTCTGAGTTTGACTTTTTTCTCCAAAAACTACATAGTGCACCTTTAAAGTTTCCATCCACTCAGAAGTGTTTTTTTTTTTTTCTTTGTGTCTTCACTTTAGATGTTTGACCCTCAGTGTACGATGAGTTTGACACCACACAACTGTTTTCAAATTAATTTCTTTATTTCACTGCGCTTGTGTTATATCTTCATTTAAGACATGTTTGTATCAGCAGGATTTGTGCTATTATTTTTTCAATAATAGAAAAAATGTCATTTAAAGAAATTTAACAACTGAATTGAAATTCTTGTGGAAGAAAAAACCTGCCAGCTCTTTCTTCAAGCAAATTACTTTTAAACGTCTGAAACATGTCTAGAAGGGATCTTTACGATTGAAATATTTGAAATGCAGTAAGTTTGTATAAAAACTCCTGACATAGACAAACGCTAGTGGAAAATGTGAGAGTTTAAAGGGCCACTGTGCAGTTTGGGAGAAGAAATTCAAACCCATAATTTTGATATTTACAATATAGATTAAGTAAAAACTTAGAAATGTTAATATTTTTTTTCTTAGTACTGAATAAACAAGCTCAGGGGAAATAAGGTCCCACAACACTGTTTGAAGCTAGAAGGGTGGCAGGGTCCGCCACACGTAAACAAAGTGAAACAGTATGAAACTGTATCGTCCGTTTGTTCATTCAGTTTATTCAGCCATGAAAACAATGAGACTATACTTAATATTGCGTTCACATGTATTTCTGATTTCACTGTTATGAAAAACTTCACTGGCTCTCGATCCAGTGAAGGGATGTTCACTCCTTTATGAGAAGTTCCAAAGTCGTCTGGAGAAAATGTTGTTTTTAATCTCTTTTGGATGAAAGAAAAATGACATAAATGATGAGACAACCATACACGGGTTTTGGAAGTCATGATAATTATGGCCATTGAATCTTTTTATTTTTAAGAACGACATCACCGATTACATTCAGGCTCAGTGTGGCAATATTAGGACCGCATTTTGAGGTGAAACCCAGCTGGTTACGACAGCAAGGATGTTTGAAAGCAACATAACTACATAACGACTTTTAACCAAAACACGCTGAATATTTAACACTTTCTTTGACTCTTTGTAGCCGTTGGTCCCACACATCAGTACTCCGTATAAAGAAGGGGCCCCCACATTAACTAACAGCTCATTTGATTTATTTTTACAGACGAGCTCTCCTCCCTCTAATACCCTAATCAGCATTCATACCTTGCCGTGATGATTCGGGACAATGCTTTTTTATTGAGGAAGTGATCTCACCCTTGAGTGCCAGAATCAGCCTTTTTTACAGCCCATCTCCTCAGGGCCTCATCCATCACCAAGGTGTCTGGGCGACACGGCCGCGAGACACATACTAACTCATTTAAGGAGAGGGACATACAGGGATATATCACTCAAGATCACTAACTCACTTACTGACGGCTGATGTGGTGAAACATCCCCAGTTGGTTTCGAATCCCTTGGCGCGCTCTCTTGAGTTTTAACCACAGGTAAATAAGGAGATTGATTTAGCTTCTGCTGACAGATAAGGAGGGATAAAGGACAAATGGGTTCTTTTGGAAAATGTAATTTGTCTTTATTCATCCATCTGGTCTCCTCTGTTCTCCCCTCGTACGTCTAAACCAGATCACATGCTTCACGTTAGAGAAAGCGATCGTGACTGATCGCCGCTGAAAACCACACGTCTCTCCAGTTAATATTTCCTTTATCGGCTGCAAACTCAATCAAAAACCATGTCATCACACAAAATATCTGCTTGTTCTATCGCCAGGCTGACAAAGGCTCATCAACGCGATAATTTTTTCCAATTACATTTTCAAAATGAGTAGTGTAAAACACGGCTGTAAGACGTATTGGCTACACTTTATTAAATGTGTTATTCAGGATTCAAGTCTTCTTCTTGTGTCTTATGTTTTGATTCTATGCCCTCTTGTGTCTCTTCTGTCTTTTCAGTGTCTCCTGTGTCTCGTTTGATTTGAACTTTGCTTTTGGTTGCACTTTGTTTTAGCATTAGTATCTTCCTGTTTTATTCCTGGTGACTCCATTTTGGTTTTTCTGTTGTTTTGATGTTTTTGGTGCTCAGCTTTGGTCAAATTTAAAGCTCGCTTTTTGTTCTCACCTATTTGCCTCCTGTGTGTCTGCATTTAGTTTCCCCCCCCCCCCCAAAACCGTAACAAAAAGCCCCTATTTAGCATTTACTTGAAGGGACACTATGTTAATGTTAATTTCACACTGTGGCCACAAGACCCAAGACTGGAGTACCAAAATGAGTGAGAGAAGTGAGCAATGATTAGATTCATTGCTGATCATTTTATTTATTCCATTTGTAAGAGGAGTAACTTGATATCCCTTCAGTAAAATGTGTTAAAGTATGAGGGCGTAGGATTTAGTGGCACCTAGCAGTGAGGTTGCAGACAAACCAACTGAATATCCCTCACCACACCCTCCCCTACGGTAGACGCTAAATAAATCTTTGGTGTGTCCACTCTGGGCTGCCGCAGAAACACAGCAGCGGACTCTGTAGATATAAAAGTCTCATTCTAAGGTGATGGAAAACACAGCAATTCTTAGTCTAAGGCAATTGTAAATTAACCAAAAAACATAATAATGAATGTTATGTTTCACTTCTGCCAATAGATTCTATAAATCCTACACACTAGACTCTAGACTAACGCTATCTGCTCATGTGAAGCATAACTGGAGAATGAACCGATAAATGATTGATGATATAATGTGAATTCATATATTATGTGAATATGAATGTATTTTATAAGTATCTAATATATATTTATAACAATTTATTTATTTATTTGTTGATTTATTTATTTATTTATGCATAATTTTTCATATTCTGTGAAAGTGTTTTTCAATCCTGTTCCTGAGGGCTCCTTCCCTGCATGTTTCTCAGCTTCCAGCTCAGCTGATTTCGATGATCAGCTCATTATGAAGCTCTGCTGAGGCCTGATAACGACCCAGTCATTTGAATCAGGTGTGTTGGAGCAGTGTAACATCTAAAAACACGCAGGATAGGAGCGCAGGACTGAAAAGGACTGCTCTATGACAACTGACCAGAATCTGAACTACGTTTCTATGAAGACCACAACATGGCCTGCATGCATTCAAGCCTTGGACGAGCTCTGGTTAGTGGACCTTGAGTTAAAGGGTAACTCCACCAATTTTATATATCTAAGTGTGTCTAAAGGTCTCGGGATGTACAACTGCAGATGTGATTGAGAGTAGTTTAAAACCTTCGTGGCTGCAGAGGAAAGTGAATGCGATCTTATAAATTGCCTCCAAGTGATATCTCTTACTGACCCGGTTGTATTGTGGGTAATGTAGGCACCAAGTCCATCACTTTCGGACTATGAACAGTTAAAAAAACAACTGATCAAAATCGGTACAGAAGAACCAGATATCACCACATTCGTCTTCTGTTTCAAAACCTGCTGCCTACATTACCCACAATGCAACTTATGCAGCTTCCTCTGGAACCACAAATGGCTTTTTAATACTTTCTTCACATATGCAGTAATTCTCCCCAAGACCTGTAAACACACTTTACTTTATACATTTTGTGGAGTTACGCTTTAAGAAAGTTCTGTTTCCCAGGTCGAGAGTGAACTTTCAGGCTTAACATGTCATCTCAAGTTTTTCATCTAAATATTTAACTGTTTTTAAATCAACCTGTTGTGTATTAAGTTAATAAATCTGCTATTACACACTGCAGGGATTTGTTCTTATGTTTGTTCACACGATGAAGAAGGTAACATTGTTTTAAGATGCTTTGTTATTCATAAATGTTATAAATATATATACATAAATACGTATAAACTGCAAATGAGCACTCAAAACCCCATAAAATGTATGGAGCAAAATAAGATATCAAAAATATCCTCACATCTGCTGTCAGCTACATTATAATGTGTTATACTCTGCTAATAAATGCTAAATATGGGTGTTTAAAGCAAATGCATTGCCAGAATGTATCTTGAGAGGCAGTTAGTCCGTCTCAGAATGGCTGTATGATGAAGCGATGAGTCGACTGCTTCCATCGGCCTCAACAGGCTTCTGATGACCAGCACTCCCCAGAGCCACTGCTAGACTTCATTACATTACAGCTGTTAATTATAAATCTCCATCCAACTGGGCTCTGATGGCCTAAATGTGCCATAATGGGCCTCGCTTGGAAAATGGCAGTCCATTGTCAGACTGTGCAGAATAGACTGCAGCCACTTACGGGCTCCGCTAATGAATTTGTTTCTCTCTCTCTTCATTGAAAAAAAGGCGACACTTGCACGATCTGAGCTTTTTGCATTAAGGGGATGATCTTTATTGCCCAAGAATCCACCTGAGAATGAAATAGCACGGCACAGCTCGTCCAAACAAAGCTTATTTTGCATCTTTAAACATCTCTGTTGGCATAAGACATGACGTATATACAGCAAAAAAACCCACAGTACATACATTTATACTCGGCAACATCGCTGCCGTCATCTCGTCACAAAAATATGCACATTATAGTGTCACAGTACCTTGAGTAAAATAAAGGAGCAAGACTTGGGCGTTTTTTCCTTCGCTGTACTTAGATTCCCTTCATTTAACGTGTGCAGAAAAAAGACAGATTTTCAGATATAACTACTCTTCACACAAAACACACTAACAGATTAAAAGAGCGCCATCACCAGTCTCCCCCAAAACTTTATGGCTAAAAAGGAAAAAAGTAGTGCACAAATTTCATCCTACACATAGACTTCTACCATAGAGAGGACATCAGATGCCTTCCCTAATCCAGATTATACAGTATGGCAGCCATTTTTACATAGTTAAAGTTATATCTATGGGTCTACAACATCTCTACGACATTATGATCATCAAGTACACGGCGCGTACTCCGTTTATAATCACTTGAGTTTTCATGATATGGTTTTACATCAGTGCTGCAGCAGAGAAGCTAGTAAAAAATTATCTTACATTGATATCATTTAAAAATCTTTTTAAAAAAATCATTATCCACTGTAATTACTTTCATCTACTCTCCGTTAATGCCACATCAGTAAATAAAAAAAAAAAACAGCAAACGAACAGAGACACTTTTGAATAAATATCACTTTGCTGTTGTACAGTCGTACCGTGATGTTAAGTACTCTTTCCCTGAAATGTTCTAATAAAATCAGGAGGACGTTTTTTGTTTTTGTCTTATGGGTTTTCCGACCTATTAACTGCTTCCCCTTTAATCGGCTATATATGAATGTAGTGAGTAGATACTTTTGCGATACACGACACAGCAGGGATGCAGGTTTATGTGGATGTCCTACAGGCCACATTATATTACCGTGGACATATGCTGGTATTATTCAATAGTACGAGTCTTTACTCTTTGGCAAGACTTACCTCTTAGGAGACATTTACCTATTTATTTATTTATTTTTATACAAAAAAGGACAAAGAAAATCAAATCATTTAAAGGCTCTCTAAACGCACTAGAATGCAGATTAACAGGCTTCAACATGGGTGAAATAATCCAAGCGGATCTTCAAGTATCAGGTGTTTTTTTTTTGACAGAAGAAGCTCTACTTTTGGCATGTAACTGTAAATATATCTCTAGAAGGCGATTTCTCCCGTTTTTACGCTGTCTGCCCGTCCGTCTTCAGCCTTTCCGAAGCAGGTCAACGCACTTAAATTAGTGTCACAGACGGCAAAGATGACAGTGTCCTCAAATTAAACTGCTGCATTCAATCTTTCACTGGGAGTAGGAACAAGGGTCTCGCTCTAAGAGTTCCAGCTGTTTGCCTACAGAACAAACTTCCTGTCGATCGCAGGTTCAAAACTTTACTGTCAAAGCTGAAATGGACAAATACATAGTGTCAAACCACACCGTTACCCGTTATCCTTCACTTCCTGTCGATCTAACCCCTGTGCTGGAGGGTAAGGACGGAGCTAATGGCTGTCTGTGTTCGGGTCAGGCTTTGGCCTCGAGCAGTTCGAGGAACAGTTTGTGCATGGGCACGCGGCCGTCCTGTTTGATGCTGCAGAAGTGCTGGACGGCACGAGCGGCCGTCTGACGGAGGAGAGGGAGGGTCATGATCAGTTTGCCGGCCCTCCGCGGGTCCTCAGGGTGGTGGGTGACCTCGTAGTCCTGTAGGGCACCGTGAAGGACGTCCTGGAGTCTCTGAACCGCCTCTGAGTCCTCAATTTGCATGGAGTCTACAAGGAGAGATGGAATTAAGTGGCAGTCAATATAAATGAGCTCACAAGCTAGCAGGTCTGTGAGGCTAGAATTAGCGGCAGTGCTATGAAGTAAATGCTAACACTAGCATGGCAACATGCTGACAATGGCAACGCTGATATTTAGCAGGTATCATGTTAACCCAACATGTGGGGCTGAAAAAGTGAAGCTAATGCACAAGTGCCAAAAACTGCAGTTCTTTGAATATCCACTCGAACCCTGGCTACAAAAGTGAGTCGAATCCCACAGACTGCCATATTGAAATGCCCAAATTTACAGCAGAAACAAACATGATTACAGCCTCGGACAATCAACGGTTTTGGTCTCTATAGCTAACTTCCCCGTCCATGACATGCCTTTGAATTTGAACAAGGAAAAATTGGGAGATCACCACAGTTTATTGAACATGAACGTTAAGTTTCATTCTCGGGGATCATGAGGTGATCCAATAGTTGTGAAATCTTTCAGTGGAGGCCAAAGTGGTGAGTGAACTGACCGACATCTTCAATAGAGCCACGGCACAAGCTCAACTAGAGCCAGAGCCGTCCCCATAATAATACCTGAGTTAGCGAGCGCAATAGCCTTGAGGACCACGAACTCCTCCTTCTCCAGGCCCATGGTCTTGTACTTCTTCACCAGCTGCAGGATGGCGTTGTTGAGGTCGAGCAGCCCGGCCAGCTTCGACTGCTCCTCGTCCATGACGTAGTCCTCGGCATACACCAGCTTGTCCTCCAAGGCGAGCGAGCGGAACACCACCCGAAGAATCAAAATCTCCATCCAGCCGCTTTGCAGTAGACTCATCTGGTCAGCCAGCGAGAGGGAGGGGAAGCCTGGAAAGATGAGGGGATAAAATAAAAATGGACCTGTTAGCTTGGCTTTCAAAACTCGCAGATGAGAAAATTTTTAAAAATAACATTTATAAATAGGGACATGCATTATGTGAATTGTAGGAAGATTGACACTAAGCTTATATCTGTCTATTAAACATGAAGCTACAGCTAGTGATTAGCTTAGCTTAGCATAAAGACTGGCAGCACAGGGAAGCAGCTAGCCTCGATTTTGCTTGTGACCTTCGGATCTACCCGTCTCTCCTGCTCCAATCGTTATGCTAAGCTAAGCTAAGTATCTCAAATTTGCTGTTCAGTTATTATTAACTATTTAACGATAACGCCGTAACTTGTCTAAATCATCAACAAAAAAACCAAATGCAACTGGATTTCTTTCTGTTAAAATAAACAGTCCATCGATGTCGGATTCTATTATCTCAGTCTGAACATGGACCTCTCTGTCGTCGTCTCCTCGTACTTTAGACGAAAGAGATCAAGCTCAATGAATACAACAATGAATTTAAATGACCTCCGTGTTAATCGATGCTCTACATGATGATAGTAATTTGTGTATTGTATGATTGTATCATTGAATACAGGATTGTCTTGCAGCAGAGCCATTCCCTCATTGCAAAGGGCATAACAAAGGACAGAGGGAGGGAATAGGGTGGTGAATTTAATTACACTCGGTTGGACACACCCACTTTGATTGACAATTACACCCCACAGGAGCGTGATTAAACCCGCTCACGTCCCCCGCATAAACCCGCGCACACACACTCACACACGCGTTTACTGTAATTAAATAGACGGTTTTACAGAGCGAGGGGACGAAGGGGAGGCGTTTGTATTTTTGACACCATCAGTGATTGTTATCAGGATCCATGGCTCTTTACAATCACCACGGGGACGCGAGCGGCGCCCCCTTTCCCCACTATCGCTCCCTGATTGATTGGAAACGCTGTCTGTGCACGATTTCATTGGTCGATAGGGATCAGTATTCTGGCGCTGGATCATCGATCAGGGACAGAGACCTGTGCGAGCGGTGTGTGATGAAATCCCGTTGCAATATTATTGATAGAGATTGAGGACGAATACAAGTTAGGGCTTCAATAAAGACAGAGGGCAACGTTTTCAAGGGACAAATGACTTTTTCTATTCCAAAGCAGAGGGCACTGAGGGCAATAAGGAGAGGAAAATAGTCTTGTCAGTGTTAGTTGTATCATATCAACAACAACATACAGCCAGTCACACCACGGTCGCTCTCTCTCTCTCTCTCTCACACAAACACACACACACACACACACACACACACACACACACACACACACACACACACACATTTGACAGCCAAATTGCAGCACGGACTCAAAAAGGCCAAAAGCAAAGCGGGCAGTTGGTCTTTAGCCAGCTCATCTGCCAGTCTGGCCCTCAGACTTCAGCCCACGTCACTGTCAATCTGCCTGATAAGAGCCGACAGAGAGGAGGGGGGAGCAGCCAGGACAGTAGCCCCATCACACTCACCTCCCCCTGGGCAAAGAACTCAGATGGCCCGGGCCACTTCGCCCAAGACCCCGGTTCTCCCAGCGATGGGGGCCGTGTGTCCTGCCACTCATCCAGAGCTGATGTGACATGGTCATTACGCTGCTAGGAGGAGGCAGCCTTTTATTTTTTTTCTATATTCATTCTCTTTTGGTACGTCTCTTTTATCTACCTTTCTTTCGGTGCCCCCCCCCCCCCAACCTGTTCACTTCATGATGCTATTGTCCATTTCTTTCATTTTGTCTTCTCTCTCATGATCTCTGTCGTCTCAGCTCAAGTCACTCTCGTAGTTTCCTCTTCCCTTTTCTCTTCATCTGCCATTTTATTTTTCTGCTTCATCTCCTCTCTGTTGTTCTCCCTTTTTCAAAGCAAATGCCAACCTCTATTTTCTACTGTTTGTATTTTTATACTGAAATCCTTCTTTGACAAATGAATTCATCATCTGCTAAAGGTTTAATCTGATGTGTTGAGGAAAATATGCTTATTTGATTTCTTGTCAAGAGTTAGCTCAGAAGATTCATACCGCTCACCAGCAGCCAGTTAGCTTAGCTTAGCATTTACACTGGATAAGGGATAACAGGTTCTGCACATAGCTACTGCAGCTGCAAGAGGAGAGAGCCAGACCTTCTGAAAGATTACTTTTGAACCTTTGGGATTCAAAAAGTGGATTTATCTTCACTCCTATTTATCAACCTGACTACAGCAGCATCCAAGACTTTGACTGTCTGGTGTTTACGCACTGCAGGTCTTGCTTGCTAACGTCAGCTCACGGCTAGCGTACAGTAAAGTAATCTGGTTGTTTTGGGGCGGATAAACACTTTATGAGTAACACAAGTGATCCTGTGGTCAAACTCACTTCTTTGGTGTTGACTACACCTGTAAACAACCACCACTGCTAATGATAATGTTTCTGACAGACAAGATGATGTTTTAAAGTTTGAATGTACGTTAAGTTTACTCGCATTTGCTGAATTTCCAAATCCCTGAAACAGGCAACCACATGAAATGCATCGTTACCTTAAGTAAATTTAGACAACTCAACAATATATATAACAAAGATTTAGTCATTTTTTGATGTTTTGATGCAGAATTCCTACATATTATAACTTTGAAATTAATCATTTAAACGGTAACAACCTGCCTGTGCTGATCAGGTCTTTAAAAATTGGCCAAAATGGATGTAAATTGTTCCTCGTAACGTATCTTTTATTTCATTTCATTTCATTTTTGGTGACATTTCAAAACTATGAGTAAAATTTGCCTGACAGTTGGATGAATATGTGGCTGCCTGTCTCTCTCTCTCTCTCTCTCCCCCCTCAGGTGGGTATCTGCTGTGTGTTTTTCGTCCGCCTCTCACCGCTGCGCCGCTCTCCCAGCCAGAGCCTCCACTGGCAAAAGGGGCTACAAATACACCCATCAGTCGGACTCCGTCTGTCTCGTGCGCTGACAGTAAAGAGCCGATGACGGGGGAAAAGAGGCAGACAGCAACGGCCCGAGGGGTGAGAAGAGGGGGAGGGGGAGGAGGAGGAGGAGAAGGTGGTGAGGCTCTTCTTCCTCTTTTTTTTTTTTAACCAGAACAATGGAAATGCTGATGAGCGACACCAAACTCCAACACACACACACTCGAATGGCTGTTTCATGTCCACCATGTAGGATGAAATACCAGGACAAATACAGTAGAGATACAAGCACACACACACACACACACACGCACACCTGCTTTGTTTGTTTTGTAAGCATTTCAGAGACAAGACATCAACAAAAAGCCCAGGTGTTTCCCTGGTTATGTTTTGGGTTTGGATAACTAAGGCTGATAAAGCAGTCGGGGCTTCAGTTGGAGGAAGAAAGACGATAAGAAAACAAGACGGAAGAAATGAAGAGAGATGATAACACCTCGAAACAGATGAACGACAATCTCTATAAATGGGTATTAGGCGTAGTTGAGACTAATATTTCCCTATGCATCATTTTAAACCCATTTCTGACTTTAAAGTACATTTCTGAGGGTTTGAACAATTTCAAGGTAAAGCATGAATTTGCAGTGACCGACCCGCTGGTGTATCTCGGCCATTGTTGCCAATTGCGACCAATTGTTTCATCCACAACTCAAATTTGTTCAATTTGCAATGATGAGAAAAGCAGCAAATCTCCACATTTGAGAAGCTGGAATGATGAATGAATGACCAAACGTGTTGTGCTGCTGCTAACAGAAATTTAACAGGCAGCAATGTTTATAACAGATTAATCATTTGAGTTATTTTTGCCAAAAAATCAGTTGGTCACACAAATTGTAAAATGTGCTGCTTTCCTCTATTTTGTCATTGCAAAACTGAATAACTCTGTGTTTCGGACTGCTGCTCCAATGAAACAGCAATCTAAAGACACCAACTTGCACTTTTTAGGAATTTATCACTATTTTCCAATCAAGGATTCAATGTTTAATTGATTACCCGAAAAATAGCAAAAATGTTGGAGGCCTAAACTGTTGTCAATTAACACTTCAATAATTGATTGAATGAATGAGAAACAATACTGGTGTTCTCTTATAAATGTAACATTTATTGTACTATTTCTACTTGCAACAAAAAATAAATTTGGGAGAAATTAGTTTGTTATTTCAGAGCAGCTCACAACCAGGTGCGTCCCGAAACGCACCTGTGAAAAATGCTTCTGTTTGTCAGCTGTGAGTGTTGCAATGGTCTCCAAAGCCCGGTATCAGAGGCAGACCTGCAAACCTCTGCTTCCTATTACAACCGCCAGCATAGCTGCATACCAGCGTTTTAATCCCACTAATCTGTCAGAATGCACCTCCTCTCTCCTTTCCACTCTCTCATCCAAAAGTAAAGAAAAAAAAAACCACTCTGGACATCCTTTCTGCTGTTCCCGTGTCAGAGGAGAAGCTGAGAGTGTTCCAAGTGTCTGGAGGATTTCCGTAATTCAGAGGCGTCCGCGGCCCAGGAAATGAATTAAAACCTCCAGGTGGCCACTGGTCATCTGCTTGATATATTAGGAACACACATTGGTCGGCAAGGGCACGCTACGCATGCACACAGACACACACGCGCGGATAGAGGATGACTGACAGATAACACACAGTCGCGCCAACATGCCCTCGCTCCCCCGGGCATCCAGTGAGTGTCTTGGCAACCACAAGTCACAACAATCTCCTCCTCTGATCTGATTACAGACTTAATGTGAGCTAATGTGTTCTGGAAAACAGCTGACTGACTGACTGAGTGACTGACTGACTGACTGAGTGAGTGTGGCTGGGGGTTTGAGTCTGAATTCCTACCTGGGATGTGTTTGGCCCAGCCGATGTTGACCACCAGCTCCCTGTCAGCCAGGTCGCACAGCGTGGTCAGAGCCTTGATATCACTCTCGGGTACGGTCGGGTCCGGCATGGCGTAGATGCCCTCGGGCTCGGCCACCAGCAGCAGAGACACCACCTTGTTCTCTACCGAGCCACTAACAGTGACTGAGAGAGTAAAATTAGATTTATATTATTATAACTACCTTTATTTCATCAAGTAATCTAAGTGAGATGAAATATCAAATAACCGGTTGATATAGTGAAACGGGCATGCATACAAACACCATAAGACACAACGACAGTTCTTAATAGGTCAGAAATTAAAAGTTTAAAGTTGCACAGTGGTATGAGACATGCAAGGTCAAGACGTACAGCATTGTATTGTATATCTCATATTGTATCATATTGTATCATATGTATCGTATCATATCATATCGTTTCGTATCGTATTGTATCGTATCATATCATATCATATCATCATATATCATATCATATCATATCATTTCATTTCGTATTGTATCGTTTCGTATTGTATCGTATCGTATCGTTTCGTATTGTATCGTATCGTTTCGTATCGTATCATATCGTTTCGTATTGTATCGTATGGTATCATATCGTATTGTATCATATCGTATCATATCGTTTCATATTGTATCATATTGTAAGAAACTGTTAATTTAGTCTCACTAACTTCACAATAATGTACCACAGCCATGTTTTTAACACACACACATATATGTAACATAAGATTTTGTTCTTACACATACACGTTTTTTTCTGAGGCAAGGCATTCTGTGGGTGCAGATACGGGCTATTCTCAGCGTCTATTCTCCTCTTGTACTTCTGCCTGCCGCCTCGAACCCGGTCAAGACGCACACCTACAGAAAGAAAACACAAACACAGGACATTAATGATGCAACTGACATAATCAATCGCCCATTAAATATACATGTCTGGGGGTCTGTTTTTAAAAATACAACAAGAAAAACATTCTTGTTTGATTGAATGGTTAAAATGGAATCTATATTGAGAGATTACAGTCAAATCATGGTAAACTTGGGCTTCAGGAACAATCTAAAAGTAATCAGATAAAGTGAGTGGATGAGTATTTATAATGGAAGGACTATAATTTATCATGAATTTAACATTCATGAGCATTGATGAAAAGAGAAATGTCTCCAAACATAAAACCTCCGTCTGGGTTTGACCTTCAATCAGTGTGCAAACGTTTTTTTTCATCAGAATTTAGACGAATTCAAACAGGTAATCAGTTATTAAAGAGGCTTCATGTTGACCACGGTCAGCCATCAGGATGTTGCCCAATCATCCGCTCACATGTCTTAACGATCCCAAGGAGACCGAACAGGACACGTCTAATGCCGGCAGAGCAGCGTGCATCCTGAAACACGACACCCAACAATTTTAGAGCAGCCGATGACAACTGCTCATCTTAACGAGGCATTGTGGTAACCTTGTCACCATGCCGATGGGGATTTAAGAGTGTGTGTGTGTGTGTGTATGTGTGTGCAGGGAACAGTTAGCTAAGGAAAAGCTGATTGGATTCATGTTCATAGAGGACAAACACACATACTGAGTGTAACAGTCGGCAAGTGCGTCTGTAAAGAAACTGTGTGTGTGTGAACGTGACTCAGGAGGCCTTTAGTAGTGGTGTTGGGTTACCTGATCTACGCAGTGTAAACGGCCACAGTGGCCTCTGGGTGGATCTATAACGGCACTCGTGCCTGAAAGAGACACTCTGAAGGTATTATTTGCCCACTTGACACCTCAGGCTGATACTCCATCCTCATGAGCCTGCCGCCTCCTGTACTTATTCTTACTTATGCATATATTTATACATCCACATCCACATTGACTAACACAATGTCCTCTTAAACGGTAGTATACAATGTGTTGTAGGGTTACATCAGTTCATGGAAAGGTTCTTAGTTATTGGCACCATGAGTTCGTGAAGCTATTTTGAGTCATTTTATAGAGAAGCTATTACCATTACAACAATTTTACAGGATTTCTGCTGTATTAATTAATGTGCCATGAACGGGGATAAAATAAAGATATGATGGAAGGACTCATAACAAAGCAGTGGTGTGAGAATGTGGCCTGTGACCTTCACTGTAAGCCAACAGGCCTTTCCATAAGACCATTATGAAATATCGTGCTCAGGTGTTGTATCATAGCGCATGTCAGCATTTAAAGGTTGAGAATTAAAACATCCTTGAAGGTCATTTTTACAGTGCTGTATATGAGGCTCCTTACTCTACATGATGGGGTCACAAGTATTTGTGTATTTGAGTTTTTCTCTCAGCTCTTCTGACAGGTTTGAAGTGGATCTGAAGACGCTGGAGGTGTTTACATTGACCCTAAAAATCCTAATGATGGTCCAGTTAGAAATAGAAGAGACGGAGAAGGAATTTTCAGTGGGGCTGAGAAAGGTGATGTAAACCCTTAAATGCACAGTATGTCATTTCTGCTGCTCAGGCTCTTTCAATCAAAACAGAACTCAAGACATAAGAAGCGAGGGATCATGGGAGTTGCTGTCTTGGTTGGTAAACGACTGCCTATGCTAATGAAAATCTATCTACATAATTCTCACAGAAGTTTTAACTCACAGTTCTATGTTTTAAAAGTTTTATTCAGCCCATATTTAGTCATGAGACACTCCGCAAACTTGAAAAATGTGTACGTACACGAGTCATGTAGTCACCTTGATAGATTTTAATTTAGAAGCATTGCGTAGTAAATCTCTAATCCGATCATTTCTCTCTGAATGTAATAAATATATTCTTCCTGTGCAGATTTGCCCCACATGAGGGGTGACATTAGGTGGTGTAAACGAGTTTCTGGGAGGGACAGAAACATGGCAAATGTATAACGTAACAACACCATCGCAAGACCTTCTAACAATCTCATGAAGTTATATATAAATTCAGCATCAATCCAATTAAACAAGCAGCCCTAACAGCAATGAAATATAAACTTTTATAATCTGATTGTCTGTTGTTGCCACAATCAACCAGTAGATGTTCCTCTGTGAGAGGCCGTAGATGGTGAACTGCCTAAAAAAGTTGAAATTCGAGAAAACCTTTAGCTTCATCCATTACTTTGATGTTTCCGGCAGAACTGCTTCGGTGCATATGAACATACCTTTTATTGGTTCACTTTATTGAGCATCCGTGTAATTGGATTAGGAATCTCTGATCAGAACGATTTCATTTTCAGATCTCAATAAATAAATATGTTTGCGACCGTTGAAAGCTCCAGAATAAAAGAGTTCGTAACTTGACCTTTTGTTGGGATGCTCCATCAAAATTAATCTGATCAAACATCAGCCCGAGTTCAGATTCTTCAAGTCTTCAAAACATTTTTTTCCCAGCTCCACATGACATTTGGTCCAACGATTGTGGGCAGGGTAAAGACGTGAGTGGGCAGTTTTGGGGTTAAGCGGATGAAGTGAAAAGCTTGTAGCCAAGAAGATGAGCTGGGCATTAAAGAAGAGATTGGTCAGGTAAACCCAACACCCCCCGCCCTCCGACCTTCTTGTGATGTCATAAGGGGCAAATAGTAATTGTGGATTATCCTGGGCGCACGGCAGGTGTCACTCCGAGGCGTGAGCCGAGGGATGAGGGTGCTTACAGTAGCGTGTGTTGTCATCAGATTTAACAAACTGTCGGCAAACACTGGATTAAATCACAGGACTTTGGTTGTTCGATTTGTAGAGAGCGCGCATGTCATACGGGTATATTTGTGTGTGTGTTCGTGCTCAGATCTGACAGTTATTCCAACACACACATCTGAGCTAAGTGTAACTCTTCAAAGTGGAATGTGCTGACAACCAGAAGGCCGAGAATAGCTTTGGTGGATAACAGACGCACACACACACCTCCCTGTTCGTCTGCACGGCCCATCAGAGTTCGATAAACACAGACTACTCAGACATTGATCTATTTTTTGCCACTTTCATCACTCCGCCTTCTTTTTGAGGGTGTCTGGATCTTCACATGAGAGGCTTTACAGGGTCCCAAAACGCACACGGCGTAGCAGGATCAGGAACACTGACATCCAGACGCTGATCCGGACGGATCCACGTTAACGTGTTTTAGTGGCTGCACTCTTCTCCCTCGCCTCCATCACTACTGCTGCTGCTGCCACCTGCATGTGTTCAGTATAAACAATCCCACACTTCTCAGATATTGTGACAAATGTACACACGGCTGAACCCAACGCCACTGTGGCGTTTCCTTCCCTCTCATTAACAAGAGGAAAGGATTTGGAAAGTTGGCAGCAGAGAGCACACATACCGTTCTGTTCTGATGCTTTTCTCAGTATACAGATTAACACAGCGTGGCTGACACACCTGAGAGTAAATAACCACATCCAACAGGAAGTCCGGATGACACAGTGTTTATTTTGCCAGCTTTTTTTTTGTTTTCCTAGTCTTTGTCCCGTGTCAAATGTCCCTGATATTTCATCATATTCAGGCAACCTCATCCTGTTTTTTAGTCAAATAACTTTTGTTTTATTCTATCTACTATTTCTAATTTGAGTCATCTGATTTAATTGAACATTTCAGACAGTTAAGTCCAGAAAAAATAATTTATAATTTTCTAATGGAAAACACATGTTGAATGAGTAAGAATGACACTTGACAGACGAGGCACTGTATTCCCCGTCTGTCTGAAACACTCCTGTTTTAGCTCCTGTCTCTTTAAGGCACGCCTCCTGAATACTCAGTCTCATCTGATTGGTCAGCTCACACACGCCTGACCCAGCGCCGGTAAAAACAACAAAGCAGCTTTGCTAAATCATTTCTTAAGGGCCAAACTAGGCTTGATTAATGAATATCTGTGGCATGGTGACGTAGTGTGATGTCACAAAGTCACAGAATTAAAGGTGGGACTACTGGCGAGGCGTTTTAGGAGCAACCTCTGTCAGTGCAGACGTATACAAAATATATACAAAACACTGAAAGAAAGGAAAAAAATAAGGATAATTGGTTTCCTTTGAAACTATTATAAAATAATAAAATAAAAAGTATTTTTTGGTTGCCTAAAGTAAAAATATGTGGTCTCCCCTTCTTTGTCGACAAAGATAAAGATAGATTTGGTTAATAGGTTGTCTTCTTTTATGAACAATATTGCGTCTTGATCTAGTTGCAGTTAGTGTTTAATGGCGAGGTATTATGGAGGCACTGCTGCACCACTGACCATATTTCTTCGTGGGCATAAACCATTAAAACACAGGCTCACACCATAACGTCTGTATGATATGTTGTACTTTTTAAATATTGCACACATTTTGCTAACATGCATGTTTTTACTGCCCTCAGAAGCGACAGCAACAGTAGAATTGAGCACTAAACGGGGCTTAATCAAATCCGGCCCGCGGTCTATATGTCTTTTAGCCGTGTATTTAATACGGCTCTGACTCTGCCCGTTAAACCTCACAGCTCCTCTGTCTCTGCCTTTACTGCGGCCTCTCCGGGGAAGAGGGGCATTACGAGACACGGTGAGGCGCGTTACGAGGGCGCTTACGACGGGAGTTACGAGGGGCAGTTCGCATTTCACGGAGGTCCAGGAATCCCACAAGGCATCTGGAGGTATTTACGAGGGGGGAGGGAGAGCAAAAGGGGGGTGGTGGCGAGGGGAGGTGGGGTTGAGAGGCGGCCTGGGATGCTGCCGATGCCCCTACCCTGTTAAAAGCAGCCAATTTAGAAAAAAAAAGGGCAGGCGCGCACTCGCTCACAAAAAACACACATAGGTGTGCGCATAAAAGTGTGTTTAAACAAAACACACAAACCGATACGTGAGTAAAGATGCAATAATTCTGTGTATCCATAACTCACGCACACATTTAGGAACCCACACAGCAGCAATAAACAGATACTGGAGATGAGTAGGGGGTATTAAAGGATCATTCCAGTTTATTACAACTGGGATCTTATTTTCATAGTTTGGGCCGACCGTTTCTATTGGTTATGATAACATACTGAGGAGAGTAATTGCTGAGGATCGGGGGGGGAACATGGCGACATAGCTACAGTAAAAGTCTGACAGCGCAAGAAAAGAGCGGTCTGACGATGGCACGGGTTGTAAACAAGTCTCACAGGTTGTCACATTGTCACTTTATTAGCTGATAAAATCAATAGCGAGTGCATCCAAAATGAGAAACTATGTAACATGCTGTAGGTTGGTCCACACTGAATAATCTTTATGTTAACTCTGATGTGCAGTTTAATGTTAGCTAGCCGCCATGACAGCGCTAACATATGAGGGCACGAGAGCTTAATAATCCAAAATGGAGGAAGGTATTATAGATTTTTGTTTAGCATCCCCCATCGAAGTATAAAGAAGCGTAATGTAGAGTTATGAGACAGGATTCAAGGGTAGAAATACGTTGCTATAAATAAACTGTCCTGAATACAAGTAAATGTCAATTAAATGCATCATCTTTACATTTATTATCCCCCAGTTCATGTTTTTATCTCCCCTCTCGCCCGTCTTCCTTATCAGCTCTCGGCCCTCCACAGCCTGTAGCAAGTGGACAGTACATCAGGAGGTCGCTAATGATTTCCTTTTTGAGTCGCTTCTAAATCTGAAGGCTTTGAATGTTTAAAACAGAGCAGTTCGCCTAATTTAAAGCTCAACCTCAAGAACATACACCTGCAAAGTTGCGTAGTTGACCGTTTTAAGCACTAGCCTAAAAAGTAACAGAAGGCCGAAGAGTCCAAAATGGAGGAAGGTATTATACTGTAGTTTTTTGTTAAATATCCTCTGTCGAAAAATAGATGGTTTACAGTTACAAGAACTGGTTGAAGGGTAGAAATAAGAAAAAATTTGTCGACCTTGTCAATCATCCCGTTAGCTAATAAGCTGCTAGCTTTCCTCCCCTCTTTCCTATTTACTATTTAATGACTAAACAACTGAATGCTTCATCTTTACATCTACTATCCCTTATAGCTTGTTGTTAACTGTCCTCTGTTACAGGGTTTACAGTTATGAGACAGGATTCAACAGTAGGAATATGTTTTATTAAATAAAGTGTGTCAACTAACCTTACTGTCCCGTTAGCTAACAAGCTGCTAGCTTTCCTTCCGTCTTTCTTCTTCACTAACTATTTAATGAATAAATCTGTTTCCTGGGAACAATGAACTACGTCATCTTTACGTTTACTATCCCTCAGATACACACAAGCACACGTTTTATCTGCTCTCTACGCTTTACTATCATCTCTCGGCCCTCCACAGCATGCGGCAAGTGGCCGGCACAGCAGGAGGTCGCTAATGTTTTCCTTTTTGAGTCACTTCTAAATCTGGACAACAATATGTCACCAGACTGGCACACAGTCGGACTAAAGGGAGCACCTGACCGCTGTCAGAGACGCTCTGTGCGGTATGTATACATGTCAACACTCTTTGTACATAGCATCGAGCATACATAGTGAAGTTAGCTGAACAAAAACGTTGGAGGTGTTGGCTAAAAATTATTCAGATTTAGGAGAAGTAGTGTGTCACAGAGCAATGGGCCGTGTCGGGTAGATTACTTGTCCAGTTTGAAAAAATTTTGTTTTTTTTTAAGTCAGTAACCTATTTCAATTTTAAAGAGCCCCTGGCAACAACTCGCTCCATTATCTCACTAGCTCCTGCAGTGATACACACTACTACACACACGCACACTGGCAGATTTCCAGGGGCTATTTTAGAGAAGCACTAGTGAACCAAAGACTGACATAATTTAACAGTTAGTAGCCCTCTCCTCCTCCTCCTCCTCCTCCTCCTCCTCAAACATTCGGCTTTGCATTGTTCAGCCCTGTGTTTACTACACACAGACACACACACACACACACACACACACACACACACATCACAGCTGGCACTATGGGACTGAAGTTTAACTGTCAAACGTTTTAGGTTTCACTGGAGTCTACAGAACCACAGTACATGCCATCACCAGTTTATCAGGTGAGACTCTCAGCTGGTAATCAGGGTATTGTTACCAGGAATGCACAACAAAGAAAACTGCAGTCGGGCTTGTGTGAGCCGTCACTCCAAGGGTTGTTTTTTTTTTCGCCGTCTCAACTGTCTTAAGGCGTGAGGTTTTGAACTTCTGCCAAGTCCACCGACCCGATCAATGCCGGAAAAAAGCAACTCAAACAATGATTTGACTCGGGTCTTGGATAGATTTTTGGTGTATAGCTGACCTTCTCTCAACATGCCCACAGCCAGACACTTCACGAATCGACAGGCCTGGCAGGATTTCCTCCTCCTCTTGGTGATTTCACATTCATTGGACGCCGGGCAGCTGTATTCAATGTTACCTGGAGGGGACAAGAGAAGATGAGGATCACATTTTTTTTAAATCCCAGAGGAGACAATGGAGCAATAAAACAATAATCATAATGGGTCATTCTCTCTTCGTTGCGTTCTGTCAAAATTTCTCATTTACATTCAGATGTCAGCAGTTGGATTTTAAACTAAATCGTGTCACAGCAGGAGATCTTAAAGGAGTATTCCCCTTATTTAGAAATGCAATTTTATAAAGTTTGGGAACTTACGAGAGTCTTTCATTGGACCTTGCCCGCCTGGTGAACACTCACTCTGTTACAAAACCTCAGAACCTGACATAAATCTGATGATGTCATATTAATGTCTTCATCAGGGTTATTCCCCAGACTTAATGTAGCTCCCTTGGTAGCCACCGAAGACATTAAATGACGTTACTCGCAGGTCGTGAAGTAAAGTGAACTTCATGTGTAAAATCAGTGGGCTGAACCTTTAAATTCATAAGAAATAAACATTCTCATTAATTTTGGCTGTATCGTTCACAATCAGTGCGACCACATACAAAAAAAAAACAAGCCGCCAACACCTAATTGGGAGTAACAGCCACTGCAGCCAAATGTGCACATTAAGCCCGATGGCGTTCGGCCAGTTGCAGGCGCTCTCAGCTGCCACACTCGATCAGAAACAGGAAGCATCTGATGAGCCAGACATCAGATCTCCCCGTTTGATCTGACAGCCTCTCATCCTGTTTGCCCTTTGAACCCTTCTACAGTGGCCAACTTCTAGAGGCCCAAACGCCAACGCAGTCTGCCAGCCTTCGCCGACCCGGGCAACGAGCCGACAGAGCACAAGTCGATGGTTTTAAAAAAAAAACTCCCACGCTGCACGCGGCTGGCTCTCGCCACCGACAGATTTTCAGGGCTGGAGCGAAATGCAGACACACTCAGCACCATATGTTATCTGAAGCTCTAAAGCCCAAACTCAAACATGTTGACTATACACACCATGTGCTGAAATGTTAACCGCATATCAGCTGTTTGCAAACAGGTCTTCATTTAAAACCCTGGTGCGGTTTGAGGTGGACGCTGCGAGCTAACTGATCGGGGCTCGTTTATACCAAAACAAACGCTCAGGGTGCGACTGCATCTGCGCTGTGTTGCTCGTAAAACAGGTTTATATGATGCCGGAAGACATTATCAGCCACGCACGACAAACTCTGTTACTAAGTATAAAACTGGGCATGTTTCCGTGCACAAATGTGTGTTTTGTGTGTGTGTTCCCGCCTTACCCTGGATGGTCCTCTTGAAGAACGCCTTGCAGGCCTCGCAGGACGCCACGCCATAGTGGTAGCCCGAGGCCACGTCACCACACACCAGACACAGCCGCTTGGCCACCGTGCCCAGCATGAATTCACACTTAACTGGGCTTTCTTCTTCACCAAACCTCCTGGAAGAAGAAGGGAGAATCAGAGAACGTGCTCAGATAGTAACAGTATATCCTTTCCACAACACAGCCCAGGACAACACGTACACCGACCTGTTCGTTACGACATTGTTGGCCAACCCTGCTGCGTGACCGTAGAGGCCTGGCGAGTCCAGTCCATTGCTGTGATTGAGGCCTTTGACCGGGGGCCCGTAGCTGGAGTTGGTGTCCGAGGACGTGCTTCCAGGGCTGGGCTGTGCCGGGCTGACGTCGCCCTGAGAGCTGGGGCTGGGGCTGGAGGGCTCACGCTTTATAGTGGAGGGACAGCTGGGGTCCAAGCCCCTCACTGACATCCTGCCGAGATGTCTGGAGAAAAGAAGAGCCGAGAGGGGAAATGAGGTGAAAATGTACCAAATTTGATTGAACCTGCACCTTATTGTAATGCATATTCATGACGGCGAGAGGTTTGACTTTCAGGTCAGCTTTATATTAGGAGTCACCTTGGTGTCGTTATTAATATTAATGGCTGGTAATTGACCCGCAAGTCTGTGCGGCTTTGATTAGTTTTATTAAGTCAGGCATCATTTACACGATAGCAATCTTGCAATAAGAAACTTGGAAAGTTATTACCATTAAAGGAACAGGTCAACCGAAACTTAAGATTGAGTCATTATCCCTGAACAGTCGAAGTAGATGGGGACTTGTTTTAAAAGGATCTATTCAGCTCGTCTGGCGTAAAAAAAGCAATTCTCAGGAAGCCTCGAGATCCCAAAAATAATTTAAAAGGTTGTATTTACACTTGCTTTAAAGCCAAAGTCTTCACTGTGGCCATTAAGCTAAAAGCTCAACCACACATCGAGGGTGTAAATAACGTCTTTTCAAATCGAATTGGAGACTTGGATTACACCGGATGAGCTGTGTGGAGCCTTGTTAAGTCGCGATCTACTGCAACGTTGCTTTTACTGGGAAGCTCCAGAAATGTTTTACGAAACCCTGAAACTTTACCCGACTTTCCATCGCCGTGCAGTTGAGTAGATAATGACTGGATTTTCATCTTTGGGTGACCTGTCCCTTTAATTTATGTATTTCCAATCCACATACAGAACTACACGGGCTCTTAAAGCTCATCCTTTTCTTCTCATCAGTCTCCCAAAGTCTCTCCACATCTCCACCCATCTTCACCCGTGCGTCCATCCATCGCGGCCCTATCTAAACCAGCCGTTTGGGATTTCCCACATATGCAAAGCCGCTGTCCATTACACTGCTTTGTTTTCAAAGAGGGAGATGGCTTAAGCAAACCTAGGGAAATAGCCCCACCAGCAATCATCCGCATCATCATCACCACCACCATCGCCATCATGTTTAATCCAACCCCTTCGCGCTTGTATTTTTTCCCCCCCCTGCCTCTTAAAACCCTCTCTCTATTGTCTCTATTGTCTCTTTGTGTCTCTCTCAGTTACTCATCACACCCGACCTGTCAAACACTCTGCCGCCTGCAACGGCGAGCGCGTTGTTACAACAGTTAACAGCTGGAAAATGTGGGGAGATTAAAAACATCTACTCAGTGAGAAATTAACAGATGCTTTACAGCGTAATAATGGGAATAAAATGTCACCCCGTGCTCATTTTTGAACAGTTTCCCGAGCGACATACTTTGCTTTTTCCGATGATAATTAAATCTAAGTATTTTTTAATTACTCGACGCATTACGTGCTGTGTGTCCTGGCGTTGCTCGCATATTTTTAGACGTTCCATGCTCTAAGAATAACTCCATGACGCCGCTTGAAATAAAATCTTCTTCGAGGGCCTGCATGTTAAAGTGTGTATCATTACTTTATTATTGGATTACAATGTGACCACAACAGACTCTCTGTCACCACGCAGAGGAGAAAAAAAAGCCTCCCGAAACCAGCTGAGGTGTACAGTAGGCTCACAGGCATGTGATCTGCACACGCACACATCCGGAAAACACACACACACACACAAACACGCACACAGACTCACACTCACATTGTGGCGTCAGGCGTTCATGTGTGGATGTAAAAATAAAAAAATCACAGACAGGCTCCCACTTCTTCGACGCACGCTTTGGCCTCATGTGTTCGGGAACATGCTCGAGCACACTTACAGACACATTTTAAAGGCGAGTGTCTTCATAAACACCCCGGCACATACTTGCATGCAACTGTTTGTCGCCAGGCGCACTTTAAAAAAGCTCTCCGTCACACACACACACACACACACACACACACGGAGGGGGGAAACACGCAACACATCGTCCACCCAGCCGAACGTCTCTCCCCCGCTCTCATCTCGGCACGGTGAAATGGATCAAAGCCAGTCTGTTTCCTGCCATGTAAATCCGTGTTTTCTCGGCCACAAGTCATTTGGTAGGCAAAAAGACTGGCTGCTTTTAACCACCCCCAGAGTAAACCATGGGCACGCGCTACTGACCTCTCTACAAACCCACAAAGACGGACACACGGACGGACAGTAAGAGACAGAACGACAACAAACGAGCCTGCAGGAGACATCTCTGTGAAAAAAACAAGAACCAACTGAAGCAACGTTATCGCAGCATCTGCTGGGTATCGGACTTCAGTACAGATCGAAAAATGTCCACAATGTCCAGTTAGCATTGATCTTTGTGCCTGATTTGACGTCATCAGGCAGGTTTTGATCCAAATCATCCAAAGTTCTTGTTCAGCTGCTTAGATCTATGCAGTACACCTATATCAGTGTATGTTACTTGCCATATTTTCACCATGTACAGGTGGTTTGGCCTTCCCTTAATGGTTTGTCTAAGTAAAATAAATATGGCAAAAAACGTAATTGAACTACGTATTCATTCTGCAAATATATGAATGTAGTAAAACTGCCAGCAAGCTACTGTAAAATGTAGTTAAACTACTGGTTTCATTAGTCCTACGTGTAGCTCGTGACTCCCAATCGCCGCTAGTGACGCTAACAAACATTTGCCTACTTACACAACCGGCAAACACAGATCAACGTCAGCATTCATTCAAAGTCGTGTTTCTGCTCCGCCGACGAATGTAAGTGGAATATTAACTCTGCTTTGAGCTCTGTTTTCGTCCCTGTGAAGATATATATTCACGTCTTTAGCTGCTACATGCTGTGCTACGTTGGCTAGCTAGGGGCTAATTTTCTTTGGATGCTGTTCATGTAGCATGCAACAGGTTTTATCTGAGCTTTTTCACTGAACAGATTTGCTTTTAATGACTAGAAGTAAGAAACTGAGGTCTGATTGAATCAAAAATGTAAAGCTGAGGGCCATAAAATTAAAACAATTAGCCTCAGGATGCTAATAAGACCCGTATTTTGGGGGAACTGCGCTAATTCTCTGTAACTCCTTTCATCTTACAACTAGTTAATTTATCCATTTGAGAATATTTTTGTTAAATGAAAAAGGGCTTTTCTCAAATTCAGGGATCATATCAGCTCTAACAACCCCCAGCCAATAAACAAGATGCAGTTTTAACCCCCACTCTCCCCCCGCGCCATCCCTCACCTCTCCAATCCACTTTAAAGACTATAAAAACAGTAAAGTGAAGAGGACTTCAGCTCCCTTTTAAAGTGACTCACTGGTTTACTTATTGGCTATCCATCACGGGCGTCCATATTGCTGTGTCAAGGCTCTGACAGGTAAGGAGTGAGATATTCTCCGCGCTCTCCAATTATAATGCATCACAGGGAGGAAGACGAGGAGGAGGAGGGGGGGGAGGAGGAGGAGGAGGGAGGCATTTTGCTTTCATAATGAAATGACATTAGAGCGGGGTGATCAGATGTGATGTAACATTCACTCTGACAGATTACTAATCTACAACTGCGCATAAAAGCCCATCAAAAGGTGGTTGGCGTGGCTCCTACAGCGGCGTGCAGCGCTGATAAATCAGTGTGTGTGAGTGTTTGTGTGTGTGTGTGTGTGTGTGTGTGTGTGTGTGTATGTGTGTGTGTGTCAGTGGGCATTCAAAGTTATCGTACCTAAACCCCCCCCCCCCCCCCCCCCCCCCCCCCCCTCCCTTTGAGTCCAAAAACAAGTCTAATTGCACCTCGGCAACAAAAGGCCAAAATGCAGCGTGAAACGACAGGGAGACAAAAAGAGAGGAGAAGAAGAAGAAGAGGCGGGAGGAAATTACAAGAGCGGCAGACAGATAGAAGGAGTGTGAAAAGGCCGGGCAGGGACAGAAAAGAAAAGGGGGCAGTCCTGTGGCTCATTAACCTGGTGGGGGGGGTGTTGAGACGAAAAAAGAGACGGCAACACTCACTTTCAAATGAGCAGAGTCATAATGCAGACAATGACCTAACGGATGGAGGGAGGAAAGAGGGAGGGGAGGGAGACATGGAGGGAAGGGAATACAGAAAATAACCGGGAGAGATAAAAACACTCACAAAATCACAAAAAAAACAGACTTTTGAGGTGCCGTCGACTAACTTCTCAGCTCTAACCCCGACCCCGAGGAGCAGTTATTTAGGTCAGTGGGGTCTCAGTAGTGTTGTTTTTTTGTTTTTTTTTTACTAATGAGCCAGTAGGAGATGAGCAGGGATCAGTGGCACCCCCGGCCAGCCGTAAGAGCCTTAGTCAGGCTTTGGACGAAGCTGTTAGCTGGGAGATGTGGCTGGAGCTTGGACCCGCAGGATAGCGTGCCACGCAAGGGGATCATCCGCGGCCATCTCCGCCTTTCCTCCTCATTCCTTATCTGCCCGCTTCTGTCACCGGCAATCAGCCAACCTGTACGTCCACATGTCTTCCGCCTTCCCCCGTCTTTCTGAGTCCTCATCCGTCTGTCTGTTATTTTCTGGATCCTCTTGATCCTTTCCCCTCTGATAGAGGAAGTTCATTTCAAACCTTGAACAGGGGCCGATTATGCCACAGCTAGATAAAAAAGACTGCAGCGGCGATGATAATGACCACCATTTTTTTTTTTTTATGATTACAGAAAAGAAAAGGCAATGACAAAACTGTCTCTGGGTGATCGAACAGCTGCTTGGCACATCTTTGCTTCCTTGTTCCTGCCGGGTTTCCACCAGCCTCCGATGACCCGCAGACTGGTCTTTACCCACTCATGCCTTACTATCAACAAACAAACAGGCCGGACAAAGGCAACTGTAAGCAACGCAAACGAAACTCCACACCTGGGGAATGTCAATGGAAACTTCCCTCAAAGCACAGAGAAATAAAGCTTTGTATCACACGTCAGTAGAGCTGGAACGACTACTCGATGGCTCGGTCAGTCAGTCTAGAGAGAAAAGCATCTATTTTAATCATTGATTCATAATTTGAGAACGAAATCTGAGGAAAACAATGCAGAGAAGTCTCGAGGATTGTCCGCATTTCTCTGTCTTCTATCACAACTGCAAATACAAACCGACTGTTGGACCGTTGGTTAGTCACCACAAAACATTGTAAGACGTCACGATGTGCTTTAGGGAACTGTGATGAGCATAAGTGACCACTTTCTGACATTTAATAATCCTTTGACTCATCGAGAAAACACAATAATCTGATTAATCCGTCACAAAATCTTTGAGGGGGTTTTATCAGACTGCTGCCCTAAAATTGGTAATGAAGGAAAATGGTTTTAGTTAAATGAAGTTAAATGGCAAAAAAGGCAATAATGTGCATTCTTCTGAATCATACGAGCAGATAAATAAAGCAAAAGTCAACAATGTTAATGCAAAGTTAAAGTGATCGTGCTGGACATCCTGAAGATCTTCTTGATTTTCTCGATTTCCTCCCACACTCTCTTGATTATTTAGATTCAGCGCACACAGATGAATGAACTAAACTGATTCAGATCGTCTTATCGGTACCTAAAGACTGGTACAGCACCAACAAAAGTAAATCAGAAAATAGCAAAGATGTGAGCACTGCACACACACACACACACACACACACACACACACACACGTAACCTCCAAACACAGATCAGATAGAGGAGGCAGTCGGTCGGTCAGTATCACCGTAACTTTGACACACAATCTCAGTTCTGCCATCACGCCTGTGTCACACATTTTGGTAGCAGACGCCTCGACGCTCTGTGAGAGTGAGAGTACTTACTCTGTGTCAGAGTGATAGGTGAAGCACTCTGGGAGGTAGAGGTCAACTAAATCCATGTAGACGCTGCCACCATGCTCCGAGGAGGAAGAAGAAGAAGAAAAAAAAATGATGTGTCTGTTGCTCCCGTCTGCCTCTCCTCCTCTGCTGATTGTATAAACTGTGTCTCTGTGCTGTTTGTCACTTTCCTTCTATTCTGCCTCCAAACTTTGTCTCCATCTACTGCCCCTGTGTCACACTCTCGGCCCCTCTCATTGCCCCTGCGTCTGTCTTCCTGTCACTCACACTTCCCTCCAACAGCCCCTGGCCCGGCTGGCTTGCCTTTGAAGTCCCGGCTGTTGTGACTGTGGCTGGCTGTGTGTGTGTGTGTGTGTGTGACAAGGGTCTCCAGGCGAAGCTGAGTGTTCATGGCCACTCATGAACACTCAGCCACACCATTTGAATGGCCATCCCCCGGAACGCAGAGGCCGGCGGCTCATTGGCCGCCCTCTCGGCCAATGAGAGGCGGCCTCTCGCTGGGGCAGGTGGATGTGACAACAGAGGATTATTACACAGGTTGTAGCTCTGAGGAGGAGCTTTACACAGAGATGTGGAGGGTGGGTTATTGATTATTGATTCTGTTTTCAGCGTAGCAAGACACATTAATCTATAATTATATCTTCTATCAATGCAAATTCAGAATTTTATAAAAGTTTTTTTTTATGGGGAAAAGTGGTCAAAGAAACATCATCAGAAATGTGTCTTTAGCAGTGAAATCAAATATAATCCTTAATTAATTAACAGATTAATATATAAACACAAAACACATGACTTAAATGATCAACTATTGTCATGTATTGAGAAAAAATATGTTTCCATCTTATTAAATGTGAAAAATAGGATGTTTTTACGTGTTTGATATAAATATATTTGGGTATATTATACTTTTCTGACTGATTGTTACACAAAACAAGCGTAAACTTTGGCTCTGGAAAATTGTGATCACAATTTCTTTTTACTCATTTCTATTATGGAATAAATGATTCATCCAATGACTGGAAATAGAAGAGAATAAAGATGCGATATGCAAGAATATGCCTTGTTCTTGTTTCGAGTTTGAACAAAGTCTTTTTCACGAGGAGTTCATGAGGACATTTCTTAGTTCGGTGATAGAAAAAAAAAATTGAATTCAAAAGGAGAACAGTTGTATTTTTGTTTAATACAGAAAAAGGTGTACAATTATATTCCTTTGCCGCATTTTGCAAGTCTATTTTGTTCATTTATTTGGCTTAAAAAGCTAAAAAATCTCATTTAAAAAAGCTTTTGTGACGTAGCGAACTCGCTACTCACACACATTTCCCAGATGAAACTACTGTGGCTATCAGACTTTCACCTCTTTAGTTAGAAAGTGGTACTATGGGACATGACTTCAGTAGATATCTCTGACATCTTAACACACAGATGCCTTTAATCACAAAACTGTTGTTAATATGAGATCTTTTGATCTAGAATCCTGGCCACATCTCACAAACTGCTCCTTTAAACTAAAATTCTTACATATAGTATCTTTACTCGACAATGAAAAATGATCGTGGCTCATATCTGTTAAAAGGTCTTTAATAATAGTGGTGATTATTGTCAAAATGCTGGACAGTCAATGTCAAATCAGCCTCTTCCCGCTCAGATACGGACCTCCTCACATAGCAGCACATATGTTTCTAACCGAGCCTTAACTGACTGCCTGCTTTTATCTGCTCTAATCAGATATTGCCAGGTGCCTAATGTGATGCTTTTCACCCTTTGCTGACAACACACACACGTGTCGTACAAACAGGAGCACAGTAAGTCGTGCTTGGCACTCCCGAAAAAGGTTAACAGGTGCAATCCGGCGGTGCAGTATGGTCCAGAGAAACAACAGCAAGTAGTTGCTAGTTAGTTGGAAAACTTTTAAACTCACGGTTGCACCTTCCTACGTTCAAATAAATGTTGTTTTTTTTCTCATCTTGTGCTGTTTTATGCATCTGAAGCTGTTTTGATTTCTTCCATGCATCCGTTTTGATGATTCGCATGAAGAGTCACTTTAAGTTGTACCCTTCAATAGATTTGATAGGAATTCAGTAAATGTACAATCTATGAAATAAGAGCTTCAATAAAAAAACAGCAATAAGACACTAATTAATACACTAATGAATCCCGTGAGGGTGAGAAGCAGCCCAGGGTCAGATGGGTCTTAGACAACCTGTTGTCACTACGTCCTAATCCACTTAAAAGACTGACGCGTACGTGAGTCCATGTCAACAAAAATCCCTCTCCGTGCAGACGCGAAAACACACATTCGTACACCCGAAAAAACAAGCTGCACAGTGGGTGAGACGCACGCACACACACATGCACTGCTGAGCCTCGGTGGAGAGGTCAGGGGTCAGATTCAAATCATGATGCTTCGCCAACTTATCATTCTCAGCGGGAAGCCAAGAAGCAAGACCGAACGAAACAATAGAAACACTGCAGCATCGAGTGGAGGGAAATGAACACTTTATTTCCACATTGTTCCAGTTCTTTCTAAATTAATTAAAGACACAATATCAGCTCGGTGCAGCGATGAACTCCATCAGTGCGCGCAGCAGATCTCACCCTGGGTTTTCAAAGGGCCAAAACACAATAATCATCACGTTCTCCGTTCAGTTTTCTCACTAAACACTGAAAAAGCTGCTGAAAACAGCCCCCCGTGTCCTTTAACATACCGTCAAGGAACAATCTTATCATTTATGGCCAAAGAGGCCAATAATGTTGTAGCATCAGAAACGCGCAAATGTCAAATGGAGTTTGGTGCTCGTGAAAGTCAGAGCTCCTGCTCCTTTTTTTCTCGTCCTGTCTCTTCCCCTCTCGTCGACATGACGTCGCGCCCGTGCTCTGAACTGACCCTCGCCGTAGACCAATCTCCGCAGATATGAAATCACCTGCGCCTAATCTGTTGCTCAGATAAAAGGGCCAGACAGCAGACTGCATGGAGTGGACCTTATCTCATTATGCGCCACATGAAACAGCCTCACCAACAGAAAAGACACACACACACAGACACACACTGCTTTAAAGCAGCCACACACACACGCTACATGTGTAAACAAACATATGAACTTAAAAAGCACATGCAAACACAAAAGAAGAGAGTGCATAGAAAAAAGCCATTAAAGATAAAGAGTGTTGTTTTTTTTCTAATGGCAGATAATTTTATCTAGGCAGTAAAATCACCCCCCCCCCCCCAAAAAAACAGACAGTGAGCGCTGCTATCGGAATCAAATCTACTCAAGTTAATGTATCACATAAAACATTATCTACACTGAGAAATTATCTTTTATAAACCATTTAGGAAACTGGATGTTGACGTTAAAGCGAAGTGGCTCTTATCTCCTCTGTGCTTTTTAGTTTGGCAGCTGCCGTCAATGGATTCTTTATTTGCTCGATCGCGGCCGAGGAGGTTTTTTCTTTGCATATTCGTACAGAAAGCCGAGTGCGGGTGAGGAATTAAAACAGCGGTTATTAGCTTTATCAGCGCTTGATATTTTCCTTGGCTCCAGCTGAGCGGCGTTGAGGGGTTACGCGACAATCCGAAGCACACTTGAGTCAAGCCAGAGTGGCGTCAGAGTGAGCCACATGAAGGGCAGGGGTTTATTTTCTCTATGATAATTTCCTCATTACCGTACAAAAGCTTTTTGTTTTAGTTTACAGAAGGCTCCGTGTCGTAATGTCGTTTGAGGTAATGTAAATAAAAAGGTGCCAGACTTGAAAGGAGTTTCGGTCGGTTGATTGAACAGTTATCATCAAACAAGATCAGATTAAACTCAGATTAGCGCTGTGAAAACATGTTCAATAATGTATCACGTTATTAGCCATGCTAGCAGCATCGACTACAGCAAAGCCAGATTCACCTTCTGGGGACCATGAACGCCCTGCTGGAAAAAACAGCATAGACCAAGAAAACTAGCATAGACCAGGACCAAAACACGACATATGCTGGTCTTGCTGGTGACCACCAGCATATGTTGTGTTTTGGTGCTGGTCTGTGCTAGTTTTTCGAGCAGGACGGCACCCAGAGGATGAATCCGGCTTTGGTGATTTGATAAATTGTCCATCCTTATGTCAAGCTTTTAATCCACTCAGTCATTTGGCTCATGACCAGGTAGAAACGGAGCTAATGACAATTCCCATCGGCCCATCTGCAGTACTTTGTGTTTGGTGCTAATTGGCTAATTGCTTATGTTAGCATGCTACCATGCTACACTAAGGCTCTGTTTACTTATGGCCTCAACATGCGTCCGGAGTGATCCAATCACAGCAGTACATGTGCAAACACTCCTAAGATGCATTGAGGGCACAGTTAAGATCTGATCACTCAGACCAGGTTCAGAGGTGGTCTGGGACTCATAAATGCAGCATGCTAGCATTGTCATTATGAGCATGTTAGCATGCTGATGTTAGCATTTCTTTCCAACTGACTGTATATATTTACATATATATAAATATGTATATAATTATATATATTATTATATATATGTTAGTGGTGCAACCTCAGGAAGCTGCTAGCATAGCTGTAGAGTTTGCTAGTTCTGTCCCAATAACTGTCCATAAACTCCACTGTGTTGAATTTAGAATAACATAAAGAGAGAAAAGCAAGATATCCTCACACCTGAGCAGCTTTTTTCTCCATAGTTGTTGCCATTTTTGCTTGGTAAGTGTTTTTTACCGTTCTGTTATTGCTGTAAATAATTCTTTGGTCGATTGATCAACAGGTTAATTGGTTAATAATCTTAATAATCTGCTCTGTGGGAGCTAGAACGATAAACCTGTGACATCTGTAATATGTAATGTAAGCGTACAGAAGATACATGTACAGTGTATGTCGGTCAATAAGTGAAAAGAACAGAAAAGGACATTTTTTAGATCATTTGTAAACACAGTGTCTCCACCAGTCCAACACGGACAAGTTTTTGTTCAATATGAAAAATGTGTCAGTCAAAACAAATGTATCATGTGGTTTTTATGTAAAAAAAACAAACAAAAAAACGAATATCAGTCCAAAACCCTTACAACACTGTCACATGTGAAATTTGCTGTTCCACATGTGAACGGAACATTTTAACACGTGAACCAGGTATCCTCACATGTGATCGGGTCTATTACACATGTGAATAAAAATGTCCACATGTGGAATAATTATATCGGGACTGGCCTCAAGAATCAACCATTAGCTGTGCTATAAAGAACTTTTAGACTGAAGCTTCCTGTTGGATTCCAAATTTGTATTTAGTTAAAAAATGGCACAAAAGAGAAGCTTGAACAGTCAAATGAGCGCCTCAACAAACGAAAATGTCAATCGACAAGCAAACTGAACAAGAAGGGAGGATGACATGAAGCAAAGCAAAATCCAGGCTTAACAGGAAATGGAAGAAAATGCAGAAATTGAAACTGAACACGTGCGGCTGCAGTTAAACATCAAAAAAATATTTTTACACCGCTGAGAGCGAACCGAAGACAGGAGCTCGATAGCTGCTCCAGAGGGACGCCGCCTGTAACAGAGCACCCAGCTGCCAGCTATTGACCCCCACACACCAGATGCATCCCGCTTCTCTGAAGAAAAAGGAACGTACAAGTGAAGCAGACACCCTCGCTCGTGTTAGTGTGTGTGTGTGTGTGTGTGTGTGTGTTTGTGTTTGTGTGCATTCACCCCTTTTCTCCTCATCCCCAAACTCACAGCCAACAAATCCCAGCCTCCAGGGACAGCTGTCGGATTGACTTCCAAAACTGGACAGTCACTCTGCAACTCCAACCCCCCCATCATACACACACACACAAGATAAAAACACACACATGCACACATACATTAGCATCAGTCCTCAGATCTAGTGAGTTTTAATCTGCTTAGTTTATGCCTGACTCACAGTCATCCATCAATTACTGAGACAGAGGGAAAGACTATTGACACTGTGTGCAAACACCATTGTCTCGCTGCTCCGACACTCCACCTTCTGAGACACTCAAATGGTTTACAAAGGGAGGAGGAGGACGATGAGGAGGGGGGAGAATGAGGGAGGAAAGAAGAGGGAGAAACGAAATGAGAGGAATATGATACAGAAACGGAAGAAAAATGGCTTTGTTCCGTGTGCGTTCTTTACAGTTCGATGTCTTTAAATAGATGGATGGGGACGGATGTGATACATAAAGTGATGGACTGACTGACAGACGAGCGTTTGGAAGGAGATCGGTTTCACTGTATTGATCCACCGCGCTCCTGTATAGGGATCAGAGGTCACACACACACACACACACACACACACACACACACACATGCCAGAAACCTTAGAAAGCCTCTGGGAGAAACTTAAAGCAAAGTAACCATAGAAATGTCACTTAGAGCTGCTGGGACCTGCTGCTCCCCTCGGAGGGTCAAGCGCTCCTCAAATGGTTTTTACTTATCTGGACGGTCCCACCGGGGAGGAGGCGCACATACGCACAGGAAGGCATTCAGGCGGGCAGGCTGGGTTTCATCACGACTAATTTGAGATCATCTTCATGAGTATGTGAGACTTAATGCACGGAGGGGAAAAACTGCAGATATGGTTTTGCATAATAACTCAGGGTCTGGAGTGCCCCCTAGTGGACAGATTTCTGTGACATTCACAGCAGAACTGACCACGAGCCTCGATAAGGGCCCGACTATTTAAAGGCGCCGTTAATGGAAATCTTGTGTGAGTGACGTTGAAACAGTTTACCCTGATTATAGGAAGCACATTTCATTGTTTCCACCACGTCCAGTCGTCGTGCCATGTGTCGTCTTCCTGGCAGGTGCCCATCTGGAGGCTCTTAGGGGCGATTATGTAACCAGGCCTCTCTCCTAACAACATAATGTGGATTACCAGAGCACGACCCCCTCATATTCTGTACAAGCAGGGCTGGATTAACTGGTCGGCTTCTGGTCTCCAGCTCTGACAGTAGGTGACGTTAGTTCACATCCAGGTCAGGTTCTAAACGTGCGTGTCCAGCCGGTGCTTGGTAGCACCTGTATCTGATACATGTCTGTCATCTATATTTGCTCTTTACTTATTGTTAATGTCATTCTAGTTGTTGTTGCTGTGGTATTAATATTGTTTCTGCGTGTCTGGTTCTCCTAGAAGAGCGAGACTTACAGGGAACATTAAGGTGTTATTTTGGAGAAATGTCTTATATTTTTCTCCAAATAATGCGGTCTGTGGTGACAAGATGTCACATTGATGGATTTGCAGTATATTTACTCATCACTACATTGCAGAGGGAAGTACTGAACTTTTGATGTTATGTACAAAACATATAATAAGCGTATTAAATTCAATTCAGAGGTTCCCAACTTCATTGGGTTGTGACATCTTGCAAAAAAGACGTGGTGGTTTTGATCCCTTTTGCACAGTTAGTTTTCTCAAATCAGTCGGGAGTAAACCCTCTTCCCAAACAAATCAATCAAAGATCTCTGAAAATAAAATGAAATAAAATAAAGTCAACATCCCCATCTCTGTCAGAGTTACCTCCGGTTGTGTCGTTCTTCTGTGGACAAGCGCAGTGGACAGAAAACAATGCTCTGAGAATCGCAGAAATTAAACGTTCATTTAGTTAGATTAGGTTTACTTAAAACCAAGTTCTTGAGGCACAAGAAGGTAAAAATATCCACAGTCTCTGAAAACATTTACTGCTAAATGCTAACATCAGCATGCTAACATGCTCATAAAAAACAAGTTTATCAGATTACATGCAGCTTCCTCTGGAGCCACAAAAGGCTGTTTTACTAAGTTCCTCCTTAATTGTAGTCGTGCGCCACAAGAGCTGTAAACACACTTTAAAGTGTAAAAGTGGGGAAGTTACCCTTTAATCAGGGACATTTTTCTGCACAAGTGCTTTCACTCGTAGTTTTAGAGGACCTGACTTGTGATGGAGCATTTTTACATTTTCCTTGTGGTACTTTTACTTCACTTTACTACACTGGTGATTCTGAGCTAAATAAATCCTAAATATAACTGACTCTACTTAACAAGAACAGATGTGGTTCACACACATGCAAACCCCCCTTTTTGTACACACACACACACACACACACACACACAGACACAGACACAGACACACACTCTCACACACACACACACACACCTGGTTCCCAGACCCGTCAAAGGTGACGAGCCGCCGGTGCGGGCCCAACACACACACACACACACACACACAAACACACACACACAGAATCCTCGGAGTCAGCATCATGCACCTACTGCTGATGTCAGGAACTATTATACACACTTTCGCATAACCACGCACACACAAAAACAGCAGGCAGTCTATCTCATCATATCACTTTTATCTCCACAGGTGGCAAATTTAGCCCTCTGGCTCGCTGTCAGCGTGTCTACAATAAACAAATCAACACGGACGTCCACAAAGACCAAAAGAGCCATCCTGTCATGTTAGTTTAAAAAACAGTCCAGCACAGCTTTATGTATTCACCTTCCGGCTATCTCTTCTTTCCTACCCATCCATCCGGAGCCTCCCCTCTAACGCGGCCCTAACACGTCCTGTCAGCAGCTCCACAGGTGAGCCAGCCTCGGCTCACGACGCCAGCTCATGCAGACACTCGCCACATCTTTTCCTTCTGATTCCCTGACCTCCTTCCCTCCTTCTCTCTCATCCTCCACACTGTGTTCTCCTTCTGCCTACGACTCCCTCCCGTCCTCCCTCATCTCGATCACGCAGACGGACCCAGGGGCACACTCGCTTTTGGGCAAAATGTGACACCGGGGCCCGCCGCCTCGCTCCACCCTCCACCAGGCTTTTTTTTTTCGTCTTGTTGTCACCCCACCTTCCTTCCGGTCATCCCTTGCAGCCAGTTAGCCCTCTCGGCACGGTCCGCCGGTTCTTGGCCATGCCAAGGTACACCAGTCAAAATGTAATTTTCTGCAAGATTACACATGATAATGACTCGCTTTGGAGGGTGGCCATAAATGATGACTTCCAATTATAGATGCATAACTATCGATCTGTCAACAGGAGCAGTGGGAGAGGAGGGAGGAGAGGAGGGGACGGAGCTGTGGAGATGTACAGTAATGTTATGTTTACTGACATCTTCTTTTTTTTTTTTTTAAATGCCACACACACACACACACACACACACACACACACACACACACACACACACAGAGCGGACACTGCTGCGGACAAACTGAACTGCTTCGCAAAGTCCTACATAGGCTGAAAAAGCAAAGTCTTGATGGGAGCCAATAAAAAGAAGAGATGAGTTCACCTGGGAGCAGAGTACACACCTTCACCTGGCCACACACACACACACACACACACACACACACACACCTCTGTTTCCAGTCAAACACCACCACGCCGGACTGTTTCCAAGCAGACGAGGAACAAAAACACAATCCGTCGCACTTAAAAACAAGCCTGCGCCTTACTTCTTCCCCTTTCCTTCCGCTCGTCTTGCTGCCCTCCGCTCAGTACTCACTGTCGGGGCTCATCCACCGGCTGGATGTGCTGGTCCTCCGCTCCACACAGCTGCAGTCAGTCAGTCAGTCAGTCTCAAGGACAAACGCTCCAGCTCTCCTCGCCTCCGGTCTCTGTAGCTCAGCGATGCAGCAGCGCGCACACACACACACACACACACACCCACACACACAAATACATAAACACACACACACATTCCCCCCCCTCTCTCTCTCTTTCTCTCCTCCTCTGATACAGTGCTGAGTTCACCCTACCTACCTACCTGCCTAGCTTTGCTCGCAGGGGAGTCCTGAGAGAGTGTGTCAGACAGAAAGTGTGTCTAAGAGAGAGGGGTGAGGAGGGGGTGAGGAGGAAGGGGAGGGGAGGGGGGGGGGACACAGCCAGCGTTCCCTTATATGCAGAGGGGAGGCGGTGAGTGGAAAGGGAGGGTAGAGGACACACAGCGCTCCTGTATTCCCATAGATACAGAGGAGGGATTTCTATTGCAGCCTCGCGAAAGATGGGAGAGGGAGGGAGGGAGGGAGGGAGGGAGACGAGAGAGAGAGGGAGAGGGAGAGAGAGAGCATCATATTTCAGCGATGTTGAGTCAGCATGTGAATGTGATGCATGTGTTGATAGAGTTGGGAATATTTAGAGGGCATGTTCTTATGGGAAGTTATGGATTAAAAAAAGGAGAGCGTCTAGCTGCGCCCTCGACGAGGCACCGAGACGAGAAACTTCCTCGAGTTTGTCGTCGATTTCACGACAGGAGCGAGAGGCTTCGAGTGACAGTTCAACAGGTTTGATCTGACAGTTTGCTAAGTGACAACGGACTGGGAGAAAAAGTCATTTCAAACAATCAGAGGTCAAAGAAGTGTGTCGCTCCTTTACTTGAGTAAAAGTGGTGAGAGGCCACACGGTGAAAATACTCGAGTAAATGTCCTGCATTCAAAAGCTCACTGAGGGAAACGTATATAAGTTTTATCAGTGCAGAATGAACTCAAAGTATGAAAAGTGAAAGTACTCATTGTGCAGTAAAATGGTCCCCGTCAGTGTTTTACTATCAAACATGCACATGTAAATAAAGCTGTCAGCCAGATTTGATGCTGAGACAAAGTGGAGTAGAGGAAGTCTTAACAAGTCAAGTACAAGTATACTGGATTTGTATATAAGTGCAATACTTGAATATGTATGTAATTAGTTACATCCAACCAGTCCGAAGAAATTAAGAAAGCTGGTGGATTTCTTCTTTGTTTTAAAAAAAAATAAAAATATTTAGCAGCAGACATTAATCACAATGTTTGCCCCAAAGCTTGGCAAGTTTCATTAAATCAGCTGATTTGAGATTGTCACACTAATATATCAGTATTGCATGAATCAGCATATTTCTTGGTCAGTTATTGGTAGTTCAACATTTTTGAAATTGCGCTTGTTCACTGTTCACTGAGTTGGAGGAGCAGACTGAGATTCTTGTGTTTTTTGGCGTCACCTTTCAAGGTCAAATGTTATTATATTGTTTCTAAGTGCTTGATTATCTGCCTCTTTTTTCCTTCTATGCATGTACTGTATCTTTATATATTTATATGTGTATATGAACTTATTCTTTCATTGATTGCGGAGCAACATGAACCAAGTCTCTGATACCAGTCTGTGCGGTCAATGTGAAGTAGGAGCCGACAGCCAGTTAGCTCAGCTCAGCTTAGCTTAGCGTAAAAAATGGGAACAGGAACAGCTAGCCGGGCTTTTACCTGAAGAACCAGCACCTTTAAAGATAAAAACACATTATATACAGTTTGTTTAAGCTAAAAAATGACATGTGTCACAGGGAGTTTGTTTTCCAGGTAAGCAAACAGATTTCCCTCTCTTTAGACAGAACCAGGGTAGCCATTTCTCCTGTTTCCAGTCATTATGTTGAGCTAACAGGCTGCTGGCTTCATAGTTACAGAGAGGTATCCATCCTCTCATCCAAGTCTCGGCCTAACTACTGATTTAATGTGACACTTTCAAAAGAATAATTGCACATTAGCCAATAAACTTCCTTTACTTTGTTAATTCTGATAATAATACTGGCTTGGAAATAACAGCTTCGATCATTGTTCAAGTCAGCATGAAGTTAAACCACCTGATGAGCTCAACATTAGCATCACGGGACAATAACTACCACAGAGTTTCGGCAGTCTCTGAGTTTAATATCTGTTTGTCACTCACAGCTCATCGTCTCTGAACAGGCCCGGTGGGGTGAAAGACCGTCCATCTAGTGCGCAATGGTTACAACAAACGGAGAAGAGGAAACAAATAGTTACAGTACAACTTTGTTTTTAAATGTATAATTAAAACATTTTTTTTCCTAGACCTTAATCTCTCTACCTCTCTCTCTCTCTCTCTCTGTCTCTACCTGCACTTAAAATGATTTCACATCTGTATTCAGGACAATCTATAGTTGCAGGTTAGCTATATGTAGCCCTAAATAAATACATGAAACAATACCACAATTAAGGACAGTGGGTCTAAAAAAGTTTTTTTAAAAATGGAATTAAACTTCCTCTATTGTTTTTTTTCTCTTTACTATTGTGGTACTGTGGTTAAAGGCCCCGCACAGTCACACAGGTGTTTTCACTTCTGCCTGATTAGAACTCGAGTCCTGAGAAAAGCTCTAATCGGGCTAATTAAGTGAAAACATCTGTGAATGTGGTACGTAGGGCTTTAATATGTGCATCATGACAGCACTAATCCTTCATTTTATCTCACTGACAGAAGCTAAATCTATAAATGTTCTGTATTTCACTGGAATTTCCAACCCTGTATGGAAACATTGAAATGTCTGTCACAGTCATCCAGCCATTTTCTTATAAACCGTCCTTTGAGCGTTGCTTCGGCATGCTTAACATTTTTCAAAATTAAAACACCTTAACAAACCTGGCAAAACAGGACAGTCGAGCATGCCGTTGGCAAGACTTTACCTCACTATACACACCTGTGTTTTCTTAGTAAACATCAGCTGCACATGCATACAGAGTGGTGCTAAATGAAAGTGACAACTGTAGTTTTGATTTTTATCTTTTTGAATAGATAAAAACGTTGTGGTCACAGGACTTCTTGCATTAAGTGAAAAAACTAAATGGATGGGAAACGCATCCAGATATTTCAACACACATCCATTCAGTGTATGTTACATCGATGACATAAAAAAAAAAAAAGGAACTGAAAATGAATCTTGAGGTATGGTCTATTATTATAGTCTCTGATTCTAAAATTCTTGTGCAATATCAGACAAAACCATTTTTGACTAACTAAAACCGCTAACTGGGAGAGAAAATAAAACAGAAAACACTATTAGCACATTATTTGCGCACTCGTGTGGTCAGATTTACCCCCTTTTCTCTCCTGCAAAGATGATATCTGAGGTAACAGGGCTGAGGCAGCATGCCAGCTTAAAACACTAACAACGAGGCATCGAAGTCATTTATGTTTCTCCAACATGGAGTTTTTCGCTAGATGTATTTTCTCCAGCTCAGTTTCAGTCAGTCTCTCCATTTGTGGGAACAGTCTGTGTGGATATCTCCAGGCATCTTCAAGTTTCCCCAATATGGGAAAGTGTCTGTATCATCACAGACTCTTGTTGCTAGGATGAGACTCATTCCTTCCCCCTTCTAATGACTCACATTTCTGGATTATCCTGGAACTTCTTTTTTAATTGTTCATCGTACTGAGCAGCATTTCATCCTCCTCACTCCTCGTAGCTCTTGGGGCCCCGTCTTGTCCCAGCGTACTCCAGGTTCAGAATCCAGAAACCAGGAGTTCAGTTGAATCCTAGACCAGTGCCTTTGGGTCTCTGCGTGGCCCGGATGGGCTCTGTGATGCCCCTGCCCTCTGGACCCAGGCCCATGCCCGGGCTCCAGCCCATGGTCTGCAACATGCGGCTCCCCATGTTGCTGTCAGGGATGGGAGGCGCGTTCTCACCAACCACTCCTGAAAAGACAGAGGTCACAGATAAGCAGGAGGGAGTTTTTACGGTATTTATGTCTGTAAATATTATAGCCTTTCACCCAAAGGCCACACCTGCTGACAGCTGATTTGTATTCGCTTGGAACTCTTCTAACAATGGACAAAATAATCTAAATAAATATAATTGCATTTATACACACTGCAACACAGATGGCTTACATTAGGTTGAATTAAGATGAAGACAACTAATGGAGCTTCAAAAAGGCTAATTGCAAGTCCATTAGTCCAAACTTACCGAGGGCCAACTGTTTTTCTTTTCCAAGTTTTTAAAATGGAAACTTTCACTTAGCCCTTAGAAAAGAGCAGCGATGTAGTCACAGTGCTGATGCCGGCCCCTCCCTCATCCCACACGAACAGAAGTTTGAGCAAAGTGTGAGCTTGGAATGAGCTTGGATGATTCATTTAGACAAGGCCTGGGTGATGTGGCTAAAAAGCCATAGCCATAACTCACAATTTCCTCTCAGCCAGCACTCATTCTCTCACTCCGGTGGTAATAGCTTGTGTTTGTGTTTATTTCGCATTTGATTTGTAAAACACTTGGCCAGCAGCAGAGCGGTGTCGAGGATTTTGAGTCATCGTTGCCCGAGCGGCCCCGCCAGCCACTCTGGCTGTCGCAGGTGCAGTGTCTCGTAGGCAGAGCAAACAGGCCAGGTGGTGGAGCAGCGGAGGGCAGAGCCGGCCTGTCTGCTTTACGTAAGGGCCCGGAGACTCTCCTGCAGCAAAGAGCGGCTCGGGAGGAGAGAGGCAGGAGAAGACTGGGACAGAGGTGAAAAGGTTTGCCGGCACAGCTGCGATTGTAAGCTGTTGTATCAGTCCGCAAGAAGGATTGGTTTGCATTTAATGCAAAAAAAAAATTGCAAAATCAATCGTCAATGATGTGTTTATCACAATACCTATAAATATTTCTAGTGTTTTATCGCTCAGGCCTTATTTAGAGGCATGCTATGCAGGATTTATTGGTTACTATTTGTAAAAACTCATACTCCCTGGCTCAACCTGAGAGACAGAAGGACTGAGAGAGCAGCAGTGTTCGAGTGAATGAAGAGAGGGAGCTGCCTAAACGAGAACAAAGCAGTGAATCGCAGATATAAAATGTTATTTTCTCATTATTTCCCAAAAACCCTGAAGGAAGGTGCTAGATTTTGTGCGAATTCAGCCCAAGCATACGCTTTATCCTGTCTGCTGTGTGCTACCAGGTTTGAGAGGGACTGGGGGGGAAAACATTTGGAAGCTAAAACATACAAACAACGAAGCTTGGATTTGACAATGTAAGAAATACTGCTTAGAAGCTGCAGACTGATATGAAAATTTGAACGCGCCCTTTAAATATGTCAAAAGCATGTCATAAAAATAACTTACGTCAGTCATACAGGAATAAACAGGAACACAGGGAACAAGACACTTACATGCAGTTAGTGCTGAAACAATGTTCAATTATCCATTAGTTGATGAACAGAAATTGAATTACCAACTATTCCGATAATTCAAGCAAAAAACACAATCATTTGTTGGTTCCAGCTCAAATGGGACAATTTGCTCGTTGTCAATTAACAACCAGTTAATTGCAGGTCTTGCGGCGGTGTTTGCTTGTGCTTATTCTCGTCTCGTCTTCCGTCTGGTTCCGCCTCCATATAACCGCCTGCATTACTTGCTTGCACGGAAGGCTCTTCAGTGACGTCATCAGTCCATTAAAATTGCTAAGCTACATCTAACTAATGTGATCATGTAATCAACTTAGCCACATTTCTGTCTGCCACAAACAGACAGTGGTCACTCTGTCCTCGCCCTTACTGGAAGTTCAAAGTTCAGTCGTGCAGACCGACGTGTTAGCCTTTGCTAATCCAGTCTTTAATTGTATGAAGCGCGGAGCAAAGTCGCCCGCTCTTTTGCACGCATGACTGCTGAGTTCCAGGTGGGTTCTGGCCAAATTGTCAGGATGTGAATTTGGCAGGCCCTCGCCGCCGCCGCCACCCTGCTGTGAGGTCGGCACCTGCTGTTCCTAAGCGCTGCACCACTGTCTGGGGCAGGTATCAGTGTGTAATGCACCGCTGAGTTTTAGCATCATTTCTTTTTACAGCCTCGTTTTGCTTTTGCTTTTATTTCTCTTCTCATATTTTCAATTGTCGATACGTCTTTGTGTGTAAACAGTGATCAAAAATGGCACATGGCTTCAGGCTGGGTAAATTATAACGGGAGGTTGACCAAACAGATTTAGGCTTTACTACCTCCCCCTCCCTCCTCCAACAGCATCAACTTGCCCAGAGGTAAGGAGAGTGGTTTGGGGGAGGGGAGGGGGGGGTGTACAAGTGTTACTGGCTAAGAGCTAATCCAGTATCTCTGCTCTGACAGCATGACTAGCCAGCTGACTCTTGTCCAACAAAGCTTAGGAGGAAAGGGGGTTATAAGCTAAAGCAGGGTTTTATAGAGAGAAAGGAGGAGCGAGGGGTAGCAATTTGAAAGATGAGGGACTCCCTTCCCTCCATTAATTCTTTTTAAAAATGTGTAGCGAAACCCTCACTTCTCATCCCAGTCTCTAGTGTTTACATCAGTATAAGTGCCAGACAGAAGGCGATGAGGAAAGCAGGCTGGTGAACATACTGAGCTCCACCAAGAGGGGGAGGGACACAAGTGAGAAAGCGAGAGCCAAAAATACAGTAAAAGGGCCAGTTGGTAAAAAAAAGTGCCAGATGGTGTGTGAGGTGTAGCTAGGTGTGCTTCCAATACCTGAGGGGGCGGTGGAACCGAGGGGGGCTGCTTTTCGCCTCCGCTTGACATCCCCTGTACATAGAGAGCCGAGGTGCCCGCTGGTCTGTCTGCAAAACCAGCCGAGCGAGACCAAAATATGGCAGCATTAGTTTTACTTCCAATAACGCTACAGAAAGTATTCTTATTCATTTGAAAAACACCATTAAACACCGAGACCAGTGCAGCAAGGACACAAGCAGGTACTAAAAGGAATTGAATCCCAGCTCTGGTCATAAATCACTGGTGTTTTTAGTTAAAGTGTTGTTCTCACCTGCTGGCTGTTTTTACTGAGCAGCTCCTCCGGTGCCCTCTGTCTGACCGTGGGTCCCAATGCAACTGAAGTGGCAGTGAGGGAAAGAAGAGGGAAAACAAAAAGTTAATGTTCAAGCACTTAGAGCAAGTAATCCAGGAAATGGCACAGCGCTACTGTATTTATTACACCAACCACGCTGGGTCCTTGTAATGGATCAAAATCTAACCTTTGCATTTCACCCCATTTGAAAAGGAAGAAATGAAGTTGAGAAATGTGGCTCACCTGTCCGTGTTCCCTCCTCGAGCCCGAGCTGAACCAAGGCCTGTCGGAGATATAATAGTGTCATTCTGGCCCTTTAGTTCCAGTCAAGGCAGCGTTCCAGAGACAGAAAGCAAACTGCGATTCATTATCATTTCTGTCTCCAAGTGAATTGTTGGCTCTTTTCCATCCAACTTTCACAGAAACCCAAGAACCTTCTCAGACTTGGGAACATTAAACGCATTTAGACTTCAGACTGGAGTTACACTAAAATACTTTTAATTGATCAGTCTGCAGAAACTGTGACAACTGTGCATTAGGGATATAAAAAACGATGAAATCAGTGTTACCACGAAACTTCCCAGAACACTCCCTGTGTTGTCGTGCATGTCTACGTCAAATAATATATCTTTAGCGTATGCCGTGATCTGTGTACATATGCGTTTCTCTGCAGAGTATGTGCAGTGCATGTAGATGGGAAGGGTAGAGCAAGGGCAGATTGACACTAGTTAATAGACTGCAGATAAAAGACTGATAAAAAGAAAAGAAATGTAAAAATATGCCATGATGGGTCGCCAAATGTACTGTTGGACGCCCACCAAAGTAAAGTATATATGTGGGGAAACACTAGTGTTTCAGGTTACTTTTAAGTAATCATGTGTTAAAACTAATTCAAAGATATTTTATTGTCTGTGTGTTATTTAACCCTGCTCTCTGCAAACCAAATTTGTGTACATTTGAATTGATTTTAGACTAAAACTGTTGCTTTCTTTTCAGTCTCACCTACTTTTTTAGCGTTGCATCATTCATAAAATACAATGCAACTGAAATAATTTCATTAATAACCAAAAACACAGGGAAAAAAAGAATATTAAATATATAACAGAGGAGTCCAAACTGAAAAAAAAGAAGAAAGGACTCACTCATGGGAGTCCTGGCTTTGTCTGCCCAGTCTGTCGTTGAAGCCTTGACTGGAGCTGCCCTGCAGCCCCGCCTCAGACGCCTGCTGGTTTCCATGGAGACGACTCAGCCTGGCCTGGAACCCTGACAAACACAGCGCAGGATCATAAGCAATCAAACCCAGGACGTGATCGTTGATAGGATATGATTAATTTGATCATTTTCACATTTATTGCAGTGGGGCCCGGAACAACCCTTTAGTCTCGATGGGAGACATGACAGTGAGGGTCCTTTAAGATATCACTAATTCAGAGACAGGGAGCTTTAACTATGAGGTGGCCCAGGGTTACTCTAACTCCTATTACACCTACTGGTACACTAAAGATGGACTGTATTCTATGAGATGATGGAATATTTAAAACTGATCGGGGAACTCTTATTTTGATACATATTTCATTTTTGTACTGCTTAGAGTCATAGGAAGATTTCATTCCCTTCATTTAACCATGTTACAAGACTGTACAGCCACACTGCTCAACATTGTCTTGGTTTCTATCTGTGTGACATGTTTGCCTCCTGCTGGTCATAAAAGAAACTACAAAAACATTGTAAAATGTCTAACTGCACATTTTTACTGGCCCCAAAATCCATATGATTATATTGTAAACTATCATATATATTTTATATTAATCTAATGCCAGTGTGTCTGTGTTTCTTTAACACTGCTGTTTTTAAGTATGTTGTTTGCATCGTCTCCAGCCTACCTCTCTGAGCTCCAGGGCTCATGAGGGGGAAGGACCCAGTGAGGATGCTGTTGAAGACTGGGTCAGCCAGGTCCAGCTCCTCTGACCCCGTGTCCCTCTCCCACCAGGGAACCACTCCTGCTATCCCACACGCACCTCCGGGTGCTGAACCGGAGCCCGGCTCGCCGTCGTAGAACCAGTCGCTCTGCTCGTCATCACCTGGAAGAAACAACAGTGTGTGATCCCTGGTTCATGAGCGCTGATACAGATGTATTTATAGTGGAATTCAACATTTTTGCAACACTTGTGTTTATGTTGAGTTGAGACGGCATCAACAATTAATATTTGCAATCTTAAATGTTTGATGGCAGCCATTGTTACAGGGACATGTTTTGATATTCCACCAAATGTAGAAATAACAGCCGTCACTCCGCTATATACTTGTGTACATACACCAACATAGTGTGTACCAACTTATTACACTTGTTTGGATTTTGAACAATAATTCCAGTATGTACCTTGCCTGCCCTCATCATTGGTGTACAGGCCTCCGTCACTGCTGTTACTGACGCTGCTCGTCTCGCTGAAAAAGAAAGAGTCATGTTCAATAAGAAGTCAACAGTTGTCTACTAGAAGAACACCTAGCTAGCTTCCACAACTTTTGGTATTGATTGTTCTTGATACTCAATGCAACAAACATTTCTTGTCGACACAAAAAATGGTTGATGTTTGATATCTGTCGGAGTTCTTACCCACTGACCTACAGTGTCACACACACTCATAAATGCAGCACACAGAAGAGGAGATGGAGGAGTTCTGGAGACACAGGGCATGAAAGAAGGACAAAAGTCAAAACACTAACCACCTGTCACTCATGTCCTCATCCGAGCCCTTCTGCTCCTCCAACTCCATCTTATCTTTGGACCCTTCCATTGGAGAACAGATTGGGTCTTCGCTCTCCACCACCACCCCTTCATCTGCAGCATCCATTCCCAGCCTGTGGGTGGCCAGTTTCCTCTTCTTCACCCTGTTCTTCCCTCCCCCCGGCACAACCAGTCCAATTCCACACAGCTCCATGGGCCCCCTGCCCTCACCTGCGCCCGGTCTATGTGGCCTGCCACCAATACGTGCTTTAGGGACAGGTGGGGGCCCAAGCATGGTGGTGGAGGGAGGTTCTGGTTCTGCAGGTGGGTCTACAGCCATACGTTTGACCTTCCGTCTCCTTCTGAGGCTGCGGGTTCCCTCTGCCGAGCCCAGGACGCCCAAGTCGTCCGGCCAAAGCGGGCGCTTGCTTCGTCCCGTGTCAGCCGTTAGGAGGGTGCGCCGTTTAGGGCCAAGCTGTTCATCTGAGTCGCTGTTGTCACGGGCGTGGCTGTTGGCAGCGGAGACACCCCCTGTGCTGGCACGGTAGTCCTGCAACAAACATCAGTGTGGGAAATACCAGACTGTGATTCTAATGCCAAGTTTAGAAACTTGAACAAACTTGAGGATGTTAATTAGGCCAAAGCGATATCTGAGTGAGGGCAACTGTATTTAACACGGACAAATTTAAACTGGATGGTATTGAGGAGACTCTAGATGGATTATGGGGCCAACACACCAAATATGAGACCTAATAACCACTGAAACAACATAATCTTTACTAAGCGGGCACTTCCAATTTAATACAGAGACCCAGACATTACAGGATTAGACCAGATTAAAAGGTTTAGTTTCTTAAAAATGCCCAGAATTCAAAGTTAGCGACAAAACTGCCATCTGAACGATCTTTTGCTGGAGCGACTCTCTGCTGTTAGTAAGCAGCTACGTTAGCCAGTGAGCTACGGGGCCCATTAGCAAATGGTGATGTGACACTTGAATTCAGAAAGTGCTAAATAAATACTTTTGTTTAGTAAGTAAAATAGGTGTCAAATATCTCCTTTCTTGACATTTTGTGGGTTTATTTTGATTACTTTAGACTAAGTAGTGAACTGGCTGCTTTCACAAGACGAGACACACCAGGGCGAGCTGGTTAGCATGCTGATTTGAGCAGGGCACCTTTGCCAGATATCAGTTCAGAAGACATCAGTTCACCACTATTGTTTTTTGCATTCTATTTTTTTGAATGCTTTAAAAGTTCAAAAATCAGATTGTACAATAATACAAACTCAGAAATATAATTTTTTTTTCTGTAACTGATTAAACAAGCTGTTGTCGGAGGAAAATAAGGTCCTGAGAACATTGTTTGAAGCTACAAATGTGGCAGGGTCCGCCACATGTAAACAAAGTAGAGCGATATGAAACTGCCCTGTCCTTTAAGATCAGTTTGTTTATTCAGTCAAGACAACAACGGAAATGTGTTTGTTGGGTTTGTTTAAGAATACATATCATCAGCCATTGCTGATCTCTTCCTTCTGATTAACAACTACACAGTGCACCTTTAAACTACAATTCTAGTCTTATCTTACAAATTGTCCCTTTAAGAGACCTGTATTCCTTCTTTCTTGATCTAATAATGACATTTCTTTGCAGGGTTTCCTATGTTTAGCACCCCCCTGAAATAACACAGTAAGCGTTATAAGTGTTTCTCATGGACATTTTCAGTCTGGAAACACCGAGTCACTGTCCTCCACCCAAACCCACCTTGTGTTCCTCCACACTGGACTCGGAGCCCTCGCTGAGGTGGCCTGTCTCCCACGGCGGGTGCGGGTTGTCCGAGCGTCGCTTTCGGCCTCTCCGCTTCCGGGCCTGCCTCTTCAGCAGACAGCCGACGGCCAGTGCGTGGTCTCCGCCGTCACCGAAGCCACCACGGGCCGCTTGCTCGGAGCTCTCCTCCAGTGCTGACACCAGGTCATGGACCAGCTCGTCCATCGTCCGGCGAAAGTGCCTGAGATGAGGGACAAAGGGTTATACTTCTTGGTTAGAAACATGCATGGACACTTATAGGCATTCAGGACATCAGCTTGCTTTAACTGGAGCTATGAGCAGTGTGTGCAGGACAGCCATGGGTGCTACTGGGAGACTTGGTGACATAGCAGGCCGTAAAAAAAAAAAAGTCAGGGTGTGTACGTTTTGTAGGGGTTGATGGGCAGATTACTGTTGGAGGATTGACATTACAGACCTAAATCTGTGCAACGCAGAGTTAGTTGGCTAGCTAGCTAAACTGTGGCTGTTGAGTTGGCTTCCATCATCAACGTCTGGGTTAATCAAGAGAAGTTGCGAAACTCAAATTAGCCAGATAATCAGTCACATTTTTCACATTATCTCTTTCCGTTGAGTGAAGTTGGGACGCAGCACCCGATGCTTTCTTTGTGCAACTCGGTACTTACGTTAATGTTTCCTCAGAGGTCTGATTTAAGAGCCTGCGATGTCGTTTGCAAACTCCTCTGAAATGAGCTTTGACATTTCCAGGCTTTAGTTAGCTAAGTTAGCTGTTTTGGCTGTTATTAGCTTTATGAGCTAGCTAGCGTGAACGTTGTCTTGCTAGCCAGCTAAGTCAACAACAACCGTTCAACTATCACTGAAGATAGTTAGCAACCGTTGAGAGCCAAGACTCGCAGCTATTGATTGCGGTAGTTCAAGCGTCTGTCGCCGGAAGATAAACACCAATGAAGCCCTTTGATATGCGGATAAGATTTGCTGTTAGCATAGCTAGCTTTAGCTCCCTAGCCGGCGGCTTCACGAAAGTGGAGTGGACGTGAACAATATGTTACGTCTCAGTGAATTCAAAGACCACCTACCAGCCGGTTCCCGCTTTGCCGATGGTTTTTAAATTAGCTGCACGGAACATTAAAGCCGCCAAATGCCAGGTACCTCTAGCCAGAAACAACGGACATACATTTACACACAGCAGACAACATCCTGACACAAAAGCTAACGATCAGCTAGCTGGATCAATATGCGACAAGAGGAGGACACCGTGAAGCCAGCCAGAGGTATTATGCTGCCTTCATGTGCTGCGGTAAATCACAGCTGCCATTGTGACACGGGAGCGCAGCAGCACTTAATTCACTTTTTTCCCGTTATTTACAATATTTGGTGAATTTCATAAAATATTTTGACCCCATGTGCGACACTGCTACTCTACTGCATGTAACTGACTCTACTACATGGACCTTATGCGACTAAATCTAGCGTGACCTTAAAACATGTAACACATTGTAAGCCTAAAAAGTGAGCCAAACCGTAAGTGTAGGGGGAATGTAAGTTTTGGTTAACGCAGATCGACCATCACTTCTAAGAATATGTGACTAGGATGATTAATTTTGTTTGCAGACATTTGGTTGATATTTTCTACCACAGTGCAACATTTCTGTACAACTTCAGTAAGTGGTTGTAAGTCGGAGCTCCAACCTTGCAAGTGAAGGCAACCCTCGGCCCTTATTTCCAAGTCTGCTTGTTTTTACCTAGTTTAACCACCAGAGGGCGGTGGAGACTTGTACTGACAGGAGAGGTGGCTGCCATGGTTGCAAGCAGCCAAATGGCCAAATTTCTCTCTTCTTACCTCCCATGACCTATACACCAAAGGTCATTAGGTGAGAACCATCAGTGACACCAGGAGCCGTATCAGTTCCTGTGGTCGCTGGAAGAGTTGCTTGGTACCAGAGAAACTTGGAGTACACCCCAAGTGACAGGTGCTCTGCTCTCATGTCAGTGACAGCACTGCCGTGACCAACATCGCTCAATAGCAACAACAGGTGTCAGAGTCTGTGCGTTAACTAATGAGAAATGTACACATTGGATAAAACAGTCGGGCATGTGTTGCTCTTTGATGAGGTCATTTGTCGCCTGACGGGCGTGTGAGGAAGCCCAACAGTCTGAACAACAATCCTAATAGGTGTCCCCCTCCTCAGATGCCGGAGAAGTCAGAGGGTCCGGTGGATGATGACCACTCCAGACAACGTATCAAGTTTCCAACCAGAGGGCCCAGGTAAAATTAGTAAGACGCTGTCCACTGGCACCCCGGCAGTCAGACACCAGACAGGCTCGCAGAGTGAAGACGCGAGCTACCAGACCAGAACCAGGACTTGTGGAGTTCACATCTGTCGAGACCAGAGACCCGCAGCTGCGATCAAACTTATTATGGAATCATGATATCAGTAGAGGATGGTGACGATTTTTACGAGGCCGATGAGCACTATGCCACTGACACCACCTGGAGCTGGGTAAAGACATTTGTGGATCATCTGCATGATGTGTGGAAGGAAAAAAAACTAAGCATGCATTATGGGTGAAAGAGAGCACATGGTGGTGAGGGCTGCAGCGAATGATTACTGTCATTATTGATTCATTTGCTGATTGTTTTCAAGGTTATCTGATTATTTTTTGTTTTATGAAATCTCAAAAAGCAGCGTGAGAGATGTTCATCAGAAAATCCCAAAAGTCCAAAGTGATGCCTTCAAATTGCTTATTTTGTCCGAGTAACAGCCCCAAACCCCCAAAACCCTTCTTTTACTATCATAAATGACAATAGAAAATAGGAAATCCTCATATTTAAGTAGCTGCAAACAGTTATGTGTGACATTTCTGCTTGAAAAATGACTAAATTGAGGTAAAATGGCTCTTAAATAGCATCTTGGAAACGTAACGTGTCTTTTAGCCGGTTCCTCGGACAGCAGAGACGGTTCGACAAGGGGGGCGTTTCAAGTAATTCCCCCCTGTAAGACGATCTGTGCCCGCTGAAAGCTGGGAGGGAGAGGGAGAGAAAAAGGGTGTGAGGGGCCAGGGGACCGAGAGGAGTCGCGGGGTGGAGGGATAGCCTGATGGATCAGGTGATATTCTCACTCCTTCTGTGGTTTTGTGAGTCTTTGGGTATTTGGAAAAAAGGGTTTGTTCCTCGGAAGAACACGAGAATGTGTCACACAGACTCATGAGTCATGTATGACACTGAGCCTTTTATTGCAACATCACGAAACAAAAAGTTCTTTGGATGTCGTTTTAAGTTGACTCATCATGTGATCTTTTGAGGAACTCGTGCCCAAAACTCCCTTAAACTTTTTTGTGGATGCTTTCCTTTTCAAACATCCCCATTTTAAATCTTGCGTGAACGACAAACGTCCATCTCAGTTTCGCCTCTTTTTACAGCCACAAGCCAACAATGTTTGGCCCAAGAGGTCATTTAAACCCGTCTCTTACCCTCATAATCCCTCTCTAATAAGGACAAAGAGTTTTTTTTTTTTTTCCCTTTTAATCTCTGTATCACAGCTCGGCAGCTCCAGCTAATGTTTCTGTCCAGGGTCTCATGACTCTCAGGCCAGACTAGCCTGAGCCAATCAGAGGCCTCGATATCAACCGTGTAGAAGTGATTATGCAATGAAAAGGCTCCGTGCCCTTTGCTGAGTCAACTTAAAAGGACATCCAAAGAGAATGACCTGTACTTGTAGGTGTTTTGAAGTGATGTGTGAGGAGATAGTCATGTTTGTGGTGCAAACATTTTAAAGGCGCACTACGTAGTTTTTGGGAGGAAGCTGTAATCAGAGGAGAAAGAACTTAATTGACTGATTTTTTTTTTTTATGCATAAACAAACTAAACAAACAAAATATCTTAAGTTTCGTGACTGAACAAACAAACTGAACTGAAAGACACAAACGCAAATTCCTATTCAGTGTGAAAAATGAAACTGAATGCTCTTTGAAACCTCTGTGGTCTGCTGAGCTGTTGCCTGGTGCGACAGTGTGGTTTTTGCACAATACTTAATGTTTTTCTCTCTTGCAAATTCAAAATAACTTCCTAAAAAAAAAAAATCGCTTTACTATTCCTGGCAGGTATATGAGTGTAGAGCAAACAAGTGGCTGCCCTACTTCAGCCTGGTTGGTGCGAAGGAAGCAGTCAGCTCATATCTGCAAATACATGCACTCAGAACTGAGTGAAACCACACCAGGCCGACACTCTCCTCTGAGCAGGACGGGTGAATCTTGGGTGCAAAGTGCTAGATAAGGTCAAGCTCCCGGGACCTGAGTGCTGTAAATCTGTGTGAATGCACGTTAAAGATGCAAAATGAAAGCTGATTATCGCTGCTCGGTTGTTTACCGACACGTCCGTACGTCATCTTGTTTGTCGCAGCATGATGCTGTTCACGGCTCCGACCAAACATGTTAAAAATTAAAAAATGCTATCATGTGCTGTTTGGTGTCCAGGAGCGCAGCGTGTGAGCTCAGCTCTTCCTGGCAAAGCAACTAGTTCTCAGAATCCCGTCTGAGGACAGCTGAGTGGCTCGTATATCGCTGGAGAATCCAGTGACAAGCCTGTGTCTCAGGCATGGCCGGCGTGCGCTGACAACTGCTGGTTTTGGGATATAATGGTGTCAGTTAGTAGACGATGAGAACTGTATTTGCTTTGCAATCAGGATTGACACATTTAATAAAATTTCTGAAAGAAGGGTTGCAGGGTTTAAGGGGTGCTACGTAGTTAATTTGATTAAATTTAAAGTCAGAAAGGTCATATTTACATTATTGATGAGGTAATAATGCAAACTCTGTTATCATAACTGAATAAACAAGCTGTTCTCAGAGGAAAATAAGGTGCTGAGAATTCTGTTTGAAACTGGAAAGGTGGCAGGGTCCGCCACATATAAACAAAGTGTAACAGTATGAAGCTGTGACGTCCTTTAAGGTCAGTTTGTTTATTCGGTCACATTGAAATTTCATCCCCAAAACCACACAGTGCACCTTTAACATCGTTGGCCTTTAGTAGTTGTTTAGTGCAGAGGAGCAACAGGGATGAGAGTGATGCGATCCACACGGTGCGTCCAGGGTGTGGCAAAAGTGTCAGTTACCACTAAAAGCGGCTTAATGAAACTTTAGCTACACAGAAGAAGAGATGTTTTGAATTGGCTAATGAGGACGAAATAGAATGGCGACACAGGTCGCTGTTTGTTTACTTCCGCGTGATCTCAGCCCATGAAACTGAAAACTTAAAGGTGCTATTTTTGAGCAAAGTTGATTTGGCGCCGACCCAACCTCCGATCCCAAAGCGTCAGTGTTTGTGACGAGTTGGGAATGAGACTCAAAAATCAGCGTTTCTTACAAATAGGACCTTTAATACTCAGAGCTTGAGTAGCACACTCTGCAACTGGATATCAGACTTCCTCACAGGCAGACCGCAGACTGTTCTAATTGGCAGTCCCACCTCCTCCAGCTCATGCGTTCAACACCGGAAATCCCCAGGGCTTTGTGCTCAGCCCCCTCCTGTTCACACTGTACACCCGTGACTTTGCTCCCAGACATCAAGAGAACCGTACTGTTGAGTCAGCAGACGACACTGCCAATATAAAAACAGTGGTGAGAGTCGAAAATCTCAAGGTGTGCACAGGGAACAATCTACTGCTCAACTTCAGCAAAAACAAGGAGCTGATTGTCTCTGAGCAGGCAAACAGTTTTAGGTTCCTGAGAATCATCACAGAGAATCTAATGTGGCCCACACCACAGTCTGTTCACCCTGCTGCCGTCTGGCAAAAGATACAGAAGTATCCGCAGCAGAACAACCAGACTACTGGAGTGGCTTCTTTCCTCAGGCTGTGAACTTGTGTGTACCTAAAAGGAAATACATTTTACACACCTTGTTGTACAACCCTGTGTTGTAAAATGGCAATCAATGAATCCCCTTGAACCTCGAAAAAAGCAGATGTTACATTTAAAAATAACTTGTCATGTCGTAAAAGCCAATCTGTCATTCATAAAACTGCTTAATGTCAGCAGAGGTCGATGAGGCGTAGACAGTTTAATGAGACAAAGCTCTCAGGAAAACAAACTGGTCCTGAAACTGAACATACAGGCTGTAAAAAACCACAAAAGACAAACTGAGCCAGAGCAGAACAAGAACAAGATGAGACAGCAGCTCTGACTCTGATCAGTGCGACATGGTGACACATGCTGCTCGCTATCCGACAAATCATCAACCAGTAGCAGCAAGCCTTCGTTCGTTTCTGCTCGGTTTTATCTTTAACTTTGTTGACCAAATTCTCATCAGCGTAATCTGACATGACAGGGCGAACACTGCAGGGCGACGCACAGATAACAACACACAGAGCTCAGCGTATCTGGTGGGAAAAAAGAAAACCCTCACAAGGATTCGCATTCTTCTTTCTCTGGTCTAGCCTAGAGAGTCTGCTTCAAAGTGTGGAAAAACAATTAGGTCCCATGTGCACACACACACACACACCTACACACACACACACAGACACACACACACACACACACAAACCACAACTGGCTCTGGTTGTAGAGGAGCTGCACGTGACCCAGTTGTAACGTGTCGTCTGTCAGATTTTTGGGCCGGAGTGGGCGGGTCTTCCAGTGAAAGGATTTTGGCTGTGTTCCCACACACACACACACACACACACACACACACAAAGGCAGATAATTTACAATATTTTTGAGGAAGAAATTAAAACTCAGAATTTGATATTTATATTTTTGATGAGGTAATAATGCAAACTCTGTTTCCATAAGTGAATAAACAAACAATAAGGTCTCCAGAACACTGTGTGAAGCTAGAAAGGTGGCAGGGTCCGCCACATATAAACAAAGTGAAACCGTGTGTTGTACTTTTAGGTGCTGTTTGCAAGAAAAGTAGATTTTTCAGTCTCATTCCTAACTCGTCAAAGAATAACGAACGCTCAGGGACAGTAGGACCTGCTGGCCACCATCCCAGAGTTAGGAAAGAGACTCAGAAATCAACTTTTCTTGCAAATAGCACCTTTAAGGTCGTATTTTTATTCCGTTTTTTCAGTCAAAGAAAGATTTTTGTTTGTTTATTTGGTTTGTTGAGGCATAAAACAAAATCTGTCAATGAAGACCTTTCTTGTCTGATTAAAACTTCTTCTAGTGCGCCTTTAAAATTCCCTCAAATAGACAAAACTTTATATTAATATAGCGTATCATTAAAGGAAATGTACATCTACATCAGGATTGTGTTATAATCTGTCACGTGGAATCAAAATCTCTGTAAATCTCTAAGTGTTGCTGGTAAACTGACACAACATGAGGTTTTTCTTCCTGGTGAGTTCAGTGTAAAGTCACCACCAGTCAACCACATCCTCCAGACACAGCTTCGGGAGCCGTTCTCAGGTTCACACTGCACACATCGCATGTGCTCCCATGCAGGCCTGTGATTGGCCGAGAAGATCACCTCACTGCATCACCCTGAGTGAGGGAACTTCAAGCGATGACGTAGCGCCGCCGATTCCCGCCGTCACAGCTGCTGCTGCTGCCGGGTACGGTGGCCTTTAAACTGAAGTCGTGCCAAAATGTATATATAGCGTCTATATGTGATCGTTTTTACACCATATGTCACCAATTTACACATCCAGTGACAAGTTTAACGCGACTTGATAAGAGCAGCGAATAATTATCGCTCTTTTTACGTGACATGATTATAAATATGCGCCTTAAAACACGACAAACTCTTTGAGAATACTGATTTGAAGCATTGATGTCAGCAGCTGTCGCCGCGTTGCCACTGTGGCAACGGAAGCGATGCGTTTCACAACTCACCAGCTCGACGCTGATTGGTCGGCGGGCGGGACCTCGCTGCTCATGATGTCATCGGCCGAGTCAGAGAGTCAGTAGAGAGACAGTCAGGGAGGCAGAGATGAGGATCTTGTAGGCTCACACAGTCCGTGTTTTCGTCCGCCGTGAGTCTCTGACAGCAGCTCGGGTCTCTGACAGCACCTCTATCGTGGAATATCGCTTCTATAATGTGTTGTCTAGCCGATATTTACCGCTAAGGACGCTTCAGTCTCCCGTGTGTGTCGGTAAAGGCTGTCAGCATACTCAGCTCCAGAAGGTATGAGGCTGTTTTTATCATGTTTATCATTATTTGACTGCACCTGCCTGTCTGATCGATGCCCACAGTTTTACTTATCTTTAATGATAAATTCTGTGTGCTCACTGTCTTTAAACGTGTCCCATTGTAATGTTCTGAGTCAGCTATTTACCTTCACCTATTGGGTTTTTTAAATGTCTTTCTCTTTAAAGGGGCGCTATGTTGTTTTTTTGGGGGGGGGGGGGAGAGACATGTTAATCAGAAGAGATTTCAGCCTAAACAAAGTAAAAAAAACAAACTTTCTTAATGTTAATCATCTGACCTTAAAGGACAACTCAATTCCATACAGTTTTATTTTGTTTATATGTGGCGGACCCTGCCACCTTTCTAGATTAACACAGTGTTTTGGGGACATTATTTGCCCCAGCTTGTTTATTCAGTTATGGGGGAAAAAAAACACATTTATTTAGTTTGTATCTATTTATATCTACAGTTTGGATGATTACCTCATTAAATTGTACAATTCTTTTCCAAAACTACATAGTAGCCCCTTTTAAAGTGTGGTTGGGATACAAGAACATGTCTTGTCATGACTCTTTCCAATAACTTGTCTCAGAGGCTTTTACTTTATTAAATGATCAGCAGGGGTGTAGATTATATATTTTTAGAGGTATATGTTTCATGTCTGTGTTGTAAGATGGTGAAAATGAAAGTATTTGTCTCTTGAGTTGCTCAGCCAGATCCCAGCCTACAAGGAAATCCTCGTAACTGAAGCATGTAAATCCATTAAACTAATGAGCATACCACAGTTAAACAAGAGTCTGTGGCTTTTCTGTTTTTTGTTAAATAGGATTTTTCAAAGCAAATGAGGGGGGAAGGATTTCATCCGCCACCACTCCTCTTTAAAAACCAAGCGGTGCTGTCAGCATTTTGAGACGTTGTTCCTCTTTTTTTTTTCTGTCTCATCTGTAAATCTATTTTTGGATGTGTGTTGCAGTGTTCGTGCACACACACACACACACACACACACACACACACACACACACACCAAAAGCCCTCTGCTTTGCAAATCAGCTCGCTCGCTGCTCAGTAGCTGTAACTGGATGCCTCAGTGAAAAGTGAAATGAATAATTAAAGATGGTGAAGGTCGTCTATAAGAAGATTTCAGGCGTGCTTATGTCTCCTGCTGATCTAAAATTAGAGCTCGTCCTCTTCTATGAGGGGCCTCTCATCACGCTCACGTGCTGGGAGAGGGGAATATGCTTGGCATTGTTCCAAACATGTCTTCACTTCCCTGCCATCATTTTTTGGGGGGCCCACCGCCAAATGAGCCAAGGTCAGACCTCCTCTTCCTGTTACCAGACAGCTGCATACTCCGAGGTGTCTTGGAAGCAAATGGGATCCGTCACGGGTTGCCACTTGTGCCTGCATCCTCGAAATCTGAATAACCTAGTCATTATGTGGCATCACTACTCACCTGCTTTACCTCACCTCATGTGGATAATGATCCTTATTCCAGAATCCACTGACAGAAAAAGAGTATAGCGCATCTTATTTTCAAGCTGAGCTGTCACGACTAATGAGGAAAATGTGTTAAATTGAAAGGATACAGACGGAGACAGGAGCTTAAACATGCAGCAGGACAGAATAGACAAAACCCATCCATACATTTAAGTTGTTTCTGAATGTCCGCCGTGAATGCTTTTGGGCAGTAAACTTTGCCTGTTTTAGAAAATAATCAACAGGAAGTCACGTATGAGCCAAAATTACGGACAAAGAAACATCGCTAAATCAGGGAAGGAGAATCAAAGTATTGTAGGGGACATTTTGGGCATAAATAAGTCAAATATAAGTTGAAGAGCTCTGTATACTGCTAAAAGTGCTCATTTGAATACAAAAACAATCCAGGGTTGTTAATCAGAAACCAAATGAGCGCTGAAGACTGAACTGTTTGTGCAAAACTGAAAGTGATGCACGTAATGTGATAAAACATCAAAGCCCAACAGTCTCCTTTTGGACTCGCTCATAGATACCAGCCACCTAAATAAGCGTGATTTGTTTTTCATCAAGATCGGATCATTATTCTGGGAGAAATTAACGGAAATGTTGACAAACCCTCAATTTCCCATTGTTAAACAAAGTGAGAAAGAAACTCCTGGATTCGTCCCTTTATCCACACCAAAGGTTAATGAGGTCTATTCTGGGCTTTGACCCATCTTCCCTCCAAGTTTCGTTGAAATCCATCCAGTAGTTTTTATTTAATCCTGCTCACAAACCAACCAGTCAATGAACAAACGAACACAGGCGAAAATATAACCACCTTGGCAGAGGTGATACTGGAGTGTAATTCTGAGGTCTGCAGCTGTTGTTGGATGCAAATATGAATGATCCACATACTCAGACTAATGCGTTCATTCATTTAAAGTGTAGTGCTCGCGTAATCGCGTCCGTTACCTTCAAAAGACATTTGCATTGTTGACATTCACAGTCCTCACATTGTGAATGCATCGCCCGGGTCTCCTGTTGCAGTTAAGCCTCGGTTAACCTCAGCCAGTCAACGCCATGGAGGGTTCTGACATCAGCTTCACCTCATGCGTACAAACATAGTTTGTCCTTTGACCCCTTGTTGTCTGGGGTTTGCTGAATGGAAAACAGTCAGATAGGATTTCTGGACTTATCAGGAACAGGAGCAGAGTGTGGGAAGGTCGCAGCTGCAACAGGTTCTTTCGACAGTATGTAGGCCACAGACTGTCCTGGGACAATTTACAAGAGTACTGAACAGTAACCAGCCTCCATGTCCTCGTTCTTTAGCCATACAAGGAGTAGGGCAGCTCAAAACCTGACTTCAGATCAGAGAGGATTAGAATAACTTCACCCCCATTCCTCCTGAAGAAGGGTTGTACGTCAGCAGCAGTTTGATTGACAGGCTGAAGAATGGCACAGCAGATGCCGTTTCATAAACACCCTCGCGTTTGAAGGGTGACTGATTCCGAGGTATGGGTACATCCAGTGTTCTGGAGCTTAGTGATCAGGACTTGGTGGTTTAAGCTGCAAATTTAGACCTCTCGGTATGGAGGTAGTTTATAAATGCTAAAGAGTTAAGTCAATCTCCTTCATTGTGCCCTCCAACAGACCCGCCAGACCATGAACTACGTGGGCCAGTTGGCAGGCCAGGTGTTCGTCCAGGTCAAGGAGCTCTACCGGGGCCTCAACCCCGCCACCCTTTCCGGCTGCATTGACGTCATCGTGGTGAGGCAGCCCGATGGATCGCTGCAGTGCTCGCCTTTCCACGTCCGCTTCGGCAAGATGGGCGTCCTGCGTTCCCGAGAGAAAGTGGTGCGGAGGCCAAAAAATATCCACCTTTGAAGTTATAGCTGGAATATCTAAGAGTTTTAAACATTTGAAAAGCTAACATTATCAGCAGAATGTGAAGAAATAAGAGTTTTGCAGTTAAAAAATTGTGTTGCTAGTAAAGTTAGCATGCTAACCAGCTAGCCTGGGCCCGTCCCTGCCTCTAATACCACTTGTAGCTCCCAGTCCGGATCGCTAGCTGCATGGCTAGCTGCGCTGACTAGCTTGCGATTAGTAGTTACTTTAGTGATATGCCAGAAATTTGTTTAGAGTATGAATTCAAGTGGTTCTTACATATTGCACCTTTAAGGGACACAGGATTGAGAATTGAGGCTTGTCAAGTCTTGTTACCAACGATCCCCTCATTTCCCCTCCTCTTTTACCCCTTTCTCCTCTCGTCCAGGTGGATATGGAGATCAACGGAGAACCGGTGGACCTACATATGAAACTTGGGGACAACGGAGAAGCATTCTTTGTGCAGGAAACAGAAAATGATCAGGTATGCTCGACCTTTAAATGGCCCTGTAAATTGCTCCAGACTGTTGTGTAATACCAACCGTTTCATTAAATGGCGCACGCCGATTCAAGTGAAAACAAGATTCAAACGAAAACACACATCATCATCCGCCCTCATGACGCGCTGGGACCCAGACACACCCATGTTTACAATCGAGAAGCACTAACCCAACCATCTTCCCCCTCACACGCTGTCGTAGTAGTTTGAACAAGGTCATGCTGTGTGCAGAGTTGGCACAGCCGCCAGGAATTTCTTCCTTTCCCTTTTTGCTGAAAAGCATTCCTCTGTTCATCAGTGAGTCCTCAATGCAGCATTTACAAACTCAGGCTCTGTGACCTACATTAGGTGCTGTTGCCTAATAACTGCAGATAAACCAGGAGAGGAGCTTTCCTGCAAAGAAACATGCTACATAGATTAAATGAAACATCCATCCAGTTTCTAAAACTGGTCATCCTTTTGTGAAGAGCAACCATTCAGAAAACATTCAGAATTCATGGAAAACTAAGAAAAAAGTTTTCCACAGTTCTTGGAAACATCGAGTGTTTTGTTTAGGTTTTCCAATGTTTACAGCTGGAAGAGCACAAGGGGCATGATTCTAAATGTTTCTTCACTATTGTATGCACATTAGGACCTGTGAAGCTAAAAGACGTAAACAAGCGGCGAACTACAGAGGCCCAGGGGCCGGCCCCAACAAGGGAAGTGGGTGATTTATTCTCCCCAGAGTGGTGTCAGATTCCCAGTTCTGGACGAGCGCAGAGGGGAGGAGGATTGTGTCTCTGAAGGTTTTTTTTTCTTGGCACAGGGAAGCAAAACGTGAGGGAGCATTGTCCGACCACAAATCATATGATTATAGGCTGCTCCAGTTTTTCCTCCAGCTCTCTCTTTTTTTCCACATGCCTGCGCACACACGTGCACATGCACTGACACATTTAATGCTCCCTTGTGTGGGCAGCAGGAGACCCTCCTGGAAAGCCCTTTCCTTTCCTAGAAGGAGGTGAAATGGCCTCTTTTCACAGAACTGAAGAACAGATTCTGTTTTGGATTGTTTTCGGATTTCTGTTTTCGTTTCGCTGGCAAAGAGTCTCCTCGCAGGAGACGAGGCTGCGGAGAGTTTGGCAGCGATTGAAGATTGAATACAATTGCCTCGGACCAAAAACTGTGCAAAGCACCAACAGCAGAGTCAGATTTTATACATGCTGCAGCACAAATCCGTCTTTGTTTTGCAAGGAGATGCAATCAGAATTTTAAAAATAGGTCATGACTTATAAATTAAAGGGGCACTGCGTAACTTTTAAAACAATTTTGGAGATAAGGGCCTTCATTCTTGATGTGTCGGACTGTTTTTGTTCTCATCCCAACAGAGCTCAAAATAGTTTTGATCTGATGTTTACACACAAACGCGTCTCTTTGGTTTGTTTAAAGGCCCCTTAAAAAGTTGCATAGTGCTCCTTTAAAATGCAGATTTGCTTGAAATCTAACAGTTTATGGCAAGACTGTAGAGCCTGTTTGGATACAAGCAATACTTCCAAACTCTTTTGCATGGATTTCTGATGTATCTTAAATCCTTATCGAGGCTTCCTTGCTTTGATTTGTTCCTATTTCTCAACATTTCTTTTCAGCTGTGATGGACTTTAAACCCTAGCTTTAGAAAGTGCTACAAAAATAATGTGTGACTCAAACACACACTTGAGAAATTACCTCTCTCCTTTAGCACAAGTCAGGTGATTTCACATAAATTCAAACAGGAAGAACGTCGAACGATTTGTTCATTGTTTCACTTCCCGTCACAACAGGAAGTGGTTCCGTCCTACCTGGCCACCTCTCCGATCATGTCGGACGGGGCCCTCCTGATGAGCTCCTCTCTGATGGGGAAGAAGAGCTCCGTGGGGCCGTCCATACAGACCCTGGGCTCAGCGGCGAGTGCGGGAGAGAATGGCGGCGGGATGATGATGATGAAGAAGAGGAGGAAGAGGAGGAGGAAGGCTCGGGCGGACAGCGTGAGGAGGGAGGAGAGCGGGGACTACTCGGAGGACGAGGACATGTTCACCATAGACATCAGCTCGGACGAAGGCACGGAGAGGGAGAGCAGCAGGTAAGGAGGTCGAAGAGAAAAAGGGAAGAGGCAGTGGAATAATAATGAGATGCATGTGAGCTGCAAGAAAAGAGGAGAAGCGGTACACGTGAGGGAGGGGGGAGGAGGATGGAGGAGGGTGGACAGCGCGGCAGAGGGATAAAAAGTATAATACATCAATTAAATGAGCTGTGAGAGCAGCTGTAGTGGAACTGGCAAGACTAAACAGAAGTAATGGAGAGGTCTCCAGCTGTGGCTCGAACTCAGAACCACATGGAAAACGCCGCTTTAGCTGGGTGATTTGTTGCTGGACGGAAAAAGAAGAAGCTTTGCGTGTGAAAAGAGGAAATATCTTCTCCACTGTGGTTGTTGTTGTTGTTACAGAGTGCATGTGCACACAGGAGAAAACTGTCAACTTGTAATTTTGCCTCTGGTGTGCAGCTTTAGATCTGAAACAGACCAGTAGCAGGTCAGGCATGCAGCTATAGGATACCTGTGTGTTGAATTCCACTCATCATGAATGAATACAGCTGCGGTTGTAAAAAAAAGACAACATGACAGATTTATTTTCACCTCTGCACGTGACTGGGGGATACATTACAGCTAAATTTTGGCTCAAGTCTACTGTAAAACAACACTAGGATGGTTGTTTCATTCATGTTCAGTGAGTACAGCCATCAGCTGATGGTAAACAAGGTGCTTGTAGATGTAAACAAACCGTTATCATGCTTCCGTCTATCTATGAGCAGTCTGCTTTGCATTCCTGGCCCAAACACACTGTGTCGTTTGATTTTTTTAATGCTTGTTTTCATATCAACTGACAAACTGAATGTTATTACGATCAAATCTGATTGCATTGTCAAGTTTCAGCTATCAAGAATAATGATTTGCACAAGTGTTCAACCCTTAAACAGTGTGACAACATTGTAGCTGCAGGACATGTTATGTTACAAGTGCAGGTGGAATGTGACAGGTTCAGGCACAATTCATGTGGGCGTTGAAAGACATTTTAGAAAGTGTTTGGGTGGGAGGAAAGTTACAATAACAGAACATTAAAGGTGCAAAATGTACGATTTTTACATAATTTATAACGTTTTCTCTCTTGTTTTTGTTTGTCTATGCCTGAAAAAAAAAAAAAAAAACCCACCTAAAATTATCAACACAAAGTGAAAAAATAAACAGTTTTAACATAAAGTCAGGGACATCTATGTTTTGTGTTGCAAAGATATCTACTGAAGTTAGCATGCTAACCAGCTAGCCCCTAGTCAGTTTGTACCTCAAGAGGTGATTGTCTGATAGTAAACAACACCAACGCTACCCTGATGCTCCGAGCTCCAAGTCCGGGCAGAGTCGAGCTAATATGACCACTAGTTGCACGGCTAACTGAGTTTACTAGTTAGCAGCCGCTACAGTTAGCAGCAATTAGCAGCTACCCTGTTGATACGCTGCCCCCTATTAGAGTATGAAATCTAATAGGGCGCCTTTAACAAGATTAAAAATACAGTAAAAAAAAATGATGTATGTGTTTCAGGACTTCATCTCGAGACGTCTTAAGAGACGAGTCAACCAGCGGCTCTTTCAAACAGACCGGCATCTACACCCGCTCAGATGGAGAGTGGAGCCCCATTCAGAGGTGCGTCATCCACACAAAACATGATGACCTGCATGTTATTATCCAGAAGAAACAGATCTTTAATTTTTTTAATCTCCTTTTCCTCTCCCAGCCCTGGAAACTCACGTCCCACCTCTCCCAAGAGTGACTCTGAGCTGATGACTAAGCCGTCAGATGCAGAGAGTCAGAATCCGGCCATGCACTGGGCGTGGGGAGAGCTGCCACAGGCTGCCACGGTAACCAAAGCCTCTCTTGTGCAAACATAACACAGAGAGACTCCATACTGTATATAAATTGTACTAGTAGTTTCTTTCTCACTGTAATGCATAATTTTTCCTTTTTCTAGCCATCCTTCCTCCAAGAGAAACCCAACCCTCCACCAGTCTGCCCAGTGTCCATCCCCGTGACTGAAAGCACGCACTTCCGCGTGATAACTCACGAGATGCCCTCAGAACAATGCCGACCCCGCTCTGAAAGAACCCCGCTCAGACTGCTCATGACGGAGCAGACCACCGAGCAGAGGGTCGTCACAGTCGGGATGGAGACGGAATCCGTGAGGATGGAGTCGCAGACGGTTACCTCGGAGACGCAGGTCATGACGGCTGGAGGCGCGGCAGCTCAAATGATGTGCGACATGGAGGAGACGATGCCTCGTCAACCGGGCAAGACGGACTCTCCATCCAAGAGAAAAGGTGATATGTCGCTCGACAATACAGTGACATCGTCAACATTTGATTTACTGAGGTTTTAAATAGTCCGCAGAACTGCTGGACACGGTTCAAAGGTATTTAGTTTGTGGTGTTTAAATCACCAAGAAATGAAATATGGAAGATCTTTCTAAATATAATGATGGTTACTCTTGATTACCACACCCAGGGCTCCGCTGTTGCACAACATTTTTGAGGTTCACCACAAACCAAATACCATTTCTTGCATTTTATTAAGAGAACAAAGCTGTATCTGTTAAAACACAAGAGGTGAAGATGTTTATTTAAATGGTGTCGTTGCTTTGTTGCAGACAAGAGAAGCCGCCATCTTGGATCTGATGGAGTTTACCTGGATGACATCACGGACCTTGAACCTGAAGTGGCAGCCCTTTATTTCCCAAAGAGGTATGTAGAGTCACAATTTATATTCAATAAAAGATTTAAAGGACTATTGCGTATGTTTTAGGGGAATCTTATTTATAGATATGGTTTCATTACGGCGCAATCACCCAAAAATAAGAATCTTTGTGTTTTCATTACGTTAGAATGAGTGGGGAGCAGGTTCTCTGTGGCAGAGTTCAACAATGTTTCTAGAGTCAGGAAAAAAACAAACACTGGCCCTGAAGAAGGCCTCTCAAATTTCTTTTTCCATTTATAGCAGCCACTGTGGAGGAGAGTGAGACGAGGGGTGTTCAGTTGGTTGCAATCTGCAGCCTTAAATGTATTTACCCCCCTGAATTTCTCAGGGACAGAGCATATTAATGCGCATTACTGTAAATATGCCAGAATCAGCCAAGAGGCCAGTTTTCATCTGTAGTTCCTGACCAGGTGCAAAGTTGTCAACCTAAAATCAGGAAACAAGAGGCCACTAAATCCTCCATACTGGACCTTTAAGGCATTGAAATGGCTCAGCTTAACGGTAATATAACTCCTCTCCTCTGTAGCGACGGTGGCACAGCGGTGAGGAGCATGTCGGACCCGGGCCTCCACAGCACCAGCCTGTCCCCACAGTCGGTCAGCTCTGGTGGGGACAGCGGGGTGGACAGCTACTGCGACCCCATGTCTGACCTGCCCTCTATCACCATCTCGCTGTGTGGAGGACTCACCGACAACAGGGAGATCACGAAAGGTGAGTTTCTCACTCTGACACTGCACAAACACTGTTGTGGTCAGCTGTAGGAAAAAGGGAGATTGAACATAATGTGTGTGTGTGTGTGTGTGTGTGCTTACAGAGCAGTTCCACGAGAAGATCATCTCTTACCAGCAGTTCGCAGACAACCCCTCCATCATCGACGACCCCAACTTGGTGGTGAAAATTGGCTCCAAGTAAGACACTCCACTTCTTGGAGAAAGATCAAGTTTGTGTCTAAATATAGCAGAGCAGCAGTTTAAAAATCCGCTGAATGCTGTATTGATTTACTGCTGCAGCAAAAACTGCAGTTAAACGCAGGATTGTTTGGGCTCACAGACATTCGGCTGACAGAGAATGTTTTTTTTTTTCTGCGACAGTTACGGCACTGATAAAAACATATGTTGTTTTCTCCCTCAGGTACTATAACTGGAGCACTGCGGCTCCGCTCATGCTGGCTATGCAAGCTTTTCAGAAACCGCTGCCAAAGGTGAGAAATTGATTCTCCGAGCAGACACTTAGAACTCGAGCTGTGGGCTGGCTGTGTTACATGAATACCGCTCCCCCTCTTGACCGAACATGGTACTGCATCCTGTATGTTTGCATCCCTGGGCCCCTTATACTTCTTCCCCTCCTTACATTCATTACGCTGCATACTTTTGCAAACTATAAACTTGCAATCTAAATGTTCTGTGTTTGGAGCCTCTGTTTTAATCGCACAAGTTAAACTTTGTCTTCCTTTCTGCTCCCCTCCCCCTTATTTCATAACTCCATCCATTCGTTAGTTTTCTTGCCTCAGTTATATTCACTCAGCCTTTGAATTTCTCCTCTGTTGTCTGACCGGCGTGCTCGGCTACAGCTCTGTGCGTCAAGGCAATCATTGCTCTTCCTGTTTTTACTTTCCCTACTATACTTTCCCCCTCTTGGCTTCAGTCAAACGCTTTGAACCCTCCCATTTTTTCCTCATCCCAACCTCAGACACGCTGTTGTTTCTGTGTTACTGTTTGTTGATTTACGGCCTGGTTTGGCTTCAGTTTTTTAAGTGTGGTTTTTTTTTTTTCCGTTTGTTTTGGTGCTGTGTGTGCTCCGCTCCAGGCCGCCGTGGAGAACATCATGAAGGAGAAGATGCCCAAGAAAGGAGGGAGGTGGTGGTTCTCCTGGCGAGGCAGAAACAGCAACTCCAAATCGGTAATTTCACCTGCAGACCTAAAGACTGGGATTACTGCTTTAAATGTCAGTTGTTAAGTACTCAGTTTTATTTCCTCTTGCAGGATTCGGCCTCTGAGCGTGGGGCCTGTGGCTCTGCTGAGCAGGCAAACCGGTGAGGAACCTCAAAACATGGCTGTCCAGAAAATATTCCTTTGAGTTAGCAGGGGGGTCAAACCTCTAACTGACATCTAACTGATATCCTTTATTAATCTGTCCGATGCTAGACATAAAGAAGAGTCCTCCTCTAGTGACGAAGACCACAGAGCATCCAACCAGGGCTCCAACAGCATCCAATCAGAGCATGGGCTCGCACCAGGAGGCGTGTCTTATAAGAAAACACTCCGACTGACATCAGAGCAACTGGTGAGGAGTTTGTTTTGCAGACGTTGTCATTTTTAAGTTTGTTAACCCTCGTCGTTTTGTACCCTGATATATTATTTCTCACTCTCTTTCTCTGTCTCGCACACAGCTGTCGCTCCAGCTGCAGGACGGTCCCAACGATGCTGTGTTCAGCGTGACCACTCAGTACCAGGGAACCTGCCGCTGTCAGGGCACCATCTACCTCTGGAACTGGGACGACAAGATCATTATCTCAGACATAGATGGCACCATCACCAGGTACATCATACATGTGAATATATACTTGTACATCTTCCTTTTGAGGCAGTTTAGATTTAATACACAGCTTCCTGCAAGAATTAACCTTTAACTAAATGGCAGAATGAACGGATGGCCTTTACCTTCTCATTACTGCATCTTTCCATCTCCCTCTTCCACGTCTTCTGCCCGTCAAAGATGTAAATTTCTTAACAATAAAGAAAAAGCCTGTACTCAGACGTCTGAATGTCATTCCAGGTCCGACACACTGGGTCACATCCTCCCCACACTGGGGAAAGACTGGACCCACCAGGGCATTGCGCAGCTCTACCACAAAGTCAGCCAGTAAGCGCTCGTTTATTAATTTAAAAAGGCACAGATCACTTGAAAATCCTTTACAAGCAAACTCATTGGTTATTAATTTGTTGGCTTATTCTCTCTCTCCGTCAGAAATGGCTACAAGTTCCTGTACTGTTCAGCTCGAGCTATCGGCATGGCTGACATGACCCGAGGTTACCTCCACTGGGTCAACGAGAGGGGCACCATGCTCCCCATGGGCCCCGTCCTGCTCAGCCCGAGCAGCCTCTTTTCAGCTCTGCACAGGTATCTCATTCTCACAAGCACACTTATTTTTTTCTTCACAATTAGCAAATTAGAGTAAAATAATGTAAGAAGAGAGCTGTTTATCTCATCTTAATCATTGTTGTCTCTGTGGCGTGTTTGTTTGTGGTCTACAGGGAGGTGATCGAGAAGAAGCCAGAGAAATTCAAGGTGGAGTGTCTCAATGACATCAAGAACCTCTTCTACCCCAACCAACAACCGTTCTACGCAGCGTTTGGAAACAGACCAACGGTACGCACACGTTATAAACGGTACAGTCGACGGTCAGATCAGGCCAACTGCAAATGCAAAACATTTCTAACACTCGTATGAACATTTTGCAGGATGTGTTTTCCTATAAAGAAGTCGGAGTGCCTCTGAACAGGATCTTCACAGTGAACCCCAAAGGAGAGCTGGTGCAGGAGCACGCCAAGACCAACATCTCATCGTGAGTCCTGCATCCAGTCTAAATGATCATAAATACTAGAAAAGAAATAATTCTGGGCCCAACATTAATGTTTAAAATAAAAATTTAGCCATAGCCGATGCAGATACTGAAGCTTTTTTTGGTGTATTTCGTTTTGCTGTTGTTGTCGAGCACACAAAGAAATAATTGAACTACTTTAAAGTCATTAGAGAGCACACAGGCAGCATACACATTTATGAAACAACCTTTAAGATAAGAACTAACATAGCCTTACAAGCTGAAGGCAGGGACGTCACAAGCCAGTAGCTCATGAATGTGCAACATTGATCCAACACGTCAGATAAACACCTCCGTTATTGGTGGATGTCTTCTTAATTGCTGATTGGCTGATAGCAGTCAACGAGGTGAATATCAGCCGACGCTGATGTTGTCCTCTCCTCTCTCTCCTCTCTCCAGTTACGTCCGTCTGGGCGAGGTGGTGGACCACGTGTTCCCCCTGAAGGTGCGAGCCTCCTCCTCGGACTTCCCCTGCTCGGACACCTTCAGCCACTTCACATACTGGAGGCAGCAGCTCCCCCGGGTGGAGCACCACGGAAACACACCTCCACAAACTGCCAGCTGACTACCTGTGGCCTGCTGAGTGCAGCGACTGACTGATGGCGTGCTTGAGATGTAGCATTCGGATGGCTACACGTGTGGGATGTGAATCTGAAGACTTTTGTAGAGGACGGTGCACAGCAGAGAGTGAAACTCTTTAAACGCACAAGATGGATATATAGAGCACTTTTACGAAAAGATGGCGTCCGAAGCCTTCTGACTAGATGTATGTATATGAGAAATTGTAGTAATTTATTCAGGCAGCTTAGCACATATATGATATTTGAGTGAGTGTTGACGTCTTTTTTCAGTAGCTAGACTTTCTAGTCTATTTATTCAGACTGTTGCAAACTGTGTTTAAAGGGGCGCTACGTAGTTTTGGAGAAGAATATTTACTATATTAATGAGGTCATAATACAGACTTGGAAATATTATTTTGCATATCTGGATAAACAAGCTGTTCTCGGAGAAAAAAGAAAGAAATCAGTCAATGAAGATCTTAAAATGACGTCCCCCAAAACTACGTAGTGCACCTTTTAATATCCGTACGGCGTCTGTTCACAATCATAAAGAACGCGGCCGCACTGTGCAGAAAAAAATCCGAGAGCAAGTTACTTCAACTTGTGCCAAACAAAAAAAAAACTCCATGTAGAAATGTATTTTCTTACGCTGAACTTTTTTCAAAGACTGTTACGCACCCTCCGCCCACATGGAGACGTAGACGTGCAGCTTCACTTTTACTGTGTGTGTGTAATCTATTACTCTGTTTGAAGCCAGTAATAGTTAGACAGTATGATCGTCCGCTGTAGCTTGATGTTAAACTGTGTAGAGGACGAGGGATCCTGACAACTGAATATTTATTGTTTGCCGATGCGAGAACAGAGAGCACAACGTTTTTAAAATGGTCATATTGTCAAATCTGTGAGAATCATGTTTTATTTTTCTACTGAAATCGCACAGCGCGTACATGTTGTGATCCGAGTGTCATTTCTGTGTCCGACTTCACGAGACGTCCTTTAATGTATTCACACAGTAACACGGTGATCGTTGAATCTCCGTGGCTGCTCCCCTCCCTCAGACCTCTGCTCGTTTCCATAAGTGCCATTAAGTATATTTCATGTATTCACCTGATTAGATGCTGACTGATAAACGTAGCTCGACATATACCCTTTGTTTTTTTTTTTCCTTTTATAGTAGCATGTCTGTCATTCCCTTGAAAATCCTTATCAGACTGCCTGCAGCTTCAGAGGACGATATGTTTGACCTGTTTCTTAGTAGCCGACACTCGTGAAGGTATCTGTGTGTCTTATAATCCAAAAGATAGCATGAGGTCATAAATGATCAGGAGTCATGGTGACCGGAACCGTATCATTAATGAGGGCAGCGTGAATATGTTTATGGAAGAGGACGTGTGAGTGTGTGTGTGTGTGTACATAATGCTTTGACACGTTTATTATTCTTTCCATGAAAGAGCTTAAAAAAAAAAAAAAAAGTTGAAAAGCCTGAAAGTATGTTATCTTTGCCTTAACTGTGAAACATACATGTATGAATCATTGGTTTCTTTTACTCCCTCCACTCCTTCTTTTTAGTTGGGTTCACTGTTTGAATCGGTGTAATCAAACTCAATAAACATGCCTTGGTACATCAGTGCGTGTGCGTCAGTGTAACTATTTTTCCTTCTTAATCGCAATCTCCTGGATACAGAGGTTAGAAGAAATAAAGAAGTATTCTGATCCACAGCGCTCGATACACTGCTGTGAAAATACTCCAGTAAAAGTGAAAGTCATGCATTCCAAAACTTCAAAAAGTTACAATTATTTCCAACAGCAAAATATTAAAAGTGAAATGTATTGTGTGGTAAAGTATGTGATGCATTTGGCAGGTAATTTCACGTCAACTCCCCCAGAATTCAGGACTTCTACGAAATTCTCCAGGTCTTGCAAAAAACCCCTCTACCTCTGTATGAATCACACTGATAAAAAAATAAAAAAAAAACCCACCTTGCAGTCAAGACTGTTCAGATGTGTAAATAAAACCACTGGATGTAATATCACAGCCAATGAAGAGTAGAAAAAAAAACTCTGAAAAATTATGAAATGATGGAGCATTAAAACATCTTTTATTTTATATATCTGCAATGAATATGAAGACTTTCACTTAAAAAACGTTTTGAAGGAAATTAAAATAATCCTTCTTGGGAAAATCTAATCAAAATGTTGAATGACTTAATGTTTTAGCCCCGAGGCTATATTTAGCAAGATCTGTGTCCCGCAATGTTTAATGCATGACCGTGAGAATATATATTAATGTATTAATACGACACAGAATCAAGATTTGGTTGCAAGAAAGTGATTATTTTAACAGTTAAGTATTCTTAATTAGATTCATTTTAAAGTTTGGTCTTTGAATCTATTGTTATTAATCGGACTACTGTAACAATTATACCAAAGTAACTCAAGCTGACATGAAGATAGATTGAAAAAATATTGAAACACAAATAAAAAACCGAAGTATGAGCACCAAAGTGTACATAAAATTAGTGTTTTGTATATAAATGTATATATTCTTAATTGCTGTGACTTCCTTTTATTGCTCTGTATAATTAAAAGGCATTTGACAAACTATAATTAATGTTAAAATAGTCTGGTGTAATAAGCGAAGGCTTTGGTCCTGTTGTGTTTATTTGTTTTTGAACACTGGGTCATTTTGACCAGGAGGTAGAAAGTCTGCTCTTGGTCATGAGAAACAATAATTAACAAAACACTCTCAGCATTCAGTCAAAAAACCCTGTTTGAGATTAAACCTGATGTATCATGTGACCCAGATATAAAGTTTAGCATTTATTAATTGAACTTGGTCATGTTTTATCTTCCACAGAGAGCAATCTTTATGTGTTTTTGTGAAGAGTGCCTGGATACACTGCAGTTAAAGCCATTTTTTATGAATAAATATACAACTGATCATGTTATCCACACATCTTTGGGGTAAAAGTGAAACCTGGAGATTAGTTACCAGCACAGAAACAGGCCACAGTCTCCGTCCTGCAGTGGAGCCTTCAGGGTTACTACAGAGCAGAGGACCGCTCATACAAAATGCAGGAGGAGGTTCCTAAACGCGGCGTCTCCATTGGCCTGGGCACCGGGGTGCTGCGCTCCACGCGGGGGCGCACCGAAGGCAGAGCTCGAGTCCGGAAAAAAAAAAAAAAAAAAAAAAAAAACGAAAGCCGATGAGGACAGACACCTGCGAGGGTTTTCTGTTTGTCCCCGAGAAGAATGACGGAGACGGTAAGTCAACACAAGCAGTCTGCGGTGAGTTGATCCGGGTCTGCTCTCATCCTGGACACTTGGTGCGTCCTGACGGTCCGCGTTGGCGCTTTTGTTCTTTACGCATAGTTTAAAAAACTAAAGTTAACGCTGCAGATTAGGGAAGTGTGGGCAAGTGCTGCCATCGAAACTGAATGGAGAGAAATATGTGTGTGATGCGTTCCCTGTCGTCGTTGTGTGGCTGTAGATGGGGGCGCGCGCACGGAGCAGAGGCGCTAATAGCTGCACAAACTTTGGCCTACTTAAAGGCATGTTAATGCTGCCGTGTCACCAGCCAGCAGCATCAGCGGGGCAGAGTGCAGCAGCATGCGGGTAATGAGTGCTGTTTCTGTTGATAAGTGGCTGACGAACCTTCTGGGTGTCAAAGATCCTCTTCAGACCGGATGGGAGATGTTTAAAAGGCAGTGGCAGACTCAGGATGTCTGAGGGTGCAGCGGGAGGAAAACACAAGAAAGGGCACCCGAGAAGCAACTTTATCATTTGTGTCCTACAGCGACATAATCAAAAGTTTCTTTGAGTAATAATTTGTGCTAAATGTCTTTAAAAAGAGCCCCAGACAGAATATGAGCTCTTGTCCCCCCACTGTAAACTCACTTGTGCCTAGCTCTGTCAAACTTTTGAGCAAGTTGCTTGAGGCTGAAGGGCTTGTTTAGTGGTTTCATGGTGTTTTTCGTATATATGTTATGCGCAATTTATTGTTGTGACTGCCACAGATGGTGCTGTTTTGTTTTATGTAGTAGAGAGTATGACGGCATTCATGGGCGCAGCATTGTGAGTCCAAGACCAATTTACCCAAGGGTACAATAAAGTGTATCATATCGTATCGTTTTGTGTCATATTGCATCGGATCATATTGTACATCTACGTTTTCGCTGTAATTGAAAAATACAGAATCCATAAATATGTCTTAAGTGGTTTGAGGGAGGAAGACGAGGATACCCCCATTTTTTTTTTAGCTAAATCACCAAAATGCACCCTCCTTGTAAACCTGCCGTCGCCTCTTTCCATTCCCCGGCAGCAGAGAGAGTGCATAGGGGTTGTTTTTAGTTGCACATATTCGCCCTGATCCTTTCGTCTGACTCCAGTTCGTGCAAGTTAGAATCTGTCCTGTATCAACAAATCAAGCTAAACAGCTAAAGAATGGCGAAATCATAATTTTATTATGTTATGGACACATGTTTTATGTTTTGTCTCTTATTGGGTGACTTAATTACACTTAAAATGGGAGTGTAGGGACGTGGAGAGATTTTCTGAGTGGAGGAGGGCTTTAAATTTGAAATACCTACAGTTTGTTTGTTTTGCATGTTTGTTTTTGTGTCTACTTAATTAATTTCTCCACTTTTACAACCTGTCAAACCCTCACGTTCAGTTGCTCTCTCTCACAGTGTTGTGTTCTGCTTGGTTGCAGCAGCTGGTAACCTCCCCGAATGTATTTTATTTTCTCTTTCGCTTCCTCTCCTCTCTCACATACCTGAGTCAAACCCCCACGGGAGATGTTTCTAATCTGTCCATCTATGTTTCTGTTTCCTTCTCTCTGTTCTGATCTCACCTCAGTGTTAACATGAGCTTGTCTTCTTCCTTTCAGTACAGGGACTCGGGCAGAGCGGGCCTGGAGGATGAGGAGGAGTTTGTGGATATACTGGGGGAGAGGAGGCGCAGCAGCGATATCGGCTTCTCCCTCAGGACCTTCAGCCCTCACCCCTACAGAGGAGCCCTGTCCTGCTCCACAGCTGACCTCAACAACGCCGTGCTGGAGTCCCAGTATCTGCGCTACATGGCCAAGGAGGTGAGACTGGGTGGGATTAGAAAAAGATGTATTGAAGAAATTTCACACTGTCGTCACGTGGGGTGTTTTTTTGTTTTTTTCTTCTCTCGCATTCCTCGACAGATCTCCATGGAGACGGGGTCATCGGTGGAGGAGGTGAGAGAGGACGCCCGAGGGATTCTGGAGGAAATGTCTCAGAACCTGCAGCTGGGCTTCATCAGGCTGATGGCCTACGTGCTCAGCAAGGTGTTGAAGAGACTCTTCAGCAGCGTCCTTGTCAACATGGAGGGACTCAACGCGGTCAGCACCACTCAGTGTCCACTGTCCACTTCATTCTACAGCTTCTAGTAGTTGTCAGTCTTTTCATACACATATACAGCAGATGTTAAAGGATTCTGACGTTGTCTGTGATGCCCGATGCAATTGAATTCTTCAATCGTGAGACGCAAACTACGAGGCAATAGTGACGACAAAGTTTAATCTCATGCTTCATCTTTGTTTTTTTATCGACAAGTGTCTCAAAAATTACCAAATACTTACTGCGTACGCCACATAACCACAATGTCTTCAATTCAGTTCCAGCCGGGAACCTTTGTTGCATTAACACCCTTCTTCTCTCTCCACGTTTTGTGTTTTTTGCCTCAGCTGGCAAAACTGCCAAAAAGACAAAAATGAATGAAAATAATATTAAGAAAAAAAAACACTACCTCTGACTTCTACTCATAATTATAAGATGTATAGAAATAAAATTTGAAGTTGTATTTTTATATAGTTTTTCCATACAGGAACTATTTGAAAAAATGTCTTGAGGCCTTTTGGAATTTGATTTATTTCTGGAATAGTATTTATTCATTGTTTTGCTGAGAGTGAAATGAGAAGATTGCAATTGCTGTCATCTAGATGCAGTACATTATGTAGACAGCGTTGTGGGCTTCGCTTTAAATTACCCTTCTGAACAAGACAATCGTCCAGGAACTCACCGCACCTGGATTTTGTAACCTTCGGACAAAGCAAGGCTAGCTTTTTCCCTCCGTTCCCAGTCTTTGTGCTAAGCTAAGCTAATGAACCTAGCTATTTTCATCCAACTCTCTGCAAGACAGCAAATCACTGCCAAATTTACTGGTCTCTGTCCAGCAATAAACTACCAAGAAGCTAATCCTAACAATGAAATGTTTAAGCACATTTACAATGACATGAATAATCTCTAAGTAGAAACCGTTTTTAGAAATCCGCTCTAACATGAAGAGGACTGACATTCAAGATGAATATTAAATCAAATATTTTCTCTACCGAGTGACTGCTGTTGATAAAAGGATTGATTTTTCTGTTTCCGTTCCCTCGCAGCTCCAACAAGCCGTCCAGGAGAGTCCCGTGATCCTGATGCCCAATCACAGGAGCTACATTGACTTCCTGGCCATCTCCTACATCATGTTCAGCTACGACATCCCCGTACCCGTTATTGCTGCAGGAATTCGCAAGTATCTATAATAATTCAAACAACAGAACATTATGGATAAAATAAAGTAATATCACAACATCTCTTGTAAAAAAAAAAAAAAAAAAAAACACCATGAAGCTCACCTCTCTCTCCCTCTGTTTCTTCCCCCCTCCTCTCCACCATGAAGCTCTCGCAGGAATGAAACTGGTCGGAGAGATACTGCGTCGCTCCGGAGCTTTCTTCATCCGACGCGCCATCGGCTCCGACAAGCTGTACTGGGCGGTGCTGTCAGAATACGTCAAGACTATCGTCCGGGTAATGATCTGCGACATCACCCCTTTTTTTTCAAATTCCATATTCCACCTTTGGCAAGTTAAGACTGTTGAATGTGTTTTGTGTAGAGAGGCTTTGCTCCCGTGGAGTTTTATGTGGAAGGCCTGCGGAGTCGAACACTGAAGTCTTTAACGCCCAAGTTAGGTAAGTATTTATTTAATGTGTCTACAGTATGTGATTATTTTGGGGCATTGTGATCTTTCCTCCACCCTTTTCCCCCCAAAGAATCTGCCTCCGACCACTTTATTACAGTTATTTTTTTTTAAATGTATTGCTCCGTTATTTTTTGTCATTTTGTGTAGGAGTAGTGTATTTTCCACCCCTGCATCTGCTCATGCATTGCACTTTTCACAGTGTCCGCCTGTCCCTGCAGGTATGATGCACATGGTGCTGGAGCCCTACTTTAAAGGTGAGGTGTATGACATCACGCTGGTCCCCATCAGCATCAGCTACGACCGGGTGCTGGAGGAATCGCTGCTCGCCCACGAGTTGCTGGGGATCCCCAAACCCAAAGAAAGCACCACGGTACGTCCTGGTCGCGCTATCGCTCCTCCACCAGCATCTTCCACTCACTCATCCATTTCTTTGTATTTGCAAACAGCATTTTTTTAATCTCTAACCTCATTAACTCATTGGTGCAGGTCAGAGGGGTTCATGTTTGAATAAAGCTGATTATTTCCTGGTTCGTGCTTCAACCCCCCCCCCCCTCCTCTGCAGGGTCTGCTGAAGGCGAGCAAAGTGCTCCAGGAGGATTACGGCAGCATGCATGTGAACTTTGGTCGTCCGCTGTCGGTCCGGCAGCTGTGTGAGGGCAGGATAAACCGCGGCCAGTACAACCTCGTACCAAGGTTAAAAGATCTTATCATTTTAATATACGTATCTTTCCAAGTCAAATAGGGCTGTGGTTGGGCTGGGAATTCTAGTTAATTTTTGAATGCACCTTTAAGTCTTTTCATCATAATTATATTTATTTGAGTTTTTCTGTCAAATGACGTCAAATTTAGTCTAAAAAATATTCAAATAAGCCTTAAAGAGTTTTACACAATACAGCAAAACAGTGTAATCTCCTCTTTAAGTCATTATAAACCTCTAAATTTGCAGAAATACTACCAAAAATCATGACGTCAGGGTCCTCAGTACTAGCTACAGCCTTGCAGTCATGTATTGTCCTGCTCATCCTCCTCCTCCTCCTCCTCTGCCTTTACATCTTTTCACAGAGATCTTCCCCAGAAGCCCAGTGAAGAGGCTCAGGCCTGCGTGAGTTGGCTGGCTCATCTGATGGTGCGGGTCCAAGAGGAGGGCTCTCTGATCAGCCCCTGGTCTCTGATGGCCTGCCTGTTGCTCCAGGCTCCTGCCACGGTCTTATCAGAGGAGGGCCTGCTGTGGCACCAGCTCACAGAGAAAACCCTCTGGCTCAGGAAGCTGGCGCTGGACTTCGGGGCTCGTCTGAACTGGCCTGGTGGGTGAGAGGATGAATGGGTTTGATATATTCACTGGAAATATTGTGTCTGAACTAAATTTGGTGAAAACAAATGCAGCTGCATCGGCCCTGAGCATGTGATTGGGATTTCTCCTTCAACGGGCCTTTCAGGAGATTTATTTTCCCTTAAATGACCAGCAGGTGGCATTTGCATATTACAGTATGAGCGAACCAGGCTTGGACAGAAGCAGACAGGAAAGTAACTAACACTGGTGGATGTATTCAGTTCCTTTGCTCAACTGAAAGTACTAATATGAAACTTAAAAATGCTTCATTAGAAGTAAAAGTTGCAGGTAAAGGTAAAAGTATAATCGGGAAAATGGACACACAATGCAGGATAATATCTCATAGGACTGTTATACTGTTCTATGAATGGATTATTTCAATGTAAAAGCAGGATTTTTACTGTTGCAGTGCTTTGAGATGGAGGTGATTTTATACAGGACTGCAACACATGATTATTTTCATTATGGATTATCCGGGTGATTAATTCTTAATTTACCCAGAGCCGATACAAAACACAGATCTGCCCTGTGAAACCTTTCCATTTGGTCCAGCCCTGCTTGTATATACTGTTGGGTAGTTTACAAGAAAACATCGTATTGTATCGGCTCTTCATACTGTATGTTTCTTTGTAGAAATAATTTATTTTTTAAATTAAGATTTTTGCAAACAGTGGAGTGGAAGCATAACATATAAAGCTTACTCTTTCAGTCCAGGCTTACACAAAAGTAATCTCTCTCACTCCCACTGGAGGCGTGTGCTGGACGTTTCTAGGCATCAACCTTGTTGCAGTGAGTGTGAGGCCTCCAGCCAATAACAGGACACCTGTATGGTGTGAGGGCGGGACTCCCAAAAAAAAAACGCAGCAACCAGGCGCCAGATCGTAAGCGCTCATTGGGCGTCGTGAAGCCGGAGAGGAGGAGCTAATTTAAAACGTTTACAAACCGCATTCGACGAATCAGTCTGCCTTTTTCCAGCGCAGTACTTGAGTAAATGTACCTGTATCCGTCTCACCTGGGGACGCTGAAGAGACTCTTCCGACCCCGCCTGAGGCAGATCAGACAGATTAGGTGAATGTGTGTTGGCACAAGTGTTCAGATTCACTTAGGAGATGTTCAGTGGATTAATGCACGGTAAGTTACTTACCCTAAGAGGACCCCGCTGAACTGTCTCACTTCGCAGGTCTCAGGTGTGTGTGTGCAGATACACACATGCAAACAAACACACGCAAACAAATACAAAGTGTTCTCAACGTCCTGAAACTCCAAACCTTCCTTTTTTGAAAAAAAATGTGTTTTCCTGCAGGACACGTCCCTGACTTGGATGTGATATCATCCACCATGGCCATCCATCGCTCCGTAGTCCACCGTAAAGCCGGGCGCGTCTTCCTGGTTCAGGAGGACGAGCCTGCAAGGAAGCATCCCGTCAGCCCGGAGGAGGGCGTGGCCAAGATGGCGGCGGCCATGCTGATGCTGGCCTCCTACAGGAATCAGTCCGTGCACGTTTTCCTGCGTCCCGCCATGCTCGCAACAGCCGTGCGAATCACAAAGAGCACACAGAGAGGTTTGTCGTGACGTGTTCCTCAGTTAGCTCTGTCCTTAAGGAAATAATCCACCGTCCTCTGTCTTAATTATGATCCACCGTTCTGTCCACAGACGAGCTCTTCGCCTTCTTCTGCTTCCTCCAGGACGTCTTCTCCAACGAATTCATCTTCATTCCGGGAAAGTCGTCTCAGGTAGTGATCTCATCTTTCAGGGCTCGGCTTCCTCCGAGGCGTCTCGGGACAGAGATTGTAAAGAGGATTATTGTCCTTTTTAACCTGTTGAAGAAATCTTGGGAATAAAATGTGACACGACTACACCTCACAAGGATGTGTGCAACCTGGATACGCTGTAGATGTTTTGTTTATCTGCCTGCTGGTGTCTGCTTTCATTACTCAGGACTTTGAAGAGGCGTGTTTCCTCCTGAAGAAGTGCGGAGCGGTCCACGTCAGCCAGCAGGAAGTGACGGCGTCAGCGGCGGGGCTGGAGGTGTTGTCCTTCCTGCAGGGCCTTCTGCAACCCTTCATAGACTCTTATCAGGTCCTTTTGACTTTTGCCTCCTCGGATTGTGATAACGCACGACACGCTTAGATGAGATTCTATTTTCTTGGCGAGCAGAGCAGAGGAAGGTTTGATTTCAACAGGTTCAACCAGCTAAAGTCCAGGTTTCTCTGTCTCAAGTTGGGATTCATTTAAAAACATTTCTTGTCAGTCATTACGCCACACACTTATTAGGTATTCAAATCAAATTCACTCTGTTTAAAGGGAATTCAAAGACACTGAGGTCTTGACGCCTATATTTATTCTGGGAATTTGTGGTTTTTTAGCAGCCCTTGGGAAGATTTTTCTCCAGTAGAACACTTCTTTTTACTAATTTAAGTTGATTACAGTATTTTTAGACCTACATATTTAAATGCGAGTAGTTTAGGGCAACAGTAATGAACGAATAAACAAATAATTCAGCATTTCTCCAACAGAATCTTACTCCTGGTAGTGTAAGATGAGCACTGAAGCAGAAGCGTGTCAAATGAAAATTAAAATATTTGATCTGCTATCATCCAATTAATGAAATGTAAACATACAAATAATATATATTTTGTATTTTTAGATATTTAGATGTTTCCTTCCCACCGCTCTTTAAATCTTGGATTTATTTTGTTTATGTTTCATTAAACGTCAATATAGGCCATTTAAAAATGGGTGGTGCCTCCGGGTCTGAGAAAGTGAAGCCAATGTAGAAGTGCCTAAAACTAAATAATTAAATAAACAGATCATTCCGGCAGTGAGCGACTGGTTTCAAAAGAAGTCTGATACTATGTAAGCTTATGAGAAAATTATCCCACGTCTAACTTGATTTATTGCCTCAGCCAACAGTTTCCTGGTGAGTTGATGGTCTCGAGCTCTAGTTTCAACTCCTCATCAATACAGCATGATGCTTATTTAGTCAATAATGATCACATTTAGAGTACATAAAAGACAAAGCAGGGTGTGCTTAAGGCGGTGGCTTCCTGGTTGACAAGTTGCTGCGACAGCGTTTGCTGAAGTCCAATCAGAATCTGCTCCCTGGCTACACCGTCTTATCCAAACATGGTCACTTCTGGCTCAAATGAAGCGAGATAGTGACCTGAGGCTTTATAAAAGTAGTCCACAAACCAGTGGGTGATGTCACGGTGGGTTCACACTAGATGTTGAATGAATGCACTATTAATGAACACAGTGAGACAATGCTGTTTGTCTGGTCACTCTTGTTCTGGCTGATTGTGGCATGACATGCTACGGATGCTCGAAGGTGTGTTTCAGATATCTGACGTACTGAAATCAAGATCATCAGATCCAGTAATCGGAACACTTTGCATCTGTCAATTCTCTAAATATACAAAGCGGTTCTCTGTAGTAGGAGATGCAGTTGTGGATTGTTTCAGTGTCTTATTTTAGATAGGAAATATAAGTGGTTTATGATCTCTGTTGTTTCGTCCAGGTGATGTTCAGGTACCTCTGTGAAGATGCAGTCCATGTGTTCTCTGAAAAGCAGTTCCATCCTGCTGTGAGAAACTTGGCTACAAATCTCATCCTCTCAGGTACAACAGAAACCACCTCTGACCTCTCGAGTCATCTCCAAACCTTTCATATCAGCTCTCACCATCGTCGTCTCTGTGCGTTTCAGGTGAGCTTCACACCTACGAGGCCCTGTCCTCAGACATGCAGAAAAACGTCCTGTCGGCTCTGCGGCGGCTGGAGACGGTGACAAAGTTGAGGGCGTGAGTAACGAGATTAGCCCCTGCAAGTCTGTTTGGTTTTAAGCTCATTTTCTGTGGTGCTTGATAAGCTGTCTGTATTTCTGATGCCAAAGTGACACTTGTTCGGTTAGTCTGTCTGCTCGCATGGTGCAGGAAGTACTCGGATCCTTTATTCAAAAATGTACGACGTGAACTTTTAACTGGTTATGAAACAATTTGAATTTAATACCGATGCTTTTCAAATGACCTTCATAACCAATCTGGATGGGAATAAAGGCTATTTCTGTTTAATAATTTTTCTTAATGCTTTTCACCTGGTCGGACTCTCACTTATTGAGGACGGATAAATCATAAAATTCTAATTATCTTTTGTAGCAGATTGCCAGAAAATGAAGATTCCTCGTCTTAAACGGACACCACACTGGAAAATTACTCTAGTACAAGTACAATAGTGGAATTTTTTTATTACCTAGTATTGGCATCAACATTGGATGAATTGATTGATTGCTTGGTTTGTAAAAATTCAGAATTTAGAGAGAAAAGCTGTCAACAAGCAACAACTACTTGTTCAACTAATACTATACATCTTAAAATCAGTCAAAATGAATTAAAATGCTCATTCTGAAATAAATAACTGATTTCAACAGGCCTACACACCCTGACCGCCTCCATTTTCAGTACAATATAATTTGACTGAGCTGTACATTTTTGAATGTGTTGATCTTTACTGGACTGATGTTTTATTAGTGTCAGATCGTTTGTCTGTAAAGTGACCTTGAGTGCCATGAAAAGACACCTTTTAAATAAAATGTATTATTTATTGTTATTATTACATTTGAGGGGACAAACTCCTTCAGATGAATTTTGAAACTCTTGCGTTTTTGTGCAAAGTAACGAGTAATTTATGCTGTTGCATTAATCTAGTGAAGTGAAAAGTCAAAGTGGAGTAGAATTACAGTTACATCTCAGCTCTTGTGTTTTCTCATGTCAGGTCTGAGCAGAATGAACACAAAGTGGACCAAGCAGCTGTCAGAAGAATCGGAGACGTTCTCTGTAAGTTGTTATAACGTTCTGTTATTATTTATAGATGAAGCCTTTGATGGAAGTCACCCTGCAGCCCTTCAAAATGCTCCTACTTAAATAACCTCGCCATGTGTTTGAGAGTTTGTTTTTGCCCTTTGCTTGTGTACGGCTGCCAACAAATCCTGAGGGGATTTCTTTTCCTTTTCCTCCCTTGCTGTAGCTGGGAAAATCCCTCCACAGATGCTCCAGACTCCACCTGACGCAAGACTTTAGTCTCCGTTGGAACGGATCCATTCTCGGTATCAGTTAACCCCTCTGTGAACTCGGCCTTCCCTCCTTCCTTCCCCACCTCACTTCTTCTCCTCTCTGTGCCTTCGTGCAGCTGTCAGTCGATGTGCAGCACCTTCATTCTGCGCTCAGACAAAACACTTTCTATCCTGGACGGCGGCGGCCTGACTTCAACCTGGCGCCGTTCCACTCCCTACATTTTTTTACCTTAATCTCTCTGTGTCCGTGCGCCCATCCCTTTCAAATCTGACCGGGCTAAGACAATGCTACACACAGTTGACATGGTGGCCTAAAGGTGACAGTAGTGCTGATTGCTGTAATCAGAACAGGCTGATGAAGAAAAGACGTATGTATGACTCATGCACTAGTGATGCCTGTGGCTGAAGAAACTGAACTGTACTTTAATCAGTTATATTGTGTTAGTATGTTTTTCTGTATAGATGTAGAGACGGGTGATATCTTTAATCAGTTGAGTGAATGATCAATTAAATCGGCTCGATTTCAGGAATAATAAGTGCAATTAGTTACTAACACTGAATAATGACACTTTTGATTGTATGGTAACACTTTATAATGACCATCGTTGATGTATGTTTTATTTATAGTTAAACAAACTTAAGTTGAAGGAGACATATTATGCTCATTTTCAGGTTCATCGTTTCATTTTTGGTTACCACTAGGAAAGGTTTATGTGCGTTAATGCTCAAACAACGCTTCAGCTGAAACGCTCGGTTTAAGCTCCTGTCTCTTTAAGGCTGGCCCCCTCTGATTGGTCAGCTCACACACGCCTGAGCCTGCACCGCTCCTCATGCCTCTGGTTCATCTCTGTCGTGTTTTAAGCTTCCAGTTAGCTTCACTTCCCTTATGAATATATGCATAAATTATGCAAATGTGTGACAAGGTGACTTAGAAATTTAAGGCATGACTACTGACGGGGCGTTCAGGAGCAGTGTTTTCCGTGGGGGAGAGGAGCTCCTGTCGGCAAAAAAACTAAAGGATACAAAAAAAACCTTAAAGGCATAATAAGTCTCCTTTGATAGTTATTTCGCTGTTAATGACATGCTTTAAAAAAACATTTATTAAGCAGTTGTAAAGGCTTATAGACATCAGTTGCAATTTTCACAACAAACTATTGCTCAAGAAATTGTTTTTAAAGCCATTCAGTGTCTGTTAAAAGTGAAATAACTTCTGGATTAAAGTTTAATTAATGGTGAACTTACCTTTTTATTCATGATGATTATAAAATGTTACCGATTGTATGTACATGAAGGGTGTAACATGTGAGAATTGTTGTTCAAAACATTCAGAAATTGAACTTACCATGCTAACCAGCTAGCCCACAGTCAGTTTATACCTCGAGAGCTTATTGTCCAACAACATCAATCAGCTAATACGACTGCTAGATGCTACAGTTAGCAGCAGTTATCGGTTACCCTGGTAAAATTCTGCCCCCTGTTTGTTTGGAGTGTGAATCCAACAGGTGGGCAATTCTTACATACTGCACCTTTAATGTACTTGTAAAAACCTAAGTACCATAACAATGTAAAATATCATAACCCATCAAAGATGTGAAGTTTTGTAAGTTTGAGACATTTATTTTAACTTCTTTACAATAAATGTAAAACAAATGTAACAAAATGCACCATAGATTCTTGAACTCTTCATTCTTGGATATCTTTTGTGTTGCTTCTATTCCCTCAACAACAGTGGGTGACAACCAGAGGTGAGAGTTCAACCTCCTGTCGTCTCTGCCTGCACCTGTAACCCCTCAGCAGTTAGAAGAAGGCCTCTTATGTGCCATTTAATCTGGATATTGTTATACAATGGACAGAGATTATCTATAGACAGGTGGGACGTCAACTTTGATGCGTAAAGCGCTGACAGGGTCTTGACAGAACACCGAGATGTATTCCAACACTTTAGAATTTAGCTTCTTCTCGCTCTCCTTGGCTCTGTGCCGCTCTTTGTCCCATCTGTCCTTCTCGCCGTTCATTTGGGAGAAGAGGTTGACCTGGATGGTGCGCAGCGTGGCCGCCAGGACGTAGAAGGCTCCCTGCATCATGTGGCAGAAGGCGGCGCCCACGCTGAGCGCCGCGCCCATCAGGTTGGGCACCGTCTCGCACACCACGCACATGCCCTCCAGGAAGTGCAGCGTGCCTTTCCTGGCCAGCGGCTGGCTCTGGTGGTGGTAGCCGTGGGGAGAGGGGCTCTGCTGGGCATGGTTGATCAGGTACCTCGCGCAGTCGGCGAAGTGGGTGGCGGCTCGGCGCAGCGGGAGCAGGGCCAGGTACAGGTGGCAAGCAGCTTTGGTGAGAGCGTGGAAGAGCAGCCGCAGCTCAAGCACGGCATTGCCTGGAGATAAAAGGGTAACGGGGTCAGCTCGAGTCTAATTTAACACCGTGGCTAATGTCAGCAACCATTACAAACAGCGTCTGCCACTGGATTAAAGTTTGCGCTCCAGCAATGTGGGCGGCGGTGGAGTCCATCAGCTGACCTGAGCGCGCACAGCGGGGAGGCTCGGCGTGTCATTACGCACAGCCTTCAGCACGAGACCCAGCTTCTGAATAAATAACCACTATCCAAAATCCTTAAGGTTGAATTATATTTCTTTCTATTGAAGTTTCACTTTTGCAGAGATTTTACCTTTAGACAAATAGGCCTCAGGACCTGTAGAGTAATGGGTCTAAAAAGTGGCAAAGAGGAAAATCTTTCTTCTTATCACAAAAACCTGTTTTAAAAGGAACAAGACTTTACGAATCAATACATAAATCAAGCCTTCTTACCTACAGACGTACTCTACAAAACATAAAGTCAAAAGCCTTTAGAGAAGCGTTCATTCTGAAGCACAACTGTGCACAAGGGCGGTGTATGTCTAATGATGTCCTGATCCATGATGTCCCAGTGCGCCTCTCATTCTTTGATTTTAGCTTTATCGATAATGAATTATTTGCAAAACTGTCAGCAAGGATAAATACTCCCCATCCAGCAAATTACACATGTAGACAGCCTTTTTAACATGTTGTGCAGAGAGATAAATGGCTGTATTTCTTCTGTCAGCTGTCTCCGCAATAAGGTCAAATCCCTCTGCCCACAAACTTCCTGAGAACCTCCCAGATCTCCACCAAACACATTTTTCATCTTACCGTCTATAAAGCAGAAAATCCACAGCAGGGCAATGCTCGCTGCCAGCGACGTCCACCAATCCATGTAGCCTCCCCCCTGTCCTGGGCCCGGCAACGAAAAGAAAGAAAGCAGTGAAAATCCCGAGTTATGATCTGGCCAAGCCCTGCCCTGTCTTTACGCAGCTAATACCTGCACATTAAGTAGTCGCATTCTCGCTCCGCAGGTGTCGGAGTGCTGCAGCTTCTGCGGAACACCTTCAAAGTGCATCTATGTCCACAGGCGCATTAAGAGCAGCAGACTCTGCAACATGCTGCATCTATTGACACTTCTCTGCCTCAGGAAATAAAAATTGCAATCAGGGAATAACCGGATTATAAAAGACATTTTTAGATATATTTAAAACATTTTTTTTAAATATATATATGCTCCCTCTGCACAGTCGTATATTAAAAGCAATATTGCATTAAAATAAAAAGTTCTCTTCCTCACTCCGGATGTCTTTAAATATAAATTGATTGGATGCCAATCAGTTTTTTTTACACACGTGTATGAGAGAGCATACCTTAGTTCCCTTTACGTATAAAGCCACCATGTGTGTACTACCAAGGCTGCTATCGAGTTGGATCGATTGAAGAGTACCAGTGCCAATGAGTGAGTGCCAGACGAGGTAGGAGCCGTCATTGTAGATTTTGACATTTAAATGAATAAACAGAAATTAAATCAAATAAATAAAGTTTGGTATCATTCATGTGGGGGGAATTGGTTAATTGGGAAATTCAAGAAGACATTTTTTTTTTAACTAATAATTTCTGGTTTTGATCAAATTTGTCAATGGTTGTCACACCAGATATCTGCACATGCTAAATTTCAAGGACTCCTATACAACCATGGATGAGGTCTGCGTCTTTTTAAAAAATATATTGTTATATTTTTTTAATCTTTTTTTTTTTTTTTTTTTACTTTATTGAACATCGACACCAGACAGTCAAAAATGCACATCATGAAAATGTTCATAGATATAAACGTAAGCTAAACTGAGCGTGAGGAGAAAACAGAGCAATAAATATGTTTACAACCTTATTATGAGATAAATAAATTATAAATTATGAAACGTAAACAACAGAAATAAGTAAGTAAATGAATAAATAACACAATTGGTCAATCAGGAATTAGGGTATATAAATACTTTACTGACTTTATTTTATAATATTTTTTTATTTTGGAAAACCTTCAGGCTGAGCTCTGTGTCTCGCGCTGAACGTGCTTGTGCGTCGCTGTCATGGCAACGGAAAAACCTTCAGACAGCAGGACACCTGAAGGAGGAGGAGGAGGAGAAAATCATCTCACTCTGTTTAACTCTTCTTTTCCGAACTCAAACTACTCAGAAGGGGACAAAAAGCTACTTGACAACACGCTTGTTGAATGTCACAACCTGCGTTTTACTCCTCAAACTTCTGACACTAACACTGAGGCTGTTTCTTGTCAGCTTTAAGCTAATTTTTCGCGGTTTTGCAAAGGAACGTCAGACCAGCCCGTCCTCAACATTAACAACAGTAAGAAACGGCAACATTGCTGTGGCGACGAGCGGGTAAATTCTACATTAGAAGGCACTGTTTAGATTGCATCTCATTCAATTAATGCAACACTGCTCTTATTAACTTGTCATTGATAAGGTAATATTAAGCCTGTACCACTTAAGGCTGCTAGCTAACTTAGATTCAGGTAGGGCTACTGACAGTTAGCCTATAAGCTAGTTCTCACTGAAGTCTCAAAACTATGTATTTTCTCGTGATTTAGGGATGAGACCCAAGAAGAAGAACCCTGCCTTTGGTGTGATCACCTTCCACACACCTTTACCTGTCAGCCTGTTGAAATCAGAGGTAAAAAAAAAAAAAAAAAAAAGTGTACACAACAGTGTACATTACACTAAGAACAAGCTTTTAAATGAATCAGAACAGGTACTTTCAGCACATGTACTTTTTTACCCCAGTATTCAGTGTATGTTTTTACTCTGGATGCAGCCTAACTAATCATTAACCTTTGGCAGTCATGGACAATAAGGTTTTAATTGACTCCCCAACAGCATTTCAGCAGTTATAAAGGAGATTTATTAAGCAGCGAGAGGGTTATCTTCACTTTACTGCCTTTACTGTAAAAGTGAAGGCAGTGAAACTGTTATCTATTGCCAGCTAACAATTTATCACCGGTCTTCTTAGTGTAAGGGAGGCTGTGAAGCTACAGTGCTTGTCTGAAAGCTTGGCTGCTCCGCTTTGCCCTCCCTTTGTTTCTGAATGTGCCCTGCTGGAATCTCTGTCCTTCGACAGATGAATGGAAAGGTTTCAGGTTATTGTCAGACAGATACGTTAGCCACCGTAATCCTCTATTAATTCAGGACAATAGAAAAAAAGAGGCCTGGTGTGGGATCAGGTGACATCAGGAGTCTATGTCCTGCATATGGAAATAGTGGTGTTACCTCAGACAAACACACAATGAGCACAGCAAAGAGGGAAGCTGCCATTTTTTGTACTTGAAAGTTGCTAAGTCACTGTTTAAATCCCTAGAGTGCACTGACATACGTGTCCCACCATATGTGTCTGCGTAACAATGAGACGCAGATCAGGTTTCCAGGTGGTGACGTGATCTGTCTGTGCCTGTTGTGCTGGCCTCTGTTCACCTACATGCTTGTGTCTGTCTGTCTGTGAACTTCCAGCTGGGATTTCCAAAAGTTTTGCAGACCATATTGATCTCTGCAATTTATGTTCATATCTTATCAAACTCTCCTTCTACGAAAATCAGAGTGCCTACTGTAAACTGTAACTACAGTAGGTTTTGTTTTTTGACACAATAACAGAAGGTGAGTGTCTCAGAATTTGACCCCACTGGTGTTTCAGGAGGACATGGCAGATTCGAGGGACGCCACAGTGAGCAGAATGAGCCAGTTTCAGCCGAGTGCGAGGAAGAGGAGCACCTCTAAATGTGTAAGAGCAGAGAAAAGAGACGAGGCCTCGTCCTCTGGGTCACAGCCGAGCACCAGGCAGGACTGGCTCTCTCACACCTCCCTCAGACAGCTGCAGGTATTACACTCAAGCAAACTCACCGCCAGCACAAAAGATGAGGTGTTTTTGATAAGGCAAAGATCAAGCATAACAGTAGCGTAAGGACAATTTTAAGGTAGCAGTACTTTACTTGAGTATTTCCATTTTCTACTACTTTATACTTCACTACATTTTTTGGTGACTTTAAGGGTTGTAGTGACTTTGCAGACTGCATGCTGCAACAGAGCCAAAGGAGAGTATTTGGATTAATTTATTTCATTGGCAATTCAAAACAAACAAAAAAAAAAAAAAAAAATCCTGGTTCAGATAATCAGAAAAATGTTGAACATTGGATCTGATGATACATACATATATATGTATAATGTACTCTTGCATGTAATTTTGATATTTAATTACATTTAAAATTAGATGCTTAAAGACTTTTACTCAGGTGCTTGTCATATGGATGCGTTTCATTTTTACCATTTCACCATGATACCTTTACTTTGACTCAAGCGTGACTTTCGGGTACTTTTTACAACACTGTGTTTAGGCAAAGGTGGAGGCTGAAAATCAACAGATGAAAGAAATAATCCAACCTTTACTGGATACAGAAAATGGTTTAGTGAAGGTAAGATGCCCAACATGGTACAATTTATGGTTTCTGTAGCTATTCTTGAGGCTAATGGCACATTCCCAAGGCAACATATCGACCTTTGTGTCTGTTTGAAATGTGCCTTTATGGAGGAGCTGGAGAGGTTTCTGAGCCAACGGGATGTGGCAGAGCTGAGGCGGAGGGAGCTGCAGCACAAGCGCTGGACTGAGCGTGTATGGATTCCCATCCAGCGGAAGGTGGAGGAACACGTGTCCAGCTGTAGCCCGGTGGAGCTGAAAAGACGCCAGAGCTTATACACTCACTACATCCATCACTGCAACGCCAAGGTAACAGTAATCCCACCACTCAGTCCCGCTTTGGAAGCAGTAAATTATCCCTCATGTTGCTACTACAGACAGGTTTTGCCTTGATGTTTAATTAGATGTTTTTCAATTCTGTATGAGCCTTCGCACAAATGTTTTCCTTTGTGCTTTGCTTATTACTACAAATACAGATGAAACTCACACTAAAGATGTTGAATAATCTACCTTTTAAACCTAACTGTTATGTATTTCATCTTCAGGGGTTTGTGTTTCTAGACACATATGATCTGAGAGAATACAACCCTTTCCTCCTCAACATCACAACGCCACACTACCTCAAGGTGATTATTTGTGAATTAATACATTCGTAGAATAAATAAAAAGAAGAAAAGCTCTGGGCATATTGAAGTAATCAAAATGTGTCTGTCACTGACAATACATCCACTGCTCTTTTCCTAGCTCAGTACAGCGGACTTCAAAGACCCATTTTACCTTCAGTTACATGAAAGCCAGAAGGCAAAGAGAAGAGCCTGTTCTTGTGAAGCAGGTATTTTCTGTTTATAACCAAAATGATATATAGGACCTATAATGAATGTTGTCCTTTGAGTTTGAGCTGACATATCCACAGACAGTTCCTCTTAAATTTGGGGGAAATTAAGGTAGGATTAGGTACCTTTTGAAAGACACATTCTGTAAGAAGAAAGGTCGTGTTCGTGAGCAATACAATGCTGCCACTACAGCCTTATTTGGTCTGGTATGACCAGTAGCTTCTGATGGCTAATGCAAGCAAACTTAAAGGTGCAATATGTAAAATTGTAGTTGAAAATAATCAAAAATGTACTTCACTTGTAAACAGAATTATAAAAACTAGTAGTTTCAACGTTATGACAGTGTTGCAGAGATATCTACTGAAGCTAGCACTCTACTGAAGCTCAAGTTAACAGCAGTTAGCGTTGACTCTACTACATGCTGCCCCCCTATTTGTATGAATTCTATTGGGCATGCATTATTATCCCATTACTGTCACTTGTAATTATAAATCCTAATTAGATGTCAATTTTCACACGGATTGTGATGGTTTTTAAATCACCCTTCAAATTATAAACTAATCTCCCTTCCGCTTTAGGATGTAAATACAAGCCACCTCAGAGTAATCGTCCTCTGAGTGAGTCTGCGGCGTCTCAGGCAGACGTTCTCCGACAGGCCTCGTCTAATTATGCAGCCTCAGCCTCTCCAGCGAAGGATGAGACTGGAGGATGGAAGTCCAGCAGGTAAAGACATAAGGTGTTGGCAATTAACAGCTGCGACGCGACACCACTTAACTGTCTCAGCGATTTCAAAGGAAGTGAATAATAGGTGAAAAGTAATGTCGCACAAATGTGTCTCATGCAGGCTCGACACCATACCGTACCACATCAGAGCAAGTGCCGCACCAGATGGAAGGTGCCGTCAGAACAGCTGCTTCTTCTCCAGATGTGCAAGTCAACAGCAGCCAGCAAGTTTACACCAATCCTCGTCTACGTCCAAATAAAATCCAGGTTTACCACGAATCCTCATGTATATCCACTTCTACCTCAAAAGTAGCGACACGCACCCACAACAAAGACAAGACGTTTACTGTATGTACAATTTATTGATGCCATTTTCAGGATTTAATAGCACACTTGACATGAAACCCCAAAGTTACACCAAAGGGTGTGTATGACATTACATTATACAGTAGTGTGCAACATTTCAGATACACAGCATTGATATAGATATGTGTGGCAGTGTGCAGCTGCTCCAGGTGAAATAATAACAGAATTTGTGAGTTATGTCTTCATATAGACAGATAAAGACATGTCGGACCGGCTGTGTATCTCCATTAAGTGTAAGAATTTGTAAATATGAGGACTGCAAAACTCCAGCTGGTTATATTTTAAGGTTTGTGTTTTTTTTCTACAATAAATGGCTACTTCTGAGGTCATTCTATATTTTGGCAAAATCTCCTTCACTTTCTGTCTCCGTGGCTTTAGGGAAAAAACAAGGCATTTGTGGTAAAATCGAATTTTTTTAAAGGCAACACTTCCAGTGATACAAATAGGCACTTCGAGGCAAGTGTGTGGCTTTAAGTCATTATGTAAAATATCTTCTTCTTCCTTTCTATAAAATTAAAGTGGTGCGTGTGCCCCTGGGCTGTGTCTGGCTCTGTCATTTGGTTGGCTCATAAAGCTGCAGGTCCAGTTTGACCCAAACTTCTCCAGTGGGGACTTCATGCAGTAGTAGGCGACGGTTCGCAGCCCCTTTGCTCTCCATCTCTTTCTTTATGGTGGCCACGGGAACTTCAGTGCGGCCCATAAAATCTAAAAGAGGCAGAAAACAACATGTGAACATTCAAATGAAAACAATGATTTTGTTCATTTTTCATTGATTTCTGATGATTTATAACATAATGGTTGGAGGGGGCCCACTGGGAGTTTTATGCCCAGCACCCCTTCAGGCTCTAGAATAGGCAGTGCTTATTTCAAAGCTGCAAACACAATTAGAACTAAGACACAGACGGAATACAGGAAAAAGGACAAGCATTATACATAAAAAAATAGTGGACAGAAGTGCATCTGTCACTTTAAATCTGTTAAAACAAGTGAAGCAGACATCAAAACCTGGAATGATTCCTTTCATCCTATACCGACCGGACAAATTGTGCTAAAAAGCCTAATAATCCATTCTGTTTGTGTGAACATCACTGTGGTGTGTGTCTCATCCACTGACCATCTGGTGAGAACTGGTCCTTCTCAAACACGGTGATGCACAGGACGTCCTGGTAGAGGTCTTTGATGAAGAACTGACAGTTGAAGTTCCACTTCGGGTTCAGGGTGTCGCTGACCGGTCTGGAGGTGTAGCACTGAGCCCCCATCGTCAGCTCACAGTACGGATTACTCTTACCTGGAGAGAAAATATCGTATGTATGTAAGTATTTCTTTAAAGAAACTGATACGGATAGACAGGATCTGTGTTCCTTCACAAGGTCTTACCATTGGGTTTACAGGCTTTGAGCTCCTGGGCTTCAGCGACGGTCACCAGCAGTCGGCCGATACCGCTGCTCTTTAGGGAACGAGCTAAAACAAACACACAGACATCAGATGAGGGTCTACAGCACTCACTCCTTTACAGAGTCTTCTAGTATAACAGCTGATGTTGTGAATAATGAGTTATATATTATATTATATGAAGCAGTCTTGTACTTGAAGTAGGAGTTAATTTATAATTCTCTCTAGTTGCCCCGTTTGGATCCACCTTGTTTGCCCTGTTTAAGTCGCTGCGCTACACTGTTCATACAAATTGAAGACTTCCTGTACCATTTCAAATTAAAAGCCCTCTTGCATTTCAGTGGACAGAAATCCTTAACTTTTGTGAGAGGGCTTCATGCTGGAACATGAATTGCAAGGCTCCCATACATCACTTGAAAACTACAACGTTTCTTCCATCTTGTGGAACTTTAACTGTTAAACTGTGTCAACTGCATTTTCAGTGTGGTCTAACAGGTCGTTCACTGTCAGCTGCTATGTAAGGACATTTTAAAACCATCTGTACACAAGCTGAAAAATCCCTCACACGTGGTCAGAGTTTACCTTGGTAAGCCTTCTCTCTCTTTTTCTTCTCCGTCTCTATGAAATGTTCAGACGCTGCTTTGATTTTCTGGACCCACGCTGTCCTAGAGACACAACAAATACACACAGTAAATCCTTGCACACGGCGCGATAAGGTTATCGGTGAAGTGTGTGAAAGTGTGCACGTGCACGGCTACCTCTCATTCAAGGTCTCGGTTTTGAGCGTGTAGACGCGATCGATGTGCGAGACGTGGAAGAGCGGCTCGTCGCTGGACGGGTCGGGCGGCATTTTCACCAGGACCTCGTTGAGAAACAGTGGCTGGAGAGGAAAATGATGACAAAGAGAGGTAAAACTGTAAAAATACACTTTTTAAACCCTTAGCTCTGCTTCATAAATAATAAGTACTATTTAAACACAACAAAGGTATTTATTTCCTGAGGAAGAACAGTGCCTCATGCTTACTGTTTTGTACATCTTCAGCTGGATGCTGGTCTTGAGGCTGAACAGCTTGTCTGGTCCTGAGGAAGAGAAGGGTTTGGCGCTGTGTGTGAGGAGGAGGAAATCATTGAAGAGGAAAGCCCAGAGCTCCCTGCTGCTTTTGGTTTTGTAAAGCCGGCCGCTGTGGAGCAGCTTGCGAGGCCCGAGGCAATTAGTCAGCGAGTTGAAGACCAAGTGCTGAAAGAGAGTTTGGGAGGAAAGTGAGTTGGGCTGAGGAGAAGGAGTGTAGGAGAGGAGGGAAACTGTCAAGTGCAGTAAGTGCTTTGGTGAAAAACACTTCCTGGCATCGCTGCTGTGTGTTTGTGTGTGTATGTGCATTTGTTTTATGGACCAGACAACATAAATTCTGATGAGAACATGTAGTGAAGCTGTAGACAAAGTGCAGAGAGAATGTGTTTACCTCTATTGGTCCCTCACACTGGACGTGGCTCTGTATCCACTCCAGCCTGTCAGAGTTCTCCTTCTCCCGGACCCCCTCGTTGACCTGAGAGCACAGCTCCTCGGCTCGCTCCAGGGCTTCTCTCAGTGGGCTGCGGTCTGCGTGGCCGTCTGGGGTGTGCTCCAGGATCTGAAGGAAAGGAGACGGATTAGAGCAAAAGTCATGGATTCACTGATAATTAGACACAGAGAGAGCTTTCTCCTTACGTTCTTAATGAGCAGGGGGTAACGTGTGATCCTCTGCATGGGCTTGAGGAGGAAGCTGGACAGCGGCATTCCTTTACAGCGGTAGTTTGTGGCTATCTTCTGCTCGAGAGGAGGCAGAGAGTTCGATGCATTAATATTTTATTGCTTCTCACAGAACCAATGTTTGTCTTTATCCATTACTCGTACCTTGAGGAAGTCTTTGAACTCTGGCTGGTTGTAGGTTTTGCTCTGCAGCAGGGCGGCGGCGTTGAGCTGACAAGAGCAGAAGCGGATGTAGGGCTGCATGTGGGCGAGCTCTGCAGCCAACAGGTCCCCGATCAGCTGAACAGGCATGTTCTCTCCTCCGGTCTTTTTACGCACACGCAGCGCCCTGGGATGAAGATAATGTAAGACATGATCGTTGTTACATCTTGATTGCACATTTTAATGCTTGAACTGCTGCTGCATCTTTGTTTTTAATATATATTGTGTTTTTTCTTATTGCTTTTCTTATTTCTTCTTATGCAATTGCTTTGTCTTTTCAGAGAGGCCTAGTCTTTTCCCTTCCAGCGGAACACCATTATTATTTCAGGAAAAGTGAATGGTAGTTAATGTGCCATATAATTTGTTCCATGAATTACACATATGATGTTGGTTAATTTAAAAGCTAATTTCTCAACTTGAGCAAGTCGCACTTATTCATAAACCTAAATCAGTTTTATAAGAATCTGAAACGACGTGGTAAAAAAGACTGAACACCCAACAGACGCATTACACCGGAACTGAAACCTCGTAGTCGGTCCTGTTCATTAGCTGGCTCACAAAACTGACCACCTCTTCCTTCACTTTACTGTCAATATGACCAGACCTGTCGTGATAATCACTTTTTATTTTAATAACTCTTTTTTCTTTAAGACGAGCTGACAGCCATGTTGGTGCTGTTGACGCGTAATGAACGAGAAGATGTAGTTCACTGGGCGGTTTCACACAACGTAATCATACTTTACTATCTTTACAACAAACTGCAAAATAACCTTTTTAAATTGGTTCAAACGGGATCAAAACCATTACCCACTACACCTGTTTTACATTTTTTTACATTACATTTTTATTAAGGTCCTATGGGGGCACACAAGACTGGGCGAGTGTCCTCCTATACCTTCTGCTGTGATACCTTTTATTGCTATTTACATCTTTGTTCTGTCTATTCTTTTTACACTTCACTTTTTTTTTTGCTTTATAACTTTCATATTTTACTGCAACTACACTACTCTTTTATATCTTAAAATTGAATACTACATTTACTTATGTTTGGCAGTAAAGCCAGCCAGCCAAAGAATTTGGCAATGCACAATAATAACAATACCCAGTTAAAACACTTTAAAACATATCGAAACTGGATTTTCTCTTAAATAGGTTTTTTTTCGGCATTCAGTTCTTCCTTTTAGCCCATATTAGCCAGACGCTTCCATTCCAGTGTTGTAAGAAGCAGAGTAGATTCACAACATTTGCCAGAATGGCTCATTAAGGCGGTGTAGAATACCTACTTGAGCAGTTTGGTGTTACACATAATCAGCTCCCTCCAGTTAACAAAGATCATTCCCATCTCAGCCTCTGTTAGACGGCCTGACTCAGACATTGGCTTGTGGAAGACCTGAGGAAAGAAAAGTGAAACACTGTAAACAATCCCAGTGGTTCATACTCTGAAGAAAAGTTGAATACTTTCTGAATATGCCTGTGTGTGTTTGTCTGTACCTCCAGAACCAGCTCCAGGTCATCCACGTAGGTCTCCTCGGTCTGGATGAGCTCATGGATGTAACCCTGTCTCTTCCTCTCCTGAGGCGTCATTGTGTCCAGTGTCATCAGGTCCGCACACCCTACAGCGCGGCACACGCATGAAGACAGGCATACACGCGGGCATGCAAACGACACAAGCATGTACAATCACGAGAGGAGCGTCTGAGTAAACACTGCACACATCAGCATGTTAAAATCTCCCTTTATTATAAGTTCTATGATCATTTATTTACATTTAATGCACAGACAAGAGTGAGGCACGTTGTAGTTGCAGTACATGAACATACCAGGCAATGCTAACGCTAAGGACACTGCTACCAAAGACGCTAAACCAAAGAAAAACAAAAGCACCTTTTCATGTTGGAGCGCTCGCTCCGAATGATTGCATAGGTGTGAATGAGCAGAGTAGCTAATGCTTGTGTGAAAGAGCAGCGGAAGACTCCGGTCGGTGGTTCAAGTCTTTTGAGGTACAAACGTGGCCAAAGGTTGGACGTGGATGTCAGCAGTGTGGTGTCGTTATCTCTGAATCTGACGCTAATGTCTGCATGATCGTTTTGCTGGTGCTATCACAGTTCAGTACAGGGTGACTCTTTGATCACTTGGAAGCATTGATAAATGGCAGAGTGCATAAGAAGTTAATAATCAAACCACAACAAATTTTTAGCACGAGCAAATGCGCTAGCAAGCAGCAATCAAGGTTAGTGGTGATTTAAGCAACAGTGAGTGTTCCCGTTGGTCCATTTTAGCAAGGTTTAAAGGTGCAATATGTAAGAATTGGCCCCCCTGTCGTAGCTGTACTCAAAGAAGGGGGCAGCATGTCGCCAGAGTGACTGCTAGCTGCTGCTAACTCTCACTGCCATTAGCTAGTTAGCTCGGTAAGCCATGCAGGCAGCAGAATGTTGATATTTACCGCTAGCCCAGGAGATTTGTGGTGGGAATTGCTGGGGCCATCTTGTTGAGCATGCAAACTGATGTTAATGTTTGAAGTTAATTTTCGTAAAAATTCAGACATATTGCACCTCAAATGTTGTTAGTGCAAGAATGAGCGACCCTGTTAAGAAATTGTTTATCGTCGAGATTCATAGCCTTAACTTTTAGAAAACTAAAAGACTCCAGTTTGATGCCACTCACATATTATTCTCATTATACTGTGTCACCAAACGCATCCAGGTGAGCCGCGTTTTCCTTTAATCTTTAGCAAAACTACACACTTCATGCCTTTTTATATCAGAAAAGGCCTCTAAAGCACGTCTAGCTGCCTCTGCCTCGCTCCCTTGGTTAATTAGTTAGTCAAAGAAACATCAAGGGGAAACAAAGACGAGGACAGAGAGAGAGCGGGGGGGGTGTAAGGGTGAGAAATAAATGCCTTATAGGGGGAAAGAAAGAAAGAAAGAAAAGAAGCAAAATAAAAGAAAAGAATCAAAAACAAGAGGAGCAGAGAACACCACAGTCCTAAACGAGTGAGGTGGAAAGCGCAGAGACGGGCTGTTCTCGCTGGCGGCTGGGCTTCCTGACGCGACAGGGCAATTCGGATTGGCTCAGACAGAAGGGGTGAGGAAGAAGAAGAGGAAGAGGAGGAGGAGGAAGAGAAGGAAGAGGAGAGAGGAAAGCCAGCATTACTGTCCTACAGAGGAAACAGAAAAAAGGGGATGAAGTGGAGGAGCGGGAGGGAAGGGGAGGGGAGGTGAGTGAGATGAAGGAGAGACAGCAGACATTAATTTAGTTTTAATATTAATGCTAAGACTCAAACATGCACGTGCATTAATAATGTATTTCTGGAAATGTAAATGTTGTTACTAATCGTATCAGTTGGAGCAATGATGGCAATTCATTACATTTTTATTTCTCCGATGAAGCTCAGATCGTGTGTGCGCGCCGGGGTGTGTCCAAGTCAGGGCGAGTTCATTAGAAATTAAAATTTCACTGTGTTCGGTGTCTGCAGCTTTTAATGAGTTCATCCTAATTAAACGTCCAGCGCACTCACTCTTGTTAACATGGATCTGCTGCCGGGGAGAACATGCAAGCTATGAATACTAATTGACGCACACACACACACACACACACACACACACACACACACACACACCCCACTTAAAAATGGGCCCTTTTATATCATTGGACGAGGCTGCGTGTGAGCGAGCATTGAACACACACCATGGTGATTCACACCCTTCAATACATGCCAGTAATCAGTGTAGTGGACACACAGTCATATGCACAGTGGTGTCTCTATCTGTCAACCTCCAAGTGAAATGAATATCTGAAATTCCCCCAAAATATGACTGATTAGGGTGAAACCCCCCCAAAAAAGATTAATTTCAAGTTAATCAGTGGTTGTTCCATGTTGTGGTCAGTTGTTTTAAAGAATATTTTGACTTTTTGAAAAATACGCTTATACATTTTCTTGCTGAGAGGATGCTAAATATGAAGCAACAGCCCGGAGGCGGTTGGCTTAGCTAATCAGCAAGCTTTAAAAGTCTCCGGTGGCAGATTTTTATGTTAATTTTACCTTCTGACGCAGCCATGCTAACTTAAGCCAATTTTTATGTTGTTTTACTTTCTAAAGTTGCCAAGCCATCCATTTTCTCCTCCTTTCAGTCTTAATGCTCATAATTCACATTTTAGCTTGTGACCACTACATTTTCCGCAAGAATGTACATCGTTCCCAAAACTAGTCCTTTGACGTTTTGTGAAACGTGCTTATTTACTTTCTTGACCATAGTGTGCTACACTCAAGATGTAGCATGGAGACGGATAGCTTAGTTCAACATAAAGACTGACGACACGAGGAAAACAGCTAGCCTATCTAGCTAGCCTCTGTATGTATCGTTTTTGTCGCGTTTAAGCAAATGAGATGTTACTCAGTGAAGCTCAGAAGCCAGTTAGTTTTACCCTCTGATGCAGCCATGCTAACTTTCCTCCTTCTTTCAGTCTTTATGCTAAGCCTGCTAGCTCTACTTAAAAAATCATGTTCTAGCTTGTTGCCATCTTATCATGGCAAGCATGTGCATAAGCATAGTTTCCAAAAGTAGTCCTTTGACTTTCTGTGAAATACACTTATTTAGCTTATCTTGGCATGAGTTAGCTTAATGGGAAGCTACAGCCAGGAGACAGTTAACTTAGCTTAACACATACTATGAAAACAGGAGAAAATAGCTATTTAGCTAGCATAATTACATTTCATTTTTTGTAACATTTAAGCTGATGAGATATAACATGTTATTTAGAGAGCTGCGTCCAGTCTCTATGCTAAGCTAACAGCCCACTAGCTCTACCTAACAATTGGTTGTTTTATGGGGTTTTTTTTTATCAGCAATACTGTACATAAGCATAGTTCCCAAAACAATCCCTTCGAATGATTTTAAATCGTTGGTGCAGCAAGTTAAAAGGCCCGATCCCTTATCCTGGACTAAATGAAATTACTTGACTTTTTTTTTGTTCTTGCCAATAAAGAGGGTCTTTTCATACCCGAAACATGTTTGGGATTGGGCCTTTTAAGTGCAGTGGGTTCATGGTCATCAGTGATCCCTCAGTGATTGACACAAACCAATACTTTTCAGCTTACCGTCAGTCTCTCCATGCTCTGACATGGATGCGGAATCTACTGTAAATGGAGTGAGCCAAGTCAACCAATCAGATTTTTTCAGCAGACAAGAGAGAAGTTTGTTTTACAGCTGATAAACATGTTTTCTTTATCAGTTTATATTTGTACCCACAGTCTTATTTCACCCACCATCAGCGCTACCACAATAATCCCAGCTACTTGCGTGAATTATTGATTTTCTCTCAGATAGCGTGACAGAAAAAATTGTCCCTCTGAGAGAAACTGTTAACGGCAGCAGAAATGAATGCTGGAGGTTTACTCACATTGCTGGCTGGGGTCTGATTCTGTTGTCATCTTGACATAATTGGTGGGCAGCAAGCCTGTGACCCCGTTGGCGTCTCCTTTCCACCAGTCAGGATTGGTCTTGTCCAGGATGCTGATCAGCTGTCCTTTGGAGAAGCTCAGCTCATCCCGATTGGCAGCCGTGTAGTCGTACATCGCGATAACCTGGCACACTGAGGGATCAGAGGCGAGGATGGGGTATATTACTTCATCTGCATCATACTTAATCGGTACCTTAATACAAATGTTCTATAATATTTCAGATATATAGACACAGACACTCATCAGCAGATATAGGCAGGGTTGTCCAATTAATCGTAGTCTAGAATTATAATGTATTAATGTCTCTGTATGCTTGATTTAACTTAATTTATTACAGACAACCCTAACCATGCAATGGCAGATCATGCACACTGGTCACGAATAGGATGCAATGTTCAAAGTGTGTCAGCCGTCACCTGGCAGAGGGGAGGGGGAGGACTTGCTGCTGGAGGGGCCGAGGAGTTTGACGTGAGAGGAATGAAACCAGCCTCTCTGGCGCTTCTTGCCTCTAGCCTGGAGGGAAAAGAGCCAGTGAGAGTAAATCAATCTCTCGCTGGTTCACTTCTGAATTCTACATCGCAAGATGAATTTGATGGATCGATTTCGTTCGGGCAGAGAGTGGGAACCTCCAGAATCTCACAAGCGCGAACAACAATCTGCCCTCAAACGCGACGGGTCTTTACCAGGAAATTTATACTCACTGCCTTCATAAATCAAACCAAAGCTCAGCCTGAAGTTTGTGGAATGACCAACAGGCTTCTGTTTAATGTCTCATCCCTCTTGATCCCCGATCAGCATATCCATTACTGGGATCCCTGTACAAAGTATTCCAACGATGTTTAAATTAAATTCTGACTACCTTGGCTGAATCGCTCGCTCCTCGCTGTCTAGTGTTTCTCAGCCGTCTCATTAATGTGTCAAACTGTACACTGAGGGTTTAACCAGAGCTATAGTGGCGGCCTCAGCACAAAATAGACAGTGCGGATTAACCTCTCACTGCTGGAGCTATATGACCTATAGACAGCCTTGTTATTACTCCTGTAACCTGCTGTCCACCTCCCACTGGCTCTTCATTGATCTGACAAGTCAGCAGATACAGACATCTACAGTGCAGGTTGTGTTTGGTGGTCAAATAAACACTTTCTGACATTGTGTTTTAAGGCTTAGGACCAAGCGACTGGCAATACATCATTCAACAGTACTTTAAATATTTTTTATACTGTTAAAAGGTGCAATATGTAAGAATTATAGTTTAAAAGATTCAAATTAAGAATAAGTAACAGTTCTGACATTATGTCAGACATCTATGTATTGTGCTGATATATCTACTGGAGTTAGCTTGCTAACCAGCTAAAAAATGGGCCTACAGGTAGCAGCAGTTAGCGGCTACCCTTCTGATATGCTGCACCCTGTTTGTTTAGAGTATTGATTTGCTGAATGTGACAGGTGGGCAATTCTCACCACTGATTCTTGAACTTTTCATTCTAAAATATCTTTTTTTGTTGCTTCTATTCCCTCAACAACAGTGGGTGACAACCAGAGATCAATTATTACACATTGCACCTTTAATTATTTTATTTTATTTTATTTTTTTTTTAAGATTTTCTTGGCATAGACACCTTTATTAAGCAGTAGACAGATAGGAAATATGGGAGAGAGAGGGGGATGTGACATGCAGCAAAGGACCTCCAGCCGGAATCGAACCGGGGTCGGCTGCGTTTATGGTATGCGCTCTAACCACTCGACCACCTGCGCGCCCGCACCTTTAATTATTTCAAATTAACATTCCCTCATTCACATTCAATTCTCCAGCAATGTGGACACTCACATGTGAGCAGTGAATTTCAGAAGCTGATTAATTATGCTCATAAACAGTCCTACACAGTGCAGGTGACCTTGAACTGCACATCACTATTTATAGCTGAATGAAGTACATCCTTGTTCATGATGTGCCAAAGTCTTAGCAGCTAACATCATTCTTCTACTTTTACTTTCTCAGAAAAGACCTATGAGAGACTATAACTGTCATAGGGACCATATGGCTTCTAATGACCAACCTGTAGTTCCCCGAGCCACCAGCCGGTGGAGTTCTTAGCCAGGACCACGATCAGTTGCCCTGGAGACAGACGCAGCTGATGTATCATGGAAGCGACGGTGGCGGTGGTGTTGGTGGTGACTGCCTGAGCGATCTCTGTTGACCAAACAGAAATAGCGGAGGATGAATTTAGATCAGGTAAATGTCAAGAGCATTACAGGGGTAATCAGCAGAATATGTGACAGCCTTTGTGCGTGTGTGTGCGTGTGCAGTATTTGTGAATTACTGTGCATTTTCTCACCAGGCTTTTTGGTTGACACTCCAGGTCTCGACGCCTACACGAATAAAGTAAAAGTAAATGACTGAGCAAAGTAATAAATAAGTCAATAAGATAAAAAATGTGACTGTCCGTCAACATACGGATTCTTCTAATGATAATTGGATTCATTACTTTGTAGTATAGAATCTTAAAATGTAATTCATCACAGATAAAAAAAAAAATAGTTTAGGACTGATTTAGTCTGACTAACAATTAAAGGGTAACTCCACCAATTTTGTGTTCACAGTTCTTGGGCAGTACTACTGCATATGTGAAAAACAAGCAGTATGAAACCTTTTGTGGCTCCAAAGGAAGCTGTTTTTTTATTCCATGTTGCATTTTGGGTAATGAAGGCTCCAGGATTTGAAAAGCTGTCACTGGTTAAGCATTGCACTGTGATAACGCCGCTGGACTCATAATGGACAGTTTCAAAACAGAATGATCAAAAGTAGTAAAACAAGGTATGACTGATAACATTTATTTCGATAAACTAACTGACTAATCCCATAAATAATAAAATCCTACACACTAATTTGTGTCACAGACATTTCAAATTGATGTCAGAGCAGCAGTAACTTTGGTTCTAACAATATTTATGTGCTTGGAAACACAGGCGGACTGACCTCTGGTTCAACAGGCCGGACGTAGTTTGAGGGGAAAACCCCCGTCTGGTCCCCGATGCATCCTCGCCACCACTCTCCTTCTCTCTCTGTCACTATGACGACGTCTCCCTCCACAAACGTCAGGTCCCCCATCTCCGGGCTCTCATACGTGTACAGGGCCACATACTCTGGTTTGGATCGAATACAGGAGTGAAAGTCAGATCCTCGTCACCTTAAAACCTGTTATTCTGCACATTAGCTCCACTTACCCTCTAGATGAACAGAGTCACATGCGTCAAATGCGTCCACGCTGCAATGGGAACAACACAAAGTCAATTCTGTCTCATGCTCAACTTAATTCAACACCAGAGGTGTGTGTCTGTGTGTGTCTTCGTACTCTGTGCCGCCGGCCGTCTCCAAAGTGACGCAGCCTTTGGGGAACCATCCCTGCGTCCCGTTGAGCTGCCCCAACCACCAGTCCTCCCTCTGCTGGAGCACGCTGATGATGTCGCCCTGTGAGAAGCTCAGCAGCGCGGTGATGACGTCACCGACGCCGGAGGAGAAGCTGGGGCGAGTTTCGGAGGCGGCCGACCAGGAGGAGACGGCTCGAGCCAGCAGAGGGGCCGAGAGCTGAGGAGAGAGATTAGAAGGGGAGTGATTCATCTGTTAAATCAATGAGCCTCTATGACATAAAGCTACCTAGAATATTACTTTTCATGTGATTCTGAGGCATGAGGCATAACCTACAAATGCCAGGCCCACTAACACTGATGTTATCTATTAGGAGATGGGGATCTGTAAATGTCTGGGTCACCCACACAGAGGCAGAGAGAGTGAGAGAAGAGCTCCCAGTAGAGGAAAGCTATAAATATAAAACCATACTGCTGTTAGAGATGCGAGTGTGTGTGTGTGTGTGTGTTGGTGTCAGCGTGTGTGTGTGTGCGCCCCGGCCAGACCTAGTTCCTCGCCCGCCAAAGACATATTATAGCTGACATATACTACACAGGCAGATGTTGTTGTACCAACAAGAGACCTACTGAAGTAGAATCCTAAATTATATTAGACTGCATTAAGCTATTTTTGGCCCAGCGGCCTCATAAAGTTGATATACAACCTATTAGCAAACAGTTGCTGATGAGATGCAGAGAAACATTGGGGCTTGTTCTATGTTACGGAAAAAAACTACATAGGGATTTTCAGGAAACTTGAGGGGATGAGCATTGGCCAAGGACGAAGCCATTAAAGTCTGGAGCGGATCCAAATCACCGGGTGGATGCACAAATTATCTTTCACTTTCATTGGAAGAGAAATTGCGACATAGGGCATTTGGCCCTTTGTGAAACAAGTAGCACACATCTTAAAATCCAGGAGTTAGGAGTCAATTTGTCAATATTATTGATGCGTATGGATTCTGACTATTGAAGATGGTTTCAATGTTCACTTTTGCTGATATCGTGACAACATCAGTAGCTTTTTGGTCTCCTCTCCGACAGCGAGTTGAAACTTATTGTACGTCGCTGTAGTGCCCACACAGCCCCACCTCCAGCAGAAGTAAATCAACTCCCACACTCTTCTGCTTAACTCACAACACACAAAAATAACCTTCTTATTTTTTATCTTTCAATGCCTTTTCGCACCAAACACTGATTTCATCCCAAATATTTTCACAGAAATGTATAAAAAAAAAAACTTGTTTTATGGGTTCTTGTTAATATCGTATGCACAACACAGCAGAGGATTTATGCAGGGAGATACTGACCTTGATGTCAGTCTATGGAAATATTAAAATTGGCCGATGTAATCCTTTGTTTCAGCTGATGTTCAGGTCAAAACGATTACCTCAACAACCAAGGACAGTACTGGGACACGATGAAGGCGCTGATGTAGCTGATATTCACATGATTACACTATATGTTAGGTACCGAAAGGGCCATTGGGGTTAAGAGGGAACTGGACTTCAACACCTCTGAGGAAAAAAAATCAAATTTTTATCTGCTTCACACTCACTTAATTCAGCAGCTGTGTCTGTCTGCCGCTTGGTGCTGTGATATATCTGAACATGAGCTGAAAGATGCTAAGAAGAGCCGAGTAGACCTGCAGAATATGATGATACCGCTCCGTGGGTTTGTCTTTACAAGCGACTCCTTTCACATTACACGTAGTTGCTTGTACCATTTTTGAATACCAATAAAATATGGATTAGTGCAGCTTGAATTTTAATAAACTGGCAGGACAGGGAGGCCCCTGATAATTTCAAAAGTTCACGACATTTTCAGATAATGTTCCCACTGTAGATTTCAACGGATGATGAATCAGCTGCGTGTTAACTAAGTGCTGTTAAAAAAAAAAAAGGAAAAAAACCTTTTGGAGAACAAGTACTTTTTGTCCTTGTGATACCAGACAGCAGAGGGTAAACACAGATAGCGTGCACACAGATAACTCCTGTGTTTCTCCCGGAGGAAACACGACTACGATTCATGTTCATCTGTGAACTGACGCGGCAGCAAAACAGGGTTTTAAATCTGCACGCAGGAGCAGCAGGTCACCTAAACGTTGATCGGTCCATTAGCGAGTGGGTTTTCTTTAAAAAGAAGTCAGACTCGAGCCGCTGCATGCTGAAGTTTTAAAGTAAACATAAGCACACTCCTCCTTACCTGTGAAGCGTCTGATTGGGCGGCAACAGGGCCGTCAACTACCACCTCCTCGTCTGGGACTCTGGGTAAAACAGGAGGGACAAACCATTAGGGAAGGAGCCAACACAGGAATAATAACAACCTCACAGCGCTGAGGCATGAATTACAACGCCCAAGGTGACTGTTACGGACTATCAGACAGCAACAAAAAAAAAAAGCACAAAACTGTCCTATCTTTAGTGTAGGAGAGTTTAAGTATCACACATTAAAATGTCTTTGAGAGCGTCCTGAGCATCCTGAGTGTTACCTTGAGTTCAGCGGAGGCGGAGGACAGGACTTTTTTCCGGGTAGCGAAGGGGCGGTCTCAGTGGCGGAGGGGGTCGGACATTTCTCTGCGTAACTCTGGGGGAACCAGCCCCGGTTTCCACGGTAACTCCCGCACAGCCAGCCGGGCTCACCAACGGTCTGCTCGTCCACCTGCATCACCGAAAAACACCGTTCAAGTCAACCACAGCCAGGTGAAGATGACGGGCATGCGGATACCGGACCAATCAGGAGCAGTTACTCTCTACACAGCAATCATGAATAATTAGCGTCTCACCTCGATGAGACAGTCTGCGTCTACACTCAGCTCGTCTGCGTTCCGCGCCACAAACGAGTACAGAGCTCTGTACGTGGTCAGCTTCGAGGATCGCTGAGCCAGCGCCACCAGCTGCTGCGCTCCTCTCTCCTGCTCTTCTTTCCTCCTCCGCTCCTTCTCCTCCTCTTCCTCCTTTCGCTTCCTTGCCTCCTCTTCTTCCTTCCGTTTCCTCTCCTCCTCTTCCCTCTTCCTCTTCTCCTCCTCCTCCTCCTCCTCTCTCCGTCTCCTCTCCTCTTCCTGCGCCTTCTCCTGGGCGGCTCGGAGGCGAGCCTGTGCCTCCCTCTCCTCCTCCTCCCTCTGTCTGGCCCTCTGCTCCTCCAGCAGCCTCCTCTGACGCGCCTCCTCTTCCTCCTTCTCCCTCCTCTCCTGCTCGAGCTTCGCCTGTCTGTGGGAGTTACATGCAACTTTTTAAAAAGCACAACACAAAAGAACATGTGTTTTATTTTTAAATTAGAGCAGCAAGAGGTGATTACAGAAGACCCGCGGGGCAAGTGAGGAATGTTTTTTTTAATCTAGTGATCCATTTTCTCAGTCAGATCTAAACTGTTCTTCTCCTGTGTTTACAACTTGAGAACTGGAGTTTTGCTAGGATAATCTTTTCAAGTTCAAAGATTCTTTTTACCATCTGTAAAAACACGAAAAAATGTTTTTTCATGTGTGAAACTATATGAAAAAAAACAAAATCCAGGGTAAATTTATTGTTTTTCCTGCCAAAAAAAATAATCTTTAAAAATGTTTTCACAGATGGAAAACAAACTCAAGAACTCGGGAAGATTATCCTGCAGAACTCTTTTTTTCACCAATTCTCAAGTCATAGCCAGAAAAACAATTTCCTCACTTGCCCCTCGGGTCGTCTGTAATTAATTGTTCGACAGAAAAAACAACGTTTTTGATAATCGGTTCATCGTTAAAGTGATATTTATGCAACAACGGCAGAAAATTACGTTTTCAGCATCTCCAATACCCAAATGTCATGCTTTTATCTGTGTTATATCATATTAAATTGAATATTTTGGGGGTTTGGACTGACAAAACGGGACATTTAAATACATCAGCTTGGGAATTTATAACATTTTTCACTATTTTCTGTCATTTAATAAACCAGAAGTGTAATGTATTCATCTCCAAATAATCAGAAGATTAATAGTCAATAAAAAATAATCATCCAGAAGGGATGCAACTAAAGAGGAACAAAAAAGCAGATTCAAGTCCACTAATGAGTGATTTGATGAAGACGCAGACAATTCCAAGTCACATTATCCCTCGTGCTCACCTGGCTGCCTCCTCCTCCTCCCTCCTCCTCCTCTCCATCTCCTCCTCCCTGCGTCTCTGGAGCTCCCTCAGCTTCTCCTCCTTGACTCTGTGCAGGTCGTCCAGGACGGCCTGCTGCTTCACCTGCTTCTCCCTCAGCTCCTGATGCAGTCACAGGAAGTGCAACGCGTCAGAGAGACACAAAAGACGCTGCTCCGCTACAGAAACAGTGCTGCGATCAAACACACAAAACACGACTGTATGCAAGCTCTCAATAAAACCGTAGAAAGTATTGTTTCAAAACTCGTCTCTAGTATTTGATGCAAAACAGTACAAAGACAATCATTCCAAACATGCAAAACTGATGTAAAAGAGTCAGCCCACAAACTGGCAAACACACAAATGTGCAGGTTAAGCATTCAGTATGTGTGTTTTTACCCTCAGGGTGCATCCTGTTTACACAGAAAACACAGGATAGAAATTCCACGGAGAGAAATAACCGAAAAAAAAAGGAAAAAAAAAGGGAGGACATGGCACCAGAGCACGGAGCTCCGTTTAATAATGAGTGAAAAGACAAAAGAGCGAGGATTAGCGAGGAGATCGAATCATCGCGGGGATGAAAAAACTAAAAGGAACTTGAGGGAACACGAGAGGTGAGGCGACAGAGAGACGTAATGGGGAGCGGCGGTGAGAAAAAAAAGATTACAGCACGGTGGGAGGCAGAGAGACGGAGAGGAAGAAAGATAACCTTGATGAGAAGGAAGAGCTGGCTGAGGCAGGCCAGCAGAGACAGAAGGCCCCGCAGGACACAGTCATCCATATCCCCAAGCTATGAAAGAAACACAGTGTGACGATGGATGGAGGGAGGGAGGGAGAGCAGAGGAGGGCAGGACAGAGGATGGGGCGGACAGAGGGTGAAATATAATAAGTGTGATCGGGATTAAAAAGGAGGGAAACAGAGGTGTGTTGTAGGCAGTGACGAGAAGAAAAGGGCGATAAAAGTGAGAAAGGGAAGCACCACAAAATAAACGGATAACCAGAGGAGAGATGTCCAGGTAGCGGAGGAGAAAAGAGAGAGGGAGAAAGAGACAGAAGTTAAAAGCAGTTAAGAACGGAAAACATTTGCACAGATAAAAAGAGAAAAGAGCAGTTGTTTTTTTTGTTGGATGCTGCAATCATTAGTGACAGACTGATGAACCACCGTGAAGAGGACGCGACATCATTCTTCACCGGCGCTGAATTATCGTGGCTTTCTGCCAGCGAGTAGCGGTCAGGTAATAGCTTTTCTTTGCCTGAGGCGAAACTCTACAGTCACCACCAGCAGCTGAACACAGATTTCACAGCGGCGGCGTTTTAAATGCGAAACTCCCCGTTTTTGTTACACTCCGATAAAAAAAATGTCGGGAGGGAAGAAAAGAAAAAAAAACAAAAAAAAAACCACTCCCTACACACCAGCTTCTTGTTCATTATATTGGTGTAATCCATCAAACAGCGGTGCTGCTTTATGTCGCTGTAATATTAATCTTAAATACATAACTGTAAAGGGAGAGTTTGACATTTTTTTTTGTTTCCTTGAAGAGAATTAGATGAGAAATCACTTTCAGGGAGGAGGTCCTGCATCCTGACTACACTGTGGCTCAGGTTATTACTCTGAAATGTTTGTTTTTTCTCTCGGTGCCAGTGATTAACCGCGGGGAAGTCGGGGACAATCCCTCAGCCCTCCAAGTCTCAACACTTGTTTATAGAGCGCCAGAGCGGTTCTGATGACATAATGACATATTCACAGCGAAAACAGATATTTATCAACTTCATATTTTCTTTGTGCGCTCAAAAAGGCACCTTCAACTGCACGACGGAACATATCATGCCAAATTTTGGGTGGATTCTGAAGTCGCTTTAAGTTTGAGAATGAAGTTTTGAGCGGACCGTTTGATTGGCTCAGCTGGGATGAAGAGAGGAAGCAGGGAGAAGGTAACCCGCAAACTCCAAACACCCAACAGCAACATCACTAAGAAAGAAGTTGTGTCATCTTTATTTAAGACTTAAAGGACCGTTTGTCAGATTTGCATAATCCCAGTGTGGAAATGCAGTTTAAGTTCAAAGACTGACCAAATTCAATGCATAATTTATGTTTAATGGGATCTAATACACAACTCAACTGCTTCTTGATTTTTCACACCAGAGGGGTGTGGATGAAAATCCCGTCTTGATAGGTAGACAAAATTCAATTTCATTTCAAGCTTAACCTTAATTAAACTCTAAAGAACCACTGAGGTTGCCCTCGTTTACAATGATGTTGAGTTACGGAAAATAAAAAAGACATTAAAAAGAGTTAAGACACTGAAGCAGGGAGGTTTGTGATCATGGGTTTTAGTTTTTCCACAGGTAAGTAAAGATTTTTGTAGTAAATATGAGAATTTGGGGCTCTAGAAAAAGGCTGACTTTCTAAATTCAGACCACGCTTGGGGCATCTTAAAGGGTAACTCCACCAAATTTTCACATTAAAGTGTGTTTACAGCTTCTTGGGGAAGTACTACTGCGTAACTTAAAAAGTAAAATAAAGCCTTTTGTGGCTCCAGAGGAAGCTGCATGCACTCTGACAAATGCCTCCAGTGATCTCACTCTACACTAGCACACTAGGTTGCATTGTGGGTAATGTAGGCGCCAGGTTTTAAAAAGTAAAAAGAATGTGTGGCACAATATCTGGTTCTCCTGTATTGAGTTGGTTCATTTGTTTTGTCTATAATGTGTTATAGGAGTACAATGCAGACCAGTTAACCGCTTTTAAACACCTGTTGCCTACATTACCCACAATGCAACTGACACCACTAGAAGCAATTTATCAAAATTACATGCACAAGGCTTTATACTACTTTTTTCACATGTGCAGTAGTGGTACCCCAAACCTCCACAATTGGTGGAGTTACCCTTTAACTAGCTTTTAGCTGCAATAATAACTGTGATGTAGATTTATATTTACAACAACAATCAACAACAGGTATTTTGGCGAATCAAAATGTTCCAAATCGTTATTTTCTGCCTACGACAAGTGACCAAACTATTGGTGTTTTCTACAGTCTGTGGTCTGACCTGGCTCGTCCTGACTAATACAGATTGTGTTGAACTGGAATGTTCTAATCGCCTCTGACACCGGCTCATACAGTCACCACCATCTTCCACATCCCGTCTCTGACCTTTAGCTCCTTGTTGTACTCCTCCATCTGGGCCAGTTTGTCCGTCGTCTCCCTCTCCAGAGTGTCGAGCTGATCCTTCAGCCGCCGGCAGTTCACACCTTTCTCCGTCACGCTCCCGGTCAGGGAGGTCAAAGCCACCGCTACAAGACAAAAAGGTCACAGGTCAGAGAACTCACCGACGGGTGTTGTGTGTTCGTGTTGCGCGAGCGGTCGTTTGTGACCCACAGGAGATTTTGTTGAGGTTGATGTTTCGCAGCTTCTCCGTCAGCCTCTGTTGTTCTGGGAGCAGCAGTGAGAGCTTCTTCTGCCAGTCCTGTGGCGAAAACACAGAGGCATGAAAAAACAGGAAATGAAAAGGAAAAGTAACATTCACAGGATTCATTTGAATACAAAAATGAATCTTTTTCTTTCTTTCACCTCAAACTGAAGCTGCAGCGTGTTGATCTCAGTGATGCGTGTGTCCCTCTTCTGATTGACGAGGTCCACCTCCGCCTTCAGAATCCGCCGTTTGCTCTGAGCGTCACGGAGACGGTCTGAGATCTGCTTGTGCTTGGTGCCCTTTGAGACCGGGACGTTTATATTACAGCCTGCTCCAGCTTTCATTAACATTTTGCAGGATTGTTAAAAAAAAAAAAAAAAAAAAAAAAAATGTCTCACCACGGCCTCCAGCTCCAACTCTAGACTCTTCTTTTTGGCCCTGAGTCGGGAGATCTCCTCCTGCTCCCCCTCTCTCCTCCTCCCCAGCTCCTCTCTCTTCCCACGCTCCCACTCCTCCCTCCTCTGGCGCTCCATCTCCAGCTTCGCCGCCTGAAAAGCAAATGCAGAAAACGTGGTCACCGGAGACGACAGTCTAGACGTGGCCAGAAGCCTTCTTCTCCCACTCACCTCCTTCCTCTCAAGCTCTCTCACCCTCTCCTCCTCCCGCTGCCTCTCCATCTCCCTCTTCATCTCTAGCCGCCTCTCCTCCTCCAGCCTCCTCCGGTTCTCCTGCTCCCTGGCCTCCCTCTCCCTCCTCTCCTGAGCCTCCGTCTCCTCCCTCTCTCTCCTCTCCCTCTCCTTCCGCTGCACTTCCTCCAGAGCCAGACGCCGTTTCTCCAGCTCGGCGCTGCCTCGTGCAAAGTTCTCCTTCAGCTTGTCCTCGAAGGACACTGAGAGACAGAGAGAGAGCATTGTGAGGCCAAGACCCGAGGACACCTAACATTATAACAAAATGTAAACTGTGCAGAATGTGCCCTACCGCTGCTCTTGGTCTTCTGTGCAGGTTCTACCTCTGTTGTGTCTATTAAACAGGGGGTAATGTACGGCCCGGTTCCATTTACAAGCTCGCTGGTCTTGACTCCTCCTCTGAAATGAGAGAAAGACCATGTCAGTGGCTGTAATAATGAACGTAATCGTAGACAGAGTGAATGTGTCAAACTGCGTCTGCACCTGAGAGACGGAGGCACCAGGTCTTGGGGCAGCGTGAGCGGCAGAGGTCGGCCCGTTTTAGCCATGTCCACCAGGTGCATGGCGAGGATGAACTCGTCCCCCTGCAGCCGGCCATCTTTATCCACATCTGCCAAGGTCCTGTGTGCACACACAACATAGTAAGTCACATGGTCGAGCAGTAAAGATGAAATCTGAAGCGTTGTCATGATTTTATTATTGAGAGGGAGTGGAGGAAGCTGTAAACATTCACAAATTACGACCTCATAAAGCCGTTCGGGAATGAGTTAGCAGACAGTCGCCTATTTACACTAAACACAGCCGACGCAGAGCAACGTTTACATTCATGCCACCGCTCACCGTGCTAGACAGAGCCACAGAATGTGTCTGCACATGTGCAGTATACACCCTCCGAGACTCCAGAAAGTAGCCTTGCTCTCCTTTTAGCTCTTGTTTTGGTTTCCACCAACTCCTTAAAGGAATTATTTGGCTCATTATCACCACAGTGTTCACCAGATAGTTGCTGACTAACTGCTGCTGAGAACAACAATGATGAGAGCACTGAGGGTGAACACAAAACACTAAATTAAAATTGAATTTAGCACTTTATTCATCCTGCCGGGGGAATGCAATGTTTACGCTCTGTTGTTTGCTTTTTAATTACACACACAAATACGGCCAAAATACACACACATACACACACACAAACACACACACAGAAACTACTAGGGGAGAGGTGTCAGAGAGACGGGGCAGCCACGGTGTCAGCACTCAAAGTACTGCTTCACACGCGGTTCAACCTGGACTTGAACCAGACAACATTCGGTTCCCAAGCCAAGTCCCTACAGTTACCACCTCTGAAACCAGAACAAAGCTTTGAAAACAAAACAATAAGCTAAAAGAGGCTCAATAACTCCAATAGTTTGCTAGACCGCTCATGTACAATGAGGCTCATGTACAAGGTCAGATGGACTATTTAGGACGATATTCCCTGTTTGGTGTATTTCCAACATTATTTTAATGACCTTTTCCTGCCGCAAAGGCCAATACATTACAGAATCCAGCATTAAAGGTGAAATATGTAAGAATTAGCCACCTGTTGAATACATTCTCATTGAATGTATTCAACAGTGTGCTGGTGCGCTAGCATGAAGGCTTTGGACTGGGATGGGTCGGGGCTAACTGGTTAGCATGCTAACTCCAGTAGCTTAGATATCTCTGAAACCCAATACATGGACGTCCTGACTTCGGTCCTGTTATTTCTTCACAGCCTGTTGATCATTTTAGAACGTTTTCAACTAAAATCCCTACGTAATGCACCTTTAACATCCGAGCAATCCCCAATAACCACCTGTTTATTATCATCAACAGGGGTATGAAACTGCAGAGTAGAGACTCCACCACACACACGAACGCATGCACGCGCGCACACACACACACACACACACACACACACACACACACACACACACACACACACACACACACACACACACACACACCTTATACTCACCAGATGGTAGCTAGCTGAGTCTGTGTCAGGTTCGATGCTATCAGCGCGTTTCTAACCTGGGGTCCTGCAAAGTAGAAAAAAATTAAATCAAAATGAGAGCAGGGTGAATTTTCAAGTGATCGCCTGGAGTGAAAAGTGTTTGAGCACTTCTGACTGCTGGCTTCTGTCGAGTGGGGTTAAGATCAATAACAAGAGTGTGTGAGAGCATGTGTGTGAAGTGAAGCTGACGCAGAGTTTGCTCTGTCGGACCGGTCATGAGCAGCCGACGGGTCCTGAGAACCTCGTGTTTATTTAGGTTGGAGTGTGTGAGAGTGTGTGTGTGTGTGTGTGTGTGTGTGTATCCTACCTGACAAGTAGCCACTCATGAGCTTGTCCAGCGTGTTGAACTGCTGACGGTACTTCAGTCTCGAGGCCTGCGGGACGGCCCAATCGCTGGCGCCCGTCTTCGGGGAGTTGCTGGCCAGCGACGTGGTGGAGGAAGAATTTGAGCTGCGAGCGGAGAGAAACGAGAGGCATTTTGATATGTCACGATAGCCACCTACAGGGAGATGACACAATAATATTATGTGGTCAGCTCTCTCTCCCTCCCCTCGTATTCCAGCCTTGGCTTAAAACCACTAATTGCTTCGAGACTCCCTGGTGTTATTCCTCGGCTCTTAATTAGCTGGAAGAGGAAGCTGCTGCCGCAAACGACCACGTAGACGGTGACTCTCTGAAACAAGACAGCACTGTTTCCTCAGGCAACACTAATCAGGCTTTCTGTTTTTATTACAAACAATGCCCCTGCAAGAATAGCAAAAACGGGATAGGCCGGGTCAATGACGTTCATTTGAGAAGAATGTATTTTTCTCCCAGTTATTATAGGGTGGAAATCTTGCAGTACTCCCTCTGAAGTAAAAGGAGAGGTTTCAGGGAGACAATGGGAGATGTGGTGTGGGATCCTCCCTCTGCCCAAGGGCTTTTCTGTGCATATATGCCTCTCTGTGTGTACGTATGAGTCGCGGCTGCTGTGCAATTTCCATACATCAAAACTTGTTATGGGTCCGGACACAAAAAGAGAAAGAACAACGTGTCTAGCAATGACATAAGAGGATGTCACAACGAGAGCCTGAAGGATAATGCGATGTGGGCGTCTGTTGGATCAACCCTGTGCTGCTGTTTGACTTCCTAACACTCCTTTATTATTAGTCACCTCACCACCTACACCTGAGGTCAGGGCGGTACGAAGCCCCCGGGCTCCTCAAAACAATACAAAATGAAACCAGACACGACTCCTATCCTATTTCCCAAACCGCACAAAACACCATGAGAAGGATCGGGGATACTGGAAACCGCTATTGTCACTTTTTTTTCAAAGGGGAATCTGGCTGTTGCTGAAACTGCACAAAAACCTCCCGGAATCCAGTTTCTCCTTTGTTACATCAGAACACTGTAATTATTGCAGGCGAGGATTAAGTGTGCTGATCTAAAGCACAAATGGAAGTTTGGCTGTTGTAGATGTAGGACTACAAACCGCTTTCACGCACTGTCTCATATTTCCACTAACACATTATACAGTTAAGTACTCGAACCAGTCGCCTTAACAACATCACATTCATCTCCTTAGTCAGCTACATATAACCGGATCCTTTATTTTATACACTTCATCTGAAACACAAAGTATGTTTTTCTGACTTGGTAACAAGAATCTACAGCTATGCTAGCAGCTCTGTGTCTTGTTTGTTGAGCTAAATGCTAACATTAGCATACAAACACTCTCACTATACTATGACAATGCTGATGTTTAGCAGGTAGCATTTTATTATCGTATTCACTAACTTTGGTCATCTTGCTAACATGTTAACAATGGCTAATTAGAACCAAAACAGCCTAACCGTCCAGTGTCCATGGAAAAAAACAGGGAAGGCCTTGGTTTGTCCCTTCTGAGCTACTGTAAAAACATGGTGGTGCAACATGGCGGCCCCCGTGGAAGAGGGACCGCTGCCGCTGAAGACAGAAAGTTAATTCTAAATGTAGGAAATCTACATGGTTCTTAGTTTTGGGGTGATTATACACTAGCTGTGGGAATCACAGAGCATCTCAGAGGAAGATATTATTCACAACAACAACAGTATCGCGATACAGCAATTCTGCAATAATCAATATATTGCAAGGAAATCATCCAATGATACATCACGGTATTTGTCTTACTTAAAAAACAAAATACCCCAACAAAGGCAAAAAGCAGGAGGTGTGTATTTCTTCCCTGCATTGTGGCATCAGTTTCAAAGAATTTATCATGAAGCCATGTATAAAAAAAGAGCACCGATTCCCAAACAGCAGGAGAGCAGAACAGTTCTGGAGTTAAAATGTGTAAATAAAAGATACAACTACGCCTCTATCTGAGTTAATTATGCTAACAGAGGTTAACACCACAAGGAGATATAAAGTGATGACTCTGGTGAGTCAAATCGTCAGGGTAATCTGATTACAGAACCTGCATGTTTGAATAAAAATATCAATATGTGGCACCAGTGTATCGATAATCGTATAATACACTAATGAAAACATAATTATGAACATTATATTCCATTTCTGCCAGTAGATCCCGGCTTAATTTCATACACTTGGACCCTTAAGGGACAGTGGGGCTGTCATCAATTTTGCAAGTACTAGACAAAATGTCTCTGGAGGAAAAGTCAGGGGTTATTTTCAAACCATCAGGTTATTGAAACTACAAATGTGAACCTCAAAGCGGTGCTAGACGAAAGGAATAAAAGTCAGTGGGCTTCTTCCTCTGGGCACCGTGAACATTTGTACGACGTAACGCTGCAGATCCAATCGGTAGCTGCCGCGATAAACATCTAGAAGTGGACCAAACATGGCTCCTGAAATAGACTTCGCAGCAACAGTGACCTCCTCCTATAAGAATGCCAGTCCTCCTCTGATGTTTGGGACTCTCAACGAGCTCACTTCCTCCTCTTGCCAACTACAACATCTGATTTCAAAATGCCTTCCTGCTCCCCCTCTGTTATCAAAGTGTTTCATCTCTGCCTGCATTCTGATCCCCAACCCTTCCCTGCAAACAAAAAACAACAAAAAAAACCCTGATGCTTTGCGAACGCTGAACTAATGGGCTGAGTTGTGTGCGACATAGGTCGGCTTCTTTTCTAAAAAAAAAAAATAAAAAATCAATGCTTAAAAGGTGGTGCCTTTTAGAAACCCCCACATCCCCCACAAAACCTGGAGGAGCTTGATTTTAAATGCATCTTTCAGGAAGGCCGAGGACATCCAAATGAGTGAATTCCCCCTTACAGGCTGCAGGATATTTCATGCGGTATCTGTTTATTGACGCCGCGTCTCACCTGCTGGATCCAAGGTCCAAAAGAGAGTTTGCCTTCGACATGCCGGTGGATGGAGAGAACGCCATCGGAGAGGAGAAGCCAGACAGAGGGAGCGCTGCAGAAAAGGGTCGAAGGCAGTCTGTTAATAGTCAGATACGATTTTGACGAATTCAAGGTAATAAATGTGAAAAATGTGTGTACATAAAGCGTCTACACGTGCTTTCTTTACATAATCAATCTCTGGCTGTAAACGTGCCGAGTGCAACTGCCCTTGAATATGTGTACATCTAATCTTATCTCCTCGTATTTTACAGTCGCAGCACACGCAGAGCTCCAGGCAGCAAGGTTATTGACGTCTGGATAAAAAACAAAAGTGATGGCCTGCGACTCTGCGCTAAAGAGGGTTAGTCTGGAAGAACTGTGGCACTGGTGTAATTCCATCAGCAGGGGAGATGGGAGGAGGAAGAGGAGGAGGAGGGGGAGGAGGTAACGATTGAGGGAACACCAAATAATACAAGACATTTCACACTCACTCTCGTCGGATTGCTCGTTTCACAGGCTAAAGATTAGAGTCGAACAGACAGAGCGAGATTAAAGAGCGCAGCCGCAGGACAGATGGAGGAGGTGGGGACACGGAGAGTCGGACACAAAAGAGAAATCCAAAAAGAGTAAAAAAAAAAAAAACGGACTCGATGAGGATGTCACGTACTGTATGTGTGCACCTACACCTGACATCAATGACTGCTTTTTTATCTCACAAACACAGAAACTGCGGTAAAGACTGTGGTGACTCATCTCGCTGCATACCGAAACATCTGTGTGTGTGTGTGAAATATATATATATATATATATATATATATATATATATATATATACACACACAAAATACTGACAGTGTGTGCTCCTCAAGACAGATATAAAACCTCAGGGATTAGATAGATAAGGTTTAGCCCTTTCATGTGTCATGTATAATCCACACCAAATTAACGCTGCACCATAAATGCGCAACTGACCCTGATACACTGAATATAACACACCAGGATGAGGCTGCACCAGCTATTCATGGATCCATTCAAAGTTTGTGCACGAAGTCTTCCTTAAAGCTGCTGGAAGGGTTGATGTCTTTTTTAAATAAGTGTTAAATAGCTCAATATTCAGACGGAAATTGTTGCTATGGAGTGTACGGTCAGTAGCCCAGGTCTCTGCTCTCGCTGGCCGCAAAGTGAAACTAAAAATAGATGTTCTGGTATCCCTGCCCACTTTATCCAATCAGGATAGAGAAATCCATAAAGAGGCGGGAACATGCTCAGGGTTCAAGAGGCAAAACCAAGAAAACAAGAAAGGAGTCGTGCAGGTGTGGTGACAGACGGAGGAGGTTAGCTAAAGTTAGCTAAACGATGACAATGCTTACAGCGGCTTTAAGGTCTTTGTAAGTACTAGCTGGTTTTAAAGTGGTGAATTATTAAACCTGGTTCCAGCATTTAAACTTAAGAGATGTCTGAATAAAGACTTCAGTGAGGCTGTCCAATCAAAACACAGCTAACGTCAGCCAACGGAAAATTAAAGTAAAAAAAGTACATGAAACAGTTCCAGCAGGCTAAACGACAAACTGTTTTTTTGCCAGATTTAGGCTCAACTTTGTGTAATTTATATTCATATACATGGAAAACTCTGTGTCCTTCGTAGTATTCACGTTGTTTTGAATGAGATGGATGCATTTATCTTTATTTATTCAGTCTGATGCTATTAGCATAACCTTTTGTACTTTAAAGGGTACGAGGTGGGAAATCTAGTTTAATATCTTCTCAGTTTACACTATTATCAAATGAAATGTGATTAATTATCAGGTCATAAAAAGAGACAAGTCCTCATTATGTATCATCAATCACATGCTAGAAAGCTAATGCTAGCTTTGTAGGTTAGTTTAGTCAGCTACGTAGCAGTTACTGGGTTTGAATATAAAGATTGTCGTGTCATAAGCTATAGTTTTATGTGGTGTTATCAGCTTTAATGATCCCTTTTACCCTTTATTCACACGCTAGCGAGCTAACGTTAGCTTTGTCAGCACCATACACAAAAGGCGGATACTATAGAGACCTGGATTAAACTCCATCCGGGGCTGCACGTCATCTCTTCTCTCTCTCTCTCTCTCTGCTTTCTTGTCCATATCGCCTGTCGCTATCCAAAGTAATTCTAAAAAAAATAAAAGGTCTATCTGTGACCATGTAGTGGCTTTCTTTGCATGTGCGCAAGTGAATATCAAAAGCCATTCAGCACGGACATAAAGCACAAGATTCTTATCTGTACTTGGATAGAAAAGTCTTTTCCAACGCTCTAGGTTCTCCTGTTTTGCATTTAATCTCAAAGCGACACGTGCCAGTGAACTATCCCAGTTACATGAAATGAAAATTAGCTGAATGCCTCTGGAACATAATCCAAAATATTCAGCATTTGTCACGCTTTTGATTCCAGGTCAAGTTTGATTGAATAAGGTGCTAAACCACAAATCGATATCTGTATTAAAATCTGTCTGACAAGCAAATCAGAATGGTTCCGCTGCAGAACCAACCTGCGTTGTTGGGAACGAGAGGTGGGGTGAGGAGGTTGATATTGCCGTTGGGGAGTCCAGAGTTTCCCAGAGAAGTGATGAGGGGCAGAGTCATTGCCGTTGGCATCAGGGGCTGCACAGAGTGCATGAGGGGGTTAACCGGGATGGGTGTTAGGATGGGCATGGCTGACATAGTTGACATGGATGACAGACCGACTGACAGGTTTGGCATTGAACCCATTCCTGTTAGGAGGAAACACACAGGTGAACGTGAAGAGATCAACAACACAGTTTCAGAAGAACATTTACAAAAATGGGGTTTTCTGTCTTTTTTTTCTTGGGCCACTGATGAAATAACACTTCTAAAAAGGTCAGGTTGGAGGAGAAAAGCGTTTGAGTGTGGAGGTTTTTTGAAATTGGACACATTTTTACCGAAGCGTGCTGATGTAGGGATGGTCGAAGCCAAGTTGGACACAGGTGACTTCTTCATGATGATCGGCAGGGACGAGGGTAGGTTTCGCCCCTGAAGTTTGAGCTTAATGAGCTTCATGGCGATGGAGAACTCCAGTCGGTCCATCTTCCCATCGCTGTCGATGTCAGCGAGGTTCCTTGAGGAGGAGGAGGAGGAGGAGGAGGAGGAGGAGGAGGAGAGAAAAACTGATGTGAGAGGATGACGTGTTTGTTGGAAAGTGCGCATTCCCAGTATTGTTTTTCTTCACGGGGACAATAGAAATGGCAAGAGTTACACAAGGGACCAGGGACCACACACACACACACACACACACACACACACACACAGTCTGTTCTAATTACAGCACACACACAGTCACACACACTTCTCACACACACAGTTTACTAGGTGGGGCAGGCTGTGAAGGAAGCTAGTGCTCAACAGGAAGTTAGAAGCAGGCTGAGAGGTCCAAACCGACCAAAAACAAAGGCTGGACCTACTGACCTACATGCTCTGGCTTATCGGCACATTATTTTGGATGAAGACTCACAAAGCGGTGAGTCGGTGCTTACCAGATCTCAGCCAGGACCGAAGGAGGCAGGCCGGACTGGAGGAAGAATTTCCTGGCTTGCTCTCCTGAAGACACACAACAAACCACTCAGAGAGGTGGACACTTGATACCGCTGAACTACTGATGACACGCCGGTGATCCTCATAAACCAGTATTCCGTCTGTTTGTTATGCCAACACCTTACCCGAGACGTAGCCGAGGACGGGGGCGAGGCTGTCGAACTGCTTGTCGTGTTTCCCCCTCTCCTCTGGAGTGATGGCCCACACGCTGGCTGCGCCTGGCCGAAACACAGAGACACAAATCCATGACGTTTGAGGTTTCCCTTAAAATGACAATGAAACAGGATTTTGATTCCACCGTGCCGCCTGGAGTTAAAGTAAATCCTGTCCCGACGCGTTTCATTTGCAATAACAGGATAAAGGATCACTTAGAAGTGGGGAGCGGCGTCCTGGTAGCCTACTGGTGTAGACGCATTCCACATAACCAACATGTCTGGAGACATTTGTTGCCTCTCTCTCTCCCTCTCTCCCTCTCTCTCTCTCCCCCTCTCTATCCCTAGGTTTCCTGTCTCTCACTGCAATTTCAAATATCAGATATCAAAAGACAAAAACACCTTAGGGAGAGGAAACATACTGATGCCCGCTGATGCAGAACAAAGTAATTAACAAGGCAGTTAAGAGAAATTTTTACCGAAAGATATAATTAAATCAAACATTTCTGCCATTTTTTGTTAAATAGGTCTATGTTGGAGAAGACTTTTTCAATCTAATCCTGGCTAATCACACACCTCAAAACACAAAATCAAGATTCTAAAGCCATACGTACTGCTCCATGAGGCTAACATCAACATGCTTACATGCTCACAGCGACAATGCTAACATGCTGATGTGTAGCAGGTACAGGCCTCTTATTCACCATCTAAACAATCTTAGATTAGCCTGTTAGCATGCTAACATTTTCTGTTAGCACTAGTCACAAAATATAGCCGAGGCGGATGAGAATGTCAGGTTTTTGATGTATTTGGCAAATATTTTGAACGTCATCCCGTATACATATAAAAGTATGTATCAAAGGGGCATTATGTAGTTTTGGAGAAGAAATGTTGATGTTTACAATATTAATGAGGTAATAACACAAGCTCAGAAATATTTATCTTTTCCATAAGTGAATAAACAAGCTGCTCTCAGAGGAAAATAAATTCCAAAGAACACTGTTTGAAGCTAAAAAGGGGGTAGGGTCCGCCACATGTTAACAAATTGTAACAGTATGAAATTGTGTTGTCCTTTAAGGTCAGTTTGTCTATTCAGTCATGAAAACAAATAGTCTATTTTGTATGAAGATGATTCAGTGAAGAGATTTCTCTTCTGATTAAAAAAATAAATAAACTTCCCTAAAACTACATAGTGCACCTTTAAACGTCTTGGGAGACATCTAACAGTTGTTGTCAGGGCTGAAAGATATGCAAAAAATAATTTTGCAAATTTTTTTGACAGATATTGCGATTGAAATATGACTCATGATTTGAATGGGAATGGTCAGTTTTGCATGTTTTACAGACATTTAAAACAGACGTTTTTGCTGCGGTCTGTTCAGAGTAAGCGTTCTCCTCTTCAGTCTGTAGAATATTTATTTTAAGGCTCAAATGTGTTGTGACACATTTTACCTGTATAAAGAAAATGCTGCAGCTCCTGCGATTTGATATTTCACTCAGCCATGTTGCGATTTTGATGACATTTTGATTAATTGTCCAGCTCTTGGAGACACTTCAGACTCGAGCATTAATTTTCCACTGTTCCTGGAGAGCTCGAATATCTGTTCAAAATATCATGAGTGCTGGACCGACTGACTACTACAAAAGAAAAAAAACAAAGACGCAAAGACTGTAATCCTACACAACATCAACAGTGTTACTGGTGGAGCTGTACAAAAGGATTACGAACCCCAAAAATGTCCTGCTTTTTTCATAATACCGCCCACATTACGTTAATAAGACAGTATTGACACCTTTGCAATTTCAAACCATAATGTTCACAGTAGGCTCGTCACAACACACAAACACAGCAAACACATTTAAAGTCCCCGAAGCCGAGATGCTAATCCTGAACTCAGCATGGATCACTTTTAACTTCACCATCCAAAAATTCTGCATAATCTCCATCACCAGTGAGACCTCCCCCACAGATGAAACCACTCTAAACTGACTCCCGACAATGATTAATGTATAAAAATGTCCAGTCAGCTTCTTTTCTCTTTTTTTCTCTCACTCTGCTCCGCTCTTGCATATCTCAAGGTAAGTTCAGGGTTGTCCATGAATTAAAAATGAAGTCAGATCCACTGAGCGAGGGAGACGAAACCCAATTCTCACTCGATTTCATAACACCTCGTTAGCAGAGAGGGATGGAAGATGATCATCGGAGCTAATAATCAATTAATCTTAAAGGGGGATCCGTGAAATTAATCAAATTGTAACACGATCGGGGTTTGCTTAATTTCTTTTTCCATAAGCTGTTAGGCTATTCTAAAAAAAAAGAAAAAAGAAAACCGCCTGTGTGGACATTGTGCACAGATGGAACCCTCCACATGGCTGTAACTGAATGACAGAGCTGCAGATAAGGAGATGATGACAGATAATGAGTCCAGGCAGAAGAGCGAAGCATGAAAAAAAAGATGATTTCAGCCTCGAGCAGCTGACTGTAAACTACGTTCAGACAGTAGAGACAGATGAGCTGATGAAAGAATACAGCGAGTGCTACAGCTGTGAAGTGGATGGATGCGACGCTGCAGCTGGAGGTCAACTGGGGGAAAAAAAAAAAGCAGCTCGTACGTAACTCACTTTCAAAGAGAGCTCGGCAGCGACAGACGGGCCTCCCCGATGGCGAGGGCTGTTACCATCGTGATCACAGTGGTACGAACCTCCAAAACCAAATGTTTACACAGACTGTTCACAACAGCGAGTTTAATGTGAGATGAAGACAACAATCGTTTAGTTTGTCGAGAGTTTTGTCCTTTGAATGATTAACCTGCAGCTCATCACCAGTTTTAGCCTCACTTTGATGTAAAAAATGTAGGATTTACCAGAATAAAAGTCCCCTCAAAAGTAGAGCCTGATTGATATATTAGGCTTACCAATGATACTAGTCAGTATTGGCCTATCACAGATATATTGATATCGGCGTATATCTCGTCCAATATGCTCCGATATGAAAAAGTTTTGTTTTAAAAGACTATAATGTAAATAAGGCGGTTTAGGATTAATCCCCTCGGAAGTTTACTGTTTTAGTGCCTTAATGTCAAGTTTATCTCATCCATTTACAACATCCTGCCAGTGTTGCATTTCTTTGCCATGAGTGTTTGATAACCATGTTTGAGGGATCGTTGGTAGATCAGCTGATATACAGACATTGGAATTTTTACTCCTCAATATTATAAATCGAGTATCTGTCGGGCTCAACTCATAAAATAAACATGCCTAAAGAAACTGATTTCAACCTAAAACTACTGGGTTTTTTTTGTATTTTTTGTATTTTTTTAAAAAAATGGACCTGGTATGTTGCTATTGTGAGAGATTTGATTAGAAAATATGTGTAAAAAATATCAAAATCAAACCAGACAACATGATGTAGATAATATGTTAGATTTTGGCCACCTTTTGAATTTATACTCAAAACAAACTGGACAGCACATCACCAGAGTAACCGCAAGCTGCTGATGATTTTAGCCGCCGTTAGCCAGTTAGCTCGGTTAGCCGTACATCTAGCGGTCCACCCTCAGAGCTTGGAGCACCAGAGGGTGTACGTATGTCTTATAGACCTGGTAAATGAATTATTCACTCTTTATAATTTTTTTCAAATAGAATTTCATATTAAGAAAATATACAATCAGTAGTTATGTGACTGCCTTTTTCGTACACCATCTGATTTGGATTCTTGTTCTAACATGTTAGCAGCGGAGATTATCTTGCACAGGAAGCTGTCTCTAAACTTTTTGTCTCAACATGAACGACAATGCCGTCACCAGGGGAGAGTCAGACGGAGGGACATCTTTTTTTTATCCTGATCTCTGGAAGATGCAAAAGATTCATAAAGTCGGAATGAAATCTCAGCACTGAGGACAAAAAGCTATAGTTATGATATTGTGACGGGAAAAAAACAATTCTTTGTGCTGTTACGGGTGTGTGTCTTATAGAGCTGGTAGTTGGGGTGTAATTTATTCGCCAGCTTCAGGAAATACCTCCCTGCCCATGATGGAACTTCCTCCGCTAACCCAAACACCACCACTGGCTCTTGTTGACCACAGTGGCACGCACACACACACACACACACACACACACACACACTACACACACATATTACACACATCTCTGAGGAATGACACAAAGCTGCAGTAGATCGGTGCCTTATTTGCAGCCTGAAGATTAAATGTGAAAGCTACAGAGAAAAGCTTTTTCAGAAGAAAGGATTCAACTTCTTCCAAAATGTGATATAATCAGACGCCGACAGCTGTTTGAATTCACAGAGAGATCTCTGTTTGTTAGCAAACACCCTGGCAGATTGCCTCGAGCCGGTTTCAATCTCCAAACAAACTCATTCTACCCTGAACCGCCGCCGCAACACCTGTTCAGGTACCTGCCTCTTTCCCTGACGAAGCCCGATGGCGTGCAGCTCCCTGTGCCCCGACCTAGTTTTTGGCGTCGTCAGCAAAATGTTGCAGCCACAAAAAAAAAAAAAGAAAAAAAAAAGGGCGAGAGTAATTAATCTGGCGCTGGAGATGTGAGTATTCTTCACATTGTCTCGTTGGCTTCGACAGGCCTCATTTAGAAGCTATTGTAAGTGAGAGAGGCAGGCGATATTTAGCACAGTGCCGCTGGGACGCGTCGCTAGCATGGCCACATCCAGCTCGGCCTGTCAGTCGGGTCCAGACTCTGGTACAGTGGCAGCTGAACGCTCTGAGAATAAGTGGGGCACCGCAAAAGAAGCTTCTTGCACGGAAGCGGCACAATCCATAGGGGTCTTCTGCGGCTTGACACTTGTGCTGGAAACATACGGCCGCTCAGTGTGAGACCGGGTAAAGAGGTACCAAATTTTTTGAATATGTAGCATTTGAAAGTTAATTATAGCTTTTAGGCTTCAGGACAGCAAACTGAGGGCTGAAGTTTTCAGGTTGAACAGTCAGTCTGGCTGATAAATACGTTTATACATATCCTTTTTAATTTGTTTTTAGTGGAAACTTATTCACTTAAGTTTGAGGGTCTGCGTGGTAAATACAGCATGTAGCCGGAGCCAGGAACGGACAAGGGGACCTCACTATTCAACCCAACATATCATGTTGTTTAATCTGTTCAAAAATCAAAGCAAGTAAGTAAAAAAGTTGAGGTTTCATCAGACTTAAATCCAACTTCAAACTTGCAAAAATGAGAGGTCTGGCATCACATCATGTCGAACTGTTCCAACCCATAAACAGAAATGAAAAACAAGATGGCTCAAAACACACTCATTAGCAGCAGATTCACACTCCCTCTCACAGGTCCTTGAGGGGATACACGACACACCGTACTGAGTGACAGATGAGAGAGAGCAACAAAGCAAACTAACAAACAAATGAAATCAGGTTAGACGTCTATCGAGATTAGAGAGTTAATACAGACGAGTAAAGGGTGCCCTCGACTTCTGTGAAATCTTTTCACAGATCCTCCGACTGTGTGCCTGTTTTTCTCAAAGTGGAGAGAAGACGTTATGTAACTTCTTCTATCTTGAAATAACAGCTTCAGAATCATTTTGATGGCACAGTGTCTTGTAACAGGGTGAATGGTGTCTCTGTCTCATCACTTGTTTCTGCACTATGTCACTTCAGTGAGAGGGTCGGATCGCAGCGTTACATAGTGTTTACCTCAAGACACAAGTTTTCAACACTTAACACATTTGTATTTACGACAGTGGTGTTGCACTCATTGACTGTGACATTTTCTACATGATGCTGCTTTAAATCTTTTAAACAAGAAGTTGTGTCGACGATCAGCTGCGAGAGTAGCGCACGCGTCAAGGTCGGCTTGGTGTTCGGTGAGCCTGCCTCCAACAGGAGACGCTCCAAAGAGACGGTTTTAGGATGGACTACGTCTTCGCTGGGTGCAGCGACTTACTTCCTGAACCAGTCAACAGGTCATTTTTTACACTTGGGACATAAGAAGTTAATCAGTTTGAGCTTAAGATATATTTTGTTCAACGTTTGAGTCAAGCCAAATTGTTCCCCGAGCTATGTTAGACACAGCTAGCCATTTATAATAGTCTTTATGCTAAGCTAAGCTAATCTTGTCCTGGCTGCATCACAGCCTTTAATAGTAGATGTGACATGTTTGGTATCAATCTTCTCGTCTAACTCTCCACAACAAGGTGAATAAACTTATTTCCCCCCAAAGCTTTCATTCAAAATGTTGAACTCTTGAGGGCCATCACTGTCTCCGCTTGTTTGAAACATGTTAAAATGAAATAAAGATGATGCCGTTACCGACATGTTTCCCTTCTGTCAGACACTGAACACATGAAAAACAGCTACCTGCACAGAAACCTAGAACACACACACACACACTCTTCGCGAATACACAAGAGCCCTTTAGCTAATATTGACACACAGTATACTGCAGGTTTTTTTTTTTCTCTTTCCTGTGGTTGGACTCTTATGGAATAGCTTCCACAGCAACGACGGCTGTACAGAATTTAAACCGACTGTACATCAGTTCAGCTCCTCAGCAGCTGCGACACAAAGAGCCTCTGCCTTGTGTGGGTTTTGTACTTCCCTTTGTCAGCCTGTGTGCTGTTGTCTAGGTGCCGTGTGGTCCTCTGGAGACGTTGGGAGTCAAACCTCCGGACGCCCAGCGCCGCCCCCCCCGGGGGGAACCACGTCGCCACTTTCGTAACTATTTACATGTGAAATGCTTCACCTGGGGAGGACGAGTTGATGTTTGAGATCGGTATAGGGATCAACAGTCTCTGCGTGCTGAAGCATTTCACTGAACACACACACAGACAAAAACACACACACTCTCCTCCTTCTCGAAGAGTGAGGCGCAGCGTCCACCTGTTTGGGAAATTCACACACTAATGACTTTACAATTACCTCGTTTCAGATTTGCCGTGTTCACAAGGGCGCAATAACCCATCCGGCATGTTTCCATGGAGAAACTCATCACGCCGCGTCTCTGAACCGCTCTCTCTCCCGGCGTCTACTTACTGGATGGGATTAAAGCCGAGAGTGTAGTTGTGGGGTTTGGCATTTTGTTAAACTGCAGAATTAGTCATGAGGACAAGATGCATCCGACGCACCAAACACACACACACACACTCTTTCTTGGAGGCTTTTTCCCATAGAGGCCCTCAAGGAGCGGCAACTTCTGTTCTATGATCAAAGGCTGCGAACAAGTGGATTAAAACGCGCGTACACACACACACACACACACAAACACACACACACACACACTATTGAGCAATTCCGTCTACACCAAGGACAAAAGAGATGCATCACTTTCCACAGAAACAGAGGCAGCTCCCTCCCGCCCCAAACAAAGGCACACACCAAAATATCTCATCATTTGCATAAAATGCATTAAATAATTATTATTCCTTCAAGCCTTTCTTGGCTGAAGAGGTTTAAACAACATCTAATTACCTATAATGTCTTCCCAAACTATCAAAGAGGGGCTCAGTTCAAGCCTGGCACCGGATCAGTATCCCGTCCCAACATCAAAAAACAGCATCACAGAACCGCAACAAACCGCGGCGGCTTTTTAATCTTGACAGGAAGTTGACCACGGGGGAAGATTAAAGTTTAGAGGAAAGGGCATGACACAGCTGGTGCTCATCGGTCAACTCCCGTCTCCGTCTCTCTCTCTCTTTCCACCCTGACCACTCTTCTCTCCCCTCCAATTTGCCTCCCGAGGACAAACCAGACACCAGACGCTCAATCAAGACGAAAAAGACAGTTCTTACCATTCATGGCTGCAGGCAGGTGGAGAGCACGGGCAGAGAGGGGAAGTCCTCCACTCAGCTGGCTAGCTCTCAGACATCTGCAGGGAAAGAGAGAGAGAGAGACAGAGAGAGAGAGAGAGAGAGAGAGAGAGAGAGAGTGATTGTGTGCGTGTCACGGAGCAGCGGGTATAAGTGAGGAACGCGAAGCATGCAGCGAGCAAGAGAACAGAGGGGATGTAAATGTGTGCAGGGAGAAAAAAAAAAAAAAAAAACTCATCTCCCCGGCCACAATGCGAGGAGGGCGCACGGTGAAGGATGACAGAGCGAGGGGGAAATAAATAAAGAGAGAGGAGGGGGAAGAAATGACAGAAAGAGAGAGAGAGAGTGAGAGAGAGAGGGAAGGGAGGATGAGGGAGGATTCAGACAATGGCAACAGGGGAGAAGTCGGCAGGCGGACAGTTGAGGGACGCCGAGGAGGGAAAATGATGGTGGTCCGGCAGGAAGGGAGCATTTATCATCGTCCTCGCTCGGATCACAGATGGCGGCAGCTCAAGCCGGCAGTCCTCTGCGATGCATAGTGTATCTTTTATTTCTTCAAGTGTTAATGTGACGATCATTAGGGCTTTATGTCCAAGTACCAATAAATTAGGATTAATGGGCATATCTCTCTTTCTCTTTATAAGAACATGTTTTCTTTTTTTGATGTATGGACAATGTTTGTTTTATTCAGATCTCTGTTTCTGGACAGTCACACAAAGTAGCGCAGATTTAATTAGATGGCCTCATTCGCAACATAAAACACCAGAAAGCTTAGCAATGCAAAAAATAGTTGCCTCAGTGTTAAAAAAAAACCAGGTAACAGTCTCACGGTAACACCATCAAATACAGGGCTGCAGGGTGCGATGCTTTCATCGGTCGAACTGGTGCGCCTGAAATGTTTTAAAAAGTGTACTTTTCAACGTGGAAGATCAAATATTTCCACCTTCTTTCCTGTTTACAAAATTTGGTAAGAGGTTATGTTCAAAATGTATTGATGGTTACACCTTAATAAAACTAAACGAGAAAAGTTAGGCACACCAGTGAAAAATCAGTGTGAAATAAAACTGGATATACTGTAAATATTTGCCTCTCTAGGAATACAAATATTTCTTCTATTATGTAAATAAAACTGTCTTATGTGGAATATAAATAGTCGTCTTGTTGGTAATATAAACAGCTCTGGTCCTACATAAACATTTCTCTTTCAAGGGATGTAATCACTTGTCTTTAATAAGAAAGTGAATGTATTTATTAAAGCAATCAGTTGAGGGAGAGCCTTATTTTCAGTGATGCCAAGTGCAAATGAAGACATCAATAAGCAAAAGCAAACCTTTAAACTGAAAAAAATCCCAAAACAACTGTATCAGCACAGTTATAGGACGACAGTGGGCGGTTATTAACACCTAAAGCGTCTTATAAAGCATCTTGCACCAACAATCATGAACATTTGTCCCATGAGCTGCATACAGATTTGTCATCGAGTGCATTAATGATAGAGTCGAAATAAGAATATAATCATGAATGATTGGTCATGTACCTGCCCACATGCATCTTCCCCACACGTACTACACACCAAGTCAAGACTTATGGATGCACTGAGGGGCCGTTCTGCATCCACTGCTGCCGCTGGGCAGAGAGCCCGTCAGAGTGATGAGATTCCTCTGTAGGATCGCTGGCAGAGTCCCAGGAGGTGCAGAGGACGGATGAGCCCATGCAGGTAATGCTCTCCAACCCAAAAAAAAAAAGAAGAAGAGCCCTGCGTGTAACGGCTTTCATTCTTTAAGCCCTGCACCATAAAATTGCTGCTCTGCAGGTGGGCCATCACGTCTGATCTATTGTTTACTGTCCTAAGGAGTTTACTTGCTATACATCCTCTGTCTTTGAAATCACGCTCAATTACATTTGGTCCATTTTGCGCCACATATTCTTAATGATCTGAACGTCTTTAAACTGAAAACTGAAAAACTAACAGATTCTGATGGTCGCTCCGCTCAGACGCTCCCATTTATTTCCCCCTTGTTCCATCTTTTCTTACCCAGGAGCCTATAGCTAACAAGCGAGGTTTTTTTTTCTCCTCAGTTGTGATTCCTGTCAGGTCTACGCAATCTCCCCTCCGCTTCCACCAAATCATCCCCCCCTCCCTCGCACCTTTTACCTCACTACACTCTTCACTCTGTCTTTTCCATTTCAGCTCCCCTATTTCTTATTCATCCCTCACTCGAACATGCATCCCTTCTTATAAGCCTCCCGCCCCGATTGCTTTCATCCCTTCCTCTCCTTCTGCTCCTGTTACCACATTGCTCCATCACTGGCCTCCACTTTTCTCCTGTGCAAATTCCTTGAGGGGGAGACTGTGGTTGTTGTATTATAAATCATTCTCTGCACATGCCGACACTGCCAATTACTTAAAGCCAATGAACCGCTCACTGGTGGCGTAGGGCCTGCGTGCAATCTAATATATGTGCGAGTGCATGTCGCGCACACGCGACCAGTAAACAATGCACACGGACGGGCAAACAATAACGGCGCCTGAGTCCAAAGCCATCAATCCACACAGCCCAGGAAAAGAAAAAAGGAGAATGTACATATACTTCAATTTAATTAATACGATTTGAGTTACTGCTTCCTTTGTATTAACTGTGTGTGTAGTCATTTTCATCGTGACCTGGTTTGGAAACTGTATCCACCCATAGTTCTTAGTAGCTGCTAGCACCACTAGCTAGTTTGAAACTAGCTAGCAATGCAGCTAACTTACAGTAATATCTGTTTTTCTCCTCAATCTGAGAGTAATACCGCTTACTATGTGTGTGGTCACTTGTATTTGTCACTCCATCATGAAACTGTATCCATCCATTCTTGTTCTGAGTTACTAGCAGCACTGCTAGCATTACTAGCTCGTTTTAAACTAGCTAGCAATGCAGCTAACTAACCATAATATCTTTTGTATTCCTCAATCGGCTAGTAATACTGCTAACTGTGTGTCATCTTTACTGTCACTGCATCATGAGGATTTCAGACACTTGTAACTGCTAGCTAGCTTAAAACTAGCTTATGTAGCAGAGATTTAGACGCTATGTTGTTTGTGTTAAAAGCATGAATATCCCCGGTTTGTATCATTATCAAACATTAACTTTTATCTTTGGAGTCCCGCAGCAATGAATCCTAAAACCCAGAAATAAGTTAGCATTTTTAAATGCTTCCTGTTCCCTCATGTCAAAATAAATGGTTCTTTTGAATTGGTTTTTGGTTAAATGTCTGAAATAAGGTCTGTGGCTAACGAACGTTTAACTCTATGACACATAATACATCGGTAAATACTCCACTTTTGAATTTTTTCATTCCGATTCCGATGCTTTTTATTTAAAGAACCAGGGCTATACTAAATCCAGGATTGTCCAACAAAACCATATCATCCCTGCAGCACCCTATTATATATTACGCTTTCACTCTTATCTCTAAATAGGTTATAGCTAACGTTAGCCTTGTCAGTTAGGCTAGTTGAGTAAAAAATTCCACACCTGGCAGTTACTTGGTCTAAATTTCCATTAACAGCTAATGTCCAGGTAAACATGTGGTTCATGTGAGAAAAACCTCTTCAAAATTCAATGATGATAAATCTGAATTTAGTCATTTAGCATTGGCACTATGAGGCTCTGATCGAAATTACAAAAACTTGTTGCAACCCACAGTAAGTCAGTCCCACAGAATACACTTCCAGAGAGCTACATTAAGCTGGGTTGGTAAGTCACTGTACGTTATACAGCCGGGTGACACATTAAAAGGAAAAAACCTGAACGAATGAGTTCATAAACGGTGGCTCTGATACGCTACGGGAGGCATTCTGCTGGCATGGCTTGGGTCTACTTGACCCGTGAGTGCGAAGGGTCACCACAAATCAATGCAAAGTGGGCGATCATTATAAAATATAACACATTTCTGTCCTGATGGGAGCGGTCACCATCCACAGGGAACAAGGGCTGACTGAATGGTTTGAGTAGGAATTAAGAATGGGATGTGAATCATATGCAACGAGCTTCCTGTGTGAATACTTGCTGCATGTGTGCTTGTTACCCTCCCCTGCACAAACAATTTGTATAAAAGGTATTTAGCATACTGTCACCCGCCCTCATACACAAATACTTTAATCCCTGAGGTGTGTGTGTGTGTGTGTGTGGTTCCAAATACAAGACACTATCTGATATTATTATGGCAGTCAGCCCTCTCTGTTCAAACAGGGACATATCCTGGATAAGAAACAACACAGAATCAACAGGAGGTGCAGAGGACACCCTCTACATCAACACTGCCTGCACCTTCAGCAGCACACAATAACATGTTGTCACTTCATTTGCTCGTGGTTCCTGCATTTTTGATTTGATTTGCCTTAACCCTGTCACTGTGCAATTCAATTTTGTAGAGCTATTGAAGAGACAAGATATGACAGTACAGGAAAAGCAACATATAAACTAATTTAAGCACGTAACCTATTAGATTTTAGGTCACAGATCAAAATATACTTGCAACATAATCAGATTGAGGCGCATTTTAAGGTGCACTGATTCCATCCAGGCACTACTATTATTATTATGACTGTGATAAACAATCAAGAGGTCTGACAGCTGATACGCCTCCAACACTGTCGACCTAATCTTGTACCGTCAGATCATGTGGTGCCTTAAATCTTGCCAGAGATGACATGGAGGGCACATTTTTAAAGTTCAAGTTCCCTTTTTCACTTTTCACACAGCAGAGCTCCAACAAGTTGTTGGCAGATTGATTAGTCATCAACAGAAAGATAATTGCCTACTATTTGATTCATTGTTTAAGTAATTTTTCAGACAAAATGGCAGAAAACGCTGTTTTCATCCTCTCAAAAAAGTCGATAATTACATCTTTTCTCTGTTTTATATCATAAGAAACTGAATATGGTGGGGTTTTTGACTGACTAAACAGGACATTTAGAGAAATCTCACTGGACTTTGCGAAACTGGGACGGACATTTTTACTATTTCCTGACATTTCAAAATAATGCAGATTCATCTGTAATGATAATAACAGTGAGTCACAGCCCTTCTTAATAGAGAGCCTTGCTCCTCACATGAGTGTGGCCATTCTGAGCAGCTACAGTAGTCAAACTTTTGCCCTTTGAAGTGGCAATACAGTCCACATACTGGTTCATCTTGAGCACTTTAAGTCCTCAAGGTCTTTCACAATATCAGTAAAAGTGGCTGGATGTTACACAGAACTAAAACACTTCAGCATGTTTATCCAAAAACATAAAAGCAACAATAATTTGACCTGTTATCACGGGACAGAAGCGCTACGTTAGACCAAGTCATTAAAAGGAGAGGCTGCAGCCAGGCAGTAACAGGAGTACCATGAGAAATCTGGTGTGTGAACAGAGAGCTCGAGGGTGACAGGGTGCAGACACATGGAGGGGGGAGTGGCCGATAAGGGGTCCACACCACTGTTATGCCCTGGGGCCCCATAACAGGTTGATCCGCCCGTGCATGTGTTGACAACTGAACTATCTCAATTACAAATGGAAAACATCGGTAAACAAACATTGGATCCAGATAAGTGTGTCAACATACTGCTCCATGGTCGACAACACACTTTCAGACTCATTGTTTAATTTGTTTCTGTGCTAACAGGCCGCAGAATCGGGCTGGAAACAGTCTACTCACTCTCTATTAATGCTCCACCTTCTAATGTGGGTCTGTGTTGCTGTGGCAATAAGCCCGGACACCCTTCTCCCTCCAGCCCCTGATGGTGTATTGACGTTTTTAAAAATGCTACAATTGGCACTTTGGAAGATTTTTGATTGGGGAAACGGCGAGAAACAACTTTAAGGGCCCGACGGTTCGCCGACCCGCCACACCGAGGGAGAGAAAGGCGAATCAAAGAACCTTTGACTCCGTCCTGCATGCTGATTGACACCTGTGTGCGTCGCACTGGCCATGGTCGGATGTGCGTATCAATGTGTCGGCCTGTGTGCGCGAGTGTGCCTGACACACACTCAACCCACCCACCCCACCTCCTCCTCCTGCACAGAGGGGTACCCTGTTCCAGCAGACACAGCCCAGGAAGCTTTGACTGAGCCCTGAGGAAGAAAGAAGCCTGTGTGTGTGTGTGTGTGTGTGTGTGTGTGTGTCTCGTATTTTCAACCTATTCACAAGAGCACACACACACACACACACACACACACACACACACCTTCCTCTGTTGTGCTGCAGGTGAAAATGGGAGACGCTTCCACCAGAAAAAAAAAAAGAACAAAAAAAATACACAATCCGTCTCATATTCATCCTTCTGATACATTTGTGGGTCAACTTGTACAATGATTCACCAAAGCCTCTTTTTACTCTCTTTACAACCATCACACCCTTAGCACTCGGCAGCATGTCCCCCACACCTCCGCTTCTTACTTTCTGTGCAGCGCCGGCACAAGATTTGTTTTCTCCCTGGGCTTCAAGAGTAATGACAAACTGTCCTCAATATAGCACTCAAATCCAATGCAACTGTGACTGTAGTTCCACTGTCAACACATCAGCGAACGCATGTGTGTGCTCCTGTGTGTGTGTGTGCATTTTCCTGCATGTGTGTGTTACGCAACGCTTTTACCATCTCTGGCAAGTGGACGTGCAACAGTAGCTTGCAGGGACGACGATTGATATCACAGGTGCCGCAGTTCAGACGGACTTTGCCACTTCAGCAAAGAAAAGCCTCTTCTCTCTGTTTTAAACTGAGGGCAGCAGAACACACACACACACACACACACACAACCACACACACACACACACACAAAAGAAGCAATCTCTATAATTAGTCTACACTGCAGTGAATGAACACGAGCAGGAGTGGAACTGATAAACTTGCCTTCCCCCCCCCCCCCCCCACTGAGGAAAAATAAAAACTGCACTGACGTCAAACGATATGATAACAGCGTACGGGGGTTTAAATTTAACTCACCTTTTACGCGCAAAAGGGGGGAAAAGATCGTACCCATCATGAAACGCCGTGCGATGAATCACTAGAAAACTACATTAAGGTCACTGTGAGCTGGATACTACAGACACTCACTCACCCTCGTATGGGGAGCTCCAGAAATAACACACTCATTTCTTTCTTTTTTTTTTTTCATAAACGCAGGATGAGAATGTTATAAGTTAGTCTGTGTATTCTGGACCCTGAATGTTAAAGTGGCAGTCCGTCATTTTCCTGCGAACACACCTTCTTTGTGAACAACACACATAGTATACAACCTTTGGAGTTGTATTTTCTGACATAAAACAATAAAGCCAATAGTCTGTTTCCTAATGAGCAATGTAGGATATGTTTGCTCTACAATGAAATAAATATATATTAGCAAGAAGCATTTAGTGTCTCCAGCAGTGCGTTATCTTGAGAAGACAGAGGCCATTCACAGCCCTTATTCTGATGATTAAAAACAGATTTAATTTTAATGTAAGTTAGAGCATTATCAAAATGTATTTAAGCATATGTTGGAACGAAAACAACATCTAACAGTGTTTGCTCTTCAACACATATGGTGTATTTTTTTTTTTTTTTTTTAATCAAAATGTAGAATGTGGACAAAAGGCTCACACTCAGACAGTGACAGGTGTCATAAATTCACATTTTCTTCCTGCCAACCCTCACAGATCTGCTACTGCAGCAGTGTAAAGGTAACACACACACAGTGAACAGACTCTACGCTCCGCCTGCCTCGCCTTTTAAATTTAGGGTTCAATAAACCAGGACATCCACATTTACCTTCTGAGAAAAAAAAAAGGCAGAATTAAACAAGGTCAGCAGCGACAGAGTGCAGCGCGTGTCACATTATCTTCAGTCCTGTGAGGCGTTCAAATCATTTCTGCTCATTTACCTGTTGCGGTAGAATTGCGGCGGTGATCCGACATCCAGGCTGGAACATTAATCTGCTGAAGAGGGAGGAACGGCTCCGGCAGCTGGGGCGGTCATGGTGGGGACTCGGAATGGGCGTGGCCACAGAGTCAAGTCACTTAGAACCAAAATGAAGGGCTTCCGGGCACGTTTTTCAAAATAAAGCTGCTCGACCGCCATCTTTTTTCTTTTTCTTTCTTTGTATTTTTTATTTTTTTACAATCTTTGATTTTAATATCATCAGTGTTTCCACAGTCCACAGTCTTGCCACATGTCCTCATCATTTCTGATAGCCCTTTTCCATTTCGCATTCACTCAAATCAATGGGATTATGTTTATAAGTTATCAATATTTTTCTACTGTAAATGTGCATATGAGATGAAATTCATTTTAATTATCAAGTCATCATCATCATCATCTGAATGTCTCACTTTTAATGAGGAAACATATTTAACACAATGAACACCAAAGTTTATTGTGTTAAATATGTGTTTGAAAGCAATCAGACACTTATACTTATAATCATAAAAATTAGAATGTATCTATATCTATATCTATATGCATATCTATATGTACATGTGTATATATATATATAACAAGCAATAATAAAGCAAAGTACTTCCAAATTGTTCAAAAGTATAGTATTTTCTAAATTATAGTTGGTTACATTTTTCCTCTAAATGTAACTCTAACAGTTATTATTGATCTCCTGGATTACTAATAATCCAACCCGTAGCTTTTACTGACTTGCCTGGTTATAGAAAGGTCAAAGTTAAAAGTATTACTATTGTGTTGAACAGAAAAGCAGATATGGACGGATGACTTGACTGAATCTAACAAAAAAACTTGTCAGACAGGTGTTCATGGTAAAAGCTGTGAAACCTTTAGATGCTGAGATGCACAGCCACTTAAGGGGCAAAAATCAAAGCAGTTCATTAGCTTTGGTTTACCCACAAATGCTATTGAGCCAACATTGCATCATTTTCTTCTTTCCTATCTGGCTTATGTGCTGAGTGAATTCCACTGAGATGCAGTTATTTGTAGTTAATTGCATCTTCCTTTTTCAGGAGCAGTGTACAGTCTGACAGGTCTTTGCTGCCCCCCCAAGGAAACATGAAAGCAGCTGCTGGTGTGGAGTACCACTGAAAGCCCACATTCACTATTACTTCTACAAGTCAACAGTCATAGCCAGATCATGTTATAATGTTTTTAAAGCACTGAAAAACAGGCATTAATAATCGATAGTGATTGTTATTCCTTTCAGAGGAGTAAATATAGTACAAATAAACCACACTGAGCAGGCAAAAACTGTTTATTTCAGGGAAAAAAAGGCATCAAGCCACAAAAAAACCTGACTTTTTAGCATATTCACTCATAAGGATGCTTAAATAGTTTATTCTGTCAACAAACAAAATGCAAAATCCAACAAATTAAGTTTTTAATTGGTGCTAGCATTAAATGACAGGGATAACGTTCTGTCAGGCTTTTTTTTTTTTTTTTGCACGCACTACAGCTAAGATGGAGCCCTTCAAACTAAAGACAGCAACAAGCCTTGTAGGGTCCAAAAGAGACCACAAGTCAATATACATTTGTTGTGGTTGTTATACAATTTTTTTCTCACAACAAATGCTAACATCAGCTTTAGTGGTAAATTGAATCTTTGAAAAATGTCCATGAATTTCCGAATGTGTTAGTATTTGGTGCGTCCCCCTTTTGCTTTAATGACGGCATGCACACGAGCTGGCATGGACTCCACGAGTTTGTGCAAAACCTGCTGACTCGTGTCGTCCCAGCATGATTTGACAGTGTTCCACAAAGCTTCTTGTGATGTCACAGAGTGCTTGGCTCTCTCGGTCTCCAAGTGCCCCCATAAATGTTCAATGGGGTTCAGGTCAGGTGACTGAGGAGGAAAGTCCATGACGGTCAAGACTCCTTGTTCCTCAACGGTCTTCAAGTAGTTCTTGCAGAGCTCTGAGGAGTTTTTGGAATCATTATCCTGCTGCAGTATGAATCCTTCCCCACAAAGATGCAAACCAGAGGGTATAACATGTCTCTGAAGAATGGAGTGATAATTCTCCTCGGTCATAGTGTGGTCAATTCTCTGCAGATGTCCAACTCCAGAGTAGGCGAAACACCCCCAGACTTGAATATTCCCACCACCATGTTTCACTGTCGGGCTGATACTCTGCGGTATCATTTTCTCTCCTGCTCTTCTGTTACTACCATAAATCTCAAACTTGGATTCATCAGTAAACAGGACTTTTTTCCAGTCATCCTTTGTGAAATGCTGGTATTTCTCAGCCCACCTCAAGCGTTTGAGCCTGTTTCCCCTCCTCAGAAGTGGTTTAGGAACTGCTACTCGCCCCCTCAGACCACTACGCGACAGCCTTCTTTTGACAGTACTTTTGCTGACTGGAGTCTTACGTTCTTTATTTAGCAAATCCTGAATCTGTGATGAAGTTACCTTTCTGTCTCTCAGGGAACTAAGCTTGATGTATTCATCTTCCAATGGTGTGGTCACTTTGGGTCTGCCTGATCGTGCTTTGGATGCAACTGATCCAGTTTCTGCAGCGCGTTTTAGAGTTCCATGCACTGCCCCCTTGGACACCTGGAGCCGAGCCATGATTTGACGCTGAGAGAGCCCCTCTTTGCTCAGAATAACAATTTGATTTCTGACACTTTCGCTTAGTTCTGATGCCATGTTTCCCACTATCACAATGCTACTTAGTAAGCAACGATCAGCTGGGAACCTGAAGCACATCCATATTTATAACAGGTGAACCCTGGCTGCTAGTGAACAAGCCGATGTGAACGGAAAAATAGCGCAGGAACTTAAATATATCTTCTTCCTTCCACCGTGTAACAGCGTTTTTAAAGGTGCAATATGGAAGAATTGCCCATTGCCCAGTATATCACCAGGGTAACCACTAATGGCTGCTAACTGCTATCAGTGGTTTTATTAGCTGCAGGTTAGCAGGGGCTAGCAGGTTAGCATGCATACTTCAACAGATATATCTGGAACACAGTACATGGATGACATCGACATAGTGTCAAAACTTTTATTTCTTCACATTCTGTTGTATGTTTTGAACGTGTAAAAAAACTAATATTCTTACATTTTGCACCTTTAAATGTTTCTGACACCTCAACTTTATTATTTCCAACTTTTCTATTTAAAAAAAGTGAGATTGTCAGTGAGGTCTCAGAAAGAGCGAATGGCTGCTCTGGCATGTAGCCTATCCCAGGTGGAGAGGGAAACTCTGGGTGTCTCTCTAAAGGCGCCGTGGATCCAGGACTGTCAGGGGCCAGATATCCACTTGACCCTTGTAGTTACCACCTAGGCAAGAGCAATAGGTTTGAGGGTCAAACTCGATCTTAAGTCAATGAATATACATATTAAGTAAAACTACCATCCTATGAAGAACATAAGAGATAAATGCCTTACAACCAATTGTGCAATAATTGTCGATATTGTTCATTTCTGCAAGGAGTTGTGGTCAGAGGAAAGGAATGGCATACGGAACCAAATAAAGGATTGAAAACATAAAAACAAATAGATGTGTAACATTGCCTCCTGCAGCAAGGAAAGCTAAAAAATTAATTAATTAATGAACAAGCTCAATAGCAACAGTGTCCAGTCCTGTGAAGCATTTCAATAACTGCTGCTCATTTACCTGTTGTGGTGGAATTGTGCTGGTGATCCGACAGCCAGGCTGGCAAATTCCTCTGCTGAAGAGGAAGGAACTGGTCCAGCAGCCCGGGCAGTCATGGTGGGGAAGAAATGGGCTTCTCTACACGGTCAAATCACACAGAACTAAATGAAGGACTTCCAGGGATATGTTTCAAAATAAAACTCCCCAATGCACACAGTTCAACAGCATCTTTTTTTTTGCGACTGTGTTCCAGTAATGTTGTCATTACTGTTATTTACTCCTGAAAGGCATTTCAATAAAACACTAATTTCCCAGTCAGAGTGTTTACAAATGGATAGCTGGAAAGTGTGTTTTTAAAAAAATTATTATTCATCTTTCTGTTTAAGTCATTATCAATCATGTTTCTCTTGCCTAGAGTAATGAGTAATAAGATGTTTTTGTCATAGTATACATTCTCAGCTTTCAAACTTCCATGTGCAGCCTTAAAAATTATGTGAACATAAACAAAATAAAATGTAAAAGTATTATATTATATATGGTATATATTAAACATAAGCAGTTAAGCACAGCAGGACATGAAACTTGTCTGACTTCCTCGGTGCCACGCAGAAAAGCTGCATGTGGCCAAATGGCTCAATTGGGGTGATCCACTGAATTTATTCTTACAAATAGATCTTGATTCGAAAAAGACAAGTCTTTGACCTTCAGCTGGTTGTTGATGTTTTAACAGGGTTAGTGACATGTAAATTCCACTGAGCCAACATTGCATCAATTCCCGGTTTCCTATCTGGCCTATGTGATGAGTGAATTCCTCTGAGATGCAGTTATTTGTAGTTAATTGCATCTCCCTGTTTAGGAGCAGGGTACAGTCTGGCAGGTCTCTGCTACCCCACCAAGGAAACATGAAGACAGCCGCTGGTGTTGAGCACCACCACAAGGCTACTTTTAGCATTACACTTGCAAGTTAACTGGAATAACCTGATTGACCCTGGCACTCATACAGGACTGATAGTATTAAATGCTCTACAAGCAGTGATTAGCCAGTATGAAAGATAAGTGAAACACCCCCGAATAATCATAAACCACAAGCCTATCTACTATGTTAGGGTTCATAGTGTTTGAGAACAGAACACAAGTGGAAAGGATGCTTTAAAAACTTTATATCACATTCATCTTTACAGATTTTTATCACTATGTACAAGAAATGACCACTGTCTTTGTGATGTACAAAACATTTTCATTGTCATTGTGAATAAGCATTTTGAAAATAAAGGCAAAAATAGAAACAAATAAACTCAGAAAGGTAATTAATGAAAAATGAAATAGAAAAACATAACAAAAACTATGAATAGAGAACAAGGACTTAAAAATGAACAAACAAAATATCTTACATAAGTATAACACAATAACATATCAAAAAGCAGGTTTCAGAGTCAAAAGGCCCTTAAATTCTTACAAAAAAAGCAAAATAATTTTCGACTGTGGCACCTAGACCCTCAAAGCACAATATTGATGGCCCTTTGCATTAAGACACTTTTGGGGCTTTGAACCCACACCTCCATTGGTTGCAAAGCAAGCTTTTTGAAGTAAAAAGTCCTGCAGCTTCAAAAATAAAAAAATAAAAAAATAAAAATACTTTCTCCCAACACAAAACATAATGAAAGTAATCACTCAATCAAACTTTTGTCATTTAGCTGTACCAACAAAAGGAGTGCTACAAAAATGAGATTACGTTTCTCTGGGAACACACACAATATATAAATATAATAGAATTTAGAACTAAAACTGTGACGCTCATGAAGTGCAGTAGTACTCTTGTACTCTCTGCTTGTAGAAAGAAGCTGTTAGTTTTGAGCTGTTCTTGGTCAGCTAAAAGCATCAGTTTAGTATGAGACACACCTGTCTCTTGCAAACTGTAATTTACAGTTAGGATCTCATTTCTGTTCAATGCCCACTTCTCCTTCGGTGTTTGACACAATCTCATATTGGTAGAAGTCAACTGGCATGTTTTCATGCTCTTCTTTGATCGATGTACTTGGTTGGCCATGACCTATGTTAATCAGGGTGTATTCCTGGGACGATGCTGCTTCAGCTGGAACTATATACGTCACACCAGCAGGGTCTGATTCTGTTTGTATGCGACTCCCAGTGCTTGGATATACAGCTAGCATAGCATGTCCTTCACATCCTTGTGGCTTGGTGAGGACGTAATAGTGAAGACCCTCATTTTGTGATTCTGGGTTTATACTGCTTTCAGAGTTTGGACACATAGTTGTTATAGTATATCCAAGGGATCCTGCAGGCTCACCTGGGACTAAACGCAGCATATCCCCTGTGTCTGACTCCATTTTGACATCGATGTGTGAATCATATGTCTCCTCAGTATCCAGTTCTGGTTTCACATCACCATAATGTGGATTGTTTGCCTGATTCATCTGTGTGTTCGCCTGACTCTGATTTATCTGCACATTCATCATCCAAGGATCTATATGGGTCCCTGTGGCATCTTCATAGTACCAGTGTTCCTCTTCAGTTTTGACACCACCGTCATTCTGTGGCTTGTCTGATTCTTTCTTGGAATACTTTTTTGGTTTCTTTTCTGTAGACCTGTTGGAAGACTTGGGAGGAAACACAAATGGCAATTTGAAGACCCTGTCAAGCTTTTCTCGTTTTTTGAGATATTGCTTGAATATTGCTTGGACTCCGGATGCAGTAGTTATTGAAAATTCCCACCGCCTGTCATGTTGTGAGCTCAGATCAAAGTTATAGTCAAGGATGTCAAACAACTCGCCTGGATAATAGCATCCTCGTTTTTGAGTTACAAATTTATGTATCTCCACAACTGCACCTCTGGTCAATAGCTGCAAGTCCAGTTTTTCTTTCTCTCCTGATTTTGATGTCACGTCTAGATCCAAACCTATCTCTGTGCAAACAGGATAAAGATTTAATGCACTCCGACGACCTCTCTTTGGTTTCAAAACACTTGTATTGGGACTTGGAAGTGTGGCTGTTTCTTTCTTTGTTTGCAGTGCCAGCTTTCTTTTAAGGATGGTTTCCTTCCTTTCACTTCCCTTCATGGCAGATTCTCGTCTCACTTTGCCTAAGTATCTAGGTTCTCTGTGAGAAACTGGGTGAATGACAAAAACTTCATTGAACCAGGCAAGCCCACCATTGTTTTGAGTCTTTGCTTTGCTGAACATCCTTACAAGCTCTCCATCTCGTCCCGGCTTGCCAATGTTGAAGTTGTGTTCAACAAGTGCAGGAATGATCGTATTCTTTATGCCACTTAGTCTTTTGGCAAAGATAGCCACTTCCCGTATAATTGCTCGTGTCAACACATGTGTGTCCAGCTTATCTCTTGGTTGGTCTTTGTCAACACACAGACTCAAACCTACTTCCTTGCAGCGAGGGTAACTGTCCATTAATTCCTCCTCTGCTCTTGAGAAGGTAGGGGACAAATCCATTGCAGGCTTTTGGACCATGCAGTTTGCATCAGGAGCGACAGGACTGGAATGAGGACAAGCATGTTTCAGGTGACCAGGGACAGATACATCCTGAAGAAGCTTGTTACGTCGGTCTTGGTAGCATTTTGGGCAGTACATTGTTTTCTCAAAAAGAGGTTGAATGCAGGTCATATCAGGGAGTTCAAAAGGCCGTTGTCTCTGTGAAGCACGGCAAGTTGCTTTCATTGTTGTAATTTTTTCCATAGTTTGCTTTGCAAAGGCACTACGATACAGCTCATTTTTGAAATTAAGATTGAAATTATACTCCAGTATCTCTGTGACGAAATGTTTTGTGGCTGATACCAGTGCTGTGGAGAAAGTGTTTAATTCAACCATGATGCCATTGGTCAATAACTTGGGATCAAGATTTTGTTTTACACCAGACCCTACATTGAAATCAATGCCCAACTTCTTACATCTCGAGTAAGAATAAAGTGGGCAATGTTCTTCATGGGGTATTGAGAGAATTTGCTGAATTTGATTAGCCCGCAATTTCCACAGCTTTAAATTGAGCTCATTTTTGTGTTCCGAGTCAGCAGAACTGCCTTCAGTTTGGTCTGTGATTGCTGCCTGGGAAGAATCAGCACCACATGCATCTGAAGTGGGGTTGCTCTGGCAATCCAGTTTCTCCACTGTTGAGATCTCTTTTCTCATGCCCTTCATTTTGTAGGTTTTCACACAGGTTGCTAAATTCTGTTGCTCCATTGTAGCAGGAATTTGTTTAACAATATTCCTGGCCAGGTCAGAATCTCCACTTTGCCAATCGAAATCAAAGTTGTGTCTGAGAATGTCAAGACAAATTTGCTCAAATGTCCCGCACAACTTCTCTGCAAAGTTCATCACTTCAGTCATTGCTCCATTGGTCAATTTGTTGATCTCCAGTTGTTTGTGTGGTTGAGGATTATTTAGATGTAGCCTCAGACCCATTTCCTTGCACCAGGGATAAAGACCCACACTCTGGCGTGAAACAGTTTCAGCATTCTCCATTCCCGATATGCAGTTTGCACTCTGATTTGCCATATTTGCTGATAGCAAGACCCCAGGAAGTTCAAAAACCTCACTTGACAATGTGATGGCATCTCTGCAACTTCTCAACTGTCTTACTCTATCCATCACATCAAATGCAAAATTATTTCGGTGTTCTAAGTTTTGACTGTGCAGGCCAAGGTCAAAGTTGTTCTCAAGAATCTCCAAGATAAAATCCTTTTGGGATGAATTAATTGCCAAGGCAAAATTAGCTATTTCAAGCAGAACTTGATTACTCAAAAAGTCGACACTAATGTTTTGCTTCGGGCCAAATCCAACATTGAATTCAAGGCCCACTTTTTTGGACTTCCTGAATGGACCAAACTCTTCGTTTAGTGCAGAGAGAATTTGTTCTACTCGGTTAGAACGCAATTTCCACATCATCTCTGTTTCCATATCCTCTTGCTCCAGTTCACATTCCGTTGGTGCATTTTCTGTTGGCATTGTTTTCTCTTCATTTCTGCAAAGCCTTGTATTATCAGGTTGACCTGCAATTGTTCGGCTTATTTTGGAGTTTACAGTTCCAGATTGTGCTGGGATTTTAGAGCTCAGAGAACAACTTTTGGGTTTTGGTAAATGACTGTCACTGCCCGTATTTCCTGAATCTCTGACTTCGTCTTCATCTAGATCAGATTCTTCAAGAGGACAAGTGAAGGAGTTCTTTGGTCTTATTTCCTTTTGTTCCAAGTCTGTTTCAAGTAGGGAAGTTTTTCTACTTTTCTTATTTTGCCTCATCTTTACAAACCTTTCTGAAGCCTTGGGATCAAACACAAATGGTAATCTGAAGACCTCGTCTGCTCTGCCTGGTTCTTCACAATATTGCTCGGCAACAGTTTGGAATTTGGATGCCGTAGCTATGGAAAATTCCCAGCGTCTGTAATGTTGTGAGCTGATATCAAAGTTACAGTCAAGGATGTCAAAGACAGTGCGTGGGTAATGTCCAACTTTCTTACAGGCAAATTTATGTATCTCCAAAACCACTGCTGTGGTCAATAGTTTTAACTGAAGTTTTTCTTTCTTTCTTGATTTTGATGTCACATCTAGATCCAAGCCTATCTCTGTGCAGATGGGATAACAGTGTACTGTACTCTGATGATTACGACTTAGATTTGCGACTCTTTCCTCTTTTCTTTGCAGTGCCAGTGGTCGTTTTCTGATGGTTTCCTCCCATTCATCTCCCTGCTTGACACATTTCCGTTTTATTGCATCTTTGCTTCTAAGTAGTCTGAGAGAAACTGAATGAAAATCAAAAACTTCATTGAACCAGGTACGCTCTTCATCATTCTGTAACATTTCTTTGCAGAACATCTCTGCCAGACCTATGTTTAGGCTCTGCTTGTCAATGTTGAAGTTGTGCTCCAGGACATCATTGATTATCTTATATTTCGTTCCACACAACTTTCTAGAAAAATTAACCACTTCCATGATGATACCGCGCGTCAACACATTTGTATCAAGTTTATCTTTTGGTTGGTCTTTGTTCACACAAAGGTCCAGACCAATTTCCTTGCAGCAAGGGGAACTGTCCATTATTGTCTCCTCTGTAGTTGAGAAGGTAGAGGTAGACGGATCCTTTGCAGGCTTATGTGATATGCAGTTTGCATCAGCAGTGACACTGTCTATCATGCAATGTGGACGAGGATTGTGCACGTGACCAGGGTTAGATCCATCTTGATGAAGCTGGCGTGCTTCATAGCATTTAGGGCAATATGTCATTTTCTCAGTAGAATTTTGAACACAGGTCATGTCAGGGAGTTCAAAAGGCATATTTCTATGTTGCTCAGTGCTGGAACGTTTATGTATCAATAAACATTTGTCATGAGTTTGCTGTGCAAAGGCAGTGCGGGACAGTTCATCATTCAAATTAAGATGAAAATTATACTCCAGTATCTCTGTCACAAAATGTTTTCTGGCTGATACCAGTGCTGTGGCAAAAGTGTTTAACTCAACCATGATGCCATTGGTCAGTAAAGTGGGATCAAGATTTTGTTTTACTCCAGATCCTACATTGAAGTCAATGCCCAACTTCTTACATCTCGAGTAAGAATAAAGTGGGCAATGTTCTTCATGAGGTGTTGAGAGGACTTGCTGAATTTGGTTGACCCGCAATTTCCACAGCTTTAAATTGAGCTCCGTTTCCTGGTCAATGTCACCAGAAGTGTCCATTTTTTGGTCCATGATTGCGGCACTTGAAGAAGCATCACTTAATGCATCTAAATCTGGGTTGTTTTGGCAATCCAGTTTCTCCATTGTCAACAAATCTTTTATTGTGCCCCTTATTAACCTGAAGGATTTTACATAGGTAAGATTCTTGTGCTCAATCACAGCAGGAATTTTTGCAAGAATATTCCTGGCCAAGTCAGAATCTCTACTCTGCAAATCAAGATCAAAATTGTGTGTGAGGATGTCAAGACAAATCTGCTCAAATGTTCCACACAACTTTTCGGTTAAATTCGACACTTCAGTCATTGCTCCATTTGTCAATTTTTTGATCTCCAGTTTTTTGTGTGGTTGACAACTGTTAACATTTAGCTTCAGACCTATTTCCTTACACCAGGGATACAGATCCACACTTTTGGGTGAGATATCTTCTTTAGATTCAGCATGTGAATCAGAACGGAATGAGGGAGAAATGGAACTTCCCACACTGTGATTTCCCACATTTATTGAAGCCATGGGACCAGGAAGTTCAAAAACCTCATCTGAGAATTTGACTGCATCTTCACAACTTCTCAGCTGTCTTACTCTTTTCATAAGTTCGCATGCAAAACTATTCCTATGGTGTTTACTCTGGAGGCCGAGGTCAAAGTTGTACTCAAGAATCTCCATGATGAAATCCTTCTGGGATGAATTGATTGCCAAGGCGAATTTAGCAATGTCAAGTAGGGTAGAATTATTAAGGGAGTCAACATTCCTGTTTTGCTTTGGGCCAAATCCAACATTGAATTCAAGGCCAACTCTCTTGGAAAAGGTGAATGGTCCGAAATGTTTGTTCGGCACAGAGAGGATTTGTTCTATATGGTTGGAGCGCAATTTCCACAAATTATTCTCAGTTTCCATTTCATTTTCTTCCATTTCACATTTGTTTAGCGCATTTCTTGGAGCATGTGTCTGTTCTTCATTGTCATGAAACCCTTCTTTATCAAGTTGACTTGAATATGGTGGGTCCTTGCCAGTGTTTCCTGAACCTGTGACTTCATCTGAGTCCAGATCAGACTCTTCTAAAGGACAAGTGTAGTATTTCTCCATTTCCTCTTGTTCCATGTCTGTTTTATGAGGTACAGTTGTTGAAGCCTGTATGTGTGCTTCATTTTCAGAAATCCACCTGCTGTGACCAGGTTGACTCCCATGTTTGGAGTTGTCATTTGAGTTCACAGTTGGTAAGCTGAACAAGTCATCAGATGAGATGTCTTTCTTATTTTGTGTATTTTCTCCAATCTTTTGTGAAGCATTTGAATCAAACTCAAATGGTAATGTGAAGACCTCTTTTTGCTCTGTTTTGCAATACTGCTTGACCATGGATTGGACTTTTGATGCCGTAGCTATGGAAAATTCCCAGCGCCTGTAATATTGTGAGCTTAGATCAAAGTTATAGTCAAGGATGTCAAAGACAGTGCGTGGGTAATAAAGTCCTGCTTGTTGAGTTGCGAATGTATGTATCTCCATCACTACAGCTCTGGTCAATAGCTTCAAGTCCAGTTTTTCTTTTTGTCTTGGTTTTGATGTCACATCTAGGTCAAAGCCAATCTCTGTGCAGATGGGATAACAGTGTACTGTACTCTGATGATTACGACTTAGATTTGTGTCTCTTTCCTCTTTTGTTTGCAGTGCCAGTGGTCGTTTTTTGATGGTTTCCTCCCATTCATCTCCCTGCTTGACACATTTCCGTTTTATTGCATCTTTGCTTCTAAGTAGTCTGAGAGAAACTGAATGAAAATCAAAAACTTCATTGAACCAGGTACGCTCTTCGTCATTCTGTAACATTTCTTTGCAGAACATCTCTGCCAGACCTATGTTTAGGCTCTGCTTGTCAATGTTGAAGTTGTGCTCCAGGACATCATTGATTATCTTATATTTCGTTCCACACAACTTTCTAGAAAAATTAACCACTTCCATGATGATACCGCGTGTCAACACATTTGTATCAAGTTTATCTTTTGGTTGGTCTTTGTTCACACAAAGGTCCAGACCAATTTCTTTGCAGCAAGGGGAACTGTCCATTATTGTCTCCTCTGTAGTTGAGAAGGTAGAGGTAGACGGATCCTTTGCAGGCTTATGTGATATGCAGTTTGCATCAGCAGAGACACTGTCTATCATGCAATGTGGACGAGGATTGTGCACATGACCAGGGTTAGATCCATCTTGATGAAGCTGGCGTGCTTCATAGCATTTAGGGCAATATGTCATTTTCTCAGTAGAATTTTGAACACAGGTCATGTCAGGGAGTTCAAAAGGCATATTTCTATGTTGCTCAGTGCTGGAACGTTTATGTATCAATAAACATTTGTCATGAGTTTGCTGTGCAAAGGCAGTGCGGGACAGTTCATCATTCAAATTAAGATGAAAATTATACTCCAGTATCTCTGTCACAAAATGTTTTCTGGCTGATACCAGTGCTGTGGCAAAAGTGTTTAACTCAACCATGATGCCATTGGTCAGTAAAGTGGGATCAAGATTTTGTTTTACTCCAGATCCTACATTGAAGTCAATGCCCAACTTCTTACATCTCGAGTAAGAATAAAGTGGGCAATGTTCTTCATGAGGTGTTGAGAGGACTTGCTGAATTTGGTTGACCCGCAATTTCCACAGCTTTAAATTGAGCTCCGTTTCCTGGTCAATGTCACCAGAAGTGTCCATTTTTTGGTCCATGATTGTGGCACTTGAAGAAGCATCACTTAATGCATCTAAATCTGGGTTGTTTTGGCAATCCAGTTTCTCCATTGTCAACAAATCTTTTATTGTGCCCCTTATTAACCTGAAGGATTTTACATAGGTAAGATTCTTGTGCTCAATCACAGCAGGAATTTTTGCAAGAATATTCCTGGCCAAGTCAGAATCTCTACTCTGCAAATCAAGATCAAAGTTGTGTGTGAGGATGTCAAGACAAATCTGCTCAAATGTTCCACACAACTTTTCGGTTAAATTCGACACTTCAGTCATTGCTCCATTTGTCAATTTTTTGATCTCCAGTTTTTTGTGTGGTTGACAACTGTTAACATTTAGCTTCAGACCTATTTCCTTACACCAGGGATACAGATCCACACTTTTGGGTGAGATATCTTCTTTAGATTCAGCATGTGAATCAGAACGGAATGAGGGAGAAATGGAACTTCCCACACTGTGATTTCCCACATTTATTGAAGCCATGGGACCAGGAAGTTCAAAAACCTCATCTGAGAATTTGACTGCATCTTCACAACTTCTCAGCTGTCTTACTCTTTTCATAAGTTCGCATGCAAAACTATTCCTATGGTGTTTACTCTGGAGGCCGAGGTCAAAGTTGTACTCAAGAATCTCCATGATGAAATCCTTCTGGGATGAATTGATTGCCAAGGCGAATTTAGCAATGTCAAGCAGGGTAGAATTATTAAGGGAGTCAACACTCCTGTTTTGCTTTGGGCCAAATCCAACATTGAATTCAAGGCCAACTCTCTTGGAAAAGGTGAATGGTCCGAAATGTTTGTTCGGCACAGAGAGGATTTGTTCTATTTGGTTGGAGCGCAATTTCCACAAATTATTCTCAGTTTCCATTTCATTTTCTTCCATTTCATATTTGTTTAGTGCATTTCTTGGTGCATGGGTCTGTTCTTCATTGTCATGAAACCCTTCTTTATCAAGTTGACTTGAATATGGTGGGTCCTTGCCAGTGTTTCCTAAGCCTGTGACTTCGTCTGAGTCTAGATCAGACTCTTCTAAAGGACAAGTGTAGTAGTTCTCCAGTTCCTCTTGTTCCATGTCTGTTTTATGAGGTACAGTTGTTGAAGCCTGTATGTGTGCTTCATTTTCAGAAAGCCACCTGCTGTGACCAGGTTGCCTCCCATGTTTGGAGTTGTCATTTAAGTTTACAGTTGGTAAGATGAACAAGTCATCAGATAAGATGTCTTTCTTATTTTGTGTTTTTTCTCCAAACTTTTGTGAAGCATTTGAATCAAACTCAAATGGCAATGTGAAGACCTCTTTTTGCTCTGTTTTGCAATGCTGCTTGACCATCGATTGAACTTTTGATGCTGTAGCTATGGAAAATTCCCAGCGCCTGTAATATTGTGAGCTTAGATCAAAGTTATAGTCAAGGATGTCAAAGACAGTTCGTGGGTAATAAAGTCCTGCTTGATGAGTTGCAAATGTATGTATCTCCATCACTACAGCTTTGGTCAATAGCTTCAAGTCCAGTTTTTTTTTTTGTCTTGGTTTTGATGTCACATCTAGATCCAAGCCTATCCCTGTGCAAATGGGGTAAAAGCTTCTTGTACAATGCAGGTTGGTCTTTGATTTCCCACTACTTCCATCGTTACTTGGCAATGTACAAACATCCTTTGTTTGCAGTGCCAACTTTCTTTTTTTGATAACTTCCTTCCATTCACTTGTGTGCATGTTAGATTTCCGTTTCACTTTGCTTACATGTCCAGGCTGTCTGATAGGATATGGATCAAAAACAAACACTTCATTGAGCCATGTGAGATCAACAACTCTTTCGGTCCTCCACCTGTAAAGAGCCAGTGTAGGATCGAAGTCTTGACCATGCTTGCCAATATCGAAGTTGTGTTTGATGAGTGCACAAATCATCTTATATTTTGTTCCACACAATTTCTGGGCAAAATTCGCCACTTCAAACATGACTTCGAATGTCAACACATGAGTGTCAAGCTTATCCTTTGGTTGGTCTCTGTCCACAAACAGGTTCAAACCTATTTTCTTGCAGCAAGGGTAGTTGTCCATTATGTTCTCTTCGACTGTTGAGAAGGTAAAAGACGAATCCTTTGTTGGATTTTGAGCTATGCCGTTTAAATGAGCAGAGACTGTGCTAGTCATGGTATGAGTAGGAGGATTATTCATGTTACCAGCGTAAGATTCATCCCAACAAAGCTTATGAGTTCTGTATTGATAACATTTGGAGCAATATTTTGGAGGTTCTTGTATGCATGTCATGTCAGGGAGCTCAAAGGGGAACTGACTATGAGATCTCTTGAAGGTTCTTTTATGCAATTTCTTTGACTTTAATCTGGTCATAGTTTGCTCTGCAAAGTCAGTGCGACATGCCTCATTTTTCAAATTGAGATTGAAATTATATTCCAGTATCTCTGTGACAAAATGCTTTCTAGCTGATTGTAGCTCTGTGGCAAAGTTGTTTAATTCAACTATGATGCCATTGGTCAGTAAGTTGGAATCAAGATTTTGTTTTTCTCCAGATCCTACATTGAAGTCAATGCCCAACTTCTTACATCTGGAGTAAGGATAAAATGGGCAATGTTCTTCGTGAGGTGTTGAGAGGATTTGCTTAATATGATTGGCCCGCAATTTCCATAGTTGTAAGTCATTTTGTGTTTCAATGTCAACAGAACTGCCTTCATTTTGGTCTATGACTGGGGCACTTGAAGAACTAGAACCACAAACATCTAAATTTGGTTGGTTCTGGTAATCCAGTGTCTCCACTAGTGCCACATCTTTTCTTTTCTTGTAGCCTTTTTTGCAGGATAATAGATTACTGTTCTCTATTAAAGTAGGAATTAGTGCGAGAATATTCCTGGCAAAATCAGAATCTTCATTTTTCAAATCAAAATCAAAGTTGTGTCTGAGGATGTCAAGACAAAGCTGCTCAAATGTTCCACATAACTTTTCTGCAAAGTCTGTCACTTCAGTTATTGCTCCATTGGTCAGTATGTTGAACTCCAAGTTTTTGTGTGGTTGACGACTGTTAACATGTAGCTTTAGACCTATTTCCTTGCACCAGGGATAAAGACCCACACTCTGGCATGAAATATGCTTGCTGGTTTCAGCATTTGAATCAGGAAGACACACTGGAGGATCACACTTCTCTACTTTCAGAATGCTGCTAAGTTCAGGAGTGACATTGCCCATGTTTAGTGATACCATGGGGCCAGGCAGTTCAAAAACCTCATTTGAGACTTTGACGGCATCTTTATTAGTTTTCAGCTGTCTTACTCTGTCCATAATTTCACATGCAAAAATATTCCTATGGTGTTTACTCTGCAGGCCGAGGTCAAAGTTGTACTCAAGAATGTCCATGATGAAATCCTGCTGTGATGAATTAATTGCCATGGCAAATTTAGCAATTTCAAGCAGAATAGCATCAGTCAGGCAGTCGCCACTGATGTTTTGCTTTGGGCCGAATCCAACATTGAATTCAAGTCTGACTTTCTTGGATATCCAGAATGTCTTGAACTTTCTGTTAGGAGCAGAGAGTATTTGTTCTATGCGGTTGGCACGCAGCTTCCACATGTTCTCTATTTCGATTTCCTCTTGTGCAATGTCACAGGTGTTTTGTGCATTTTTTGTAGTTTGTGTCTGTTCTTCACCTCCACAAAGACCTTTTTTATCTTCAGGGTGACTTGTCAGTGGTAGGTCCGTTCTGAAGTTTGCAGCCGGTAAGCATGATGAAAGCTCAGTGGAGGTGAGAGAAGAAGGATAACCAAGCAGACAACTTGGTTCTGACATTCTAGGGAGGTCAGAGCATGTTGGGCTTTGTAAGTGATTGCCATTGCCATTGTTTCCTGAATCTATGACTTCTGAGTTTAGACCAAATTCTTCTAGAGGACAAATGTAGTCATCCCATCTTCCCGTTTTCTCTTGTTCCATGTCACTTTCACTTTTGTCATTCCATGGAATCTGTGTTTGATCTTCACCTCCACAAAGCCCACATTCATCAGCTTGATGAACAGTTGGTAGAGTGGCTGAGACGTCAGTAGTGGTGGTGAAAGGTACACAAATGACATGACAACTTGATTCTGATTTTCTTACAATTTCAGAGCTTGTTGATTTTTGAAAGTTCTCCTGATTGCCAGTGTTTTCAAGGATTCCTTGAGGTTCAACTGGGACCAAATATCTGACCTCCCCTGCAACGGACTCTGTTTTGACATCATCATAATGCAGAGAAAATTCTTCTTCAGTGTATGGTTCTGGTTTCACATCACCATAATATGGATCGTTCTCCTCTTCTTTAATGTGCATGTTTCCCTGAATAGGACTTCCACAACCAACACTCACCTGACTAGAATTTTCCTGCATATTCAGCCTCCAAGGATCCATTGAAAACTGTGTGTCCTCATCATGGGACCGTGGCTCATTATATGTTATGACACCCCGAAGAAAGTTAACGCAACTGACACTTGAGTGGTATTCAACCTGGTGCACACCACTACCCTCATTTCCTTTCTCATTTGGTTCTTGCTGTGAACACTGTTTACTCCCCTCTTTTTGTGTTCTGCTCTTTGGGGAAAACACAAATGGTAATTTGAAGACCTTGTCAGCTTTGACTGATTTATTACGGTATCGCTTGACTAAGGCTTGGACTTGAGATGCGGTAGCTATGGTAAATTCCCAGCGCCTGTGATGTTGTGAGCTAAGGTCAAAGTTATAGTCAAGGATGTCAAACACAGTGCCTGGGAAATAGTGTTTTGTTTTTTTAGATGCAAATTTATTTATCTCCACAACTACAGCTGTGGTCAACAGATTCAAGTCAAGTTTTTCTTTCTCCCCTGAATTTGATGTCACATCAAGATCCAACCCTATCTTTGTGCAAATGGGAAAACGGTATCCCATGTTTTGATTAACTTCCTTTGGTTCTACAACACTTGGATTATGACTTGGTAGTGTGTTTCTTTCCTCTTTTGTTTGCAGTGCCAACTTTCTTTTCTTGATAGTTTCCTTCCATTCACTTCCCTGCGTGACAGAGTCACGTTTCACTTTACCTTCATTTCTAGTTGGTTTGGGGATAACTGGATGCGTGACAAAAACTTTGTCGAACCAGGCAAGCCCGCCATCTTTTTGTGAAGTCAAGGTGTAGAACTGCTGTGCAAGATCATGTTGTTTGCTCTGCTTCCTAATGTTGAAGTTGTGCTCAAGGAGATCATTAATTACCTTATTTTTGGTTCCACTCAGTTTTCTGGCAAAACTAAGCACTTCCATCATGATCCCACGGGTCAACACATTGTTGCAAATTTTATCCTTTGGTTGGTGTTTGTTCACACACAGGTCCAATCCTATTTTCTTGCAGCGAGGGTAACTGTCCATCATTGTCTCCTCTGTAGTTGATGGAGCTTGTGATGGGTTTTGTGCTGTACAGTTCCCGTCAGTAGAGACTGTATGAGTCATGGCATGTGGACTAGAAATAAGCAGGGGACCAGTGTCAGATTCATGCTGGTGAAGCTTCTGACTTCGAGCTTGGTAGCATTTGGGGCAAAACGTAATTTTGTTATATGTAGGTTCCTGTATGCTTCTTGTGTCAGGGAGTTCAACAGGCGTATTCAATCGAGGAACACCATTTTTTTTAGAAGCTTGGCATATTTGTGTGACTTTGTGCATAGTTTTCTGTGTGAAGGCAGTGCGACACAGCTCATTTTTCAAATTAAGATTAAAATTATACTCCAGTATGTCTGTGATGAAATACCTTGTTGCTGACACCAGTGCAATGGCAAAAGTGCTCAATTCAACCATGATGCCATTGGTCAATAACTTGGGGTCAAGATTCCGTTTTACTCCAGATCCTACATTGAAGTCAATGCCCAAATTCTTACATCTCCAGTAAGAATAAAGTGGGCAATGTTCTTCATGAGGTGTTGAGAGGACTTGCTGAATTTGATTGGCCCGCAATTTCCACAGCTTTAAATCGAGCTCAGTTTGCTGGTCACCGTCACCAGAAATGTCCATTTTTTGGTCCATGGTTGTGGCACTTGAAGAAGCATCACTGACTGCATCCAGGTCATCATGGTATTCAATGTCAACAGCTCTGCCTTCATTTTGGTCCATCATTGTGGCACTTGAAGAACCAAAACCACATGCTTCAGAGGTTGGGTTGTTCTGGCAATCCAGCATCTCCAGCAGTGAAACATCTTTGGCCAGTTTTTTCTTGTAGGCTTTTGAGTAGGATGATAGATTTTTTAGCTCTATTACAGCAGGTATTTGTGCAAGAATATTCCTGGCAAGATCAGAATCTCCATTCTGCAAGTCAAGATCAAAGTTGTGTCTGAGGATGTCAAGACATATCTGCTCGAATGTTCCACACAACTTCTCGGCAAAGTTCATAACTTCAGTCATTGCTCCATTGGTAAATGTGTTGCTCTCCAATTTTTTGTGTGGTTGACAACTGTTAACATGTAGCTTCAGACCTATTTCCTTGCACCGGGGATACAGATCAACAGTCCTCTTGGAAATGTGTTCTTCAGATTTAGCACATGAATCAGGAAGACACACAGGCGCAACATCACACTTCTCCATTGACAATATGCTGCCCAGTTCAGGAATGACACTGCCCACATTCTGATTTACCACATTTCTTGATGACACTGGAACAGGAAGTTCAAAAATGTCATTCGAAAGTTTGACTGCATCTTCACAACTTGACAGCTGCCTTGCTCTTTCCATAACTTCACATGCAAAAGTATTCCTATGATGTTCAGTCTGCAGGCCTAGGTCGAAGTTGTAGTCAAGAATCTCCATGATGAAATCCTGCTGGGATGAATTAATTGCCAAAGCGAATTTAGCAATTTCAAGCAGAACAGCACTTTTCAAAGAGTCAACACTCATGTTTTGTTTCCTGCCAAATCCAACATTGAACTCGAGGCCAAGTTGCCTGGAAAAGTTGAACTTATGTAACTGTTTATTTAGTGGAGAGAATATTTGTTCTACACGGTTAGCGCGCAATTTCCACATGTTTGTTGTTTCCATTTCCTCTTGTTCCATGTCACATTGCTTTAGTCCATTTCCTGAAGTCTGTGTTTTCTCTTCACTTCTGGAAAGCTCTTTTTTAATGCGTGTGATGTCAGCGTCAGTGAGGAAAGGCACACAAACACGCAGAAAACGTGATTCTGTTTCTCTTTGGATTGTAGAGCTTAGAGAAGAACTTTTGGGGTTTTGGAACTGATTGCCATCGATAGTATTTCCTGAATCTGTGACTTTGTCAAAATCCAAATCAGATACTCCCTGAGGAGAAGTGTAGTTTATCTCTGTTCCCATTTCCTGTTGTTTCATGTCACATTTGCTTGCCATGTTTTTTCCAGTATGTGTCCGCTCTTTACCTGCACACTGCCCTCTTTTGTCATGTTGACTAGGAAACAGTGGGTTCTTATTTGAGTCATCAGTTTGTGTATTTGATGAGGCAGTCTCATGTTTACCCAGACAACTTGGTTCTGATTCTCCTGGTTGTAATCGCTCCTGGCTGCCTTCGTCCATCTTCAGTCGTCTTCAAGATCTTTTCTTGGTCTTCTTAGTCTTCCTTTCCTGTATTTAGTTTATAAGAAAAAAGGAAAAGAAATAACTCATATCTCATTGAACAAAACATTTTGCACTTTTAATCTTTTAATCAATGAGAAATTGCAGGTTTGTCTTTTCCTTGTTGTTACTGAATGCATTTCAGATTTTGGACTGCTGATTAAAAAACACAGATCATTACTTCAGGATTTTGTTTACTTGCAATGGCCATCTGACAATGTGTTTGATATCTCTCTTGGCTAAATAACTGGTCATTCTAGAAAACACAAATAATGCTATGGATAAACTAGGTTGGAATAAAGTGAAATGCTTTTTAACGAGATGAGATATAGTAATTCCCCCAGCAGTAATAATGTGCAGGGCTTAAATGTTTTTGGTTTGTCTTGGTAGTACTCCATACCTAATTCCTTTGTAATTAATTTAGAAATAGTTTTATCAACCAAAATTTAGTTAACCTTGCTCAACACAGGTTTGCCTTAATATGCAGCAGGGAACTTCTCATGTATACACATATTCCAACATTTTAAGCATGTACTTGCCTAGCAGGTGTTCAAATTGAGTAAAAGTAAAAGTCTGGGAAATTGCACATCATAAATCACCCCACAAAGGATGATTTCAGCTTACAACATACCTCGTGGAACATGACTTATGTTAGGTGAAAGTTCCTCCAACATGTCCAGCCCACACTGCGATCTAGTCAGACATCCTCACGTCGGTGATGGGACAGTGCTGGTACAGTGCAGCCCTGAATAGTTAAAAAGTTTGTTAAGCCATTTACATTTAACAGATGCTTATGTCCAAACCAACTTAGAGTAATTCATAAACTGATGGTGGTGGCTAGGGGTGGTGAAAAAAATCGATAATCGATTAATCGCGATTATAATATTGACGATTATTAATCGATTATTAAATTTCCAAAGATTGATTTAAAAAATGTTTTATTTATTTTTTTCAAAGCAATGGCAGACGAGTGGGGGAATAGAGAAACACGACCTGGTTCTCATCACCGACGATGCTTCTAACATGAGTCCGGCTGCTGAGCTTGGCAACTTTCTTTTAACAGTGAAAGACTACATTTAAAACAACGTAAAAAATAATAATTTGGATATTACTGTTACACTATACAATATTGAAGGTGCTGTGAGGTGTTACTCAAAAGAGAAGTTCAATAATTCAGCAGCTGACTGCTGTTAAATGAAAGATCAATAATGGTTAATAATTGAAAATCGTTATGTAATTGAATCGAGACTTCAATAATCAGAATCGAATCGAATCGTAAAATTGAGCTGATTAGCCACCCCTAGCGGTGGCTGCCATGCAAGGTGCTGACAAGCACACCAGGAGCAGTTTTGGGTTTCAGTATCTTGCCCAAGGACACCTCGACATGAAACCTTCTGGTAACAAGCTCTTCCCCTGAGCCACAGCTGCCAGTGCAATGCATGCAGCACTTGCAAGGCTCTACAAAATGTCATGTTTGAAACTAAAATGCTGGCCATATTTTGCCCCTTTAAAGGGGAAATTTAAGTTAAAAAAAATTCAAATAACTGTTGTGGAGTAAAAAGTACAATATTTGCCTCTTAGATGTAGTGGAGAAGAAATGTTGAAAATGTCGAAATACTAAAGTTTAGAACTCCTAAAAATGTTATTTAGGTGCTTGTAGGGCTGGGCGATATGGCCTAAAAATGGAATCGCCGACTTTTTCACACCAAACTCGATTGACGATTTTAATCAATTTTTTTTTTCCTTATCAAGAACAAACTTCAAATAACAAAGAAATTATTAAAAGCATTGTGTTTATTGCTATATTTGCTATGATTTTAAACAAATTTTGCCCTGCCATTGTAAACAGAGCAGCTTCAAACTCACTTGAAACAATTTTTGATAAAATGCATTTGTAAACATATTTAACATGTCAGATTGCTTGCTATTATAAAAACAAATCAGTTTCCATATTGGCATTGATAAAGTGTTAACATAACTTTCATTAAATACTTTATTTTGCACAAGATGCCTTTGTTTACAAAAAAGTATTTTATATCCCTGAAGATATGTAAACTAAATTAAACATCTGCATGCATTGCATAGTAAACATCACATGTTGGTAGATGTACAGGCCATGAGGTGTGCTTGCTGTCTGTTTTACACATTTTTGACCAGGAAGACGAGCCTGTCTGCTTCCTCTGGTTTGAGTCAGAACCGGTTGCGGCTTTGTAGCACAAACCTGCGGTCGAACATTTTCAGCATGTGGATGAACCTCCAGCTTTTCCACTGTATATACGAGCAGCATGACTTTAGCGATATGCAACGTGACTGCATCCGTAACAGCTGTCCACCGGGCCGCTTTCTTGTCATACGGGACACAATTATTACATGATTCCGCTAATGTTGGCTGCTTTAAAGCGGGTGCTTGTGGGCTGCCGCGGTTTTCTCGTAGTGAACAACAAGTGTCCCACTGTGATCCAGGCGTCTATTTGAGATGCTGAAATAAATGGTTTGGTCCGCTGCCTTTAGTTGCAAAAGCCTTTGAACAAACTTTGCAGCGGACGGTGGTTTGTTCGAGGCCCGACGCTACAGAACCAAACTACTAACGAGACAGTGACTTTTTAGGAACGAACTCTGCTCGCTGCATGTTGTGTTTGTTTCTCTGTGGAAAGTCAATGCAAGGAGGCCAGAGCCCACTATGAACTACGGGAGCCCGCAAGGAGCGGCGGCGGAGCAAGTTAAATATAACATTGATTTTCATTTTTTAAAATCGTCCTGAAACAAAAACTCGAATTAATCGATTTTGCCGATTTATCGCCCAGCCCTATAGGTGCTTGTGTAATCAATATAGTGTAGGCCTAATTTTTTTTTTTTAATTAGGACTACATCATTAATTGAAATGTTATTGATATTGCAATTACTGCCAAATTCAAAATAAAAAAAGCAGAATCTGCATCTTTGTTTAAAATCTGTAACCATTTCATTGTGTATTCGTTAAAATGCCAACAACTAACACCATACTGGTTACACTAATGACTAATACCCCTGAACACAACCTCACTCAACGATACCATGTTCCAGGACAACTTACACTTCCCACTGCAAGCTGGAGGAAATGAAGTAAAGAGCCGTCTTTGTGCCGACGGTTGAGCCGCACTCAGAAATCACACCGCGCTTTCTCTGGGGTCCATCAGGTTGCTGGGAAACAGATCAGAAGACACAAACAAAACAAAACAAAAAAGTCAGAAACTAAAAAGAAACAGGTAAAGTATAATTACCAGCACATTGGTGAATCAGTCAAGTGGAAGTTTACAATTCATGTCTGATAATGAACTTTATTTGAATTATTGACATTAAAGTAGCTTCTTCTGGGGCACCAACTGGCTCAGTTGGTCGAGAGGGCGGCCGGGTTCGAGTTCCGGCCTGATCTTTGCTGCATGTCAAACCCTCACACCCTGATTCCTACCTTCTCTGAAGCTGTACTGTCCATACAGCTGCATAAAGTCCGACAAAAACAACCTCCTCTGAGACTATGGTATTAAATCTCTTTAATCCAACTCCTTCAACATGGCCGTTTATAACATCGCGTAACTCTTCCACCTTGTGCCGCAACGCCGCAGACAATACATCACTCGGTTCCCTGACAACTTCTCAACTCATAAATATGACTTTTATTTGTCTATCTTCCGTATTTGAGCACACAGACGTTATTTAGCAACAACGCGCCATGGCCATGATGAGACCTGAGATCCACCCGCCGACTTCATCATCATGGAAAAACACACGTCTTGTGTCACACGATAAAACGATGGAAATAAGACGAAACACACACGTACACGTACCTAATGTGAGCGGAACAACCAGGGAACCTGTCTTCTCACTTGCAATCAAGATGTAAGGTTTCCTGAACGTTAAATTGAGGTTTTAAAATCTCAGCTGTAGAAGAAAAGACGCCACGCTTTCACCGGAAGTGTCGACGGATGACGGTTAGGAGGTTGGGGCCTTCAAAATAAAAGTCTCGTCAGCTTGAGTGCCCTTTACAGGATTTTAGTGAAATACAATATTTTCATGGGATTAGATCAGTGATAGCTTTGTTTCTCAAAACCAGTCTTTAACCTGTAGCCTCTTATATATCCTTATAACATGATCAAATGCAGTTTGATTTTAAGCAACAATTCTATTACAAAACCAAATCCGTTCTGCCTGTTGAAATATCTGTTAAACAAATTAGAATTCTCTTCACACTAAATAAACTTTAAAAAACAGGCATTTATGATTGGTAGAGGCTTTAACTCAGAGTAAAATATAATGAAAGGAAACCAAACTGAGCAGGCTACTTGTTTATTTCAGGAAAAAAACAAAAACACCAAACCACTTAAAGACATTGACTTTTTTTTGCAAGTTATTTAATAGGGAAACTTAAATATTTCATTCTGTCACATCAATCAGAAAACAAATTCAAGATCCAACAAATTAGATTTTTGCAGTAGTGCTAGCATTTGATGCCAAGAGTAGTTCCGTAATATTTTTACAAGCAGCACGGTGAAGGCCTTGAGATAGTCTCTCTAAATAAGGTCTCAACAGGCCTTGATGCTGAATGCAGACTTGCTTTCAACGTCCAAAGTGTATATTTTAACCTTAAAAAATGAGATATAACACAACTAAACAGAAAACCAAGAGTTTAGTCATCTCCTGTAGAGAAGTTTGGCATACCCATTGAAATCTTGACACCTTTAGTACACATTTTAATTTTACATGTGTGTGGGAAACATGTGCAACATGTCAAAATGTTCATTTATCTGTCACTTGTATCAGTAGCCTGCAGCGTTTATGCCAGTTGGAGTTTGTTCAGAAGGCTCTGAATAGTTGGTTTTGCAAGAATCCAAGTTGGAGGAAGGAACTTTGGGCTTCCCTCTCGAGATTCGCCAGCTCCTGGACTGTCGGGGCCAGAGCATCCACGTGACCTTTATAGTTACCACCTAGGCGAGAGCAAGAGGTCTGATGGTCAAGCTCAACATAAAAAAGTCAAATGTACAATACTACAAAAGACTTCAATGCCTCGCAATTATCCATGCAATAACTGTAGATATTTCCCTGTATGGATTGGTTATGATTCCTACAGTCAATGCAATAATTGTGGCTACAACTGCACATCATGCTTGGGCACAGCCATCAGCCACTGTGTAACACTTACCTCCCAAAGCCCTGCGTTGACCATAGGTGACCTTTCCATCAAAGTCATCCACAGGTACTTTGATGTCCGGCTCACACTGGGTGATGGTGCACTTCAGATGCTCCTCTACCTCTGACAGGAGCTGTGGTCAGAAGAAAAGGGAAACAAAAGGAGTTTATAGTTAATGATGGGTGGAGCAGAATTATGTCATACTGGTAGGGACAAATGTTTGTGTGTGTGAGCTTTCTGTGCTTCCAAAATTCAGCAAAGCTTTACTGTTCACTAAGTTTTCTCCGTCTCTGTTCACCTCTTTCTCGTTGTACCAGATGGTGCAACCTCCATCCTCCTTCAGCCGGGTGTTGTAGCAGCCCCTGCCTCGGTTCGGGCAAACGTGGTACCACACCTGCACATGACGACAGATTAAATTACACCCAATTTTAAAAAATAAGCACAATCAAAATGAGGAGTGCAGCTGTGTCATCCATCCTACCTTCTCCTTCTCCATGGCAACCAGTGAGATCGCCAGCCCCATTCTGCAAGTTAAAAGGAAGAGAGAGGATTTTAACTGAATGGGCAGTAAGTCACTGTTATCACTCATTTTCTCTCAGTTGAATCATACTGTCTTAAAACGTACTGTGGAAAATTCCAGGATTCAATGAAGATGCATTTGATGAATTAATCTGAATTTACAAGCAAAATCAAATGATGGACGTCTACCTCTCAGCTCTTCCAACTCTGCCGATACGATGGACATAGTTCTGCTTCTCATCTGGCAGGGTGACGTTAATCACTAGAAAGTAAACATGAGAGTTGTGAAAAATTATGGCATGAAGTGGACTGTCAAATAAAAAAACAGCAAACAGACTGGTTGATGTGTTTCCATGATCGGCTGTGATACAGTGTGGAAATCTAATATCTTTACCATAAGGAACCCCGTGGATGTCGATTCCTCTGGCAGCAACGTCTGTGCAGACCAGGAGCCTCACTTCTTTTCTCTGGGAACACAAGATGATCTTTAAACACTGAGAGACCGGTTGTGCTTGAGAAGCGCATCATTAATTTGTTGTCTATTTTTATTATTTATTTTTTTACCTTGAAGCGTTCCAAGTTAGTTTTCCGCTCATTGGGCTTACGATCACCATGGAGACAAACACAGGAAAACTGGTGGCCTTTACTGTCAGGACCTACAGAAAAGAGACCAAAACTGAGGGCGGATTCGGAGCTTGTTGTGTTAAAGACATAGACTTTGTCATTCTTTTATATTTATATTGTCGTATATGTGTGCATAGAATGGGCGTTGGTACTTTAAAAACTTCGGTCCAGTGATGGCTAAAAAGGAATTTCTCAGTGGTGCCTCTGACTCCTACCTCCTCCTTGCTGGATGAAGTACTGTTCCATGTTGTCACAGTCAATCTTGGTGCGACAGAAGATGATGGCCTGGTCCATCTTGTGCTCTTTGATGGCTCTCACTGCATACTCGCCCTTCAGCACCTTGATGGCTTCTGACCACATTTCTTAAAATGAAAACAAACGTAAGTTGTGACTATTCACAGAATGAAAATGATAATATAAAATCTGCGTTGTTGGTTATGTGATATTCATTGGCCAAACTGTGCTGCCTATTGGCTCATACCTGCAGAATTTGCTCCTGGTCTGGTGTTATCTTTAGCATGGACTTCATCCGTCTATCCAAAGCCAACAGATCAAAGGAGAAAACCTTTGTCAACACGTTATTTCAAGCCTTCACTCAAATCTTCACAAATTGTTTAACAGCAAAGCAAATCCCTGAAATAATAAGTCCACCACGAACTGTCTCCTGAACACGAGGGACTCACCCGGATGTGGTTCTTGCCCAGACGCTCCCAGATCCGATCGCTCTTGGGATTGACAGGTACTACCACATGGTGGACAGTCTCAGGGACAGAGTCCTCTCCCTTCAGGTCCACCCATGTGGGAAAGTGCATTATGCGCTCGGACAGTTTCTTCACGTCAAAGGAATGCAGTGTGGCTGAACAAACAATCACCTGGAAAAGAAGATGGGGACGATTTAACTTAAAGTAATACCTGCAAATCACCATAAGAAGTGTGATTATGTTTATTTTTACTCCAACCATCTTTGAGTTCTGTTGTACTCATTTAATTTTTCCCCATTTCTTTTATTTTGCCTACTTTGTTATCCCATCTCTATTTTTCCACCTACTTAATTAATTTGTATCATTACCTCTGTTACTTCAACTATTTCATGCAAATTATTTTAATCGTCCTTTGTATTTGTATATTTGTATTTGCAAATTGCTTTGTTTTGTCAAAGCACTTTCTAAACCATGTTTTTAAAAGTGCTTTACAAAATAAACTATTATTATCATTTATTATTAAACACAGTGTGCAGTCACAGCTATAGCAGAAGTGCTGGAGTTACATGATTCAGTGAAAAAAACAAAAAACTTAAGTTCAGATGGACTTTGGATCCCATCTTAAACTCTGAGCATAGCAGCAAACAGTGCAGTGAAAGTGGCATTGCTAGTTTCTGACTGACGCATTTGTCCGTTCATGCTCACCACCCACATTGCCTATGTCAGGTTATTCCACACCAACTCACCTTGCAGTTTTTTTGCTTTGGAATACACATATAAAAGAATCAGAAAAATCTATCTCTGAGGGCCAGACTTTAACACCTCAAGAAAAGTATTTGGAGTCAGGTTTTGAAAGGGCCAATCAATTTTTTCAAGGTAATGCGTGGCATGAACAGGAGAAAGTTCTGAATTTTGTGTGAGCTGGCATGGAATGACCTGGTAGCAAATGTACTTGCACCCAACAAAAGTATCTTAAAAGTGATAGTTGGTCTTAAAGTGAGGTGCAGTCATGTGAATTGTTGCTGCATTGCTATCTTGAGGCAGCAGAAAGCAATTCTGCCACCAACCAACAAAAACCTGGTTTGTAGACAATGTCACTGTATTTTTCTTGCTGCAAAAGGGCGCATTATTTAGATTGTAAATTGTGCCTGCGTAGGTGAGTCCATAATGTGTGAACACAAATGATACGTGGACCCATTCCCGTTAAAACAGGGTAACGGCACTCTTAATTTATTTAATTTATGTTAATAACCAAACCATACCTATGATTAATCAAGAGACTAAATGCGTACAAAGCCTTTTTTGCCCTGTGCCTTACCAAGAACACAGATTATGCTCTGTTTAACTAGGAAAAGTGGATTTGGACATGCCCTGAATACTCTTGCCCTGAGCCCCATTAAGCATTGTTTAAATGGTCATCCTATTAATTTCTACCTCCCGTGACTGTGCACGCCTACTGGTACAGTTTGAAGGGGTCTCAAGTTGCATCGCTGAAACGTTTATTGTTATGTACGCAATTCAGTGTCAAGTGTTACCTGCAGTCTCTTGCCATCAGATGTGACCTGAGGGATTTGCTTGTGGATCCTGTTGATGAAGTCTGTATAGCCAGCAGACAGGAGGCCATCCTGAGGGACACAGAGAACACAGATGCTTAAAAAGCATTGCCCATTTTTTGCAAGCATAAATACTTTTGATGCAACTTAGGGGTCATTAAGATACTCCCGATGTGTTGTACATACACACTCATCCAGGACTAGAAAGCGGACTGAGGCCAGGCTAAGCTTCCCGGTGGATATGAGATCGTCCAGTCTGCCGGGTGTTCCCACCACGATATCAATCTATAAGAAGATCAAAAAAGCAGGATAGGGAACAGGGGAACGAGGAACAAAAAAATGAACGTCTTCGTTTATGGATTTCATCACCGTGTGTAACAGTAAACATAATTCACAGATAGCATATGTCACTTACCCCCTGTTCAAGAGCGGCCAGCTGCTCCTTGGCAGCCACACCACCAATCACCAGCAGTTCCCTGCAGCAACAGATTGACAAATGAACTGTGCTGTACAAACAACATTTATAATGAAACACTGGCTCCATCTGATGGTTTAAAACAGGAATTACACATTACAGCATCACTGGTCTTCAAAGGTGCCTACACATGCATTTTCTGCAAAAGTCATGCGTTTTTGGTATGTGTGCCACATGTCGTCGATGCCAGCTCTGTGGAGTCATACCTCAGTTTGGGGTTTTCCACATATTTCTTAAACTGCTTGACAACGTTGAGGGTCTGTTCCGCCAGTTCTTTCGATGGCTCGATGATCAGAGCTTTTGGTGCGTTGGATGTGGCCTTCACCTCACTCACTTTTGCGGTGCCTACACAAACACAGAGCAGAGACAGGTATTCAACATAGGGATATATATCCACTCAGCATTGTCTTAGTGGTGATGTATTCCTAGGTGTAGTAACAGTGGTAAATGTAGCTCTTGTACATTGTTTTGAAAAGGCTTTTATTTTGAAAGAAAATAAATGTGTAGTCTGAACATCAATCATAAAACAAGGTTGCATCCTCTCACCTGTCTGGGAAGATTTTGCTTGGTGAGCCTCGGGGGCCTGGTTCAGGGCAACAAAGCCACTCTTAGGGGCATTCTTGAAGTCTTCTCCTCCAAAGTTGAACTTCAGCTCTGCATTCTGTCAGTCAGACAAGGAGAAGGTCAATTTGCATGGTGCAAATCTGGCACGCGTTTGATTGTTTTCTACGTTTATATCAATGGGATACCTTGAGCACACAGGAGGCAAAGAAGGGCTGAGTCTTGACGTGTTGCGGGAGCTCAAAAGCCAAACCCAGGTCATTACCTGAGAGAAAAAAACAAACGGAGCAACAAGAAGAAAAAGGGGCAAAGCAACATGAGCAACTTTGCCATCTACCATCAACTCCACATGTACCATATAACCACAACAATAGGAAACATCAATCTATCATTATTAAAATACTGAGACAGCACCATTTTTAGAGAAGGAAATTTGGCCCTTGTCTAGATCCAGGTAGCATCCAATTGTGTCATGCATGGTAAACTCCTGCAAAGAGGGCAGACAACAAAGAGAAAACATGTTTAAAAAATATCCTCACAATTCTTTATTAATCCAATGTCATTTTCAGTTATTAACCATTACCTCTCCGTAGCTGTCAAACTGCTTGTTGTTGGATTTCTTTCCAGTTCCACCGAAACCAAAACCGTACTTATCAGTTCCTGGGAAGAAAAAGAGTTCAGGATTAAATTACTATTTCACTGATAAAGACTATCTTAGCTGTTGCCTGTTCTGCTGCACGGAATTTGTAAAGAGTGGAAGAGCATACCCAAGTCGAGAGCTGCCTGACTGGTAGACCAGCCAATGCGACACAGACCCTGGTCGTGGCAGGTGACCTCGTAGTAGTACTTCCCTGGACACAGAAAGAAATAGACAAGGACATGGGACAGTTACAAAAAAAAATAATAAAGATCTGTTCAACTGTATATAAGTGTAAGTTGTACTGAAGTCTGAAGCTATTTGAAAGTACTTATGTGCACTACAAACCTTTGGTGACGCCTTTTGTGGAGCGACAGCCATGCCACTCTTTAAACTCCCGGCTCTGGCAGCACAATCCATCGGGACCGATTGCTGTACAGGGAAAAGAAAAATGACAATAAGGAGAGGTGACTTATAACAAAAGCTGAATTTATAAAATTCCTTCAGACTGGGCCAGGTTATTTTTCTCCTCTTACCGAAGGCTGTACTGCGGTCATAGGGATTCATCTGCCAACTGTTGAAAACTGAACCAAACAAAGCAGGTTAAATATCTGCAAATCACTGCCCACTGATGACATCATGTGTATTGTGATGGTTCCTCAATGAAGACACTGTCCTGACTAGCTCTACTGGAGCAGAGAGGTCTGCACAATGTTAAGTTTTAGCAAGCTTGTCAAGCACACAGACTGCAACCACATCATTCTTTAAATGGTCTCACTGGCTCCTCCAGTCTTGATGGCGGCTCTGCCCTTCTTGCCCTCCTGCTGATCCTTCAGGGTCTCATACACGATCTGAATCACTGGGATACTGAAGGCCTGAGGATGAGATGTACGACTCCTTAGTTTTCTCATGCAGGGTGAAGGCTTAATGCTTGGTTAAAAATGCAAACTGCAAAGGTAAAGTTGTATTTTTAAAGTTGTGTGGCTGTCTAGTACTTACACCCGTTTTGCCACTACCAGTTTCTGCAGCCTGGAAAAAAACAAAATAAAAACAAAAATGAGATGTAAAACAACATATGAAGGAAAAGTAGTTGCCAACAATTTTAATTGATTGGTCCTATCAGTCAAAATGTCAAACATTTGTTGGCCCCAGCTTCTTAAATTTAAGGATTTGCTAAGTTTTTGTTATTCATTCTAGAAAATGAAGACTGGTTTGGGTTTTGGAGTGTTAGCTGGATAAAAGAAGCAATATTTTTGGATTATTAATTAGTTGCAGCCATAATAAGTGTCTGAGACAGTGACAACGATGTAGACTTACCATGAGAACATCTCCTCCACCAAGAATAAGTGGAATAGACTCTGCCTGGATGTCAGTGGGTAGTCTGAAATCCAGTGATTGAAAATATGTCAGTAACAGGTAACAGGGAACAACAATACGGACAGATATCACAATATAGGCATGACTTTGCAATATTCATGTGCCCGTCAGCAGCCGAGTCTGAGGTTTGCTCAGTGACTTACAGCCAGTCCAGCTCTTCCACAGCCTGAGCGATTTCAGGCATAACGCCCATCTCTGTTGAGTAAAAACAAACATATTTAATAATTCAGTAAGCGCATATAGCTTCTAAAGTAGTCCACTGTTCAATTTAAGTGAGAATTCTACGTCGACAATTTGAATTACATCATAAAACTCTCACCAGAAAACGCTGCCATTGCTGCTACTGCTAGTGCAACACAACCGGATGTAACGTGTTCAGAATCTTCGGCTCGGTGCAACTCGCTTAATGGACTCCCCCGGCTTCATTGGTTCCGGGTAGAAAACACCTTTTAAAATACAGTAATAATCACTCTACAAGTTGCATGTGGCGTAAGCAATAAAAGCACATATTCGCCATGTTTTATAATGGCCTAATATGTATATTTAAGTCGCGGAACTGTTTTACCTGAGCAGTTAGCTACAGTTTTCAAAAGCGGTAACGTAAGATATTTTGTCCTCTGTCTCTCGCCGTAGACTTTTGACAGCTGCTCCACGTAAACATGGCTGAAGAAAGTCTAATTGAAGACGAAGATGAAAACATTTTATACGATTTACTTGTCATTACTGAATGGCCGCCAGAGACGGACACGCAGGTCAGTCAGACTCGCATTTGTGTTCGCTTTCGGGACAGTATGAGGGTCTTTTGTTTAACTTTAAGTTGAAAAAATGCCCGCGGAAAGTCAACTCTAATCAGTTGCATGGGGTCTGCCGCTCAAAGCCACGTAGCACAAACATACGTTTCATTGCTGGCCGAACTCTCCTATTCTTATTCCGGCACATAGTCTAATTTTCACTTTTCATCATAATCATTCATGCAGTGGGAAGTTAAGTTTAATATATACGCCTGCGTTCAAATTTTGATCCAGTTAGCTAGCTAGCTAAGAAGTATGTGGTTGCTGGACTTGTGCTGCTATACATTAATAAAGTTACTCTGGCAACAGGAGGATAGCTTGTCCGTTAGGCTGTCATTTGAAGTTCAGTGTTAGGAAACAATGAGTGATGACCTCCACACAATTTTGGTTGTCGAAGGAAACGAAATGAATGCTAAGCTCACCTGTAACTCTCTAACATTTATAGCTGCGAGGCAACAAGGAGCACAACACATCACTTATTGCAAAAGCAGTTACTGGTAAGTTCTGTTATTTCACTCATTTTCAGGTCCTTTATGTAATTGAGCAGGACCCTAAATCCACTCCAACTTCAATAACAATGCTGCCACATGAACTTTAGTTTCTGATCTTAATTTAGAAAGGTACATGAGACCTTTTATGCAGTGATAACCATGCCATGATAACACTGTTCCAATTGTTTCTTACAGGGCCATTTCGCTTAATCTTGCACTACTTGTGGTACAGGTAAGTTTATCATTATCATGCTGACAGGTCAGGGCTGTATGCTCTAACATGCCACACAGAATTCAGAGGTGTCTGACATGCATACTCCACTTATAGATAACAGTTTCTGACCGCAAATTTATGTTCAAATCTGTTCATTTATGAATACAGAAGAGGGAGAATGCATATCTCATCCGCTGACTAAGAAAATCCTATCCAAGAACCAACACTAACATTCTACAAAACAACTTATAAAATATCTGGATCTTCAAGATTTAAAAAGTCTGTTCTGGTGACATTCTTTTATGGTTTGCTAGTCAAAAATCAGTATGATACAATGAATGTGTGAGGAAATATTGCTGAGTCAAATTAAATGTGCTACAGCACCACAAAAACTGAAGGCGAAATCCAAGTAAAGCCACATTTGCTGGTTCTGACATTAGATCAAAAACAATCATATCCTTTTAGATGTAAGCTGAAGTTAGGATATTAATGTAATTTATTTTGGGAAATGGTGAGACGGGTTGTAACTGAAAACACATGACAGTGAAAGCTCAAACAGATAAGGGCATAGTAGAGATGCAGTGTGAATCATATAGCCTCAGGCTCAAGTGCCAAATGCACTGAACGCTCTAGCTTAACAATTTTGTGTGCGAAAAAGGGGCCACGTTATCCCAGGGTCCACTCTTAGCCCAAGGCTCAGGATAGCCCTGGGCAAAGAGTATGCCATGTGAAAGGACCTATGGCAGACAGCATTTCACAGCCCCCCCCTTCCAACTCAGATTAGAAAGACAGTTTGTCTTGTTGCAACAGATGTGTGTACACTACACTTTAGCAGAGACTCTACCACGCTTGGCTGATCAGCACCTCTTGAAATATTCTGCAAAAAAGTGTTTTGGAGAGAATCCTGTATTTATTTGTTTCCAAAGGTTTTATTTAGCAAAAAGAAACCTGACCTCGTTCACCCTGCTTTCACTGCACAGTATCTATTGGAACGTGTTAACCGATGACACGATGTGGCCTGCAGAGGGTTCTGTAATGCTCTCCTACAAAAGGCCTGCTTATCCTCTCAGCAGGTGGTGAGCTGGCACCATCAATAACCACGTTAAATATTTAAGAAGTCCTCTAGCAGCGCTTGCCTCTCAGCCCTCCTTCTCTTTATGTCGATGAGGAAGGATCAGGAGTTATATTGAATTTTACAAAACAGTGTGGGCAGCCTGCCCTCCACATGCTGTGATATTTGCTGAAGGCGGGAGAACAGAAGCTCCCGGCGCTTTTGTTGTAGCCCAGCCAACAGAGTAGTGCAGCACAAAAATGATAATGAGCTTTTGAAGACATATTTTGACCAGCAGATTGAAACAGTCCAATATCATGGATAGGGCAGTTCCCAAAATGCCCCAATTTACCTTTCAGATCCAATTTAATAAAAGAATTATAGAATTTGAATTGAATTGAATAGACTTTTTTTGTTTCATTTCAATTTTGAGGTAACATAATTTAGATGACAATTGATTTAATTTGATAACTAATATTGATAACTCTATTGAACTTTCAATTGAATTTATTTCATTATATTTTTGATATTTAATATCCTCTTTTTAAATAAAATTTGACTTAATGTAATATCATTTATTTGATAAAATACATTTATTTGATTGTGTAATGTTATGTAATTTAATGTTTAATTTAATTTATGTCTATTTAATTGTGTTTAATTTAAAGGTTTTTTGTGTAGCCTAATTTAATTTAATGTTATTGAATCTTTCATTTAAATGAATGCTCAATTTGATTACATTTAAATGTTTTTAATCAAATCAAATCAAGTTGTTGTTCTGTACTGATGACATTTTAGTTCACACTGTTGACTGATCACCTGTCAATCACTGACTGTCGACATCGTGAATAAGTATGACAGGATCAACCCTGCTGCTTATCTTTTCTCTGTAGTTCTCTGTCTCTCAGTAAAAGTTGCTTTCAGCAGCTCTAAAGAGGAAACTTTTTGCTTTTAGCGCCTTTTAAAAGGACTCCTTGTTGTTAGATAAGACACTTACTGTGTGCTGCCCCTGTGTAACAGTTATTAACATTTTTAATCTGTTCTGTAATGTTCTTGCTCGTTTCGTTCGTTTGATTTTGGACCCATCAGCCCCTCCAGCTCGTCTCTGCCTCTCGGTCTCGTCCGCCAGGCGAACAAGCAGATCAACTGGCAGCTGGTGCTTGCAAGGTGCAGCACAGACACACACTCACACACAACACACTTTCTCTTTGTGATCAATACTTGAATATAGCCTACTTTGTTGCTGACGTGCACTAAGCCATGCCCTCCTCTTATTTTCTCTTCCTTTTTTTTGGTCCATCCCCTGACCAATCATTTAATTGTACTCATTATAGGAGACGAACCAAGTAGAGAGGCGTTTTTTAATTGGCTATCGATTCAGCCATGTAAGACAGTGTTAAGCACGGTCAAATGATGCTGCGGAAGTCTATTAGTCTGATGTGTTTGATACTTCCATTTAGTTTCTGTCTGCCCTTAAATCTTTTCTTTCTCGTTCCATACCCCTCTGAAGCTATCTTTGCTCTTTAATGCCCCCAATTATTATTGTTTCTCCTATCTCAAATCCTTCAAACGTCGGCACCTATTCCAGCCTTTTTTCTCTTTCCAAACCACCTGCTTCACACAAAAAAATGTTCTTTTACTCATCGGCACCGGTAAATGTGTCTCATCCCGTGGCTTTTTTTCATCTCCCACTTTTTAAAACACCAGTCGTGATGACATTTGTTCACTTCTTTTCCCCACTTTGCTCCCCTCAACTTCTGCACACTTTGCCTTCTCTCTCAGTTCTTTCTTTCTCCTGTTCACTCCTGACCGTTCTCTTGTTTTCTCCTCAGTAATGGCAAACTGCTGGCAGTGGTTCAGGACCAGTGTGTGGAGATTAGGTAATTATTGAACTCTATCCCACTGTTTGAGGCACTCTGTCTGTGTGTGTGTGTGTGCGCGAGGGATAGAGAGCCTTTTAATTAATGGGGTGATTCATCATGTCGGCCTTTAAATAAAAAAAAAAAAAAAAAAGAGCTGCAGCCTGGGCTTGTGCATAAAAGGATTAAGACTTTTTCTTCAAGCATCAATACAATCAGTAATAACACAATCAGACATAGCAAAGAATATGGGAGTCGGTTTAGCATACCTTTTGTTGCTTCTTTTTGATACTTCAGGCAACATAAAATTAACTCAGGCGATTTGAAAATACCACGGCTCCCTAAATGTTTTCATCTGTTTATGCGTCTGCGTGACAGGGCTGGAGAAAGAGACCAAAGCATGCACACACACGTTTGTTTGTGCTGATTTTCAGTGGTTGTAATTATTTTCAGACACCATCCAATTTCCCCCTCATACAGGGAAAATGCACTCGCTCAGCAACACGCCCTATTGACACGATGTAATGCTTTAAATGGAGCAAAATTGAAATGGAAAAATCAATCGCAGTGGACCACATATACAACTACGTCTTGCTCTCCAGAAGCTAACAAGACGCAAATTCCAAAGGCTGTTTCTTTGTTGACCTTTTGGGTAATTGGGATGGTTTTCATGCACGTATCGATATGTAAAACACGGTATGTTTCTGTTGTTTAAATTGTTTTCTTGGCCTCATACTGTGGGCTTCTCCTGTGTCGTTTGTTCACACCACTGTTGTTTAATCAAAAAGTGTTTTATAGCCTTGTTTCATGGCATTAGTTGGTGTGAGTGGGTGTTAAGTCAGCTCAAGGCCTTATCCATTGAGCTCTGGTAAGAGTCTGTCTAAACACTACTCTCAAGGCCTTTTCTGCTTGATCTATTGAGCTACTTCACCGGCTGCTATAACCCACCTTACACCAGGTCATGTAAGGTTTGGGTGTGAAATCCTCTCATCCTGTCTGTGTGTTTGTGTGTGTTTGCTCCTCAGGTCTGTGAGAGATGACTTTGGATCAGTCATTGGGAAATGCCAGGGTAAGACCCCGTCTCCCTGTTTTTATCAATCACTTACTGTAAATGGCTTTAAATCACCATAGCTCACCTCACTAAGCACCCCATTTGCTGTATGAATGTACTGGTAACTGCTGTGCGCTGTAGTGAGTGCAGTGTGAGTGTGCCTTAAGCCCTTCATGTTGATATAGGAGAGTTATATTGTTTGTGACCTTGTTCTGTATATTGAAGTTTGAGCAGTTTCTGTGTGAGAGTAAAATAGAATACAGAGCATGTTTGATATGGCAGAAATGATTATCATAATCTAAAAATAATAATTTTTTCAAGGTCAATATATAGCACGATATGGTGAATGTGGACAAAATCACATATTACTACTAGGTCAGCAACTAGCAATTATTTGTATTGTCGATTATTCAGTCCATTATTTCGATTAGTTGTTTGGTTTATAAAATGCCTTAAAATGGTGAGCAATGTCGAGCAGTGTTTCAAAAACAAAAAAGACAATTGTCCTCAGTTGTTGTTGAATGTTGAATAGTTGGTAACTAATCATCAAATTGAATAGCCGTTGTAGCTTCGCATATGACATGATCAACGTGATGTTGAGTGAAATTAACTGTGGCCCACTGTCAAAAATTAAATAAGAACAAAAGGGCTTCACATTTGTTAGATAAAAATGTGAGCACCTGTTCTAGTTGGTATTTGATAATAGTTCACTTCAAATCATCGACATTTAGAAAGGTGTTTCTTTTTCAGAGCCAATACCGATTAATCAGTATTTAGAACCAGTTTGGAGTAAAAACAAAAATCTGGGTTTCAAATTTAGATTAATCAGTGATTGAATGCAACTAATGCAGACAACTTGGAATTCAAAAATGTCCGACCTCCCGCTAGAAAAAGTAAAACTGACAGCACTCCAAGTTGGAATTCCTACTTGTAACAGATCCATCTACCCCGTCTGACTTCAGCTATGATAAATGGGTAGGATGTATTTGTAGACTACAGAGTTTGTATTAAGTGAGTGATTGGAATGTTTAGATACGTTTCCAGATATAAAAGTGGCATAACATAAAATGTACGAACAATTAGAAGAAATAAAAAAAAAGACAAACAAACCCACAACAGATTCTGATAATCCATAATTACGATAAAGATATGTTGCACAAAATCGAATTGGAAAAAAATTGAATAAAAACATTATTCTCCAACCTGAAGCCAAGTTAATCTTTGTTCTCACTCCAGGCACCATAGAAGAAGAGAATGAGGCTCAGTCTCAAACCATCCATTTCCTAAATACTGCACTATATTTACTGGCCACCGTCGAAATGTATGCACTATATAATGACCTTAAAATTTTACCCAAAAATGTAGTATCAGTGGTATTTACACTACTGTGTGCTTCAAATCCCACAATACATTGTGTCACATTTTATGGAGTTGTGTGACACTATACGTCTCAGTTGTAATATAAAATGATCATGAAATGAAATTCAGTCCTTCGCTAAGTAGAGGAAAGTAATTAGTGTCTTCTCTTTAGGAGGTAGTGACTAAACGTTCTGGACACAGCTGACATTTGTCTTTGGTCTCTGTGGGGATGCTGATTAACTTGTAGTCTCAATCTACAGTATCTATAGATGTTTGAACACATGTGCTTTGAGTTTGTTTCAAAGAGAAATATCGACCATGGCGGCTAATTGGATTGTGTGAGAGAGATCGTAAACAGCAGCACAGATAATCACCCTCACCTCCATCACTGCCACTCATTAAACCGAGCCTTGTAGTGGCTGATAAAAAATAAATAGACTTGATAGTTTGGTCAGTTTTTAAAATGCCCTGCTGTGCTGCTTTGAATTGTTTTTATTGAGTCTCAACTTTTCTTCAAGCTGAAAAGTTTTGATTGATACCAAAGTTAAAACACTTGGATGTTTAAAAATGACATATTATTGATTTATTGGTGCAGTTCTTTTACTTAAAGCTGCACCTAGCAACTGATCCACTTGATATGTATAATGTAAAAGAGGGAGTGTGTAGTGATGAACCCAATGTGTGCTACCTGCCCAGTACAAACAGCAGCATGCTAAAGTTAGGAACTACCTGGTGAACATTTTAGAGCATGTGGCTGCTGAAGAGGCACATTTTTTCCCAGTGGAGTTGGTGGAGACCAAAAACAGAGCTAAAAGGAGAGTAAATATTCAACTTACATTCATCAGGAATGGAATCATGGCTCAGAATGAATGCTAGTAGACCAGAGTTGCATGTCACTCCCAGATGGGATGCTCAAAATGTCCTGTTGCTGTGTTCCAGGTGAGAAGTAGTGTTATCGTAGGAATTCTGACAAATCGTTATAATTTCACTGCTTCCTGATTGATCAGCACCTGGGCCATATTTCTTTTTTTTAGAATTATTATTTTTTTTTAGAATTAATGTACACATTTCCTATTACACAGTAATGTTAGCTGGGAAGTGGTGCTAACATTAGCTGTCTTCTAATGGAAGTTAATTGGCTATCTAATATTTTTCCCTGTCCGTTTTCCTTTCAGTTGCTATTGCTAATTAATCAGGAAGCGATAAAGTGATAATACTTTGTCAGATTTTCTACCTTCATAAGACTTGCAACCAGGAATTATAACAGTACTGCATTTGAGTTTCCCACAATGAGTGGGACATCAGAGAAAAGTGGCCACCATTTATATGGTCTATGTTGCTCTTTGTTTGCCAGATGTGTAAAGGTTGGCTAACATGGTCACGTAACGGCTTTATATGGTAATGTTTTGATGTTCATAAAGTAAAAAATGCCAAATAATTCGATTAATGTAGGTTTAAAAGAGCCATACCATTTTAGAGACACTTTATATAGAATTCATGAATGTATGACTTTTATACTGTGTGGCTGTAGCATCAAAAAAGACTGCCAAGAATGACTCGCATCACTTGATGAACTGGCTGAAAGCAGCGTTCACAGGGCTTTTCAAAAAGATCTATGCAATCAAAAATCCAAAGCCATCAGAATGATTTAAAAAGGAGCAGTTATGAAAAGTCTACATTAAGTGAATCACCTTAAAGAAAAAAATAGAAGCCTGCTTTTTGTCTGGATTATTTTTTTTCCTGCTTTCACACACGCTCCATACAAAACCCAAAAAACAAAGCTCCGAGTGAAACTTGTGTGGCTTGTGGCGTTATTTCCCATCGCCACTCCTCGCCTCTTTTCATTCGTTTTTTTTCCCTCTCATCGTCGTCATCTTTCCCACCCCTTCTCCGTCTCCCTGTCTTCCTCTCTCGCACTTTATTTGTTCTGCTCTGGCTAGCCGTCATTGTGGTTGCCGTTGTTCTAATGGTTCATAGTGTGGATAACAGTAGCCCCTGGGCCCGTGTAAACCCCAGCCTCCCTCCTCTTTTTCATTCTATTCCATCTCCCCTTTTCATTTTACTTTTACTTCATTTCATTTCACGGAGATTTGTCCTAATGGATTTTGCTGTGATCCTGCCTTCAATGGCATTTGCTTTTAATGGAGGCGCGTGCATGTGCGCGATTGTGTGCGTCACTGCCTCTTTTTGCCCGTGTGCGCGAATGCGTCGGTGCATCTGCACCTGTGTATCACTCTATGTCTCTTTCTCTCCCTCCCCTCCCCTCCCCCCCGTCTGCTCCTGTTACACTGGAGTCGTCTCCCACCCCCGTACATAATTCATAAGTGTTGAGCTCTGATAAATGCATCTGCGAGGCTTTAGATAGAAGGCTTCTATTGGGTCGTTGGGGTGTAATTCTCCCCAACGTCTGCCCCCGCCATCGCTGGGAGGAGAAAGAAAAAGAAAAAAATCAGGACAGTAGCATCCAATTTTCCAGCTCCCCAAAAAAGCCATCTATGTGGAAATGGAGCCCTCTCAGCCCCAGAACAACATACTGTATACAATTCATAATGGGCGTGAGAGATAGGAAGGGGAGGCAATGTGAGAGTGGAATAGAAAGAAAAGATTGAAATAGGAAGCAAAAGAACAAAAACAGGACAGAGGAGATGCTTGGTACGTATGGCTCTCATAATGGCTCCATGTTCTTGTCTGCTCCTCCTCAGCCGAGAGTCTCTAAGGTGCGTTAAATCGCCTACTTCCTGAGGTGCTCTCTGATACTTAGGCCTTAAAATTTGGGGAGCTATTATTTCTCTCAGTGGGAGCCAGATTCATTGTCTCTCATTCTCATTTTCTCTCTTCTCTCTCTCTCTCTCTCTCTCTCTCTCTCTCTCTCTCTCTCTCCCCCCCCCCCCCCCCCCCTCTCACTCTCTCCCTCGCTTTGTCTGTCTCGCCTCCCACATCCTCCCTCGGTTCTTCATTTAAAATTCTAGTCATACAATATCCGACGCCTCCATTCGTTTGCGGTATTGCCCACCAGGGGTTGCCGCACCGTTCCTCAGCCAAGAAATTCAATACAATAAACGCCAATAGCGCTGTTATGTGATATCAACAAAAACATAACTTCCTTTTCATAACTTTATTGCTTAGCAGACACGGCACCCGTGGTGGCATATTGTGTTTCACGCTGTTCACTGGTGCAGGAATCTGAGTCTGTGCTAAAGGTTGTATCTGATTGTACTTAAATATTCTACTCAGCTGTCATGTAACCAGTGCACAGCGATTGTGCACATGTTTGTACTCAATTTATTCCACATACTGTTTAAATGTGTCATAGGATAATCAGGTATTCAGAGCAGATTTTGGTTCAGAGGCCTGCCAGACTGCCCCAGCTCCTCCGTCAGAGGAAAGCGTGACAGCGAAGCCTTGAGAAAGTGCCAGCAGGCAGGGATGTGCTTTATAACAGCGATATGGTTACACTCACAGCACTGCTGAGCCAGCAGATCGGTAAAACAGTAGCCTTTACTTCAATAAACGCTGGATTTATGATCTCCCTCCCCCCCCCCCCCCGTGCTTCTCATTTTACTCACCCCGCCTTCCTCTCATCGTACGTGTGACCGCGTCTTTGAGGGACAATTATTGAGATGTATTAGTCCAGCTATCCTTCATAGATGAATTAGATTGGTCCTTAGACACACTGTGTTGATGTATGGCATTAGCTCTATCCTTCTTTTCCCATCTGTATTCATCAGAGGCACACCACAGAACACCAGGGATTATTCACATAGAGTTTTCTACATCTGACTTAATAAGAAATCTTCATCCCTTTCTGTGTTTGTACGAGTTTTCAAGTCCTTTGTTTTTTTTTCCCTCATCTGCCGCAGTGCCAAAGGACCCGAACCCCCAGTGGCGAAAGGTGGCATGGAGCCACGACTGCACCCTGCTGGCCTACGCCGACAGCACCGGCACCGTGCGGCTTTTCGACCTCATGGGAAGCGAACTCTTTGTCATCCCTCCGGTAACCACGCCAGTCTGCCCTCTTTGACGTCACCGAACAACCCCTTTCCCCCCTTAAAGGAACAGTTAACTTAAAGATAAAAAATCAGTCATCTACTTTCTCCTTTGGAAAGTCTTGTGAAGTTTAGAAGTTCCCATAAGCTCAGCAGAGTTGCAGCATTCTCCTGAACAACTGAAGTAGTTGCTGACTACTGAATAAAAACATAAAATGGCTTCAGTGTAACCCAAGTCTCAGCAGGTCCAGAGATCCCATGTTGATTTGAAATTCAGACCACGCGTGAGGTTGTAAATAACCTCTTTTCAAATCAATTTGCAATCTCAGGGCTTCCAAAGACCCGGATTACCCTGGATTTATGTTTTTCAGGAGAGGAAATTTACACTCAGAATTTTATACATATATTAACAATATGTATGAGGTAATAATACAAACTCAGAAATATGTTTTTTTTTCCATAACTGAAGAAACAAGCTGTTCTCAGAGGAAAATAAGTTCCCCAGAACACTGTTTGACACTAGAAAGGTGGCAGGGTCCACCAAATGTAAACCATAAACAGTATGAAATTGTGTCGTGCTTTAAAGGTCACCGTGTTTATTCAGTTCATTCGGGCATGAAAATGAAGAGAGTTTGTTTATTCAGTTGTTTCGGCATGAAAAAAATCTTTCCCTTCTGCTTAGAATTTCTTCCCCTGAAACGACACAATGCCGCTTCAAGATTTTTTTCTTGTGCATTCATTGATGCTAATTATAAGTGATTACAGACGGCATATGGAAACACAGCATCCACTTGGCCTCTCTTCAGCTTCATCTCTACATTCTTCTCAGATGGTTTGGTTACAATATGTTGCGTCTGATATGGATTAGTGTTTACATTGTCCTTAATTTATCTTTGGAAAGTACCACACAGGCTGATTCTGTTCTGTCTGACAGATTATAGGTTGGGTGACATGCAGTTCCTCATCCTGACAAAGTGATTATATGTTACAGCAGGTTTGAAACTTTGCGGTGAAACAGAGGACTCAGACATCCACAGTCGTGGCTCCAGAGACTGATTGAGCCGCGTTCTTCCGTTTCACCGCACCACACATTTTTACTGGGCACTTTGAACCGCCTGTCACCTTTTTGAAGAAAACGTCTCCATGTCAGACGCCCTCTGCTCTCTCTCTCTCTTTCTCTGTCATTCCTGCTCTCTCGTCTCTCTTTCTTCTCCCCGTCTCGCTCGTAGTGTTCCATTCTTTTTCTTCCCCATCCTCACCACCTCTTCTCTTAAATTTTTCACACGCTCCCTAGATCCTCCCTCCCGTCTCCTCCTCAAGCATTTCCCTCATCCCTTGCATGTCTGTCTCCTCGTGCTGCCATTTCAAGTCCATCTGCCGTTCTCCCCCTCACTTTAATGCCCTCTGTGCGCGACATATAATCACTCCCCCATTTCTATCATCATTGCTTCCGTTCCTCCGCCAGCCCTGTCAGAGACTATGAGTGTAGACACTCTCCAGCCACTCTCAGCAGTGATCTTCATTCCTTTAGTGCAACTCTACTTTGTTATGTATCCACAGGATGTGTGTCTGCACACTTACACCACCCGCCCCCCTGCTTCTGCTCTACTGTTACCCTTGTTTGTCACCGTTAAGTGCACACACACTGGTGACCTGCTGCTATTTCTGGAGGAGAGGATGAAAAAAAGTCAATATGACAGAAAGTATGCACGGATGAAAAAAATTAAAATTTGCTCCTCTTTCCCACCTCTCTCACTTTCTATCTCTGCCTCTTATCTTTTGTCCCATGCCTTTCCCGTCCCGTCATTTTCTTTCTTAATCTTCTTTCCTGTCATCTCATATTCTTTAACAAACGCTGCTGTGATGATGTATCTTTGTTGTTTGTCCTTGTAAGAGCTTGGCGGGGGCACAAACTGATAGATAATTATACATATTTCTCAACTCCTTTTGATCTCCCCTTCCATTTACATCAGTCACTTCCGCGCCGCCGCTGACTCTTCTTTCTCATCTCTCTTGATCCAGGCGGTGAGCTTTCCCGGAGATTTCAGTTGTGCGGTGGCGGGCCTGATCTTTCTGGAGTACACAGCCAGCGCCCAGTGGTCAGCCGAGCTGCTCGTTATCACATACGGCGGCGGGCTCAAAAGCTACCTTGTCAGGTGAGAGACAAAACTCCATCACTAATATATGATATTAATGTATAATATGATATGAATTTCAGGGTTTGCAAAGCATCTTTTTATTAGTTACAATTAGGTTCGTTACTAAAAATTTGCACATTTTTTATTTTATATCAAGTTTCATGTCTATATTTTGTGAACTATAATACATTGTTTGTTTAACCAAAAAAAACCCTTTCATTTCTTAAAGGGTCGAAAAATAATTATTGATACCTAAATCTTCACATTAAAAGCACAATATGTAACATTTATTTATTGAAATTAATGAAACCAACTAGACCCACAGTGTTGTATTCTTTGTTTGTTTGTGTAGGCTGCTTAGATTTTGCTAAATGGTTCCAGCATTGTTCAAACCAGGAGAAATCTGTCATTTTATTCAGGACGAACCTTTCAGTGGCGTCATATCCTCTAACCCTAACTTCCTGCAGCAAACCACCAGATGATACTTCCGAGAGTGAGAATGGAAGCTAGCTAGCCACTCTGTTGTTTGCCATTGTGTTTTTGCTCACTCGTAGATAGATTTTCAGTGATAATGGTGGTTATTTCACAATGAAAACAACAACTCCCAGGATCCCAAGCTACCTTGCGAACATCATCAAACTACATCTTTTTTCATTGTTTGGATTTAGAGACCACCAGTGGATGTAGGGCGGCTAGGTCCGTGGATTTAGACAGAGGGCGGCAAATAGGGGGTCTGTTTTGGTCGCCAATTTGCCGCCTCCTAGGGTACACTTATTTCCGCCTCGACTGCTATCTAAATCCGAGGCGTCAATGTGCCGGCCACTGCGTGAGATGGGCGGAGGTGTCAATGACCTGCACTGTTGTGCGACACACAGCTGGGGAGTTTTAAAACCAGGAAACAGCTGATCACAGCAGTCAGTCCATCACTCCATCTGCGGACATCAAGATCAGCAACTGGACATCAAATTAAAAGCCCCCGCTAAGAACCCAGCTCTAAACTCCAATGGGGTGCAATGTAAAGCTCTTATTTTGAAGACAAATTCGTTGTCACTGTTTGCTGCCCAACTTCGTGCTTCACGTCACGTCACATGTTTACGCCTACCCCAGTGCCGGCCAAGTGGCGGCTTTTGGAAAAAGAGGGAATATTACACCTCCCTTTTAGAAAGACAGGGCGGCACATTGCTGCCTTTACCTTGGAGCAAATGTGCCGCCTTTTCTATCTAAAATGGGGTACTAACAGCGATGATCACACTAATATTAAAACAAATCTCTGTTTGAAGTTACAAGTTGAGGAGACACCCACTGATGGAGCCTGAGACGCTTCAGAAGACCTCATCAGTCTGAAGCTGTACAATGGTGACATACAGTCATTGTGAAGGTGTCAGTAAAGATGAGTCACCATGCTGAAAGCTTTACTCTTCTAATGACAATTAAGCTGCTTTTACCACTTACATTTCAACTTCCCTCACCGCTTACAGTTTGACTGACACCTCCAACCCTCTCAGCTCTCGAGGCTTCACCTTTAAACTGTTGCGCAGTTTTGTCGAGCTTACATTTCAGATGTCATCATCTTTCAGTTACTTGCGCTGGCGTTACCTTCCTTTCAAGACTTCACCTCAGCTGACATTAACAGCTCAATTATTCACCTGCACTTTGACTGACGTTGCGGCGCCCTTTCAGTGCTCATTGCGCCATCTCCGCTCCGTGCTTCTACTTGAATCAGCGGGCCAATTTCAATCAGTGTGTGCGCTTGAAAATGTCCACCTCTTTTAGTGCTTTCATGTTGCCCATTTCCTTCCATTTTAGTTCAACTACAAGTTTCTTCAACTACAAATTTCTTACAATGCAAAGTACTTTGAACTGGCAAATTTCACCAGTGTGTACACGCAAACCTTTTTTAACATGCATTGTTATCGTCTGATTTAAATGCATATACTATGTATTCTCAAGTCTAAAGGGCATTGCACCCTACTTGTGGTATGATTTGATGCTGCATTCTTGTCTATATGTAAACATAAGGGGGTGGTTCCCATGCTTGCCAATCCTCATTGGAATACACATTTTGAATATATGAGTAACAGTGACATCTGACGTGCGAGAGCGCGTGTGCCTTCCTCACGGCCCGCACCTTCTCCTTTAATTAAGCATTATTAAATATGCCATTATTTCAGAGTTTTCCCCACTTAATTCTGTATGATTGCCGCAGTCACACCGAGCCACGGTGCGCTGGCACTCCAAGATGCGGGATGAGATTGTGCCTGTGGCTTGAATCTAGATCAGACAACATCCTGCGCTTCCCGACTTCCCCTCAATCCTGTGTGCACAGCCCTGTTTGCCGAGAACGGGCAAAACTGCTGATTTATTTTTTTCTATCGCAGGCAGATAAATGGTGTCGGCTGCCGTCGTGGTGTGTGTGTATGCATGTGTGTGAGGAGGTAATTAAGATGTGGGAGACATTTGCACCAAGAAAGTGCTGGCTCGTGTTTTAAAGGTTCATTTTCGGTGCGGAGCTTAAACTCACTCTTCCTCTTCATGTGACTGCATTCCAATATTTTCACTCAAACATTCTGAATTACAATTTCAGAATCATAGCTGAGCCTTGACAGTCAGCCGTCTCTCTTGCTCTGTGCCAGCAGTCCTGTGTGTGTGTGTGTGTTCACATATACACACAACTGCTTTTCTGTGGTGCAAACACCTAAATGTTTGAGAGAACTTGAACACTGGGAGTCTTCCATCTATTTCCTTTCTTCTCTATTATTTTCCTCCCGTTCTCCCTCTCTCCATACAGTTTACATTGCAGGAAAACATCCCCCAGTGAGATTCCCCCGCACAAATTGCCCAACATCATGTCTCGTACGAATCTAATTTAGATTGCCCACTTAGATTAGATTATATATTTTGCCATGTCTCTCTTTAATTGCAGTTGGGAGTTAAATTACTCTGTCATCTCTCCCAAACCAGCCTTGTCACACCATTAACATTTTGCACATTGGGTGTTTGTGTTTTGATTGTTTTTCTGCCAGAGTTCAATTATAAGTGACTTTTCCCCTGACTATCCTCTCTCCCTTTCTCTCCCTCTCTCTCAGTGTGGGAACCAATCAGAACTTCCAAGAGAACCACAGCTTCAGTTTCTCCGCTCACTACTCCCACGGCATCACCTCGGCCGTTTACCACCCTGGTCACCGGTGAGTTTGTCGTTTCCAACAAAACAAACACTATATCAAACTTGAGTGCTTTTAGAATGTAGTTAAATCAAGAATATCTTGAAAAATGAACATTTCTGCCAACATTTAACTTTTAATCTGTCACTGGCAGGAAAACCTCTGCCCACAGCATTCTCTTGATAGACATTTTTATCTTCTTTGCGGCCTCCACAGCACCGGTGGCGGTACATAAAACATGATCAAGTGCTGTCTGTAGTGCCCTTCCAGTGGACGAAATGCAATAAAGTGCCCTTTTGGGTGCCCTTCCAGCGGAGACAGCATGAAAAGGTGCCCTCTAGGGTGCCCTTCCAGTCGAGAAAATGTGATAAAGTGCCCTCTAGGTTGCACTACCACTGGAGAAAATGTTATTAAGTGACCTTCCTGTGGACAAAACGCAATAAAGTGCCCTTTTAGGGTTCCCTTCCAGTGGAGAAAACGTCATAAAGTGCCCTCTAGAGTGCCCTTCCTGTGGACAAAACGCAATAAAGTTCACTTTTTGGTGCCTTTCCAATGGAGAAAACAATGGAGCCTCTAGGGTTCCCTTCCAGTGGAGAAAACGTGATAAAGTGGCCTTTAAGGTGCCCTTCCAGTGGACAGAACTTGGTGAAGTGCTCTCTCTTCACTATAAAAATATCACCACTTTCTGCGGGCCGGTACCCCCTCCCACCTACATTTTTTTTCACCCCTGCCCCTCAAACATCCCGAGTCCGGCATTGCTCCACAGTCTGAGCCTACTTCTATTAGACAAGTGTTTCATCAAGAGTTTTGTTCATACATTTATATTCAAACGTCCTTTGACTCAGTATTCATCCTTAAGCTCACTGCAGACTATGCTACATGATGCCACGTACAGCTTAAACGTCTGAATGCGAAAGCGAGAGTAATTTCAAACGCTTTCATCATTTTGATGTCTGGGGGGCAATCTGAGAGTACTCTAACACGTCGTCAATACGCTCGTAAATATGTATCATATTGATTAGCGAGCAAGGCGTTACAGTGAATGTACTGCATTGCAGTTGACATTGAAGGAAACTTTGACCATGGAATATGTTGCTTGCAAACAGGTTTTATATAGTGAAAACACGTCATAGAATATGTTCCATTAATATCGGGTGATGAGGCCAGAAGAAGAAGCAAACACACACTTCTTAAACATTATTTCACAGGCATAAGATGTTACATTATGGAAAAGGGCCAAGGAGCTTACTCAGGAATAATCAAACCAATCACTTTAACGCAACATCTGCAGGAATTGACTATAGCAGCCCAAAATGTCCTTGGCCTTCTTCGCCGCGTAGCATTCCGAGGTTTTGTTTAATTATGTCTGACTCACACCCATGACCTTACTGTTTTTACCACGCTTCCTCAGTCTGCGCAAACCAGGTCGAGTATGGCCCGGTGAAGCTTGGTTTGGCAGCTTAATGGATTCTGGCAGCTACTGTCAAGTGTTTGCCAACTGATAGATGAGATGAAACTTTAATGATCCCTGCGTGAAAACTGGGTCAGCAACAGAGAGAATATGGTAGCGATAAGAAAAAGCCAAGGTGAGAAGCTGGGTATAAAAAGAATGATTTCAACAGCTGAAAGTTCTTTATGGTAATGGATGTAACATGTTTTGAGTTCAAGCAGACACCATGAAAAGTGTTAACCAGTTAACAGTTTTAATTTATGGGGTGCGCAGCTGGGATTAAATATACTCGGAAATGTTTCCAGATGTGCCATCAGACAGTGTGAGTTTTTCATTATCAGAGCTACAGATGGAGTCAATAATCTGCATGTATGTGTATGAGTATGCAGATGTGCATAAGGGATGCTAGAATCAGGCTAGCATCTGTTTAAATGAAACCTTATACCACAGTATACTGAACAAGTAGCTCATATCAGATAAGAGCTTCCATGTATCACAAAAAATTAGCTTTCCATTAGTGTTTAAACTCCCCCTCAGTTGTTTTGGCTCTGACTAAATGTCCAATTTGTCTGCACCAGGGGGCAGTGTTGAGCTGGACAGCTTTGACTCCATCCACACCTCCCCCCTGAGTTCTGACCATTGTCGCATCTGTTCTGTTTCACTGCAAAGAGAGAGCCACAGATCACTGTGGTCATTGCATTATTGTGTGTGCCTTATCTGTGCTCGGCCATCGATTCCACCCAGACATCTGATAAATAACTTTTTAATTTACTGCTTTGCTAAATGGCACTTTCCAAACGTGAATGCCCACTGATACCACAGCCTGAACCCATGCTGGAGGCTGACCTCGCGGTGACCACTTTAGTTCACCGTCCTTGTCATGTCAGGGTGTAATCATGGAGTTGCTAGCCATGATATTTGTGTGTATGTGTGTGTGCGCTCGCTTTTTCAGATTGCTGCTGGTGGGGGGCTGTGAGTCGGGGGATGACAGTACATCCAAGGCCTCTTGCTTAGGGATTACGGCCTGGAGGACTCTGTCTGGCTCACCACACTACAAGCAGGTCACCAGCTATGAGGATGATGTCAATCCGGTGAGGAGACGACACACATGTTCATACACAAGTTAATCATGTTGTTATCGGTCACACACACACTCAATCTAAATCTAACTCTGACACAGTACCTTTAAAATATAGATATCCTTTAACATGTTCGCTAACACAAGGGGGTAACTGAGGCATTTAGGGCATAAAACTTTTTTGTTGGGATATTTGATTTAGATAAAAAACACAGCAACACATTTTATTCAAAGATAATTATAACAAGGCTTGTGTACTGCATGTTAAGCACAGCAGCATCTAAGAGGCTGTTTACATTTGGTTTTACCATTCGTCCTGAGTGATCCGATCACAAGGAACTCCCCTGGCAGTACATGTGTCATGAGTTACCACTTGTGATCAGATATCACTTCGCCAAATATACACCTACGTCACTGGAACACATGGATACAACATTTTTCATACTAGTAATGAAATAGATTTATGTATAGTTAAGAATTTGTTGTAGACAACTTTGACAACGTTTCTTAAGTTCCTCCTAATGCAACGAGTCTTAAAATGTTGTGTTTTTTTTTTTTTTTTTTAAGGGAGTCTGGGGACTTTCTCCACGGATGAAAAAGATTAGTGTATTTGTAAATTTACCATCAATATGTTATGTTCTTTAATCAGTTTGGTGTAAATGGTGAAATCAGTTGAAACAGTGTGTTGGGAGGTACAACGCACCACAGAAACAGGAGTTAAGTTAATTCACTTTTGACCATAGAGGAATGGGAGGAGGTGGGCTCATGACGGCACTACAGTGGTGCATTTGTCAGTAGCATCTGTTGTATGTTTGTACTGATTCTGCAGAAAATTAATGTTGAAACTGTTTCCAATAATCTGGATTTGTATTGATATATTGATATATTTTAAACTAACACACACTTTGCTTTTGTTTGGGTCTGTGCCAAACAACATGTTTCCATAATCGGGAATTTAGGATTTGTAGACTGGGGCTTCATTTATAACCGTCTGTTGTTTTATCTTTATCAAAAAATTGCAGCTCTTGCTACTTGGATATCGCACATGGTCATAACTGCAACTTCAATAGTGTTTTAATTGATTGTGAAGCCCTAATTTTCATCCATTATCTATGTCTGTTAGAATCAGAAGAGAGGTTTCATCAGGATGCCCAGCTTCAGATTCTTTCCCAGACAAGGAGATGAAAAGGTAACGCTGCCCTCTTCTTTGCATTTAACTAAATTGTAATGAAAAGCTCAATGGAAAGGATCTGGCAGGCTATAAAAAGCAATGCTGTATCTGCATTTGTCACGTCTAGGACGGCGTATTCCGCATGAGTGTGAGCCCTGATGGCACCCTGCTGGCTGTGATCCACTTCTCTGGTCGTTTGTCTCTCTGGGACGTCCCCTCTCTCAAACAGAGGGCCACGTGGGCCCAAGACCAACAGGTACGCCTCTAAGCTGCTTGTGTTGAAGCGTATGCAGGCATGGTGTGCTTATGCTGTGTGCAGTGCAGTTGTGTGTGCCGGTAACATTTTGTACATTAGACGCTTGACTGACTGTATTAATGTAATCTCTCTGTGGCCTGTGTGTGTGTGTGTGTGTGCGCGCGTGTGTGTGCGTGTGTATGCATGCTTCTATTAGACATTAGGTGAGGTGGCTTAGAGAGAACTTATATTTTTGCCGGATGCGTTGACGATTTATGCTGCTTGTGTGTGTGTTCTGCTTCATCACTGGCCTGAGCCTGCAGAGCAACTGTATGTGTATGTGTGTGTGTGTGTGTGTGTGTGTGTGTGTGTGTGAGAGTTTGTGTTTGTGAGTGTAAACAGGGTTAGCAGATTAATTTCTACACCCCCTCCTCCCTCTCTTCTTCTTTTACTCCCTCCCTTTTTGGTCTCGCCATCTTTCGGTCATCCCCGCAGCCAGGATTTGAGGAGATCAACCCAGAGTGGAAGACATCGCTGGAGAGAAGGAAGAAAATAAAAGGTAGTTTGGCCTGGAGGGCGAAAGAGAGCCGACTTTGTTGCTGACACAGCAGTCCACGCTGGATACAATTTAATGATCTCTGACACGTCTTATTCACCGAATTATACAGTTATTTAGACATACAACCATATAGTGTGTGCCAAGGCCAGCAAATACTTCTCTCCTACACAGTGGGCATGCTTGTGAGTGTGTGTATGCCTGTTTGTATGGCTTTTTTCTGACAGTTTTTAGGCCAGTACTGATGACTGCTGAGACGCATCATATAAGTAATAATCTGTGTCAGTCCACATCCGATGTGTGACAAGTGATACATATTCCCACATGAGTAGATATGTCCAAAAGCAGATACTAAAGAGTAAATGTGGATGAGAGTATGTGATCCAAACTTATATTAGCACAATGTCATTACTGATTAAAGGTGCAATATGTAAGAATTTGCCATGTGCTGAATTCTAACAATTGGCAGCATGTAACCAGAGTAACCGCTAGCTGCTGTTAACTGTTGCTGCTGTTAGCCATTTATCTCAGTTAGCAGTACAAGTAGTGGTCTGGAGAATGAGAGCAGTGCGCAAACGCTGGTGTTTGCACCGCTAGCGAGGGAGCTTCGGACCACGACTGGCTGATGCTAGCTGATTAGCATGCTATCTGCTGCTGACATCATTAGCCTAGATATCTCTGAAACACAGTACAAAGACGTCCTAACTTCAAACTTGATATTTCTTCACAGTCTGTTGATAGTTTCAGTTAATTTCTTGAATATTTTCAACAAAAACTCGTACATATTGCACCTTTAGTTTGTCCAACATTTTTCTCAATTAATTAATTAGCTTGCTCCTTAAAATGTAAGTAAAAGGCCAGAATGTTTATCACTTTTTCCAGAGCACAACAGGATGTCCCCGAGTGTCTGTCTTCTTTTTTGTCCACAACCCAAAGATATTCAGTTGACCGTCCAAGAGGAAACAAGAAACCATAATTAATCACATTTAAGAGGCTCAAATCAGAATATTTTGATATTTTGTCCTACTCAAACTGATAAATCGATTATTAAGATAGCTGATTAATTTAAACTAATCGATTAATCGGTTAATATTTGCTTTGCTCCACCTTTCCCTTCATTTTAAAATTGCCCTCATGTCTCTCCAACACCTGTCTCAGATAAGGAGCAGTACTACCCGCTGGTGGATGTGAGCTGGTGGAGCGACAACGTGTTGATTCTGGCTCGCTGCTCCGGCTCCGTCACCGTCTCATCCGTCAGGACGCTGCGCAACCTGCTGGGGAAATCCTGCGAATGGTTCGAGCCCTCACCTCGAGTCACCGCTGCACACGACGGGGGCTTCCTCAGCCTGGAGGTAAATGTCAAGATAGTGTTATGCACGTGTGGTTAAGTAAACAGATGGAGGGAGTTTGTTGCTATGTGAGCCTCATGAAAGCATCTTTTAGCTCTAGCCATATATTATAGATGTTTGCCTTTAGGGCTTTTAATAGAATATTATGGAATAGAGGACGATTGTTTTTCTGCCTTTTATCCATTTTCTGAACTGCCTGTGTAGTTCAGTACAAGGCTGGAGTTTGACCCAGCATGCACTGCAGCAAGAAAGAGGGAACAGACTGGACAGGTCAGCGGGGGATGTCAGTTTCGTTTGTTCTATTTCTAAAAGATTTAAAGGAAAAAGTGCTTCTGAATACAAAGTGATTGTGTAGCACTGTAAAATGACACAGTTTGATACATTGACTTGTCACTGGCAGCTGATGTGATTCCGCAGCCGACAGTTTCTTTTCTGACAAAGTCCTGTAATTGATCAGATTGTTAGCCTCATTTTCTTAAAGCATGTGTAAGGGGGTGTGTGTGTGTGTGTGTGTGTGTAATGGCACAAGCGCGTAATGATGAAACATGTATCCCTGCTGCTTTATTCCCCAACAAAGGCCCTGATATCGCATCACCCTCCTCTTTTATTTTGCCCCTTTTTCTCTATTTTTTTTTTATCTGATTGCATAGAGAGAGGGAGAGAATGAGGGGGATTTCTTTACCAGCCCACTGCCAACTTTTTGGAAAGGTTTCATCAGCCCGCTTCAGCATGGAGTCGGGGGATGGGTGCCTGTGTAGCTCCATCCACAGCTGAGGGGTTAGTGAGCGTTGAAATGCATCTCAAAATCACCTTAAGCGCGGGGATGAGTGCGAGGATGGGGCTTGTTCACATGCACATGTGGAAAATGTGACCTTGCGCATTTTCGATGATGGGTGCATTTGTGTCTTCCTGTGTGTGATGAGTCTGGGTTGTGTATTAGTGGAGCATAATGGATCATTGATTAAGGTGCTTTCACGTTTTTACAAGCACTAAATGTTTCATAAACCCGGGCGAGCATTTCTCTCTTGAGAGCTTAAACCCAGAGGGGCATCTCTACAATATATGAGGGCTTCCTGCAGTGTGTGGAGGAAAAATGGTCAAATGATATTCCTCCAACCGAGGCAATCACAAAACGAGAGAAAAGGGCAAGACAAGTTAAAGAAAGTACTTTGGACAGCTTTGATTTAGACTCTCTATTGAGCAGCTCGACCTTGTGTCGTTCTGTGTTTCAGAAAGCTCACTGATCTGGAATGAGGGTGTTAAATTGAGTGTGTTTACCGGCTTTAAGCACAGCTAAAGTATGTAAACTATGTTGCATTGCATTCCATGCTCTATTTTTCATGCAACACTTCCTTTTGGCAAATAGATGTCCATACTGAGCATCAGAAAGTCGCTCTGGGCTAAGGCTGTAAATCTGACAGCCTCAATCATCGGGAATGGGAGTTCTTCTGTTTTGCAGGCCTTGCTTTACGATATCGAGCCAACAAGACAGATGTATTTTTATGCAGAAAGACAACTGCGGCTTTATGATCACTTCCAAGCCATGTGTTATATTATAAAGCTGGCGTAATTCAAAGTTATGTTCAAATCCCTTTTTTTACTTTTGTTCATCCATTCTTTTTAGGGCTGCGCGATATAGTAAAACAAATTGTGAACATTTTGACAGACTGACAAAAGCAATTAAAATGTGATGATGAGACATTTGCTGGAGTCTGTAGCAAACAAACGTGTTTTTTCACATCTGGAGAGCAAGATTTGTAGACCCAGGGCCACTCTGCAGCGCTGCCGTACTTCATTATAATGCTGTTTTTGTCACACATTTTACCCTTATCAAAAAATTGCAGCCTCTGCGGTTTGGACATGACAGTCGGCCGTATGTTTTTGTTGCCTTTTGGTTAACATCCATCCCATTCCTAATGCTGTACGTCGTATTATGCACAGTGTGAGGTGAAGCTGGCTCAGAAGCGTGGGCGCCTCGAGAGCAACCTGACTGGCGAGCCCGGTGATGATGAGGAGGGTGATGATGGCGGAGACTCTGACTCTGACGACGACTCCTCAGCCAAAGCCCGCTACTTTGGCTACATCAAGCAGGGATTGTATTATGTGACGGAGATGGAGCGGTTTGCCCCGCCACGCAAGCGCCCCCGCACTGTGATCAAGAACTACCGCTTGGTCAGCCTGAGGTCAACAACACCAGAGGAGCTGTACCAGAGGAAGGTAGGAGCCTGACACAGCAAGCACATGTTGATACTTAACCTAACTCTCCTCTCCTTACTTTCCATCTTGTTTAGATAGTTTTGCATTTTGCCTCCAGAATGTGCTACACAGGTACACGCTTCTCTTGACATTGCTTTTTTTAGTGGCAGGGTCAAGTTCAGTAAAAGGAATGAAATTAACTTCTGCGGGTTGCATCTTTTGAATTTTACAAGAATTTATCCCAGGCCTGAGTCCATGTTCGCCAAGAGCGATTTCTGATCACACACAGGGAACATAATGAGACCTCTTACTGGCAGTGGTTTAACTTTGACTAGTTGGTTGCTCAGGTTTCTATAAAAGCCATTCTGAGGAGCACTGTGTTCCAGAAACTCTAGTTAGCGATACACAGTTGAGAAGAAATAGAAGGAATTGTTAAAGGTTAGGGCAAGAAATGTATCCGTACCAGGCCACTTTGGTCCAGATTGAAACATCCCAGTAACTCCATTAGATTAATTGCCTTGATATTCTGTACCATTATTCATGATCCCAAGTGACCTAATGAGGCAGATGGTTTGTTACAATGAACCATTTGGAAAGACGTCACTAGAAACGGTTTGGAAACAGTTGGCAGGCAACTGATTAAAGCATTTGTCTGTCACTGCCTATCACAGGCTAACTTCAGCCAATCAGATTGACAGTGGGAGGCAGTTGTTGCATCAAACTCTTATGAAAGGCAGTTGAAAACGAGAGTGAAAACAGCTTGATCAATCTAGAAAAGCCTTCAGTGCCGTTCCTTGCTCTTTTACCAATGAAATAAACTCTCTAGTTATAACAGATGCTAAAGCAGCTATGCTACCCTGTTGAGGAGCTGCCACTGTTGTTTTTAAATGAACAGTCGATGGTAATTCCTCATAGGACACTGACTGGTTTAACTTGTCCGTGTTTGTCCAAAGAGTGCATAGCTTGAAGCCAGGATAGATGCATCTAAAAGATCTTGGGATCTTATGAATCTAGCTGTGAATTGTATCTCCAGAGGATGAATCCTATCAACTCTGATGATAGCCTGACTTTCCCTCTAGCACCACCATGAAGTTGACATATGTGATTTTGAGTTAAATGTCTCAACAACTGTCAGATGGACTGTCACCAGATTTGGTGCCTGCATTCATGTTCCCCAGAGGATGAATCCTATTAACTTTGGTGATTCGTTAACCTTTTAATCTAGCTCTATGATCAGCCTCGTCCAATTCTTTTATGAATGACCAAATCCACGCAAAACTAATGGCATCAACCTCAGCTAAACTTTATGCTAAGTGCTAATCATCAATTGTTAGCATGCTAACATGCACAAATGTGTCTAAATACAGCCTCACTGATCTGCTACTATCAGTCTTTGAACAAATGCCCCATTTGCTTGGTTTGTTACTGAGATGCTCAGTGACTCTGTGGTGAAGTCACATCACAGTTATCACATTTCATAATATTTACATAATTGCTGTGACCTGTCTCGAAAGGAAAATTTTTATTTGACAGTTCAGGTGACTGTTTCAGTGTGTTAAAATCACTAGATGCCAAGGTAGAAAATCCATAAAAGTGGAAAAATGAAGAGTCACATTTCTGTTTCTGTTTACTTATTCGTTGTGACACACACAAAAAAAAACTCTTCTACGCCTGAATGCCTTCATGTGTGGATTTGAATGTTCCTTTAGCTCAGCGATCCAAACAACAGCTAGAGAGCTGACGTGAAGTTCTCTGTCTCGCTGTGTTATAAATTCATTTTGGCAAAGAAACTGATATTACCTATTTAATATTTCAAAGATACTCTATTCCTAATTATACCGGCCCTTTTGTGAGGCTTTTATCATTCTAAAACTGATACATTAGTCAGTGCCTCGCTGTATTGCCAGTTATCATTTTTAAGAGCAGTTGTCAGTTGAATTTAATGGATATCACATTTACCACGAAAACTCTTCATTTCTTCTTGCCACTTAATTTAGCAGCAACTGAAGGATGTCATATGAATCCATTTGGTCAATGACTGAATTATAACAGGCTGATCAGCAAAATTGGTTTCTGACTAAATAAATCCTGTGCTAGCCCAGTGAAGTGCTATTGTTTTGTTGAATCAGCTCCAGAGTGCCGTTGAGGAGAAATGAAAACAAAGCAAGATGTTCAGTCTGCTTTAAGGCTATTTCTCAGTCCCAGGGGTTTCTCTGAAATGCTAATTGCTGCATTAGAAATATGGCTGTTGTTGCTACCCGCTACAAATTGCAGCAAAGACAACAACACGCTCTATCATAAAGCACAGTATCGGCTCTCGACGGCCCCAAGTTTGAGCATGGTTCATCAGTCATTTTTATGACCCATCATCTACTTCCTTCTTCATCATTGTCATCATCATTAGATGCCATTAGTCATCACCATCAATCCTAACAGTGGAGAGTTACAAAGTAATATATCATTATTATCTCTTTGTAACACTTGGTACCCACGGCACTTCCCCAGCTGCTGCTCTCTTGTTGAAATTGTTTCTTTTTTGTAATCACATGTTACCACATGTAGGCTTGTGTGAGGACAATACAGACCCTCTATTCATGTGTATGCATGTAGATGCATATGTATTTGTTTTACATTTCTTATGTTTGTACAGTTTCCTATTATCACACTACTCACAGAAGTCAGGGTGACCCGCTCTCTCCTCAGATACTCACCTCATGTGAGCTTGCTGTCCAATCACCTGTGAACAGACCACATCAAGTGGTTCAGGGTTATTTCCTCAAGTCAGCCTCTTCATGTGTTCAGAAGCTTGATGATGTGTTTGGTAGCGTAACCCCGCCTGTGCGAGTAGCACACTGGCGAGGCTGCTAACAGTTTTATTAGCTGAATCCAGAGAGAGAAGGAAGCAGTTTTTGATGTCCTCCTACGTGAGGTTTAACTGTGTGGGGTTCTTATTGCCCTCGAGGAACTGCAGTCTGGCTAATGTGTTGCTTTGTACTCCTACACACGGAAGGAGATGGATACGCAATGTGTCAGTCAGCGCTCTTGCACACGTGTACTTTCACACACATTGAGTGGGCCCGCACAAACTGAGGTGTCATGCTGTTAGATCAAATAATTCTTTTAGACATTAATATGACACAAAACCTCTTTTAGCAGCGTTATGCGTTGACATCCAGGCCAGACAGATTTAATATTAAAACTAATGACAACAACAACTAATGCTGCTACCAAAGAGAAATATATGCTTAGAACACAAAGAGTTTACAGCCATGCTAGCAGCTCTGTGAGGCTGTACTCAGGCACAGTGGTGATTTAGGCTAAATGCTAACATGCTCACGGTGACAATGCTGACAAACAAACATATTGAGATCAAGCCTGCTCCGTTCAATACATGCGTTAAACAGATGAAGTATTTATCATGTTCACCCTCTTAGCTTAGTGTCTTGACCTTAGGAGGTTGTTAGTATTAATGTAGGGCCCTATGAAATCCGTTTTATTTTTTCCCAAATTCCGTTTTATTTTTTCCCAAATTCCGTTTTTTCCGTTTTAATTTTTGGGAATTCTGTTTTTTTACCTTTTACTCTTATTATACTAGCAAAAACAGTGTGTTTTTAATGTAAATGACTAAAATGTACATAAATTAAATAGAAATTACCTTAAATTAATTGAGGTGACAAACATATTTCCTCAATACTGTACCGTACAGTGCAGTTAAGTGCATCAAAAACATTTTGACTTAATCATGTCTTCATACAGTAGTATATTTTGTGTTTTTATGGGTTTAATTTGGGTTTCATTGAATAAAAACCTGGTCAGCTCTCAGGCAGATCCAGAAAATGTTCGCATACCTAAATTGTTCTGAAAATTTAAGTTGCAAATATTTTTTAAAAATTAGCAAAGATAACCAGCTAAATGAGAAATTATACTCGTGACATTATGTCAATAACATACTAACCAGCTAGCAGTGAAAACACCAGCCCTTCCCCTGTCCTCTGAACTCCCAGCCCAGGGAGAGTCAGCTAAGAGGGCTGTGGCTAACGGGGCTAGCTAGCTAACAGCAGCTACTGTTAGCAGCAGGTAACAGTCACTCTGGTGATATGCCGATAATATGAATCGGACAGGTGGCTAACTCTCTCGCATTACACCTTCAATTTTGATTTCTCAGGTCTGCTTCTTTGCAAAACAACTGTTCACATGACACATACAAGTCGTTCGGGAACTGCTCGGCTCTGTACTGCGGGGTTAATGTCAAGTTTCGGAGTTTTTTCGCCGACGAAGACGGAGCTGTGGGCAGCCGCTTCGCCATGCTTACATTGTTTTGACGGGGGAGCTCAGTCTGTGGGGATATTCCGTGTTAAAAACTAGATTCCGTTTTAATTGGCCAATTCCGCGATTCCGTCCGCGATTCCGTGATCGCGGAAATCATAGGGCCCTATTAATGTAAGCGTAAAGCGTCAAAGAGCTGTTAGCATAAACTCTTAGTCTTGTTAGCATATATATGTCTTTGCTAGCAGAAGTGCAGTAAGTGTTGTTGTCATCATTTAAATATTAAAACAGTTTGGCATTAATACATAATGATGCTTAAAAATAGCTGATAAATGCTACCATGCTAAACTAAGGTGGTGAACATGGTAAACACACCAGCGTGCTAGCTAGCATCGTCAATGACAGCATTTCTATTATTTTAGGGCGTTTGTCCTGACGCTGTTCGTGATATCAGGTCCTAACAGCCATCTCCTGTCTCCTCCTTTGGGTTTTCTCCCCCTGTCAGTTTGATTTTCTTTCTTCGGATATGCCCAAATGTTCCATTCCCCCTCAGCCATTCTCCTTATCCCACTGTAGCAGGCCCAACCCGCACTGTGTCACATTGCACTTTGCTTCACAGATTGAAATCTGCAGGTTAGAGCAGTCCTTATTCAGTCTTTGAGTATTCGGTGTGTACTCAGGATTTTGGATGTGCCATAGCTTGCGCACAGGTTTATTGAAAGCATTGGATGCTTTGTCCTTCAATGCGATGGAAAATTGTGCCATGGACTTTTCTTCTAACTATGTTTTTTTTGCCTAGGTATTCTCTTGAAATCCCATATGGTTTGAATTTGTTCAGTGCATTTTATTGATTTAGTTTGGTTTAGGAACACAGTGCATTAAGATTAAATCAGTAAGTTCTCCTTGGGACGATGATTAGATATTAGAAAATACCTTGTATATTATGAAATAAATTAAACTGTTGTGCAGTTTCATAAATTATTATATGAACCCAGCCTAAATTTTATATCAGAAAATCAGAAAATTAATGTTTCTCACCACTTGTCTGAATCAATGACAAATGAATACATTTGCTTTTTTTCTGACATTTGTTTTAGATCTGTCTGCTCTACAATGTGAAGAAAACATGCATGTACACATATTGGCTTTGCCCTTTATAGTGTGTTTATTGTGCGCGTGTATGTTTAATCCCGCAGATTGACAATGAAGAATACGGAGAGGCCCTGTCTCTCGCCCATGCCTACAATCTGGATTCTGACCTCGTCTACCAGAGACAGTGGAGGAAGAGTACCGTCAGCATTGCCTCAATACAAGATTATCTGGTAAGAGACAGAAGAAATGAGAGAGATAGATGTGTGGAGATGAGGAATGGAGGAGGAAAGGTACTTAAGAAGAGAGAGAGAGAGAGAGATAGAGAGATGAAGAATTATATCACTTTCGGTGTTTATCACAATGTATTAGATGTCGGCCGAGAAATATACAGTATATGTGTGTGGGCGAGTAGGGGTACAGCACAGGCTTAAGTGCAGCACAACCCCCTTACTCTATTTCACGCATCATTTTTACCAATTTGTAGCAAATTTTCACACCCTTCCCTTCTAATTCTGTATCTCATTTTATTCCATCGTTTCTTCTGAACTCATTGCCTCTCCTTTCCATTCCCGACATCTCACCCAGAGCAAGATCTGCAAGCGCTCATGGGTGCTGCACGAGTGTGTGGAGCGCGTCCCGGAGAACGTAGATGCGGCCAAGGAGCTGCTGCAGTATGGCCTGAAGGGAACCGACCTCGAGGCCCTCATAGCCATAGGAAACAGGGAAGATGGGGGCAGGTAGGGCATGCACGAATACATGAACGCACGCCAACACAATCCCTACATGTTAGTTTGTAGAAGACAAATTGATTTATTTATCAACCCTAAGGCTCAAGCGTGGGTAATTTTTCTTGCTGTGTTGCAGGTTTATCATGCCAGGTGATGTTGACATTGATGACTTTCTTTACGAAGACATGTCTGACGATTTGGAGCTGGAGATGAAGAAGGAGAAGGAGAGCAGGAAGAGGCAAGAGTTGCTGGCCAAGGTCGACTTCAGCAGGTACACAGACATGCAAACTCACAGTTAATCAGCTCAGTTATTCAGTAAGTCTTCAGATGAAGACTGAAAAGCGGGCAAAAGCCTGCCAGTTTTTTGAATGTGCCAGAGATTGGAACATTCATTTGAACAAAATCACAGAGGCTGTCTAGTGGCGCCAGAGATCATCCTTCAGCTGGGGGACCCAAGCTTGGTTGGCAAGCATCTGCATTGCTGAAATGTGCCAAAAAACATATTTCATGCATACAATCTTTTCAAAGTATGGAGCTCCTTTAAGGCATACTAGGAACTTGGCTTTAGGAATGACGACGTTGTCTTCTAGTCGGTGGAGTTATCAGTCAGCCTGTTGGTTGGTTGGTCAGTCCGTCTACTTCTTTGGTCCATACTGAAACTATATAAAATAACTATTGGATGGATCCCTATGATATTTGGAAAGACATCTACAGTTCCCAGAGAAATGAAGCCTGCTGATTTTTCGCAACCCCCTGACTTTGCACCGCCATGAGGCTGACATTTGAATTATATTCATAGTCGCCAGGTGATATGTCCTAATGACTTCCTCTGTCATACTCCATGTCAACATGCTAAACTAATATGGTCTACATGTTAAACATATTTTCTTGTAGTTCCCACTGCCTTTTCTTGCAAGACCCACCCTATTCTGCCTCTGATTGGTTGCTTTTGTAAGTTTGACATGACTATGAGTTAAAAGTGCATCATAGAGTCTGTACTATGTGTAGCTCTGGTTGTTTATTGTTTGTTCAACAAAGTGACACCTGTTGTGCTCTGTACAGTTGTGAGCTGTAGTTTCCTCTGGAAACACAACGTCCTCTTCCGCTGTCACACCCCTCCAGCAGGCTTGCCATTACTCCTCTTGGAATCTCTCCACCGAGTTATGTTAGTCCTGGTTGCATTTATCCTTTGTCCAAGTTCCTGTTGTGAATGGGCAGCCCGCTCTGCCGACACTCCGCGTGTCGGCTCTCCCTAGCCCAGATTCACAGCTGAAATAGCCGAAGAGGTTGGTTTGTTTACCAGGAAAACAACAATTCATACTGTGCTGTAACAGCTCGGAAACTTGCTGTTTCTTTTACAAACCAACAAGGATTAAACACGGACTCAAACAGAGAATAAGCCTCTATGCTTGACTCAAACTGTCTAAAGCTAAGCTAATATGTGACCATTAAGCTCAAAGCAATACTCTGCCAATGAGCAGCCTCACAGAGCCACTTCCGTGGCATAGCTGTAGACTCTATGTCTCGTTACTGAATAGTCAGAAGCTGTTTGTCTAATTTTTCACTAAGCTTTTAAGACCGCAACACCAGAATTCAGCGGCTTCCGACTCACAATAGCAGTTGTTAGGTGGGTGGTTAAAAACCTGACGTCGACCCATGGGAGCCGCTTTGTCGGCAGGTTCTTGCCTGCTGTTTAGAGAGCTTAAATGAAGTCATTATTATTCACAGTGTCAACTATAATGATGACTGTAGCGGCTGCACTTCGATTTGTCGAAAATAAAGAAAAGGAGCGATTCCGGTGAAGGTATTTAAGGTGAAGACCAGGAAGCGACAAGGAAATGGGGGGAGAAGGCAGCCAAGTTTAACACTGATTGTTTGATTAGGTCGCACACCGGAGAGGGGATCATAAAGGCGGGGATATTAATGAGGCTGAGGGAGAGAGCATTGGTGGAGATTAGTGGGTAATCTGCTGGAGGTAATTTATGCCTTTGTTGTCGAGTGCCCAGGGAAAGACTAATGAAAAACCCTTTAGTTATCACTAATCACCTCTCATACACACACGCACATGCATGCAAATACACCTACCCAAGTTTCATGTAACACACTTAAGCTTAATAAGAGGTCATACAACTCCCATCTGTTAAAAATGGCAAAGTGTAAGCAAGGAATAGGCAAATACTGAAATGCACATTTAAAATGCATATCCATACCGCGTTAATGCAAGCAGGCACTGTGCGTACATATATTTCAAGCTTCGGTAGCTGGATTTTGCTGTCGCTATTGTTCTTCTTACCTCAGACACTTAACAAGTGAGATCCCAGTCTGCATTTGAATGAGGAAGAGCAGTAACTAGTAATATCTGTAAAAATCCCCCCGCCCCCACCTTCCCCAGTTTCTTTTGTCCTTTTGCCCGTTTGATTTTCTTTCTGTTTAACTCATTGTGTAATAAAACTGTTAAGCTTTATTGCAGAACCTCAGTCCACGGTAGATAAAGAGAAGATGGAGGATAAGAAAAAGATAGAGGCGGGAGCAAACAATCGATAACTTAAAAACTATTATAAAAGCCATCACATTAAATCAGCAGTGAAACTCTGTCTTTAAATATGGCAATTCTCCTTTTTTCTCTGTCCATGAGTCGGGGTGTCTTCCTGGCAGCTTATACAAGTGCCCCCCAGACTCTGTTAGATATATATACAGTAAGTGTGTGTGTGTGTGTTGGGGTGCAGCGAAACCCCTCACTAATGGATCTAACCATGTTGCCTGGAGGCCTGTGGCCGATGCCTGAGACAGATAATAATTCTCTTAATTTCTTTTTAACTACACCACCATTACAGAAATGGCTTGGTATCGATCACAGCTGCTCTGTGGATGTCCTTGTGTGTGTGTGTGTGTTTGTGTGTGTGTGATGCTCCTGTGTGTAGATAAGAACTGTCTTTAACTCCTGCTTGTCACACTCACTGCCATCTTCTGTCCATCCACATGTTGAACTTGTGCATCTGTGTGTGTGTGTGCGTGCCTGCATGTGTGCTCTTGAACAGACACGATCAATCAGAACTTTTTTTTTCTGTCACCAGTCAGTCCAATGAAACAAAGCAGTATTATTCTTAACGCTTGGGTTCACAAAAATGTCACTTTTAGAGATCGTTATTGACGGTTCTTCTTTTTCCAGGAGTGAATTTTCGATAATCCAACCGATCGATTTCCCATTTCTTGTGTAAGATGCTGAAAGATGTTGTCCACTCAGCAAACGGGGCTTTGGTTTTAAGGGCCCAATAAAATGATGGATGTTAACGTACTCCTCCTTGTACATTTCTCTTGATGCGACTACCAGATTTACTCCTACAGGCAATGTGTTCCACTTGCACTCAGTTATTCCAAAATCTAATATTACATAAAATACAGAGTTTCCTCTGGTCTTTGTTATTTTGCATATTCTGAATTGCCACGCACCAGTTCAGTGTGTTTTGTCTCGCATATTTTAAAACCGTTGTTTTGGCCACACACAGACAGTTTTTATCTTTCTCATCAGTCTGTGAGGGCATAATGAAATATAACTCGTATAACCCGAGAGGGCCATTAAAACTGCTGCTCCGACTCTCCGCGTGCAACAACAAGATGGACAATGCTGCAGTGTGTGTGTGAGAGAGATGGAGAGATAGGTGGAAAAAGACTGAAGATGAGTGAAATCTGCTGCAAGGTGTTCTTATCTGATCAGATTCAGACCTCAATCAGAAGTCTCATTTTCTCATTTGCCCCGGCATCGGCTGTATTTGGTTGTGTGTGCGTGTCTGTGTGTGTGTGTGTGTGTACGCTTTTATTGTGGCGTCCAAGTGAAGGCATGAGCCGAAGTGTTTCTGTCTGTTTATGCAGTCCAATTTTGTCCCTCACACTGTGTGATAATCGCTTTTATCACACGGTGCATTTCTGTGTGTTTGTGTGTGCGTGTGCTTGTATGTGTGTGTATGTGTGTGTATGTGTTGGTCTGTTTATGCGGTTCAATCTCTGTCCAGTACAGTCATATTCAAGGTGTTTGTACAGAGATGGAGGAGCGATGCCATCTGATAATAACCTGCAGTTCTGGTAGCTCCGAACACACACACACACACACACACACACACACACACACACACACACACACACACACACACACACACAGTCCCTTTACATTAGACAGCACCAGCGATGATGTTTAGCAGTACAAGTACATACACTTGTGTACACACATTAATTCTTAAACCCCACAGCCCTCAATCTCCATTCAGATGGGTGGCTGTGTTTTTTTGTTCATTCGGGCCGTTTCTCAACCACGTTTTCCCCTCGAGTCACTGTTCAATGTAAGGGCAATTCAGGGAACTAATATAAACCTTTACAAAGGCACAGGCACTCTGCTGCCCTTTAGGTGTAGGGACCGTTTGCCCATTTGTATGTGTAACAGTGTCCTACACTCTGTTTATGCTGTACTTAAGTGGAATTCAGCAGGTTTTGCAATTTATAAGCGAGAGACATGGTCCTGAATTGAACATTCAGCCACGTGTGACCTATTTGTGGCCACCCCACTGGAGTTGGACTGTAAATTGCATTCTTGAAAACATTTTAGGACCTTTAATCAATGGCGGATGATAAACGCACAGTGTGTAATATCTGCTAATTTTCTCAGTGGCTCAAGATGGAAAACGAGGCGATCACGGGTGTTCGGAAAGAAAAGGCCCTGTTGGATGCCTTTGGTAGATAAAACCTGATAAAGTGCCCTCTACTGCAAACTGCTGGTGCACTTTTTTATTAAAACTTTTTTGCCCCTGCCCCTCAAACATCATAAGTCCACACTGGGCATGGTTGAAATGCACTTTATAGAATGTATTTTCAATTACGTCAAGAGTTTAGTAGGAAAGAGAATGAGAGATATCCTGTCACGGTTTTCCTCCTCTTAGGTCGTTGTGTTTGTATCAAAAACTATGATTAAGCCATCATACAAAATCTCAAGACGAATACAGATGGGTGAATTAGATTTCCTAAGATCTCGTCTCATCTCCTCTCGCGCGCTCCCTTCTTCATCCTCCACCTCCACTTTTCTTACTTTTCTCTGAAGAGGCAGAGCAAAGCAATAATTACCACTGGTACGAGTGCTAAGCCGCCACTCTTTGATGTGCCAGAGAGTGTGTTGAGCCAGTGTTAATCTCTGTTAGTCTGTGTAGAGGAACCCTGATAAGGCCTGATAGCGCTCTCTGTAATGAGGGATTAGGGATTAAGGCGGCGGTGGAGGGGTCAGCTCCCCTGTGGTCACACTGCGGTTGATCCAGGCTAAGTTTTGAGGGCGCTTCGGGCCGTGCTCCGCCTCGGCAGGTTGTTTCCTTGTGGATTAGACTCTGGTGTGCAAGTATGTGGTGAAAAAATGCTTTATTTTACTTTGAGTATGTGCGATCTGAGGGCACGTACCTGACCACTCGCAGTAGTTTGCAGCCTTGCGGTTTCTTTCCCTCGGGCCTGCCTCCGGTGATTGAATTGTAGGTAGATCCTATATAGCCTCGTGCCTCGGTGTTTGGTGGTCGTCCTATTTATTTATAGTTGTGATTAAATGACATTGAAAATGGATTTGATTCTCAGAGGTCCATCAGTCACGTCATTGACAGCCGGCATCCCATACATAACAACTAAAGGGTTCTTGTGGTCATAAGGAGTTGATTTGTGGCCCTTAGAAAATGATTAGGTCTAGAGGGCACCGTGCGGTATTGTAGTCAAGAGTCCCAAGCATTGTTATATAGGTCCCTGCGGATGTACTGTATAGAGTCAATTTACACTTAATTTAAAGGTAGAGTGTATGTGTGAGTGTGTGAGTGCGGTGTATGGACTAAGCTTGATTTGACAGTGGTTAGAATAAAAAAATTATTCATATTGTAGTTTGGCTTTTTTAAACTGCTGTTTGGATGTTAATCGCCGTGTTGCATGTGCATGCTTAGGCTGACCCTGGAGCAGAAGGAGCTGTGTCGGAGCCGACTGAAACTGCTCTCCTACCTGGACCGGCTGGCAACATACGAGGTAACAACGCCCGTTTTTTTTTCTACACATCAGTCTTTAGAAATAATGCACACATCTTATTTTCAACCAAAGTCATACATTTTACCATCGTTGAAAACACTTAATTTAACACTTAATTCGGACTGCAACTAACTATGAATTTTTTGGTGAGTTAATCTTCAGACTTTTCTCTCCATCAGTTGTTTATAAGCAGTCAGCAAATACATTTCCGAGTCCAATAAATGCTGTCACACAAAATGTACATGAAAACAAAATGCAGGCATTTGCAAGCAAACTGTGTCATGAAGTGTTTCCGAGGCCTTCTCGTAATATCCTTTATACAGTCATATGTTTCACAAATTGGTGAACCTTACCCCATCCATGCCTTTCGACTATGCCCCTCTCGTACCCAAATATATTGTGATTACTTAACATTGTGTCTACACTCGACAGCTGGGCATGTATACCCAACCCTAACCTGGACCGGTTCGGACAAACATTTCGAGATGATATCCAGATTTGTGTTTGGTGACACCCTCGATAGGAAATATATGTATAGTCTTTTTATTCTGTACCTGTGTGCGTAGAACAATGCCTTATGGCGTTCGTCTACGCTGTACATATCTGTCATCAGGGTAAACAGGCAAGATGTAACGATACTAACAGCTGCGTTACCAGGAAACACAAACTCAGTGTTTCAGCTTACATTAACTGCGCTGGCTGCTGTGTTCAGTTTGAGCTTGATTAAAGGAGACATACTATGCTAATTTTCTGATTCATGTTGTTATTTTGGGTTACTTCTAGAATAGGTTTACACGCTCTAATACTCAAACACACATCAGGTTTCTCATACTGACCAGTGATGCAGCACTGCATTCCCCCTCTATCTGAAATGCAGTTTCAAAACAAAAGTTTTGGGTCATGGTTACAAGCCTAAAGCTTGTACGGATTAAAACGAAAGCTTATCTATTCCGTCTGATATGTGTGAGTTGGATGGCTGAACGCCTACTGTGTAAACTGTGTTAGACTGCAGAAGGTTCACTGGATCAGCCTTTAACCAGTCAGGGGTGTGACCCCAATATGGTGCTCAGTGCAAATTCTAAATATTTTCTTTTGTATCTGCCCTAAGCTGAAAATTAGAAATATAGCAAAAAATGTTCTCTCCAACCATCTTGGAGCCAGCAGGCTCAGCAGAGTCTAAACTGATGTTTTTTTCCACTCTAATGTCTCTTTATGAAAACTGAGCTCATGAGACTCTGCCTTGCCTCTTGGAGACCTCACAGGACGGATAGGACAGGAAGTAGTATTAACTGTGTTTATAGTAATGCAAGACTTAAAGATCACTTAAGGACTATATTATGTGTTCATTTACATGTTTGCACAAGAGACCCAAACTTTGTGTTTCGGTGTTAAGAATTCTTTATTGCAGTCATAGTTATTTTCCCCGCCGGCACACAAATACTTTCTCCTTTTGTATCCATCCGCTCTATAACACTGAGGCTTATCTCACGTGCCTTTTATTGATCCTCCCTCTTAACCCCGCTAATCTCTTTAGAAATATTGAAAATTGTAGAATGAATTAAATATGAATGAATGACTTGGAGGCCTACAATATGTAAGCATCAGTGCGGCACTGATAGATGCATGCTTACAGTGGAACTTGTAGCACTTGCAACTCCTCAACACTCTGGATTTCAGATTTACGATGAGTAATGTTAACACGCGCGCCCTTCTCATCCACAATAAATCACAGACGGGCAGGGCCGTGCTTTTTTTCGCTCATGCAGGAGAGCAGAGATGAGATCTCACCCTGCTAGATATTCAACTCAGACGGAGTGACGTCTCTCTCTTTAGTCGGACATTGTCATGGTAACTGCAGCGCTCGTCAGATTCCTTTTGCCCCAATCCATTTTCTCTGGCTGTCTATGAATATGATATTAGGGTTTTTATCATCCCGACTTGGGCTGGCTCCCGTCTGCATACGGCCCATTCAAAGGCTATCCATCAGGCTCACACACACGTCCGCTCAGAGATACGCGCACACACTCTGGGATGCTACAGAGATTTTATACACACAGACGCACATAAATCACTCCAAGCCAAAGGCCAGGGCAACAAATGTTCCCTCCTGACATATGCGTGTGCACACACCTGCTCGCTCTCGTACCTGCCTCAGACGGTTCCGACTAAAAGGACGAGACAGCTTTATGTCGGAAAGTTAAATAGCACCTCTGTTGACTTTGCCTCAGCACATTCATTTGCAGTCACATCTTCCACTCGCTCTCCTCCTCTCATCTTTAGTTTGACTCTTTCCACCCATCCGCGCTTTTCTTCTTCATTTTCTCCGGAAAGATTACCCCGCGCCTCACAAATGTCTTTTTATGAACCAGAGTTGTATTCCTCATTTCCTCTCCTCCCCTCTCTCCCTGCCTCTCTCTCCCCTCTCACGCCTCACACTCTCCAGGAGATACTTGGCGGTCCTCACGCAGCCGAGCAGAAATACGACGCCGAGTTCTTCAAGAAGTTCCGCAGTCAAAATATTGTTTTGTCAGCAAGAAACTACGCCAGGGTAACATCAGACCCAGCCTCTCTAATAATGCCACTTAATTTGCTTTTACTTAGCTGTCTACATCTCCATTTGGCACAGATGTGATATGGACTCAGCTGCCAGTTTATTGGGCATCCAGAACTAATGCAGTCCACTACAACAGTCCGGCTATAAATCTTACTTTCATGAAGGATGTAACGATTTATTTTTTATTTATTTATTTTTTTTTTGTTGAAACTGTTTCGGAGGTGTTGCATCAACTGTATGGTCATTTTGGAGGCGGCACTTTGTGTTGCTTTTGAGCTGCATTGCATTATATACAGAGTTGTTTCTGTAACAAAGCCGACCTTGACGCATTTAGAATGAATGGACAAAATAATGGAAACACCTACAATTAGGTGTACCCAAGAAAAAGAAAAGAAAAAACAACTGGCAACTGAGTCTGTTTCTTTGTATTACCGCTTTGTTTTTGCTGCTTTGTGTCAGATGTTGTTTGAAGTTTAAAATTGGTTTCAGAAAATGTTTTTGTTGTTGGTTCACACATCTGTTTGCCTACAGGAGAGTAATGTGCAAGCTCTTGACATTCTGTTCACGTACCACGGGGCAGAACTCCTCCAGCATCGGCTAGCTCTCCTGTACAACTTCCCAGAGACCACGTCTCCACACGAGTACACCATCCTGCTGCCCGAAGCCTGGTGAGAAACACATACTGTACACATATCGTAGTTAAGGGTGTGGGGGTGTAATTGTTAGGTAGTATTTACACCTCTGTGACCAAGAAATGTTCATATAAGTTATGAGTATGAACTAATGAGGATGTGGTGGTCAAAGATCGAGGTCACTGTGAACAGGTGGCCATAACTCAACAATTTTAACGTTAATATTTACCAAATATCACTCAAATGTCTCAAAGGGTGAAATGATGAAGTGATGCAGTTTTCTATCCAAGAGGTCAAAGGTCAACTTCCATGTGTCATCTTAGTGGTCTGGCCATTATTTATAACACCAAACCTCAGGGACAAAAAGGAAGAGTTTGGCCATATTTCACATCTGGGTGGATACAAAGTCGGTGACAGTAATCTTGGCTGCCCACCTTGAAACTGTGGTGATGTACGCTTCAAATCACAATGTAGCTTTCAGGTAGAAACGGAGCTATTACTGCGAAAGCGCAATCTCCTTTTGTCTTTAGCGTGGTGCGTAGAACAGTAAACCCTGCTCATTGGACCTCAGAGTCCTGCTTGTATTATAGGGCATTAGGAGCTCTTGACTGGTGCCTCATCATGCAGGACTCTAAATGTGATTCCCAGGATTTTGAAGTGAAATCTGAATTGCATGGGCAGCCAGTGTAACGACAAACGGTTAATCCGGTGGAAGTAAAGACATATCAAGAGTTATTTAGATTGAACATCATTTTCTCTTGTCTGGTCTGGACATGTAATTTGTGTGACACTATGGAACAGAAAGGGATCCATTAAGACGAACAGATAGAGCCGCATTAATACTGAAAATGAAATCACTTAAAAAAAAAAAAAAAAAAATGCTTGAAAATAATTACATAAAATAAATTGATGCCTAATTGCAATTTAAACATGTAATTTCAGTTCACATTAAGAACTTTAACGGAACAATTTAGGAATGGAACACGGCTGAAAAACTAGTGGCGTGCAACTTTTATAACTTCATCCATTATTAAGTTCCTTTTCACAGCGATTCCCTCTGTGAAGAATGGGAACATCAGGTGTTAAAATACATGCATTACCTCAGGCACACAAACTCGTATTGATGTCTGAAAATTGACATTGTCTTTACACTGCGATTCTCACTACATTTCAAATTAAAAGTGCCTAAAACTGGAATAACACCTGTCTGGGAGAGCACGCTCCACTTCACATTTAAGAATGTGTCTGTGTGAGTGTGACACACAAACACACACACACACACACACACACACACAACCTTATTCATACATGATGTTAGGTGTACACACGCGCAGCCACAGCTTTAGGGCTAACATTGGCAAATGTACGCGAGAAATGGCGGAAGACTTAATTGGCGCCTCTAAATTTACATGCAGGCGTTTGAACGTCTCACGGTGATACAATGCTAGTTTGTTCTCGTTTCCATCTTAGAGTTTCTGCTTTGGGACTGGAGGAACTCTGAAGGGGGGGGAGGTTGGGAGAGGATACGTGAGAGGGAGACGATTGAGGAGTGTTTCGGAGGGAAGGAAATCATTCGTCACCCCTTTATGGTTTACTAATAGAGGTGACGGACAGAGGGTTTACCGATGGGTGCAGCCGGCCATCCATTTTGCCTTTTTGTTTGCTCTAACTCGCTTTTTACCCCCCCCCCCCCATCTCCCTAAATTCTCTGTGCTGGCATTTGATTTATTTACATACCACATATACATTTGCATAGTGAAACACATGCACACAAGGCTCAAAGTCCCCTGGAGCCATGTGCTAAAAAATATATACCGCATAAAAATGATTGTTCTTCCAGCTTCCTTCCTCACACACACACTGCCACTGCTCCCTTTTTATTAGCCATGTCTGAGTTTGTATGGAGGTCAGGCAGCTGTGGCTCTGCAGTGAGCATCCATCATGGCCCTGCCGCTGTGGGGCAGTTTCCTATTTTCCCCAGCCTGTGAGCACCGACTGCTCCTCCCAACAGCGCTCGCTCCTACACTGCAGCAGACGGAGTGGGCTCCAGCCATCTGTTTGGAGCTCACTGGCTATATACTAAAGTCTTGCTTCACTGGAAGGGGAATTATATTCTCCTGTAATATTGATCAGGTCTGCGAGGGGACCTCGTGAAGCTCGTAAGATTGCAGATTTGTTATATTTTGTTGAAAACTTTGCCCGTGGCTTGAACAGGGTTCCGCCCAGCGGAAATGAAAATAAACGACGCAACGCCAGCACCAAGTTTGCTTTGCATCTCCTTTTTCCCTCCCTCCCGCCCCGCGTCCCTGCCTCTCTCGGGCTGACGTGAAGTAGATTAGGGGAGCGGGCCTGGAATAATTCATTCCTCCCATCGATATCTGAGCTCTCTCACACCAATATTTACTCTCCACCCTCTAACCTGGCTGTCTTTAATGAGGAAAGAGGAGCTGGGAGCTGGGAACGACAGGCACCAAAAAAAAGAGAGACCCAAAGAGGAAGTAGTGAGACTTTCTCGATCTCTGTCATTTCCATGTTAAAAGCCCAAATCGTAATGGATGAACTCGTGCCAGAGTGTTGGTAAAAATCTCCCTGGTTTTGTGCGTCGACATAAATCACGCGCGCCACTCGGACACTTCTTATGTATTTTGTGATTGGATAGAATTTATGGCGACGTTAAAAAACTGCTGCGGCACTTGTGCACTCGGCCTTTAACTACACTGAAGCTATAGATGATTTGTAGCCCGCGGTATCTCCTTGAGTTTTACAGCCACAGTACATATTTTTCTGTCCACAGACAAATAGATAACAAGAAAAAGTGCATTAATCCCAGAATGAGAGATACAAACAACTTCTGTTCACGTCTGCATGCGTTCATGTGCTTCTTGCGAGTGTCCGATGTCTTGTCAGCGCTGGCACGCCAGGTTACAGAGTCATTCTTCACCTCGGTCTCTTTCCTCGCGTGTTCCCTATTTATCTTCCTCAGGCCTGTCAACCTCAAGGAGACGAGGAAGAAGTAAAGCTTAGCACCAACTCGGCGTTTGGAAACTAAAAGTCCCAGCTATTTACAACCGAGGCACGAGCCAGACTCTTTTCCAAAGTTCTTTGACTTGTTTATTGTTGCGCTTTTGTTTCCCCCCCCCCCACTCGTTTTTTTTTCCTTATTATGCTCCGCTGTTTCCATTTCCCATATGTTGCTGCCTCTCGCCACTGTAGTTTACGACCATGTTTAGTCTGAAACAGTAAATGTCTTTGCAGATTTATACGGTGCCATTACAGGTGAGCGAGGTGCAGTTTATTTTTTGACTCTCGGCTACTCATCGGTCTTTGTTCTGAGTATGTTTTGACCTAAAACTGACCCCCTTTTCCCTCTGTTTTTGTCTCCCTCTCCCTCTCTCTACCTCCGTCGGAAACTACCTTCCCCTCTCTCGTTCTGTTTATCCTCCACTCTCACAGCCTGAACGACAGAGACGAGTTGGTGTTGATTCCATGGGACGAGCAGAGGCACAGAGAGATGGACTGGTGCGAGGCAGAGGAGTGCAGGTAAACAGCGATCATCGACTTTGACAGAAAAAACACACAAACCGTCCTCCGAGCTTGTGCACGAAGCTCGGGTGACTGAGATATAGCAAAATCTCTCCATTACCCCTGATAACAAAGCCTCTCGCAGTGTAGAATTGTTCAAATTCAAGCTACGAGCGAGCCAGATGCTTGTGCTGGCATCGTTATGTGAAACAAAACATGACACCCTATTATCTAAATGTTAAACAGAACCATAACAAACTAATGCTGAATCTTGTTGCGCTGCCAATTTATGCCATTTGCCGGCTTCTGTAGGGAAGCCAGCTTCATTTAGAATTTTATTTAGCGAGCTCTGTTTTTTATTGCTCTTTGGTGTAGAGTCATAATAATATCAGTTGGCTATTGTGGTGTGCATTGCCAGGGACTGCAGAGTGGAAATGTGGCACTGTGGTTCTGTGAAGCCAGCGATTTTAAATAGTGCGTTTATGACGTGTTTTGTCCCCCCCCCCCCCCCCCCCGCCGTGCTTCCCCTTTATGGTCATCTCGCATCTGCATTCTTCTCATTTTCTCGGTCTTCTGTTTATGTTTTCTTTATTCTCCCTTCTCACTCCTGCCCTGTATCCTCCTCCCGAAAGGATGAAGGTGGTGATGTTCTATATTAACTGAGCTAACAAGCTAACAGTGACAGTAAATGGAATACAGTTGGCAGCAGTTAGATGCCTTCATTAATTTGGAGTATGACTTCGACATGTTGCTGAGTCTCACATATTGCGCCTCCAGTTGAAATGTTATGAATGAAGCATTGTGGCGCTTTATAGATGCAACCTCTGAATCAAATTCTTCAGACTTGAGGGAACATGACTTTCGTACAGCCCTAGCCAAAGTTGCATCATCATCATCATTTTAACTAGAGAATGACCTTCCTCGCTTAAATCGTGACTCTTTCTACTCGTATCATCTGTCAACATAATCGCACTATGTTTTTTTTTTTTTTTCATGCTTATTGCTCAGCCCTAGTAAACAGGCGACGCACCCTCCTCTCTCCCTCAATGTCTTCTTCAGAGCCGTGCTGGACCAGAACCTGTTCGATGATGACAGCTTCCTGTACGAGGACGCACCTGAGCTGCTGGGGTTCCGCACGGCGACGCCCTCCATCGAGCTGCTGACCGACTGGTACCAGAGCAGGGCGAAGGATATCGACTCCTGCTCCAGACAGGTAAAAAAAAACGTGTGTCGTTGCAGGGTTTCCCTTGTTTGCGGCGAGGGAATGCATTTTCTGCAGAATCAAAGCGTCAGAGAGCCGATTGCCATGGCGACGCTCCACTCAGGATATTTGGCGCTTTTTACCTTGAAATTATTAGTTTGTCCGTCCCTTGTTAGTTTTCAGAATCAGCTCCGGATGAGTAGGACAGATTTTTCACTCCGCGCTAAGATTCCTTTTCAGGATCCTTTAGCTGGGTTGGAACTTATAAAAGGACGGCAACTGAAGGGACTGAATGGACATCTGGCAATCGGGAAAAATAATTGCCGCCCTTTAGATGACTGTGGCGGGAAAAGGTGACGAGACGAGATTCAGACTGCAGAGGGTATGTTGCCAACCTCCATCAGTAAAGGTCACTTTGATCCTGTCTGTGGCAAACATTATCATATTTGCCATATGGGAACTCTAATGAAGAGTAACCAACGCTTCTGTCATCTGCGTTCTGTTGCTGTGACTGAAAAATAGGGCTTGATGGGACTTGTTTAGCGGAGTAATGGGTTGTAACCGCCAGAGCTGCCCACTCCCTCCACCCACGCCATCCACGCAGCAGCCCTGTCCCCGTCTTTGGCTCCTTCAAAGTGATGGATCAAGGTTGTCACAGCGGTCTCTTTGTCTTTGTGAAAGGACTAACTAGGGTGCAGTCATATCTTTCCCCTTCATTTCTCCATGTTATCCCTTTCACCGGGTGTAAGGAGGATGGAGGAGGAGAGATTTGGGGGCCCATTGCTCATTTTTTGAAGACAACTGGGGAATCGCGCCTTTCATCATCCACTTGAGAGAAAGACAGTGAGAGGAAGTCTTTGTTAATCTCTAGGAATTCGCACCGGATGTCTCTTTCTTTCTCTCTCTCTCTCCCCCGTTCCTTTTTAATTTAACCTCATCATCTTTTTCCCCCCCTTCGCACGTTACTCCAGGAGCCTTTCGTGATCGTCCCCAACTATCATGACTCATGCTTCTTCATGCGAAATGATTTCGAGTAGACGCAGCCGAGAGAAATGCTGTAACAGCCCTGCTGCCGTTCGCCCAGGGTTTTTTTTTTCCCCCTCTCTCCCCTTCCTCCTGCCCTCTTTACGTTTTCATCTCATTTGTTCTCTCTCATTTGCACCCTCCTCCCATCCCTCATCTGGCAGTGTTTATGCTTGGGAGCACGTTTTAATGGAGGAAAATGGGGTTTGATTAAAAGGAGCCACATCAGAGGAAGCTGGAGTGTTTAAAACCAGTCACAGAGCCGCAGGAAGCGAGGCGCTGAATGGGAAGATTGACAAGATGACTCACAGAGGGAGACGGGTTTGAAAGAGCAGAGAATGGAAACGCAACCGAAAGAAACGAAAAAGGGAGATAAATGCCGGGCAGATGCAACATCCTTTGTCGGGTGAGAGTGCATTACAAACACAGGAAAAGGGGGAGGACAGGACTAACAGATGTTAAGGTAAAAAGGGGAAAGTAATCTCATGGAACAAGCTGTCTGCGGGAGAGAAAATCATAGGTTATGAGGTGGGTGAAAGGGTAGAGATAAAGGATATTAAAAGCAAGTGTTGTCTGAGACACTGTTGGCAACAAAATGGCACAAAATGAGAGGGTGGTTTTGGAAGGCAGACAGGGGAGGGGGACACAGGCATACAGAGGAGGCAAAGGGCCAGACTGTGCAGAGTTCAAATAGAGGCCAATCACGGCAGACTAAGAGGTGGGAAGAGTGAGGGAAGAGGATAGAAAAGCTGCAGCAGAGTTGAAGAGAGAATGTTGAAACCAAGTTCGAAAGAAAGCACTGAGACAAGACGGGGAGGAGAGACAAAGAAGGATCAAATTGAGTTGGAGAATTAAACAGAGGAGTCGTTGATATCTGCCGGGGTTTATAGCAGAGGGAGAGGGAGAGACGGAGGATACAGGTTGGGTTACAGTGCGGAGAGCGGTGAGGGGTGGGCACGGAGACGGGGTCGTAATTAAAAAGTGTGAGATTTTAACGTCTGAATCGTCTGCGGTGAGCTGGGGAATCTATCTCAGGAGAGCGGGGAAAGAGGAGGAGGAGGAGGAGGAGGGAGGGGTGCAGCGAGCAGGGAGGATCTTTACTCACAGTTAGATCAATAGACTTCTCTCTCTTGTTGTATCTAATTGCTCAGGCTCTGACTCAAGGTGATTTGGGTTTTCCCTTGCTGTGTGTGTGTGTGTGTGTGTGTGTGTGTGTGTGTGTGTGTGTGTGTGAACATTTTATAAATGAAGGCATGTAATTATTTATTCAGAACTTGGAAATGTGTCGAGATGAGCTGAAGATGACAAGGTCGCGTGTGTGTGTGAGCAAGAAGCCAGGCTAACTGCCGTGCCAAAGGGCTCCCCTTCTTTAAAAGGTGGAGAGAAAGCAATCATCACTGCAGGGCCCAACGGCATCTGCTATTGATTGGCCAGCATCCACAGGTGGCTGAGCATCGATTGGTCGGGCGAGCTGCCAGCGTATAGGTGGTCGGCTATCGATTGGTTGCTCCTCTGGATGGAATTGTATCGATCAGAGTAGCAGGAAGCCCAAATCTGCCCTGTTTTATTGTCCAAAGACTAATGATTGGATATTAGTAATGACTAACGGCTATTATTTTGTTTCCCATTAGTTGGCATATTGTTGTTTTGTTCACGTTGCAGTTCAGTGACCTCGGCAACAGTTTTGCAATGACGCGAGGCCCTGCTTTAAACGGCCTCTCTCCTCACCTGCTGAGCTTCTACTGGGTTAACTGGATTGTATTAAGGTAGAAGGGTGCAAGGCAGATACATATATGTGTACAGGAACAGCGTGAGATACTACAGCAAAGTAGAGTTTAGATTCTCTGCCCAAGCCCGACCCGACCTAGTCCGCTGTCTGATATTTCCCGGGCCCTTGATGACGCATTTGTGTTTTTTTTGGTTTTCATTTGTAATGACTCAAAATAATGACTGTATTTCCAGCTAGAAAACGTGCATCTCTCTCCTCCCTCCATTGTTGTTTGTGTTTGTGTCGCTGCGTGGTGTTACACGTGAGTTTCCCTCGTGACTTGACGCATACGTGACACCACTCACCGGGACACAAGAAAAAAGCAAAAATATATATTTTTACCAAGGAAAATGACAAAAATAATAGTAACGCACAGTGACTTTCCATCAGCATTATTGTGAGTAGATAATGACTGAATGTTTTGTATCCTTTTTTATTTTTTTGGAACGTTATAGCAAACCTATTCAACTGGCAGCCTTGGGCCGGATGCTGCCCTTTAACAACCTCATTCAGGCCCTTTGATCATTTTGTTCATAGGCTAAATAGCCCATTTATATATTCATTATATCTGTTGCGAAGCACAGAAATACTCACATTTCATTTAAAGTTTCTACCCAAGCTATTATATGTACTATCAGCAGACATAGGGAATGTAAAAGCCTGGCCCCTTTCTAAATCTGGCCCTTCTAAGGAAGTAGTTGAATAGGGCCTACATGATAGCTTTCACAAACGTGGCATTTCTATAGTGTACCAGAAAAAGTTGTTGCACAGTCCAGGGTCAGTAAGGAGCAACGGTAGTTTGGATAATTTTTCACACTGACTAAATTCAAGACAGATGACAAGAGGGATTGTATTGGATTCACGTTAACCAGAGGATGAACCTTCTGATCAGGACTTTTCCTCCAGCACCACCAGCAGATTGTGCTTCAGTGTGAAGTCTCTCAAAAACTGCTGGATGGGTTTTCACGCCTTTTCTTGTGCACAGTCACGGACCTTTGTGATGTTTTTTTGTGACCCGATTACTTTTCATCTAGTGGCATCATCAGGTCACAATTTCCAGTTTGTCCAGTGTTTTGGTTTATCCATCATACAACAATTTAGCCACATCCACAAAGTCTCATTACTTCACACACTGAGTTTTTTTTCTCCTCTCTCATCGGTGCTTTCTTTGTGCCCATCAGGTGGACTGCGCCCTGTCGCTGGTGCGTCTAGGGAAGGAGCGGGAGATCCCAGGGCTACAGCTCTTGTGCGATGACCTGGTCACCATGGAAACGCTCGTGTATGAGACATCATGTGAATTGAGTCTGACACTCAAAGATTTGCAGCAGCTAAGCGACATCGACAAGCTCCACCTGCTAATGAAAAATGTAAGTGGCATGATCTGTGCCTCACACCTGTTACATTTCACATTCTCACTGGAACATTTTCCCATGATGTGTTCCGGATTCATTTTTATCGGTTATGAATTCATATTCCTCTCGTCATAAAATGAATGGAGTCAGATTAAATTACAAGGCGCTGTTTTCACTTGGCATGTGCTGATGTTGCATTATCTCAGCCAAAATGATGCAGCTGCTGTGAGAGATCATCCCGCTACTGAAATAAAATGAAACTGTTTTTCTCTCTACACTGTCAAAACATGATGGTTGAGATGAGTTATTGTCATTATTATAGTCTAGTGTTTTTTAGAATTTCTATAGTTTGGATCAAATCCCATTTTTGAGATGACTATATGTTGTTGCAGCTTCCGCTGAGACTTTATTCTGTGTTGAATGTGCACTTCCCAGCACGCAGCTTTGCCGAGCTCACATTGTGAAGCAACGCTGTCCTTGAAACTACATTTCATTTCAAACTTCCATAGTGCACTTACATCAATCCTTGACTGCCGCTTAGAATAACATAATGTATGCTAATTACAACTTGAATAGACAAACAGAGAAATGTCACGGATTGAAAATGTATTTCATGCCGGCCGCGCGGTAAGACAACTTTTATTTTAATTCTTGAAATCCCTGACATTTGACAACACAATCTGTCCGTTCAACAGCAGCATGAGAGCCATGAAAGCTAGTGTGTAGCAGGTACTACATTTACAAGTCCCCTCGGAGTACATAATGTGAGCTGTCCTCTAAATTGTAGCTAATAACTGCCAGCTTCAGCCTGTGAGGACCACTGCCAGTAAGATCTGCCATACAGGCAGGCGGCCAGCAAATGTTGTTGACTGCACTAACACATGCTGTTTGACTGGTGCTCCCTTTGGGCGCTATGAATGTGTGTGTGTGTGTGTGTGTGTGCGGCGCTTGCATGTGTGAATGTTTACCAAACTCAGCTAGATTAAATCTCCCTCTTCGCCCGTGTCTGATGTCTCCCTTTATCGGAGACACAGCACAGCGAAGTAAAATGTTTGCGTGTGGGTGTGCTAGTTTGAATTCAGCGTCTGAATATTTTTTAAATCTAATTTTTTCCCGTGGCTGCTCTCCTATCTGTACATCCTGAGTCAGAGCTGTCGCCAGGTGGGTGCGAAGCCCTGCACGAACTTGACATGCATCCGCACTAATCACAGCCCGGCCCACGTACTGTAGCTGTTACAGCTAGAGTTCAGGTTTAATTGCGCTGCACAATTTCATGTAAATGAAGCTTCAAGGACTTTGCACTCTGCTTTAAGTATTCAAACCCAAGAGAAAAATATACACTTTATACAGTATATGAACTAGGAATTTCTTCTGCAGGGTATGGATCTGATTTTGATTAATTTTTCCAACTTGCAAACAAGTGTCGAGTGCCAACTGTTGACTGTTCACTGTGACGTTGCAAATTGTTACACCGTATTTCTTGGCCAGGACAGGGGAAGCTTTCTGTTTTCTCCATGTCTGTTACGTGTAACATGAACTAGCATGAGCTTCTGGGTTGACTTGACACCTTACATAAGGCTTTCCAATTTTAGCTGACATATATTAGAGGACAACTACAAAATTGCTCTTGCAGCATAAGGGCAGATATAACTCATAAGGCAACTCTTTTCAAAGAAAAAATGTTGTATCATGTACGGTTCCTTTTTACAGCCCTTGTTTCGGATATGCAGTATCCTATAATTATGATATTTTGTTGGTTATTTTAAGTTTTACAGCTAATGATTTCATTCTTGATAAATCCCTGTTATTTTTTTTTTATTAATCAACAAATCAACTGATCAGTTACAAACATCCATCTCTGTGTAATGCAAGCTGTTCCTTGCTTTTTTCAGAGGGAACCCCTGCTGTTGTATACACTACTTTCTAATTTTGTAAAGTCCTTTTGATTTGCATATTTCGGCCAGTGCGGCACTTCTAATGATTAATATGCAATCTTTAATTTTTATGTAATACATAACCCGACAATTTTCTAAATTAATGTCGCTCAAAGAAGATGAAGCACGGCAATACATCAGTGATCAAGGTAGCCCTGACTAGATTACAGGGGCTTCATTTTCAACCAACATGTCTTGTTGTAATCCAGGGCGGCCATTAAAATGGCTAGTATAGAAGCATTGAGGGTACTTCCAACTCATAATGGAATGCTCAAAATTATTATTATTTTTTTATCAAACCAACCAACCAACCAACCAACCCGTCTCTGTAAAATGCAAGAGCTGATACTTGCTTTTTTCAAGTAATTTTTTGTAAATAATCCAGTTAAGTACCTCAAATGGAAGATGTGCAATGTTTCATTTTTTATTTTTAACCTGACAGTTTCCAAAATTAATGTTGCCCAAAGAAGATGAAGAACAGTAAAACATCAGTTGCTAAGGTAGCCCTGACCTTAGATCAGACGAGTTTAGTTTTCATATTTTTACCAACATTTATTAATAAAGACTAGCAATATCTGCTGCAAAAGATTAAAACCACTTCTTGCTGAGTGTTGGGAAGAAATGCTCAGTATATGGTTATTAGATCATTTAAAGTGTCCACAATAAAAAAATACTACGTATGAATTTGAACCATGGGACAGCTAAGACATCATGAACACAGGCTTATGGGTATGTAAGGCACATGTTCATATCAGTTTCTTAAAGTAGACCTCTTTCTGTAACCAGTCCAGAAACGAGCGTTATGTGAAAGACACCTTCCAGTGGATGGTTCCGTTCCTGCACCGCTGTGAGGGACAGAAAGAGGGTGCTGCTAAATCACTGCTCAGAGAGTACCTGGTCAACCTGGCCCAGCGAGACCTCGCCCTGCCCCTCATCATCTTCCAGCACTCCAAGCCTGACGTGAGTATCTGAACGCACACATCTCTCTGGCTGTTTGTGCCATGTCAGGGCCGGTGTCGTATCCCAGGCGCTGTAAAATGTTATATTTATGACCCCATAAGGGCAGAGCCAAGGACAGCTCTCCTGGCTATTAGAAAACATGCAGCTCACACACACAAGCACACAGCCTCGATGTTAATGTATGAAAAGGGGTCAGTCATGCCTTGACACACACACACACGCACACGCACATACAAACACACACAGTCTCGTCTCTCGTCTCTTTCAGTGCCAGCAGAAGATCATCGGGGACCCAGACCAGCTGATGGCGGTCGCTCTGGAGTGCATCTACAGCTGTGAGAGAGATGACCAGCTCAGCCTCTGTTATGACATCCTGGAGTGTCTGCCGCAGAGGGGCTACGGGTCAGACACGCAAAAACACACGCACACACACACAAACATACATGTTTACACACAACGTGAGACAACTGAGATTATTTAAGAATCAGTAACTCACGATATAAAGATGCTGAAGCGATCCGCCGTCGCCTCATCTACAAGAACACATGGGTCCCACCCCTCCCACCTCGTCCCTCTGCTTTCACCTTTCCACCTCTCTCCTTGGACCCATCAATAAACCTAACTACCACCTCTGTTTCTGTCTCGCTCCCTTGCTCCTTTCTTTTCCTCCTCCTCCTCCCCTTGCCCACTCTCTTTAATGCTTAACTCTGACTCCGAGGAGCCATCAGTTAGCCAAGCTACAGTCTATACAGTATTCCCTACCTCCTACTATTGCTGCCTCTGCCTCCCTCTCTCTCTCTCTCTCTCTCTCTCCACCACCTCTTTTGTAACACATTTTATTTCATATGGCATGAGGGCCTGTCCTTTAAGTCTCCCACGAGGCTGTGTGGGTACGCAGTGCATTTGAAGGAGAGTGAGTGATAATAAAAGATGGAGAGGAACAAACACAGGGGTACAGAAGAGTAAATTGTTGATAAAATGGACCTGCGGAGTGTGAATGAATTATAATGACTCATTGTTAGATGCATTATCCTTCCTGTGTGCACCTTAATTGGAAAATTGAATCACTAGTAAAAGGACCGCTTCATTCTGTTTTTATCCTTGTCAGCTGGCTGCGGTGAGGCAGCATTACTTTTGCCAGCAGTGGCTCCTCGCATAGTTTGCTTAGCTGCGCTGTGATCAAAAGCTATTTCCACTGCACTTTCACAATGGAAGCCCTGAAAACAAGACATTACGGTACTGATTGAGAGCAAGGTCACTCTCAGCCGACACCTTAATGTTGTACTAAACTGAACGAGTCTAAAGCAAGGTGCCATTTAAAGCGAATTAGCTACAAATGAGTTGTCTTGCTCTTGTTTAAAGTGGACTCCTCGGCTTTAAGTATTGTTCTCTCGTGGTGCGTTAATGCAATGAGAAAACATCATCAGAAAACAAACTGGCCATCTGGATTTTAGTTTTTAAGATCTGCTTTGCTTTGCTGCTCTAAGGTGTACTGTTAGAGGAGACATGATACGCTCATTTAAAGGTTCCAAGTTCTATTTTGGGTTATTTCTAGAATAGGTTTAAATGCTTTAGAATAGAGGTGGGAAAAAAAATCGGGGGGGGGGGGGGGGGAGCGTTCGTCCGTCCGTCCCCCGGCTCCTCGCCATCAGCCCGGGGGACCGACGGATGAACGGACACCTGTCGCCGTCAGCCAGGGGGCGCATTTTTTCAACGAGAAGACCGTGGCAGCGCACTAACACCCGCTATAAAGCAGCTTACATTGAAAATGAGTATAGCATTCCACCGTCTGGAGAGAACCCTGAGCATGAACATTAATAACATGTCTTATGTAAACCAGGACAGTGCTTTCTGATACTGAAAAGTCAGTAGCAACTTGTTTTATGTCAACTTGGGCCCGTTTTAGTTTAACAATAGTTAAACAAGATAAGAATAACATAAAAATGTAATGAAATATTGGGCACATTTCAGTATGCAACCAATTATGTGCAGAGTTATATTCACCCATCCAGTACCTGGGAAGTGGGAACATAAAAGTGCTTTGGGTCAACCTGGACACATCAAGGCATATTAAATTTATAGAAAATGAAATAAAATAAATGCAATAGATGCATAAGAAGTTTTCCTTTTTATGACTATTTTTCCTTTTTCAGTCACATATCGTGATATTTTGTTGATGAAATTTCTTGCAATATATCGAATATTGCAGATATCGTGTATCGTGATATTATCATTATCGTGGGCCAAATATCGTCACAGTATCGAATCGTGAGTTACCCGTATCGTCCCACCCCTACTTTAGAACTCAAACACGTCTGTTGAGTTTTGTCACACTATCTAGATGGGGTTATTGTTGAGATTTATAGATGATGTTATTTGTGGTACCGACATTTGAAAAAAAGACATGTAGCAGTCTCAGCCTTTCCAGAAACAATGCCAATGCTCGGAGAAATCCACAGATCTTGTTGACAACAGCTTTCATCAAAACCTCTTTCTGCCAGAGAAACAGTCCCTCTAAAACACTGCAAAACTGCAGACACTGGAAGAGACGTAAACCCGGTTAGGTGTAGGGATGTGTGGTAGAACCCACCAATCATGTTCTGCTTCATGTGCTCGGATGTATAAAGAGCTTCTAGGTGACAAATGTGGAAGAGGAGGCACAAGGGCAGAGGTGGTAAAATGTTTTTAGAGATCTGATTCAATCAAGAAAGGAGAGGCAGTTTGTCTCACTGAGCACATTTACAGACTCCGATGTGCCTGCTCCGCGTGCACTTTCAGATATATCCTGCCTTAAGTCACAGTTGAACTCGTCGCCCCATCAGAACGGGCCACAAATGCCTGGATATCCAGTGCTATTGCAGCTCAGCATTTAAGCTATTAACTATTTTAAACAGGGTCTTACTGTATAAATATTTGAGCGTATATAATACTCGTACATGTTTCTTTCTAAATCAGTACAGTACAGCATTTTGCTAAGCATTCCACTTTGCCACACAGGGTTCATTCCTGCAGTGTTGGGATTAGCAATGCTGTAAGGCTCCACTGTATATGCAATGCCTTCAACTTCACATTTCTCACGGGAGTGATTTCTCTGACTTACTAAGCTCCAAAATTGCCATCCCAGCGTAGAATATTACAGATTTGCCAGCCAGGACAGAAACCATGAGTTAGTAGTTTCATCGCAATTTTCTGAATTTTTCTGTGAGACAGCTTAATTAGGTCTAAATCTGCTCAGAAGAATGTAATGTGCATTCACCCTTAGAGAGTGGAAAATGGGAAAATGGCGAAATGGGGGGGGGGGGGGTTAGGTGGGGAGAGAGGGAGGGAAGTAGAATGAGGGAGAATAGGATGTTTCTTTTTTAAAAAAAAAGGAAGAGCAGAAGGAGGAGGAGCGGCAGAGGAGACGGATGCAGAGAAATGGATTGATAGGTCAAGAGTTTGTGTGTGTAAAAACTGAGAGATGGTATATTGGTAAAACACACACACACACACACACACGCACACGCTGAAGGTCTGTTCATCAGGGTCAGTACTCTTGAGGGGAACAGGCCAGCCTGACCCAGAATCATTTGCCTCAAGGCAAGGCATCATGGGGTTTTATTTTTAGTGGGGAATCAGTGCAACCTCACAGTGGTAGGCCACACAACCGCACATACGCACCTACAGTACACTGTGTACACTTTACTAGAATGAATACACACACGGGAACAAACATACTTTTTTATGAAGTCATTTCTACTTGTTTTCGCTCTAATCAAACAAATGTATATTTACCAGTGTTCGTGTTCTGTTCTGTGTTTTATCATCCTACAGGCCAGACACAGATGACACCACATCCCTCCACGATCAGGTAGACAAACTCGAGAAACATCTCAGGTACGTCAGCACAACTCACACCATCTCTGAGCTGTCATTTCGCCTTTCTCCTCCATCTTCCTTCTGTCCACCCAGTTCCCTCTGGCATGCAGATTAGAACTAAAGGATGAATAATTTGCCTCTATTTTTCTTTTCTCTAACGGCTTTCAGGGAATATCTTTGGGTCTTCAGACAAAACAAAAAACTTCATCCATAGATCTTGGCAATGTGTCAGTAGTATCAATGTTATAAACACAGAGTCCCCCTCTCCTCATCCCGCCGTAGTCCTGCGCTCTGTGGGTCTGGACCACAGTCCGCCAGTCGAGTGTAACAGCTTGATTGGAGATGTAGTGGTGGAGACAGGTTAGCACAACAGTCCCTGATTTCAAGTTGTCTAATTTGTCTCTGACCGGACATTAGCAAGAGGCTAAACTGATCTTCTGACTGACTGTCCTTCTTGTTCAAACACTTGCCTTTACGCACTTTGTCATTATATTCACATTACTGATGGTTATTCATCATTGAACATCCATTCAATACTGTCACAGCATTGATTTCGATGTGTTTGGTGAAAAATAATCCTGATATTTGATGTTGACGCTTAGTCTTAGCATTTGTGGGAGGCTTTTGAGGAGATTAGAAAATGTTGAGATATGTATTGTGCACTGATACTGTTATTCGCACCCAGCCCTAATCTCTGCTGCGCACTATAGCTGTGGGTTGAAAACACTGAAGACAGTGGCTCTTCGGTTTGCTGATTAGCGCTGCGTTGCATGGTAAACGTTCACTTTGTAGCAATGCTTATTACTTCCCTCCCCTATCACAGCTCTGGTGCAAAACGCCAAGAATGAGAGGAGACATGGATGTGCAGTCAACACACACGCACACTCGATATCAAAGGACCGGTGTCTGTCCCATGGTATTCAAGCAGCCTCAGGCGCTCTCTCTGTTACAGGTTAAAATCACCTACGTGTCTCTCTTTCTCTGTCTCACTCCCTTCCTCCACCCCTCCTCCCCTCAGGGTGAACTTCCGAACACAGAGAAGTGATGAGGAGGAAGGATGGAAGGATAAGGACGAAGGCAGGGGTAGAGAGGGAGCCTGAAGCGAATGTAGATGATGATGATGATGATGATGAGGATGGGGAGGAAGCAACATCAGGAAAAGCCTGTTTTAGAGCATAGTGTTGGCCTTTACAGACAAATATGCACTCATATTTACACGCAGGCACACGCAAGCATGCATAAACACACCCCAGGGGGGGCCTGGGAAGTGTGTTCATGTATATTTTGTGCTGAAGCATTGTCACTCTCACACACACTCACACACACACACACACACACACACACACACACACACACACACACACACACACACACACTCTCTTACCCAGATGAATCAGGCAGTAAATGCGAAGTGTCTGCTCTCAGAGCGCCTCCAGAATAAAAGCTGTTTTCAGCTGCTGCCACTACCACTTGCTGGCACATTAATATGTGCACAGGGAACATGCGGACACTCCCACACACACATTCACACTCGAACAAATACAACACACGCTTACACGCGGTTGTAAATATCAAGACTTGTTGTCTGTCTTTTGCTCACATTCACACACACAAACACACACGCAGGCACCTGTTTACTATGGTAATGAGTTGCAGCAGAGTGCGAACATCTGTAGCAGCACGACCCTGTTGAGACTTGGGGTGCCATGCTAATCCCACACCAACACACACACACACACACACACACACACACACACCCCGTCTCCCTCGGTCACATAAGACTGCCACCAGCATCGGCATGCTCCGAGACACACACAAACGCACGCTCTCAAAGAGGTGCTGGCTCGTTGTCACGCAGTTTATCATGTTGCTCTACACTTTCTCCATCTGCACTGTGGCTTGCAAATGACTTTGTGCTGCCAAAATAATGAACAGCTTAGAGCGAACACATCTTCTGTCTTTCCCCTCCGCACTCTCTTTGGATTTTTACAGGTTGCCTTTTTACCCTCGTTTTGTTCTTCTTTGGCATTTCCTACAGTGGTTCTTCCCGCTGCCAATCATCCTGTCTTCTGTTTTTTTTTCTTTCTTTTTTTGTGAAAGAACCAGTTGATCAACGCGAAGTAAAGCTGTGTTTGTATGTTTTTATTGTGCTGTTTTTCTCGTCTTCTTACACACTCACCTCTGTGTCTGTGCGCAACAGTGTGGCGGAGGTTCTGGAGAAACACGGCCTGCAGAAACCCATTTCATACGTGAAGAACAGCCAGAACAGCGAAGAGGAGGCCCACGAACTGATGGTGAAACTGTGCCGCCACACTGGCCGCAAGTATGAACTCGTGCATAAAGTCAAGCACTGATTAACACAAACGTCTGTCAATATCTGTGTGGGGGGGGGGGGGCGGAGTTTATGATCATCGAGGAACATTTGATTCCTTGACTTAGTTACTCACTGTCCTTCACACACAAGAGTCACACACTCAGTTGCCTGTTTTACTGGGTGACGATGATACTAGGATCTGTATTGGGGCTTTTCCAAAGTGCGCCCATCCCGTCACCAAGCCAGCTGCGGTGATGTCTCGCAACCACAGCTTACCCATGACCTCCCTTCTCCCCCTCAAGCAAGCCTATATTGCAATTGTAACACTAGAGTCAGAAAATGTCTTTAAAAGTCACAGTGTGTTCAGTTCTCAGTACTTGTGTAGCTTCTAACTGAATCTCTGTGGTTTGAAGTTTAGTTTCTTTCCTGCATACCTGCTTGTACTTTCTGTTTTATATTTTCTTTTTCATGTTTGCTTTGAGCTGTTTTGGGGTTTTTTTCTGGAAGTTACTGCTGGCGAAAAAAAAAACAGCATATACCGCTTTTACTTCACAGTAAAAGTTTTATAAATAACAAAATAATTGGGGACTTTTATTGTGGAGCATTTAGAGGAAATGACTCTTTTATCCATATCAATTTTTAATGAGTGTTCATGCGCCTGTTCGTCCAGAATCCCTCCAGTGAGCGAGACGGTGTGGAAAGGTCTCCTGCAGGACCTGCTTGACATGCAGCAGAACGTCTACGCCTGTCTCAAACCGGAGACGTGTCACCAGGTATTGCACTCCAGTTAAAGGTTACACAGAATTTTCCACAATTTAACCATGTACTATAAACCTGCATTTTAAGGCGACAAAGTGAATGACACAACATTTCTCACACTGAGCTGCGTGTTTCCACTTGTTGAACCGACGGGTTCTACAACTCAACTTATGAAACGATGTTAAAACTGTGACTCGGTTAAAAGCTCTCAGCTCCTACAGATAATCTCCTCTCCCTCCCGACTGCGGCAGGTCTTCGTCGAGTCTCTGCTGTGTTCCAGCCGCGTGGAGAACGTGCGCCTGGCAGGGCAGCTCATGCACTGCTCCAAGGTATATTAAATAAAACCAGAGAATCTACCACACAGATTTACACTCGCACCTCCCATTGAGGTCTCTGAATGTTTAAACCGCCTGTGATGAATTGTAATGCTGCAGTCTGGTTGATCTCTACGTTTTATATTAATGTTTCCAGGTCAACCAGGACGTCCCTGTCAGCTTGTCTTTCCGGGGTAAAGGTTACGCTCTGAAGGTGTCCTACGACAACAGCGTGGAATTAGTGCTGGCTGCTGCCAGGGAGTACTTCAACTCCTCCACTACGTTGACAGACCCCTGCATGAGCCTCGCCAGGTGAGGAGGAAAATCGTGGCTCTGACATTTAAATCTGGATACAGCATTGGAGATGGCACCACGTTCGTTCATTCGTTCATTCGTTCATTCGTTTGTTCACGTGATGTTGCAGTAACACGGTTCGGCCAAGACAAAAGTTAAAACCTGGTGCTCTTCCTGGATGAGGAGAAGGGATAATTTTCTGCTTTTGCACAATTTCGAAGTTTTTCAACAATCATTTTGCCAATTTTCACTTCTTTAATGGGCTAATTTAAATTCTCAGATTCATATTCAGAGCCTAGGATTGAGGGTGTCTAGAGGTGAGGTCGCAGATCGCAACCAACTGAGCAACCCCTCGACTCACCCTCCCCTACGATGGCTGCTAAAAAAATTTAAAAATGACTCAAAGACCCTCTCTATAGTCAGGGTCCAGTCTGTCTGTTCTGGGATACAATATAAACATGGCCGACACAGTGAAGGAGGGCCTGCTATCTTCTTCAGGTATAAAAGGCTCATTCTGAGGTAATGAAAACACAATGATTCAGGTGATAAAACACAGATGAAAACATATATATGAATATGATATCCCATTTCTGCCCCTTAATCCTACACACTGGACCTTTTACTCTGGTGTAGCTCAGATTGGAGAGGTAAATTTATGTGTTGGATTTAACTTCCGACCAAACCTTGCAGAAGTGTTTGTATGCAGTCTGAGACGTTGACCTTGCCTGTTGTTGATGTATGAGAAACACCATTTATTTCTGTGTGGGTGGATTTATGTTTTTGTGCTCGCATGACTGACTGGGGAAAGAAAAAAGTAATATTGGCTGCTTTTATTTCCTCTCCTATAGTACGTCACATGAAGTTTATATACCGAGTAGAAGTATTTGTATGTGTGTCTGTTGCTGGTTTGCATATCTCAGAGGGGAGCCTGCGGATGTCTAACCTTACCGTCTGTTCCTAGTAGAGAAGTGGGACAGTAATTGGGTCGTCATTCATTTATAGTAACTAATACAGAGGCCCCCCTCCACACTCTTTGGACAACATCATCCATTGTAACGCTCCCACTGTGCGCGCGCGTGCATCCGCGTGTGTGCTTGCAGCGTGTGAATTTGAGATATGAGGCAGAAAGTAGTGTGAACATGAGCCTGTCGCTCTGGATTTACAGTCTGCACAGACCAGCTGCCTGTGTCCTTAAGATTAAAATAACTGCTCCACAGACACACATTTCACCCTGTGGACTAAATACAGAAGACACACACGTGCACACATGCTCGGACAGGTACACATTCTACACCTGACCGTGTCCTGAGTGGATGCAGTAAGGGGCCTCCAGGTACGAGTTTACACAAGGGCAAAATGATTCCTCTTAAAATAACATGGGGATCCCCTTCAACTATTAAAGTTATCCCGTAACATCAGTCAGAACAGACAGAAGAGAGGCACAGTTACAGTCAGACTGAGGGATACGCACATCCCGAGCACGATCACAGTAAAACAGCCACTTACAAATGTCTTGAGTTCATGTAGCTTAGTTTAAAGCTGCATTCATCAATCATTTTACATAAACAATGGGTTAAAAAATAGGTCCTTTCAGCTATATGGAGAATCTTCGCAGCTTATAGCTCAGCGGTCCTCAATAGGCGGCCCCCGGGCCGCATCCGGCCCGCCGGCCTCCTATTTGTGGCCCCTGAACTGTTATTCTTTCACCATGTGTTTTGTTTGGGTCAGCACGTGTACACCGGGACTTGTCTCCATGCCAACGATACACAGACAGGTGGGTCACTCAACGATGCGAGCGTAACTTTTTTACCTTTCACTTTCGTTTTCGGAGCAGCTCGTGTATTCACATTTTACCGGCGGTAAGACATTAAAAATAACGTGTTTCCAAATACACTGGTTTAACAAAGCGAACAGTGAAAATCAGGGACTCAAGAATTAAATGCATTTGCATTCGTTCGTATCTAACAATGCAACAGTCAAAAAACCAGCCCGTATATTCCGTAGTTTAATATATTGTATCATATTGTATATGTACGTGATTTAATGACTTAACGGGCGCGGAGTTTCTCCCGGCAAACACCCTTTCACTCACGGTGCCCAAATTTTTTTATCATCCTTGTTAAAACTCAACACCATTTAATCAAAGAACATATGACGTGAATTAACCCACAACCATCTTACATATCATCTTATTCACAGACACATTCACGAACCATAATTACACCAACAGAATACCCAAGAGTCATTGCGCCACAGTCCACAAGCGGTGTTACAATATGCCAGGAAAAGCTGTGATGAAGATTCCCAATTTGAAACGGCATTATGAGATGAAGCATAGGAACTTTGAAGAGACATTTCCTCAAAATTCAGAGATAAGCACAACACAAATAAATGCACTGAAATCGTCATATCAAGCTGCAAGCAGGATTCTTGTCACATCTATGTCACAATGAAATGAAATAATGCATGACTGAAGTGATGGACACAATGTTTGAAGGCAAACAAAAAGAGGAAATATTCAACCATGTATTTTGATTTATGTTAAAATAGAAATTACATTTCATTTCTGTTCGTATTTTGTTGTTTAGAATGAAAAGGACATTTTGTTTTGAATATTACAGTACTATTGCATGTGGCCTGACCGACCTCAATACATGGACCTTTGAGTCATTGAAAAAAATCTTTGTGGCCCTTCAAGCTTCGTATTTGAGTACCCCTGTTATAGCTCTTTATTTTGGTTTTGCAGCCTACTACTTCAGTGATTTGGTTCACTCTGACCACTCTCTACCGGTGTCATGCAGCTGTTTTAGCTCTCAAAGCTCAGAGTACGCTAACTGTGCAGCAGTGAATGGCTGACAGACAAAGTTTAGTGAACATTTAAGGGGCAGTTTGTTAGATGTGGTGAGAATGTTTGTTTAAAATATTCAAAAAGTGAACTGACATTAAGTATTGAGTACGTAAGTTGTGGAGAGTTTAACTGATGTTAGCATGTTGACTGAGGCAACTGCAAATACAGTCAACTTAGAGTAATTTTCTTCAGGTTTATTATGAAACCTTTGCCTCCAGTTGGTCCCAGGGAGAGCTGACTGACGTGATTGTCATTATCAGAGCTGGACGAGATCCATACAACCGATCATCGTTCATAATTTCTTGAGTAAATACAGTCAAACAAAGTGTGAAAGTGAAATTTGAGGAAAATTGTTTGCTTTTCATCTCAATTCTCTAACTTCATGGTCAGAGACAACAACTTCCTCTGACCCAACAACTCTATTTGAGTACGCAATAAATTGTCAAAAATGTCTTACTCTGGTGTAGCAGCACATATTCCAGCAACCATTTTGCAGAAAAAAGGTCAAGAAAAAGTGAGAACGGGTGATTTTCTTTATTGCTGGTTGTGCCTCTCATACTCAAGCTTGTCCTGCGAGACCTTGTAAGAGCGGGAGAGAGCTGGAGTGGATATGACAGAGAGGAAAGAGACAGGGAAAAAAAACAAAACCCCACGATGCTTGCGTCAGTGCGCTGCTGGTGTGCGGCTCGATTTGGTCAAAAGAAGGTTAAGGTCTTCACTTTGGTGTTCCATTCATAACTGTTATACACATCTTAGCTTGTGCTCTTCGGGTGTCTGTTTAACGGGAAGTAGTTATCTGCAAATTACAGAGCACACGCTGCGAAGCACATCGTGACTGAAATAGGATTTTTTTTTCCACCATCGCTTCTCTCTCCACACACACACACGCACACACACAAGGCTGCAGACACTTCACAGCAAAAGTACATAATCAACATGCCCTCTTTCTGTCTCTCATTTGCTCGTCCACGGCCCTTTTCCTCTGCTCTCATTTGCCAGGACAAACCTCTCGGCCCTGGCAAGAACTCCAGTCCTGCTCAAAGAGTAGGAAGCTGTGTGCTGGGTGTTTTGCTGAGTGTGTGTGTGCGCGCTTGTCCGCTAGAAAATACAACCTGTTCTGAAGATGTGTGTTTTGGTCCGCTTTCATCACGCTGCCGGGGGGTTCTGAGACGCTCTACATTTCTGTTGAAGCTGCGGGTCAGTGTGTGCCTCTACGCCGAAACACACATCCCAAGGACGAGTTCCCCCTCTCCTTCCCTTAACTGACGTCAGAGCTCCTCTCCGAGCTGGTGTTTTATTCGGGATTTCTTTATTTGAAAAAAAGAATCACTCCCCCCCCCCCCCCCCCCCCCTCTCAGTCTCTGCCTTCATTGTATAATTATGCGATGGGGAAAAAACAAGAAAACGAGAGTGTACACTCTCCACTGAAACAGCCACACACACACTCACACAGTCAGTGTGCTGTTACGTATGCTAAGTGATGTGCTACATAATCCTATTAAGGGTAATGAGTGTGGATTGTGTTGCAGCAGAAAACTCCCCTGCTGTAGATCCGTCAAATTAGTCTAGACTTTGTAAATAAATCCGTCGGAGGAGTCTCACCATGTTTCTGATCACGATGTCGGAAACTTCACAGACTTTGTATTTTATGACCCGTTTTTGCTCCAACTTTGAAAATGTGCGCCTGAGAGAGTAAAACTCAGTGAGTTCTTCCCACTCTTGACTTTGTCATGTTGCTCCTGCTTCATAATCTTTTTATGCCGTCCTATCAGATTCAGTAGAAGTGAGTTTGCACACCTTCATGCCTGTTTTAATTGTAACAAATCATTTTCTGTTGAGTTGACCTCGAATTTAGAAACAGGACATGATTTAAACGGCCTTTTTGACGGTCACTTTTCATCCTGGTATTTAAAGGAATAGTCCAGTATTTTGGGAGTATAGGCATGTAAATGAAAGTTCAATCGATTAATGTCTCTTTCCATCGAATATGAAACTATAGCCAGGGGGTGGTTAGCTAAGCTTAGCTCAGCAGAAAGACTGAAAGAGTGGGGAACCCCTACCCTGGCTCTGTAGGTAAAAGTATCAAAATACAACTAAAGCTCAACACCAACATCTTGTGATCAGTTACCACTGGGACAAATTAATACGGCCTAGTGGTAGTCATGTGTCCTTGTTTTACCTGGTTGTCCTGTCTCCACAGGACGTGTCTCCAGCTGATCACAGACTGTCCCGTGGTCATCCAGGACGAATTGGACCTCATCAGCGCCCTCAGCCAGCTGGAAGACTTCGGGGTCAGCATTCTGCCACTCCAAGGTATGACAAAAAATGTGTCTGTCTTGGTAGAAGTATTGTCATTTAATAACAAGCATGCTTATATTCCCGAATCTGTTGTCTACGCATTTAATCCTCAGTTCTTAATCCAAACACAGACACGTTGAGGATGCAGGGACGTCATCCCGCCTCCCTTGGTCCCCGCGTACCGTGCAACCTGTCTCCCCTCCCTGCTGTCACTTCCTCCATCCCTCCATATGTCACATTTTCTTGCCATTATATCTAAATATATGGTTATTTATGGATCAACTGTTGAGCAAACAACATCTGCCTGATGGCCTAATTAGGAATGAAGTGTTTGGTCTCGGCGAGCGTGCGCCCTCCGACACACTCGCACGCACGCACACACGCACGCACGCACGCACGCACGCACGCACACACACACGTCCTCTTTTATATTTCCGCTCCATCTGTAAACCCCTGACGATCAGTATTCACCTCCACGCGCTCTCTTTCTCTCCTTTTCCGGCTGCACATTGGTACCCCATACCGCAGCAGTTTGCAGGCACGGCATCTCTGTTAGAGGAAATTGTGCAGCCGGAATGAACCAGCTTGGCCCCTCGTCGCCCCACCTCTGAACCGAGGTGTTGTTTGCCTCCAAGGCCTCAGCTTTCTTCCCCCTTTGCCCTCATCAAACTGAGCTGCCAGCATAAAAAACGCTGTGACAGAGGGAGCCAGAAACTGCCATCTCTCTCTCTCTCTCTCTCTCTCTCTCTCTCTCTCTCTCTCTCTCTCTTCTCCTTCCTTCTCTCTTTGCATCACTTATCCCCCAGTTTTTCTTTTGCCCCCTCGCTCTCGCCTCCCTTTCTCCTCACTCCCTGCTGTCGACTCGCATTATTTTTTCGCTGCCCACTTATTCTTACCTGGGAGACAGAGCGAGAACAGGAGAAAGTTCAAGAAGATACTATGAGAAGCAAAAGAAACGACTGTAACAAAGGAGTTGGAGTAAAAAGGAAAACTCTCCAATTATTAGTTTTTGTGTTGTGTTGTGTTTTTTATGTATATATGATTGCTTGAAGCCTAATTTCAGTGCTCAGGGCCAGATGGGATCCATGGCTCTGTATTGCCTGTGGTGCCTTCAGACTACGTTTTTTTGCACTGACTTCAGGGACACATGCACACACACACTGTCCGCGCACAAAAACAGACAATATTTTTTTCCCTTAACACCAAAGTAAAAAGCCTGATCCCTCTAAGTTCCAACGCTCCAAGATAAACCTCACACAAGTATGACGTGAAAGGATTTGAGCATATGTAATACATCGCGGGCTGTCTCCTGCAGCCCTCCTACAGCGCCTTAGGCGACACTTCATACACACCACCCTCTCCCCGGAAATTCCCTCCAGGCCTCGCCCAAAGTTATACCGAGCCATAAAGATACTCAGCAGGGTGCAGAGAAAAGCACAGAGGCCTGTAAATGTGTGATTTCTCAGGTTTCCAGTGTGAAAAAAAGAAGAAATTATGGAAATGGACTTTTGTGAGTTTCTCAACAAAACTCTGTCATTATGAAAAAGTTTTAAACCTTTGAGGTGTTCGCCAAATTAGATGCATTCGATTCATTTGAAACACCAAGCAGTGAACCTCCAGGAATTGTGTCCTTCACTAGAATATAGATTTAACATAGTAGAATGGCATTCTATGGAGCTTATACCTCCACCAAGGCAGTTTTGTCAAAGAAAGTGGGAGAAAATTCCTGCATTCACACCAAAAGTTAACAGTGTCCATTTTGGGCCTAGACCCGGCCTCCAAGTTTTGTGGAAATCCGTTCAGCAGTTTTTGTGTTATCTTGCTGACAAACCAACCAACCACTCAACAAATGGACACGGTGAAAACATAAATACACACTCAGAGTTATATTTAGTCCGTCGGGTACCACATCACTAGAGAGTTCCCAGACTCAAACAACAAAGTCACAGACAGCAAATTTATAAAACAAGCTTTGGTCTACAAGACTATGTCATTGTTATCTTGGAGAATGATACTTGATCGGATTTTGTTATATATATATATATATATATATATATATATATGTGTGTTTATTTCTTCTAGTGCTGCAACTTTGTTGTATTTTTTTTTCAAGTAATGGATCTAAATCTGAAAAATGACTTAAACTTTCAGCCAATTTATCTTCAGATAATCTTGCAAAAATATTTGACTTCCACATTTTCATGTTATGTAATTATCCAAAGATACCATAAACGCACATCTTGTCATCAGCATGGAACAATGCATTGTCAGGGCGGGCCGTCATTGTTGCTAACGATACACTGTTACTGTTTCGCGGACATCAAGACAGCAGCTGCATCCATCATTCACACCACATCGTTTGTATCATCAGCTGCAACTTCTCCAGATTGAATACAGTAATTAGCGGATCATGTCTGACAGCCCTCCCCCCCTCTGCCTCCCTTCTCTCCCCCCTCCCAGTGCGTCTGCGATCGGACCGCCTGTCTCTCATCGAGGAGTGCATCGCCCACTGCTCCACGGCCTACAAGCAGTCCACTACTCTGCTCAATCTGGCCTCGCTTCTCAGAGTTGCAGGTACTGTACCTACAGACACACTCACACACACCGATGAGACAGTCTCTCTGACACCGCTGACCTCGTCTCCTCCATCTCTTTTCCTCTTTGCTTTTTTTTTTGTGCGCATGAGAGGAAAAAAATTCAATGAGTAAGACTCTTCTCCGGTGGCAGTTTCATGACAAAGCTCATGAGATTAAATGAGAAGGGTCCGCCCACACGAGGCGCACAAACATAGCCTAGCATGCGTGGGTACTTTGAGCGAGCACACCAATGGCTCTCACACAAGATGGAAATTCGTCTTCAAGTGTGGCAAAGCAAAGCAGAAATCCATACTTAAACACACACTCACACACCCCGAAGACCAGATTTCACTCCCTAGATGCATCATTTGTGTGCTTTCTGAACCCTTTGTTTTTTTTTGCACTCCAGCTTTATAGTTAAGACAGTGAGGGGAAGGTTCAGTGTGAGGACGTCAAGGTTCTGAAACTCTGTGAATATGGAGGACTTAATGTGCCAAAATCTGAAAAAAATAATAAAGTACTATATAAACTGCTGAATGAGCATGAAAAAATTGATATGCCATTAAATGCACCAAAATTAAATTACATTTAATTATTTATCAAATGTGACATAACTAGATAATTATGCTTTAACTTTTAAAGGTGTGTATTTATTTCTGTATAATCTAACATTTGGATTTCCACAAACTTCATCCCTGTGTTCCTTTTTACTTTTTCTTTATGAATTTCCGCTTCATTGCAAATTAACGCGGTTGGCATTCACAGCACATTTGGGTAGGACCGGGCCGAACAGTCTCATAATGGATATTAATTAATTTAGTGAGCCGTTTGTATATTTCCATATTTATTTCTATTTTTGTATCTTCCGACTTCCATATCATTTGAAGAGCCTGTTCATGAAAAAAAAAAACCCCAACTTAAATTCAGTTCACGATAATCGATCGTTGACTGTTTCCCAGAGCTGTTGGTTTCATTCAGTGGTCATTTTTGTACCTTCAATTGAGGCGCCAACCTTCAAGTCCTCTTTGAAGCTCTTTTTGTTACCAGGTTGCTTTAAGAACAGATCAAAGTATTGATCCTCAAACCGCCATTAAAGCCGACAGATGCTGGTAAGAACTTCGTGTTCAATTCAATTTGTTCAACAGACGGTTTTTCTAATTAAAATCTAGTTACATCAACGACCTTTATCGCTTGATATATTTGTTACCAGCAGAAAATATCTGAAATACACTTGTGCAAGTATTGTGGACCAAAAAAAAGATAGACTTTAATGCATCATCTGTGCATTAATAAGCATTTGACGTACAGTATGAAGAGGAAAAGGTGAAGTGAAACATTTGCGGGGTTAATTCTCAGTCCGCGGTGGAATGACCCGTTCTTAAAGTGGACTCAGCTCTTTAAGCAACAGTCCTACACACTCACAGACATTGCGGGGGAAGCGGCTGATGGGCCTCGTCTAGTTTTGTCATACAGATTTTCACCATTTCTCCTCTTCCACCCTCTCGTGTTCACTTCGCTGTAGGAGCTCCCAGAAGCACAATCTCGACACCAGAAACGTGTTTACATCAGTCGTCTTGTGGTGAATCCAAATGGGACTCTCCTATATTCAATTAGCGTTTCTTCATAAGAGTTTTTAATGTTTCTGTGTGGGCTTTCATATCTTCCACTTGGGATTATGAAACTGCAGCATCACTGCAAGCGCACACTGCAGCTGACTGATGCCGAGTGCAATCAAGTCAACACATGAAAAGTTAATGATGTTGGCTGTTTTTTTGGGCTGAACAATTAATCAAAATATTATCGAATCCAAATTGCACTTCTCTTTGAAAAGGTGAAATGTGTGACAGTATTATGATGAAGCACTGGGTCATTGGAAGTTTTCTCAGTGAAAATGGAAAAATGTGTTCATTCCCACTAATTGTAAATCCCTTTCTAATCATCATATCTGTTTTCTTTTGCCATTTTGTGCATTCCCAGTATATTGGAGCACTGCAGCCACCTACAGCCATGACATTAAACTGACAACATCTTGGAAAGTTTAAGACGTCATCCTGTAACTTCTTGTTCTCCAAAATGGCGTCAACATTATCATCTCACTCTCTCTGAATCTCCACGTTTGTTTTTATCTTTCTTCTCTTCAAGAATATGACCTCGACTCTTCTGTGTCCGTCTGTCGGTCTCTCCGAGTCTTCTTATCTGCCTTTTCTCCCTTCCTTCATCTCTCATCTTGTAGATCGTTCTGTCGTCTCTCTGAGTCCTGTTGCCAGCCGAAGGAAACCTGCTAACCGGCCTTGTGGCATTTCTGTTTCTCTTCTGCTCACATTCAGTCAGCAGGCAGCTCTCGCTGCGTGGCTTCAGAAAAAAAAGAGGCAGAGGGAGATGAGTAGAGGAATAAACACATTTTTAAATAAATAAATGCAGGGGGGAGGCTTTTGAAGGGCGCATAGCTCTGGGGTTCTGTGGTGAATATTTAATGCAGGTATCACCAGCACACCGGTTAAAAACCCTAAGGGTTTGGTTGCAGCCTCGGTCTACAGAAACGCTGTGTAAATCATTCAGTCTTATGGGGCTGCAGCTGGAAAAAGTAGATTTTTGTTTGAATTAATCAATTATTATCATACTCCAAATTAAATTGTGCTTTCATAAAGACACTCTGGAGTCGACGTTGTAGTCGAAGCGTATTTTTTTTTCTGAAATGTTTGCACCTTTTGATCACACCTTTTGATTGGCCCATCAACAACAGGTAAAGGCCCAAGATGCCTGATCTGGATCGGCTTGAAAATCAATGCCGGAGAATGTTTTCATAAACTCACGGAGCGAATGAAGGTGTGTTGACGGACACACACCCAAGCCTCCTCCTATGTTGAGGTCTTGACAGCTTTTGAAGGCGCCCTTTCACCAGTCACCCATGCAATATTTGACCTACGCCTTTTTTCCCTCCTTTGTAGTAAGCGTTGCTATCCGTCACTCACTCCGTATGCACACACACACGCACGGGCACACACACGCACACACACACACACACACACACACACACACACAAACATATTGAGCAATCCCGTGCCATTGCATTCCTTCATCTCAGCCTGCGCTCTTTGATCGTCAGTGTACAGGTTTGTTCAGAAGTCCTGTTTCTGCCTCGGCCTCTTTTGATCGTCCTGTCCTCTCCTTTTTGTTTATCGAGCTTCGAAACTGAGATCAAAGGGTTGTCCTGAGCCGCCACATGAATGTTAACACCGCAACCAATCCCGCCAACACTGAGATATCAATCGGAGATTTAGTCCTGTTTAACCAGACAGCAGGACGCCATTATCTGATATTTCGTATTCCCTCCTTGAGACGAACAGACGCGGCAATAACCTCATTTATGGTGGACACCGATTAATTGTAGTCTTGGGCTCCTTCTGTGGTGCTGTTAATACATTTAGATCCTTAGATTCCAACCTTGTATCTTGGGTGTGTGTGTGTGTGTGTAGACTGATGGAGGTTTATTAAGCCAGATGTTGTACGTGATATGCAGGATTATGAGATTTGCCGTTTAGCGAGTTCACTTTGACATGTTGACATCCCTCTTGATTAAAACACATACTTTGAAAAGACTTTCATGTGTTGCATCTCTCAAGTGTTTATCTCTGCTTAATTTATTATCTGTGTGTGTGTGTGTGTGTGTGTGTGTGTGTGTGTGTGTGTGTGTGTGTAGGGGATGACAAGGCCACGCGAAAAGGACAAGTGCTGACCCTGCTGGCAGAGCAAGCCCTCCAGTGTCTGGACTTCAAGGCCTCCTACATCCACTGTCAGGACCTCATGGCTGCAGGTGTGTAGTTCACGCACTGACACTTGTAGAAACGCTAATGTGAAGCTGACTTCTTCCTGTCTGCCTTCTCCCCTCATTTGGTTCAATTATAGCATTAGATGAGGCCAACGCTTCCCATGAATTTGGGGAACCGGAGTTCAACCGGAGATTTCTTTCCAAAAATGTAGCATCACGACCTTTCCATATTTTCCAAGGCCCAGCACAATCACATTTAGGCTGCACTGGTATTACAAATATTTCCACTTGATAATTGGTATCCTCAACGAAACGAAAATTAAGAGATACAGAGTTTGAATAAACAAACATTTACTTATTACCCTTAGATATGATGACATATGAATAGTTCCCTTCACCCTATTTTACCAGCTATATTAAGATAGCACTATTGGTTATTGGTGAAAAGTTTCAGTAACAAATTCGTGATGACATCTTGGGAAGTGGGGACACACCTAGCCGCAGGTGTACCATATAATCGAACAATGAAGGTAACAAGAGCTGCACCAATATGAGTGCAATTCAGGAAAGATCGTCTCAGTGCGTGTGCCATTATCCTCATTTGAAGAATCATCGTGTCCTGGCCCGACCACTCGCTACAGCTTAAAAGCTTTTGGCTCGCGACGTAACGGGGTGATTTTGTATGAGTAAGTTCGTTCCCTCGCATTAATTATCTAAACCACTTATTTCGGAGTAAAACCGAAAGTAGATGCACCCGAAATATGAGTTATAACCTCTGACGACATTGCAGAGTTCTTTGTGTGTGGAGCTAAGTTGTTCCTGTAACTGATAGGAATGATGATCAGAACTAGACCGAGGTTGCCAAATTCCAAAAATAAGTAATGGAAACAGATGGACCATTTCCTGTAACTTTGACCTGTAACCAGCACAACGTACAGAATGGCAAATGTTGTCAGCCAGTATAAGACACTAGGAACATCTGAAGTTCACTCAAACACAGAGGCTTTTCTTCACGTGTTCTGTAATAAATATAGTATAGATTTACCATTACGCTTTGCCTCCTGTTGGTGTTACCAGTAATGATTTGTTATGTGGTTTTACACTTGAGACTTACTCACATTGTGCTACTTACATCCGTCCTCGGCCAGAATCGAAAATGAGCGACTCTGTGCGTGTTCATGCACAAGAACAACAATAAGGAGGGTGATATCGCAGTAATATTACAATCCAGACTGTCTGCTCCTCCAAGTTTCCCTGAAGGGATTTAAAGTGGTCACTGTGATAATTGTATATTTTCTGCGACCCCGTTTCGCATTACACCACAGTAAAATCAAAGTGAATAGAATTTCACTGAGCTCTCCCCCCCACCCAGCTCAGTGAGACAGAGTGGATGCGAAAAAAGGTGTCTGGGAGAAGGAGAAGGTGTAATCAGATAAGCACCGCTGTTCTCTGTCTGAGAGCGCAGTGGGAATAATTGAATCTGTTTGTGAGAATGAAGTCTGGATGGCGTGTTGTGTTTTTTTTGACCGTGATGAAGCTGGAACAAATGCAGCACAGTTATTACAAAGGTATTTTTCTTCAAGGGGAAATGTGGTTTAGACTTAAATATGTATTAATATCCCAAGGGCTCGGAAGGCAACTCTATTGTATCATCAATATCTCAGCATTGTATTCTCTGAATCTATTATTGTGCAGAATCTCAGAGTTTGTCAGTTTGTGTGTGAGCGCTTATGTTGTGTGTTGATGGACCTTGGTTCCTCTATCTGATAGGATTTAAGGCAGATTAGCAGAAATAGAAGGACACTGATGCAAAAATGAAAAAAACACCTTTGCTCAGATGTGTTTGTGTGTGTTGAGGGTAAATTTCTGTTCATATGTAACCTTTTATTTTGTATCATCTCTCGCTCTGTTTTTATCGATTCTTTCGCCGTTATCTCCTGCTCTCATTTTTATGTTAATTTGAAAACACATCACCCCCTTTTCCTCTTTTCCACTCTTAACCTACGTTACCTCACCTCCCCACCTCGTTTCCCTCCGTCTGCTCGTCCTCCAGGTTACAGTCCAGCGTGGGATGTGTGCAGTCTGCTCGGTCAGTGTGAAGGCTATGGAGACCTGGAGGCCCGGCAGGAGCTTTTAGCCTTTTCTCTCACCCACTGTCCTCCTGACAACATCCACAGCCTCCTGGCCGCCTCCAGTGACTTGCAGACTCAGGTCACCTCTTTTCGCTCACTCTGCTTTGACCAGTTTGGCTTTTTAGAAACAGTATATTGATTTTTTCTCTTGTTACAACTGGAACTCTTTACTAGTAGTTTGCCCCAATACTCCAAAACTAACATAAGACATATCCTGCTCATTTGCAAGTTCATATTTTTAATTTTGGGTTATTTTAAGTATATACATTTACATGCTTTAATGCTAAAAACACATCGGTTTTCTCATACTGTCAAGTGCTGCAGCGCCGTATTTGACCTTTGTCTGAAATGCTCTTAATTAGCTCCTGTCTCTTTAAGGCCCCCCTCCCAATTATCTAGTCTGCTCTGATTGGTCATCTCAAATACGCCTGAGCAAGCACAACAACAACAGGGCAGCTGCGCTTCTTCAAATCTTATATGCCAGACTAGCTGCTAGGCATACGTTATGCAGAACGTATGACACGGTGATGTAGTGTGATGTCACAAAATCACTGAATTAAAGGCAAGACTACTGACGAGGCGTTTCAGGAGCAGTGTTTACTGTGGGAGAGAGGAGCTTCTGTTGGTGAAAGCTTTGACCTTTTTAACTTTGAAGATCATTTACATGCACAGGAACCTATATAAGTCACTGAAGGAAAGGGAAAACACGAAAAAGAAAGACAGCAAGGCAAGACGTACATCACTTTCTTTGATAACGGCTAGTGTCAGGCATTTTAATAAAACATTTAATATTACAATCTAAGTCTAACATCCCTCTGCTAACAACTCTTTCAGAGAGGTCACAAGATAATTAGAAAAGTTGGAAGAGAAAATGGAAAGAAAAAAGTTTTTTCCCTCGCCAAAGAAATTATGTTTATGTTTTTTCCTCTAAGATTTTTTTCTCCAATGAAACGAAATCATTTTACCTCTTTTGACATCCTTAGAAGTATTCAAATGAAACAACTTGAGAACTGATCAGCACTCTTTGGTCGAAGTAGACTTTCCTTCACTTTTAAGGGTCATGAGCCGAAAAGCAATGGAAAACCTGTGCTCCAGAAAATGTAGCTCTTAAGCTGTTAGTGCAGCTTCTCTCTCTCTCTCTCTCTCTCTCTCTCTCTCTCTCTCTCTCTCGACTATTTTGAGAAGTGTGTATAAGGTGAAGAGGTGACCAACACAAAACAAAATATTGGAAGGAACACAGTGAACTGCCTCCTTTCACCATTGGGTTTTGGCTTTTCAATTAAAGGAAATCTATCCGTCCTCCAGGTGTTGTACCAGACAGTTAACTATCAGATGGAGCCTGTTCGCGCTGAGAGTGGACGAGAGGCCGACGAGACGGACTCTGTGAAGGTTTGTGTTGTAGTCTCAAAGTGTAAACCTGTATGTTAAAGGGGGAGTCTGGTATTTTTAAGCGTGGTCCCTATGTTTCCATAGTTTGATGTGTAAATGATTCATACTTGCCAGAAGTTTTGGAATCTGTCCAGAAGGTTGCCTCAGCTGGTGGCTCCGACAAGATCGCAATATATTTCATTGAGGCAACTGCATCTGTCAAAGTCGCTTCCAGAAGGAATGCTTGTTTTTGCCACTGACAGGCTAAGGTTGTCTGACAACATTACGGGAATCATTCCTACAGAGATAGATGTTTTTTTGTTAAATATCACGATTTTTTTCATTCAGTCAAGTTCCATTCAAGGAAAGTTTCATTCTGAAATCTCTCATTCTGAGTTGATAAAGTTGTGGCGTCTTCTAGATGGTTGTAACCAGCTCAATATTTTGCCATAACTTTGGAATGAAATTCTTACCTGCAGTTCCTTGAAGTAAACTCCTCGCTCTAACTCTGACTAATGTTTCCATCGCTGTCTTCCTGCAATAACTGACCACTCACGAGCCTTCTACATGAGCAAAGGCTTGTGTTTTTGTGTTTTACTTTACTAACAACAGGGTTTTTTCTGTAGGTAATGTTTCTCTAATGTTGTTAGACACTTAGAATTAAAACTCAGACAATCTGCCGGACCCACTCCAAAACTTTTGTTAAGCATGAGTCATTCGCACACCAAAATATGTGAACATAAGGCCCTGGTTTAAAAATACCCAAATTCCCATTTAGAGCCGAACCTCGGCTCATTGTCGGAATTCTCTCCCCTACCATTACTGTGTGGGTGTGTCTCCATCCCTTTGTCCTGTTTGTGTGTTTTCTCTGTTACTTCATATTTGATGAGGTGTAAATCTAGTGTTAAGGTTGCTCAGCTCCCTTGGTTTATTTATGCCTCCCCTTCAGCACCGCCAGCTTTATGATGCTTTGAGTGGGTGTTAATGTTTCATGACTTGCATCGCATCCCCTTTGTGTGTGGATGGGCGCTCATTTGAAGCTGTCTGTTGTCATTTTATTGTTGTATTGATGTCCCTGCTCGTCGCTCGTGTATACTTACGCCCTGGATGAGCGTATGCGCGCACTCTGGAGGTACAATTATTTATTTTTGTGCGAGTGTGTCTTTTTTTCCACCCTTACATATCCCGAGTGTATGTGTGTTTTGGTTCCTTTCATTCCCTGACCCTCAATCCCCCGCCAAATGAAGTATTGATGAAAAGCACTAAACGATTTGGCCCCGGCCCACTGCCCCTCTAAATTTGGTTTTGATTTCCTTTTTCAAATGCACAGTAACCAACATATAATGGAAACTGGTGGTGCGCTTCAGAAATGCAATCCACAGTATCATGCACCATTCATTTGTTATTATTTTTTGTTCATTTTAGAGATAAGGAAAGATGTATTTTTTATTGCTCTTTAGTTCTGGTACATCAGAATGGCTGGCTGAACAATGTGGGCATGACTGCTTTTGCTTTAAAGGAGCTAAAATAGGAAAAATGTGTCCTGTGGAAGATTTTTCATTGGCTAATGTTGTGTGCCTAAATAAGCAAAATAAACAAATTCTCTTTGCTTTCATGACTGAATGAACCGGATAAACAACACAACACCAAAGGACAACACAGTTTCATTCTGTTTTGCTTTGTTTATATGTGGCGGACCCTGCCTCCTTTCTACCTTCAAACAGTGTTCTGGGGACATTATTTCCAGCTGAGAACAGCTTGTTTGTTCAGATATGGAAAATATAAATGCCTCTGATCCATATGAATGTATTACTACCTCATTAATATTGTAAATATTAGAATTCTCAGTTTTAATTTCTTCTCCAAAACTACGTAGCGCCCCTTTAATGTATTTTGATGGTAACTGATTAATTGTGGATTTTGAGAAATACGCTTATTTGCTTTCTGGGAGGGTTAGACATGAAGTACCACCCTCATGTCTGTTCGCTATGTATGTAGCAGCAACCGGCAGCCAGTAAGCACCTATCAGCACCTCTGAAGCTCACCAGTTAAAAAAATAACACGTATATATATTATTATTTTTTTTTTTAAATCTGTGTCAGAATGAGGAATAATCACCTTTTCGTCTGGGCTCGCAACCATCAGCAAGTCAACGAAGTCTCTGCTCAGATCCTAGAAATACTCTAGAACATAATCCCCCGTAGATCAGTGAATTGACATTTTTACACTTTGGTTTTAGTGAGCTTCAGAGGCGCTGGTAGTAGGTGGATTTCGATAACTTTGAACAGAACAAGTCTTACTGTTCCCCACCGCTTCCAGTCTTTAAGCTAAGCAAACTGGCTGTAGCCTTAGATTTTTACAGACACACTGTAAATGTGAGTGGTATCGATTTAATCTGACTCAAAACCAGAGAGCAAAATGAGCATTTCTTTCCCCAACATGTCAAACTTTTGCTCTCAGAAGTGAACCTTTGTGTTTTTCATGGTGTGGAGTTAAAACAGATATCACAGAGCTCCTTCTTTGTGTAAAGGATGTGCCCCAAATTAGGACTATAACAACTTGTGTGGCAGTAAAAAAAAGTTCTTTACAAGTACCAACTGTATGTCTCTCATGCAGGGCCCTGAACTGTGCATATAGTTATTCCCTTTCACAGTATACAAATAAAGTGACAAACACATAGAGCATTTATTGAAGTGCTTCTCTCAAGTACCTAATAAAAAAGAGAACACAACCTAATCTAATAGCACGTCGACACTCAAGAGTCCTCAGCTCAAAATTTGTCCTTTGGTCTCATATAAAAGTACAGATGTAGCGATAACAGAACTCCCTCTGATGCTGCTTTTTCATTTGCAAACAAATAAATATGCAGAGGATCCTGTAGGTGTAATGCAGGATGACTGTTACTGCAGGGACACGATAGAATAACATGTCTGTCATATCATTTATGTCCATCCCGTCGCTTCTGTCCTCAGGCCTGCGCCCCGTCCACAAGCTCCCCCGTGGGGACAGCCGGAGACCTACTCCACAGGACCACAGCCAAGACCATGGAGGTGCTGACCACTACAGGAGTGACCACCAAGGCCGTGCTGACCGCCGTCAGCGACCACCGCTGGTGGAAGGAATCACTCAACTACCTCCGGCCGCTGCAAGTAAGAACGCTCTGTTTTGATTTTAATTGATGTGTCGGTGGTGAGGCCACTTTTCTATGCCAGGGGCGATAAAGTGCCTGATGTATTCACTTACTAACTAACTTGTGTAAACGCGTGTGGTTTTTAATGAGTTGTATTGACATGCACTTGTTTATGGATGCATGAAAAGCAGTGTGTTGTATAAAGCATGATCAAGCAGCCAACCATAACAAAGCAATGACTGCACATGTTTTTGCTTTATGGTTGTTTTTAACTCAATTTGTTCCTGAGCTGCGCGGTATTTGTGTGTTTGTGCATTTTCATGTCTGCTCCCGTCTCTCATATCTCACACACTCCTGCGCACAGACTTCATAGTCCTCTCCCGAAAAACAACCAATCAAGAGCTCGTCTCTTGCATAATTAATCGTCCGCCTGTTGAATATTTCAATATCTGGCGTTTTTTCGCCGGCGGCTGGACAGGCTCGCGATCGCCGGGGCGGAGATTGACGGCGTGTCTCGTCTGGACAGCGGTTTGGGATGGCGGTCCGTGTTTGCAGGTTTTCTGAGGAGGGAGGAGAAAAAAAAGCCGAGAGAGGATGTGAGCTGTGGGATGGAGAGAGATGACAGTGCTGTGGGCACATCGTGAAAGTTTAATGATGTTTTGATGGCTCCTCAGGGTCACGACGCAGGAGCCACCAGTCAAGAAGGGGCGTGTGAGAACTCCAACCTGGAGCGTCAAGGCTGCAGCCCTTTTTATCAGGACGTCATTGATGATCCCTATGTGGACCCGGTGAGTGGCTTCAGACCAGGCTCATTATTTTTCTCTTCCTTTAACATCCCTGTTGTCCCCGTTTCTCCTTCTTTTTGTTTACCTCAGGCCACCTTCTTAAATTACTGCAAAAAAATGCCCAAGTAGGTTTGTGACTTAAGGCATTTAATTAGATTGTTTTCTCCTATGACGCATAAATTCTTTCATAAACAATGTTGAGACAAATGAATATTGATTTCAGACTAAGTCACTTTAATGCCAAAAGCAATTCGGAAGCACTAACAATACTTAACAAGAAACAGAAGGCTTAACTTGAGAATGATGGCGTGATAGCAGCGACAACATTGGAGAAACAAATAGAACACTAACAGCAGATGTGAGAGACGGGAGAGACGGATATCATAAAAATCAAAAAGAAAAGAATATCGACAGAATGAGTTGTGGGAGTGGACGCAGAACAAAAGTAAGAAAAGGAGTAGTTTGACCTTTATGCCTAGAAAATGGTCGCCCTGGGCTATGACGGGGCTTTTTACTCAGAGACACAAATCATGTGGATAGCTAAAAGAGTGGACGCGAGGGGAAACAGAGAAGGCCGATACATCTCTTCTCATGACATTTTAATAGGCCTCTCCAAATCCCTTCCTCTGCTCCATCTCCAGCATCCATCCATCTTCCATCATCCATCTACCAATAATGGCTCCCCGCATCCATCTGTCTATGAGCCGGCTGATCAATGGGATTGGTTTTTACCTTAACAGTTTCGATGAAGGAAGCGGGGGAGGGAGGAGAGGCTGATTGAGAGAGAAAGAGAGACAAATGCAACAAGACAGGGAGATGGATGGAGTGCGAGCGGCGAAGACGGACAGGAAACGCTGTGTGTCGGAGCAACGGCTCCGAGCCCGGCGGGAGCGCAAACTTCATTGTTCACCTCTCAGACACTTGAGAAATAACTGGGCGTACGAGAGTCCCATAAATGAATTATCACAAGGCCCCGTGTTAAAAGGCTTTATTTGGTTATGAAGCTCATTTGTTTACTCCATCTCTCATCCGTCTGACTCCCAGGGAATTAGGGCGCTCAGTCACCTTAATCTCATCTCGCTGTGTCATTTCCTGATCTGTTCTCTCTGCGGTCGGGATTCCCCCAGTGCAACACACACACATTTGGCATTTATGTGTCACTCTCTCTTCTACTTTCTTTCCTTTAGAGTCAAGATGTGTATTCGTCCTACAAAGACGTGCCCCAGGAAAACTTTGCCGAGGTGTTGTTGAGGACGGGCAAACTGGCGGAGGCCAAAACCGAAGGACAAACTCCGTTTCCGGCCACAGAGGGTGAGCGCGCAGAACTGCACCCACACAGGCTTTCTCTCTTGACGCAAGAGATAATTGGATATTATGTTCAATTATAACACCTGTGTTTTAAACCCGGGCTCATTTTAGAATTGGGAACTTCTGCCAGTTGTCATTCGTCGGCTGTCGCGCAGCTTGAGCTCTCCCACAGTCCGATTTCCCGCATGGCCGCTCTCAAAAAATCTGCAGTAAGCTGTTGCGAGTTTAATTTCTGAAAAAAAACTATTAGAGTAGTATTTAACATGTTGTTGCTACAGTAGTCTTCGCTGCGACTGTGCTGTGATAGAAATAAACCTGAACTTTGCCACAGAACAGACAGACCATATTGTCTGCATCTTCCAGCCATCTGTGGCTCCACGCTTTCCTGTTTTTAGATGTGCTTTTTCTGTTCCGAGCGGAGCCGCACAAAGTGAGGTTGCTTTTCCTTTTATTGCCAACGGCTTGGATGACACTGTTGTCTTGTTAACCAATTGGGATTCCTGTGTTTAAGTGATTTGATTCTGGAAGATGATTGAGCTGTACTGTGAAAGTGTTCGTTCAGCTTCAGGGTGTAGCACCAGATTGAAAGTTGAGATTTCAGAGTTGCCCGTAGCTGCGTGGCAATCAGGATCTAACTCTGCAGATTCTTTTTAGAAGCTTTTTTAATGTGGTTCAAGTACATTTATGGTTCTTCTCTCTCTTCGGTTTTTGTAAGCATCCGATTCGTAAGTGTATATATTTTTTTTTTACTGTAATCAATTGAATCTAGGTCGAAGAGGATTTGCATATAATTGCGCTCTGTTTTACACAGCGCCGCAACTTTTTGAGGGAATTAGAGTTGTACAATGATTTGGCTTCGTCATACTCAGAGAGCTTATCCTGAATGCAGAAGTGCTTTTCCTCCTCTTTTAATCCACGCATTAAAAGCAAACAAACAGGGGAACAGCCCTGAGAAAGTGTTTTCTAAGTTTCATGGACAGATTGAGTGAGTATTGTTGTAACTTGAGCTGTTTTTTTTAGTGCTCCATCTTGGTGAAGCTGTCGTGTTTGCAAGAGGCCTTCTCCTCTCCTCATCCGTCTAGCCACAGAGCCCGTATGTGGTGGACGAGGGGGGACAACATGGGAAGAATAGCCTCCTGTTGATTAATTAACGTAAACCCACGCATCCCGCGGCAACAGTAAATAATGACACGTCACTGCAGCGATACCAGAGAGATGGCATCAAGTCAAAACATCAAGGCCACACCGTGTGATGGATCGCAGCTGCTCGCTAAAATCGATGCCACTACAAAACTAAAACGCAAACCTGTGTGTCCGTTCCTGTGTGTGTGTGTGTTCGAATAATGATACTAAGACACTGAAGAATGCAAGGCACACACTTTGACCACGGCGCGCTAATGCGCAGACATGCACACGACCACGTCTCACACACCTCTAGCACATCCCACCAAATCCACACTCCCCCTCCGCCGCCGTCGTTCAAATGAATATCTCTCTCCTTAAAAGTCACCTTCCCTTCGGAGCTGCCGCGGAGTGCGACGTGTCGGGAAAGAAAAAAAGCCGGCTGGGACGGCACCGCGTCTGATAACAACCTTCGATTAATGACTGCCGTATCCAAATACGCCACGCCGGCCGTCCTCAAAAAACAGACTGGGAGATGGCCTTTAAGAAAATAAATATATTGATTTTTCACCTGGCCCAGATAAGCTGGAGGTAATTAATGATGACACAAGTGGAAAGTGACTCGATGGGATTGAGCTGAGTAAGATGGTGTGAGGAGAAGCTGACACACACACAGACGGCATGGAGGGCTGCCATTGGTGCATGTTTGGACCAGGCCATAATCACTTGTTTTTTTCACCCTGCCTGCACAGGTGAAATAGTAATAAGTCACTGTCTCACCATCCGACTAACAATATGCCAGATTTAGCTGACACAGGGAGCGGGAGCGTGTTTGGATGCATACGCACACACACACTGCAGAAAAACAGGCCCAGCCACCCCTCAACTCGGTGTCTCTTTATCACTCTCCCTGTTTTCCTCTCCCTCTCTCACAAGCAGAAATACTGTATGCTTTTAAGTCGGGGTTATCTATTCTGTGTGTGCGTGTGTGTTTACCCCTCTGGTAATTCCTGTCCCGATGGTATCAGTAGCTTTAGAGAGGCGTGTAATCAGCTCATTCGGAGGTGTAGCTCATTGAAACCCGGGGGGTAGGAGAGGAGGGGAGAAGGAAATGCGAAAAAGAAGGAGGGCGGGCGCGGCGCTTAAGAGAGCTGTTATGGCTCTTTAAACCGGCGCATCACTCCACCCAACCTCGCGCCACGCACACGCTGAACCTCCGACTACATGTGTCAGGTATCGGCCCGTGAGTGCACATATGTATATTAGTGTGCGTTTTGTTCTACAGTAGATGTCTCTCTCCCTCTGCCCCCCCTGCCTCAGTCTCTCTCTCCCAGTGTCCATGCTCTACTTTTCTCTGTCTGTTCCATTTTGTCTCAGGCTCTTATCACCAACACAGGCTTTTGTTCTCCTTGGGTCTGAGACTACAAAGTGATTCTGTCTGCCTCTGCTCCTCTCCGCTCTCTCCCACTGTATCCTCAGAGTGAGTGAGCGAGTCAGAGAGTGATTAACTAAGGGAGTCTGTGTGTTTACAGTGTTTGGTGTTCATCCGGCAAATAGGAGTGTTTTTAATCAGTGTTAGCGTGTGAGTGCGAGCCTGATTTGGCCTCAAGGCCGGCAGTTTGAGAAGAAAAGTCCAACCCCTCTGCCCAGAGCTCAGTCTAGACTCCATATCCCATCAGCCTTAGGGAGACTGACAACATGGGCCGTGTCCCAGTTCCATATTACACAATAACTCGAAGCAGTTTCCAAGTATGTATTAGGCTGAGAAGCACTGGAAAAACAGCAAAATCAAGTATAATCAAATGAGTCAGTATGCATACTAAAATATGCTTGATTTTTTGAGTGCCGTTTGATGCACACTTTTGTCCCACAATGCAAAACACAAAGGCAGTGGAGGAGCAATTCACAGCTGCACATCATTAAAACCCATCGCGTACGTGGGTGACGCAGCTTGAGGAAATGTTTGGGTGATTGTTGAAAACAGTTTTTGTTCTTTTTCTGAGATTTAATACCGCATTCATGCGATGTGGGCGAATGGAAATAACAGGAAAAAAAAAAAAACTCTGGTTATTCCGTTGCAGTAGTCAGAATTTAAATCACTCAAATTAGCTGCTTTTGTTCTGGTTACATGTTTGAAGTGTTTCATTAACATTTAACAGTAAGTGGACCACATTTTCAATGTACTGAATCAATTGCATTCATTTTGTATAAGTGCATTGGATTTTATTTTTTTTTGTAGCCATTCTGGCACCCGTTTGTTGACATTTCTCTAGTTCTTTTATCAAAGATTCTGAATAACTTCTCGGAGGCAGATGCAATTGATATTTCCAATTCAGCAGCTCATGATTGCTGTCTGAAAAAATGTCATAAATGCAGCATAATTGTCAGCAGCATTCCAAAGATGCTGTTTAATTCATGCCCATTTGCACACATTTTGCATCATTCTCATCAGTACAAGTCCATGAATATAAGTATGATATGAGAGTAAATATAAACAAAGTAATCTCAACTCAAAGCTGCTACAAGAAACTGATTGATTCTGGTCCCATATCGTACCACCAGACTACAGAGCAGCTTCTTACCCCAAGCAGAAATGCTAAATAAACTTTTTTTCCAAATTCAACGGGATATCTTCATATAAATATACAATATGTAACATCTACCATTACTCAGCTGATCAGAGTCGGCCAGCTATGGAGGACAGAGTGGGATGCAGAGCCAGACCTTCTGGAGGACGTCAGATTCTGCTCTGATTCGGGGCAGTTTTTTCCAATGGAATGAGAGCTCAGAGATTACTTTGAAACTTTTGGGATTAAAAAGAGGATTTATCTTGACACCCACATATCAACCTGACTGCAGCAGCGATTTGCAGGAGTGACCTCCTTTGTCGGGTGTTTATGTTTGTGCAATGCCGACTGCCGACTGGAGCCGGATGGTTAATGTTACTTCACATCATGAACATAATGTTACTGTGAGGAAAGGTAAAAAGGATGAGAGAGAACCAGAGTCTCTGGTGAGTGCTGAAATTGGTGATTGACGTGAACACAGGGGCACACACACACACACACACACACACACACACACACACACCCTAAATCAACTACCATTGCTGATGAAAACGTGAGCAAAAAAAAGGGGTAAAGCTGGCTACCAAACGAAACACCCGGTTAACTTGTGTAAAGTTGTGGATTCCCTTCGGTTTGAACATTATTGGAAACATTTACTATGATTTAGTACTCAACAAAATACATGACAAAGGTCTTGTCCACCCACTTGGGTCCACATGACGGAGGTTTTGTCATCTGAGGGTGTCGTGCAGGACGTCCTCCAACAAATCCAAATTTGTTGTTGCAGCTATTCTACCAGAAGCTATGTAATACATCTGTGCATGTGAGGAATGCGTCCCAAATGTACTTAAGAAAATTGTAAAAAACATAAAAAAACAAAAACAGAATTACAATGTTTGTGTGGTGTTTGCAGCTGTCAGAAACTGTTCAGTCCCAGTCGTGGTGATCCGCTCGGCCTGATCAGCGGTCCAAACAGACAAGTCGAGACCAGCTATACACAGATAATGTTGGATTGTTATAATCAAACGCCTCTGCCTGTCTTTACTGTCGTACGCACAGGCTAATTTGGCATTCTGGGGATTCAACTTTAAAGTGCACTTGGATGAAGTTTGGTCTCATCTGGAAAGCACTTATTAGAAGCGGGCATGTACTTACTCTTTGAATAATAAATACTCTCGGTGCTAGAAACCGATACAAGCACGCATATGCACGCATGCACACAACCAAACAACAGTTGTAGACAACATATGCAAACACACACACATGCACAGACGGGAAAACAATAGCCCAGCGAGAAGATGGACAGAATCCCAGAGCTCAGGGGGGATTTTTAATGACGCTTCTTGACTTTGTCTCCCCCACTTTTCTTCCCGTCTCCCTCTATTTTTACCTTCCCTCTCTTTTGTCTGGCCCGCAGAGAGGTGTGTTCTGACAGGCACTGTCGTCTGTATTCAACAATCGTAGGATGAGACTCATCCAGGAGGGGAGGGCTGGTTACTAATCCTCAGTGCTTTAGTTAAAGTCTTTTTCTTCCCCCTTTCTCTCCCTCTCTCTCTCCATCCCTCCATCCTTCTCCAGTTTTGTTGCAGCTGGCCAACGATGCATTTCCCAGGGACATGATGCTGGCTCTGTCCTACTTACTGGCCTTGCCTCAGGTAGGTGGACACACAGTCACCCGCCCATACACACACACAGCTTTATTTTGGACATACTCACACTCAGACTCCAGTATTGTAAGGGTGCTTGTACCTCAGTAAGATTCAGGTTAATGGCCGAGTGAATCTATATCCTCTATCGATCCCTTACCTCTCTAGATGAGCCATTGTGCTCAGCAGTTTATCAGCCGTTTGCATCATCAGTGTGTCAAATCAAAGTCACACTCGAGTTGCCGGATGACACGTAACACTAACAGTTCATCAAAAGCATGACATTTGGACGGCCCCATTAATCAAGCTGTACGCGTTGCGTCTCAAGTGGTTTCATTACTCCCTCGATTCGATCAACAGTCACACCATTTCTATACTCGTAATGTGTGGCTCCTGTTTACCCTGTCTTAGCTGTCGGAGGAACAGTCGGCGTACTTTGACGGCTAAGGAAACAATAAAACGGAGAAACCTGCTCGCGACCAGATTGTGTTCAAGCGGAAGTGAAGTCCCTCATTAGTTTTAACGCTCGCTGTATCTCCGGTAAAACACTGGAGTGCTCGGGTGGATATTACATACATTAGGTATCTCCTGGAGAGCTTGGATTGGACGTTTGACGTTACTGACTGACCCACTGAGAATTCTGAATGAATTAACACCCGAACGATTGGGGTGGGACGAAATATTGATACTGAAATATATCGTATTACTTCCTCGTCATCATTACCTTAATTCGACCATTGAGAGAAAACTCTATTTGCAATGATGCCTTGATAACAACAGAATGGACACCACAATGCACATTCTTTTTTTTTCCCCTGAAAGTTTGGTCTTTTAGATATTGAACTTGTTAATTTTTTGTTTTGTAATTTTGTTAATTATAAATCAAACTCTGGAAGGCCAGACGATTTTATTTTACTTTCAGTAGATTAAGTATTAAAATCAAGCTGAGTTTATTTGCATTTTGCTCGTTCTTCTTCTCCCACCACCAGCTAACTTTCTTATTCTTACCCCTTTTTTTTTCCATCCATGCAGGTACTGGATGCCAACAGGTGTTTTGAGAAACAGTGTCACTCCGCCTTGTCGCTCCAGCTGGCTGCCTACTACTACTCCCTACAGATCTACTCACGCCTCACACCCTGCTTCAAGAACAAAAGCCATTCGCTCTACCAGGTTAGCATGGAATACTAGTTGTGTGTGTGTGTGTGTGTGTGTGTGTGTGTGTGTGTGTGTGTGTGTGTGTGTGTGTGTGTGTGTGTGTGTGTGTACTTGTTTTCATGACAAATCAGGACAATTTTATGATAACACACCTTCACTATCAGGACACTCGGAAAAATGAGGACATTTTTGACGTCCTCATTTTTCTGAGCTCTCTACAGTGTTCTAGACCCCCCTAACATGCTCCCAGACCAAAAATCTCCAATGTACTGAAACATCACAATTTTAAGAAATTAAGTGTGTAAGTGTGTTTAGCATTTTTGCTCATCTTTGAGTACGCCAACTAGTGGCCAGTTTTGGAAGTTAACACACTTTTAACACACTTTCAGTGACGTCACTCTGCGGGTCCTCATATGTCACTTTGTTCGGACACACTAACACATTTGAAGCACTACTGCAATACACATATTCCATACAATAAGAGTCAAATAATAATAATAATAATAATAATTATCATCAACATCTGGGTCTTAGGTGCAATAAGTAATATCACCAACAGTAGCCTAAGGCAGGTTAAGTGGGTGCAATGTATTGTGAAGGAACAACACTATTTAAAGCACTGGCAATAATCATATATGCAATATTTATTAGAATTATTACATTTTTAATAATTATAATCAATACTCTTCAACTCTGTAGTAAACAAGTGTTAACGCACAGTAAGCAGTAGGGTTGCAAAGGGGTGGAAACATTTCTGGGAACTTTCCATGGGAAGTTAAACTGGGGAATTTTGGAAATTCCAAATTGGAAACTTACCATGTGAATAAATGGGAATTAATGGGAAATGCGGGGTAATTCATACAAACTCTGTCATAAGCAAGCATAAATATAACACTCAGACTTTTTGAATTATTTTCTTTGCGGTGTAACATTTTTGAAGCTGAAATAAGTAAATCCCACGGGAACCGTGGCAAAAGCCAGCCTCAGCTGACTCAACACTTCAGCCCGCACTATAAAGACGCTAGCAAGGCAGATGCTAGCAGTGTAGCAACAGTTGGAGCCCAACCGTTAACACTGGACATGCTCATCGGTGAACTCGAGAAAATACTCAACGATGTAACAGCTCACCACCTCCCTGAATACTGCCATGGCTCCTATCAAAGCATCTCTCCAAAAGATCGCTGATACCATAGCCTCACACACAGCTACCATCTCCGCAATGGAAACAACCCTCACTTCCCACTCAGGTGACCTGACGATTCTGCAGCGCGAAGTGGCCACACTAAAATCCAAGGTGGAGACCACCAATCAGATGAATGAAAAGCTACAGCTGGCAGCTTGGTTTCATGATCCAAACGGCAGAATCTCCTTGTGATTGGCATCCAAGAGGGAGCGGAGGGGACTGATGCTCGGCTCTTCATGACTACGCTGTTCAGGGAGGTGACTGGAGATGCTTTACTGGATACTAGCTTTGAACTGGACCGAGCTCACCGCAGTCTGGGGCCGAAGCCAGCACAGGGTTCCCAGCCCATTGTTGTACGCTTTCACAGACACATCCAGAAAGAGCGAGTGCTGCTATGGGTGAAGAAAACACAGAGCATCTCCTACCAGGGTTATCCCATAAGGATCTTTGAGAATTTCAGCACCTCACTCACCAAGAAACAGGCATCATTCAACAAATTTAAGTCTCTCCTTTATAAGGATGGGATACGCTTCGGGTTGATATACCCGGCGCGGTTACGGGTCACCGTCGCATATTTGACTCCATGGATGAAGTAGAGCATTTCTACTGTGATCTCAGCAGTAAGTGAAAACATAACGTCTCTTTACACATCTCCTTTAACTTTTTTGGTGCTCTATGAAAACTGGACTGAAGTTATAGGCAGACTGGTCTGCCTGGTAGGATTTGACTGTGCTGTTAAACATTAGTCCAAAGATTTCCTATGAAGAGCACAATTGGTTTTTGTTAAGTACGGAAAACTGGTACACTAAGGTTTTTACGCTGTCAAATGGTAAATCAGAGGTGTACACATTTTCACAGCTGAAAAGGAAGCAAACTCCTATCAACTCAATCGGTTGTGTAAAGCAGTAGTTCCTGCATGCTCATCAGTGTTAAAGATGAGGTTAGGACAAATATGTAAGTTTCTTTTGAACTTGAAGGTGTCACTAAGGACATCTGCCTTTTCTCTTTTTTTGAATATCTTTGGTAGAGGAGTGTTCGTTTTTTCCTTAGACTCTCACGATGGCACTGTATATGTTGTTGCTACTTTGCTTAAAAGTACTGAAATGACTCAGCTAAGGCACCATATCATCAGAGCACTTGGAGGATTGATATTTTGGCACTGATTCCATGACTGACATAAGCCAGAAAGACATGTTACAAACCATCAGGCTCATGAGCTGGAATGTCAGGGGACTTGGTGGACCTATTAAAAGGACAAAAGTACTTTCACACCTTAAGAGTGTGAAAACAGACATTGCGTTTCTACAAGAAATCCATCTTCGTCTATGCAACCACACCAGAATACGAAAACCCTGGGTTGGACAGGTTTTCCACTCCAACTTCAATAGTTGCTCAAGAGGCACAGCTATTTTTCTGCACAAGCAAGTACAGTTCTTATCAGAACAGGTCATATCTGATCCCAATGGCCGTTATATTATTGTCGTTGGTGTGCTGTTCCAAACTCCTGTTATTATGGTTTGTGTTTATGCCCCCAACTGGGACTGCCCTAATTTTATGACTTCCCTATTCTTATCCATTCCAAGCCTAGATACAATCAACTCATCTTTGGAGGGGATCTTAACTTATCTGTCAATCCCACACTTGACAGATTGTGTTCAAGAAAACTAACTCAATCCAAAGCAGCTAAATGTGTGTCTGTATTCACAGATCAAATTGGCAGTGTGGACGTGCGGCGTTTTTTCCACCCAACAGCGAAAGAGTTTTCATTTCATTCCCAGGTTCATCAAACATACCCTTGAATAGACTACTTTTTTCTTGATAAGATTTTATTACCCTCAGTGAAACAATGTGAATAATTATTTCAGGCCATGCCCCCCTCTTATTAGATTTGGAACTAGTCCCTAAAACCAAAAGCCACTCAACCTGGAGATTAAACACTGGGCTATTATCATCCGACAAATTTTGTGGATTTATTTCTGACAGGATTTCACGCTTTCTCGAAAATAACAAATCTGACTCTACATCACCTTCTCTCCTGTGGGAAACCTTCGGTAATATGTGGAGAGATTATCTTATATAAAGCGAGGATACGAAAGGGTGAAAAACAAAGACAACTTGAACTGATGGAAACAACTCTTCAAATTGACAGACAACACTCCACTTCAGCCAATCCCACTCTCTAGATGGAGAGACTTTAATTACAGACTGAATTTGACCCCATTTCCACAAACAAAGTGGAGTTTCTTTTAAGGGGTACAAAGGGCACTTATTATGAATATGGAAACACGGCTAACCGGTTACTAGCAAGGCAACTAGAACATCAATCCTCTTCCCAATTCATTGCACAAATTCGTAAGAACCCCCAAACTTCAGTTACAGACCCAACCGAGATAAATATTTTTGCTTCATATTATTCTGATTTATATAAATCAGAAGCCTCTTCAGACACTACCTCAATGAACAAATTCTTAGATAACTTAGTCCATTGCTGCTTCTAGGTAGAATCAATTCTATCAGAATGAATGTCCTACCTAAATGTTTATTTCTTTTTCAGTGTCTACCTATATACCTGCCCAAAACTTTTTTAAAAGAATTGGATAAGATCATTTCACATTTCATTTGGTCGGGAAAGACTTCAAGGGCAAAGTACTCAATTTTGCAAAGAACCAAGGATGAGGGTGGCCTTGCTCTGCTGGATTTCAGGGCATACTATTGGGCAGCCAGTATTCCAAAAATCTATACCTGGTACAACTCCCCCAGCACATTAGCATATCTGATTTACTTTTATTCGCTTGTTAAGCTTGCATGCAGTAATGTGGCTTCAATAGTCCTGCTGTGGGTGTGCAGGATTCTAGAAATTAGCTGTGCATGTGATTGAGGAATGCACAGAGCAGGGTAGTAATTCAACTGAATTTGTATTAAATCTCGTTGTTTTAACTAAGATATAAGCAAGATATTTTTTAACTACATTTAAATTCCTTGTTAGAGGCTAACCAGCAATTTTGCAAATTTCTCATTATTCCTGTTAATTCCTATAAATTCTCATATATTCCCTTTAATTCACATGGAAAGTTTCCAACTTTGAACATTCAAGGAATTTTGCAACCCTAATAAGCAGCACCATAAATTCTCACAGTGAACAACAATATCATATACTCTCATTCAATAGTTAGTGCTCAGCTCTGTACAGTAAACATCTCAGTGTTCTGTATAGTAATCAGTCTTAGGCAGAATAAGAAACTCTCAAATTCTCACAGTACAATTGAGAACAATAACAACAACATTCTATATTCTTAATAAGAGTCTTGGATATTGTTGTTATTGTTCTCAATATCAAGGTGAGAATGTATAAGCTGAATACGCTGACCATGCTGAGTGCGAGGGAAGGTCTTCAGGATCTGTTGTGCAGGGCCAGCAGCTCTTGTTTGAGAAATGTCTGGAAATGTAAAAAGTTTCAAAATGAGTCTGTGGAAGTTAATCCTCATGATCAATACTGAAATTCAAAAATCAAAATTGTGTTTTTCCTCTTGTTCCCACAACTGTACGTTTGAGCTTGTGTATGTACTTGTGTATGTATGTAAACAGTCCTCAAGGATCAAAATCTGCACATACATCATTCTGCATGATATTTCTGTTACTTGATTTTGAATGTGTTTACATGTACATGTATTTACATTACTTTGCAGTATTTTGTAATTGTATTTGACAGGGCAAATTAAGTTCAACCTGTGTGAGCACATGCTTTCTGCCTTAACCAGTGCAGTGGACTGTCGTTCATGGTAAACATATAGAAATGTTTGGACTGCAATAACTACATAAAATATACTTTTTAGAATGTAAACATTTGAACGGCATAGGAGAAGGCTAAGGATATAAACAACTCATACATGCTTATTTGTTCATGGTCATTTACTGGCAGGTGAGGTAATTACTAGTGGTTCTGTTCAGTAAACATATCTAAAGTGCCCTCAATATATTGTTCATGTACATGTTATGATGATTGATTAATTTAGTTCAGGGATGGGCAACTTTAATGATAGAGAGGGCCACAAAAATGTTATCCTCATACTCGAGGGCCAGATTTTAATCGTGTACTTCCACCAGTAGGATACTGTATCCCCATCATTCAATCAGCCAATTTAACACAGAGACAAAACATTCACATTCATGAGTGATATACAATTACTTCAGTGCAATGATGTCTGAAAAATCATCATTCAATAAAAATAACAGGCACAAAGTGCAACAGTAATAAAAAAACAAAACAATATTCATGTTTGATGTGCATTTCTACTCTCTGCCTTCCCATTCCATGACATGTTTCATATTTATGACTTGATATTTGTGCCACATTCGTGAAGGAGCAATGGGAGATTTTGAGCACAGAAAAATATATTTTGCTTGAACATAAATTACATTTTGAAGATGATTTTCCCCGGGTAAAACATACATTTCATTTGCGGAAACAGAAATATATTCTGTGCTCAATAAATGTGTTTGTATGTTTGCTTTTATGCATTTTAAGATGCCATTATAACCTCTGCGCTCTCACAAACTCTTGCTGGCTGCGCTGCAGACTGCTCGCTCTTGCTCTCAGTCTCTCCTTCTGTGCGCTCAACTTCGCCTGTACACTGGCTCAAGTTAGCACTGCGTTAACAAACAGCTAATCACGGCCTCTCCTTGGATAACACCGGAGCGCACTACACGGATGCGCTCCGACTCTGACTGCCCTTACACCTGGACGCCGCACACCTCGATCACGTGCACGGCCACAGTTTGCCATACACACAGCTCTCCTATTTCCCGTTTGACGGACTCCTCGGCATGTGCACTCCTAAGAGCCTGCGTTCAACCACCTTTGTCTCCACCTTGCTGAGTTGTTTGTCTTCCAGCTCCTGCGGCAGGTGCTTCCTCAGCCACGCGTGGACTTCATTTACGCAGCGCCGCTCCTTTTGCGGATGAACGCAGGCTCGAAGGAGTAATCACACACGCCGAGGAGTCCGTGAAAGGGGAAACAGGAGAGCCGTGTGTAGGGTAAACTGTGGCCATGCACGTGATCGAGGTATGCGGCGTCCAGGTGTATGGGCAGTCAGAGTCGGAGCTCATCCTTGTAGTGCGCTCCGGTGTTGTCCATGGAGAGGCCGTGGACAGCATGCGTGGACATTTAAAACAGGCTCCACTAACGCCCTGAATTAAAAAGGATAGAACATGTTTGTTCTTTGTGTTTTTGAGGCTGGAAGTATGGGGGGTGTGATCCGGGCGGAAGACCTATCTCTCATCAACATTAATTGTTTACATGATGGTCCTTCCGTCGACACTGTGAATTATTGATATTTGGAAATTGACTCGCGGGCCGCACTGAGTGAGGACGAGGGCCGCATGTCGTCCACATGGAACAAAAGTACTGACAGAGGATTTCATATTTTGCATCAAAGTAATGATGATTTCTGATTGTATGTTGCAAATGAAAGCTGGTTGAACATGGCCACCAGTGAACAAGTAGTCTAAGTAACAGCCCACCACCACAGCAACCACAAATGGAGTGCATCATCCACTGTTCTTATGATAGAGATAAGCTGGTTTCACCTCAAAGTGTTGACCAATGGCCAGTAATCTGAAGCTGAGTTGTCAATGTGAACTTGCACAGCAATTTACATTGCTGTTTACTGCCAAATATCCCACTTTTCATGCAGTGTGGAGAACTCTGCTCAGGGCAGCTCGGATACAAAATCACGCTTGAGTATTGCAAGTGACAGAAGACATTCCTGAGGGACAGATTCCAGCAATTAACACAGAAAGTGCTGCAGTATCTTCTCTATGAAGAAAGTTCATTGGTTGGAAAAGAAAAGCAAAGTGCTGATGGCTCTGCTCAAAGAAAGAATATAACGGTAGGGGAACACTGGGAGCAGAGCGCCACAATCGGTTTATGAGACTGGCAAATCATTGCATCCTGTTTTTATTTACATTTTACACAGCGTCCCAACTGTAAAGTTAGCACTTTAGATATCTTAACTGAACAGAAATACAGAACCACTAGCACTTAACAACGCCTGCCAGTAAATGACCATGAGCAAACAAGCACGTACCAGTTGTTTATATCCATAGCCTTTTCCTATTGTATTCAAATGTTTACATTCTGAAAAGTAAGATACATTTTATATAGTTAATGCAGTCAGAAAATATGTTTACCATGAAGGACAGTCCACTGCACTGGTTGAGGCAGGAAGCATGAGCTCACACAGATTGAACTTTATTACAGACATCCTGTGAGTAGTGTGGCCTTCCCTTTGAGTGTGTCAAAGTCTATTGCTCTTCAGTCCTGTCAAGTACAATGATAAAATACTCCAAAGTAATGTAAATGTAGTACTTGTGTTTTGATCATTAAGCATTGACAACTTTGAAATAACATACTGAGATGGTCAAGCTTTACTTGCTGTCACTCAAAATGTTCTAAGAGACAACAACATTCCAGCAGGCAAGCAATATAAAAGAGCAATTCACATATTGCTATATGGTGGGTTAGAAACATTTTTAGTTAATTAGTATTCTACCTTGGGAACTTTTAGGTACAGCAAAAGTAGGTTGAACTGGGAGGTTCCTGCCACTGCTGCTCTCATCCAGTTCAATATGGTCATCATCAGGGTCAGTCTCTCCTCCCTTTGTGTACCTATACGTATTGATTGACATAGCCAACACTTCATTAATTATATTTTAAATTAAAATTTCCTTATACTTTTAACAATATAGCCTTGTGTAAAGTGCAGATGTTTAACAACTATCAAAACACTTTTAAAAACTGCACAGTACACAATGCCAGCTTCATTTTGTAATTAATTTAGTCATTAAAAGTGAGTAATTGAGTTACTTCATTTACTGAGCAACTGTAAAATCCTTCAGAACAACACATTATACTACTGTGTATGACAAATTAGGACATTTTTAAAACCCCACACCTATATAACACACCACAATCTGGACAATGCGAAAAATGAGGACATTTTCACATGCCTATGAAGTGTTGTTTAAGAACAGTTTCCCATGCAAACGGAACCTAATTAACTGTAACAGCAGTTTGCAAAACATTGTTGTAACAACTCTCAACAACTTAGAAACATTGTTCTTACCTGAATTTCGGTGCGTGCTGCTGAGCTTCAACTGTAAACACGACGAGGAAAGTCCGTGACTGGTGAAGTTCCTGCATTAACCACTTCCTGTATGTCTTTCTTTCAAAATAAAAGCCCTCTAGAGTTATATACACAGTTCAGTCTTATACTGGGTTTCAGTTTTGTTTCCGTTTGATCATACAACTGCGGCTGGCAACTAGCTTTACACAATGATCGCGTTTCAGGTCAGCGTTGGATGGTTAGTCAATCAGTCAGTCAGTGATGCTGCATCTGATTGGGCGATAGAACGGATACGCCCGTGGTGGAGATCTCGGCGAACGGCACATCCGGGACCTTCAGCTCAGGAGACATTTAATCCTTCGACGGCAATGCAAGACGCCCACCTAATGAGGTAAAGTTGGCTAATAACTGCCTTAGAAAACATAATTGCAAAGCCTCTGAAACTGATATGTCCGCAGCGGAGCTCTTGGTGAACGGCACATCAAGGACCATTAGTGCTCAGGAGATATTTAATCCTTAGACGTCGATGCTAGACACCCACCTCATGAGGTGAAGTGGTTAAGTAGCTAGCCAATTAGCTAAACGGAAATCAAACAGCAGTGGACTCAAACAACAGGAGGGGATGTATCATAAATATTAATTAATTACTTTTGCTTAATCTTTAAATCAGATAGTAGAAGTTGTTGCTAAATATAACTGTTCATAACAATGCGAACCTGAGTTAAAGTACCATTCTCCAAACAAACGTTTTCATCTTCAACTGCAGAGACAGTCAAAGTTGTTTGTTTTTTTGGTTTTTTTGCACAAGATATTTTTTCTGGAATTTAGATGATGTTTTCCTATTTAACACAAATTGATGATATTAGTTAATCAGTACAGGTAGAGTACAGTTTTATAATGATTTTATAGTAGCATTTATCTTATAAGTTGCTTTGTTGGTGCTTTGGTAAGTTAATATTATTTGTTAAATTTTTTAAATGTTTAATGACATTTACACAGGATTTACACCGATCTATTAGCCTGATCAGCAAAGGAGTTATGAATAATACCACTTTGATTCAAAATAAGTACTGGTCTTTTTTTGTACTTGTCTCATTGACTTTTTGTCATCTTCCCATGTAGATGTTTGCAGGTTGAGGACTACATGGCCAAGTAAAGAGCATGTCAAAAAGAAGAGCCAGACTTCATCCTGAGGCTGAGGCTACTCAGTTTATTTTATCTGGAGGTGACAAGCCTTGTTTAAAGGTCCAGTGGATCAATGACTATAAAGGTATGTTCGATATCATTCCTGATGATTACTGCGTGAACGTTACTAGACATCATGACAACATAATCACACAACACAACAAATTGCTAATGAAATTGTTGCCATCTATTTTAATAATAATTTTTTAAAGTCCGTGTAAAGCAGAAATAAATGTGTGTTATGAGTTTGTCACACCACAGAAACATGTGTCATTGACCACTGAGCCAAATTTGAAAGATTAAAAAAATTGCCAAGTATATAAAATTAGGTCTCAAAATCATGGAAAAACAAGCACTTCTCTCTGCTGTGAAACGCTGGGGGCGTGTCAGTTAGAGGCGCTGGAGCCACACCCACGTAGGGAGGGGAGCCTCCTTCGTGTACTGTACAAAGACGTAACCTACAGTAACAATGGAAGCTAGCAGCATCATTGGACTGACCCAGCCCGACCTGTTTGAGCCATCAGAGCCAGAAACTGACTCTGAGTCAGACACTGATAGTGCTCAGCCTCGTTCCTCACAGTCCATGTTTTACATTACACACAAACGTAAAACCCCAGTCTACATATAATTCCTTGTCATAGCTATATTGGTGTACATTAAATATTACCTGTAGATTGTCATTGTGCTGTCAGATGGACTCCGCTCAGGGAATGAGGCCAAATCATGTCATGATTGAATGCAATAACATTTGCTAACATTACATGGGCATGACAGGATGCACAATGTAAAATCACTTTCAGGATTTGCACCTTCAGCAAAATGCATTTAATTGCCCAAATGTACAATATTTATAACATGCATAAGCACACACTGACAATCTCTGGCGGGCACGTAATGCCGGTGGCGTAGATTAGAGCACCTGTTGTCGGCTGGACTGGGGGATGCAAGCCGGGGACGGAGAGGGTCTGTTCGGCCCCACTGACCAGCGTCAACGGACTCTTCAGATATCCAGACTTTACCTGGTGATAGTTGCTGAAACTATCAGGGGGGTAAAGTGGACACTGCAGAGACGGGTGATGGTGGTGATTTGAAACTTTCCACAGTAGCTCCTCTTGACAAAATCACTGTTTCCTTATGTTGTCATCCTTAGGAAACTTAAATAAGCGAAGAACGTCGTTACCCTGCACACTGTGGCATCCAGGAAAGATATACCAGCCATGTGGAGGAGACATGACTGTTTAGCTGGTTAGCTAGCTGCAAACTATTCTAAGAGATGCTATCCAAGACTCGAGAGCGAGCGGAAAAGCCACCAAAGCTGATGCAGTGAATGTATTTTTACCACTTCCGCAGCAGGGCCGGGTTTATGCAAACCATGGCCACGTTACGTAACGCTGCCATGATTTCTGACCCGTCCATTAAATCCTGAACACAGAAATTTTGAAACACAGTTTGTGAGCATGGCTCCAAAATTAAATTCTAAATGGTTGAATGCTTTTTACATGTTTTAAGGAAATACGTTTATGACCTATTTAATGTGTTTACAAGAAAATGACTGAATTTGCTTTACACGGACATTAAGTGATTTTATTGATTACAGCCCTAATCATCAATTCCAGACATCACCAAACACCATTCAGATCTTTTTCTCACTGTTAAAAAGTCTTATGTTTGTTTGTTCTGCATATGTTTTGTGAATACCTGATCAGCTGCAGTTAATAAACCTGATTTGGATTGTATTACTTGACACTTATCAGTAAACTTTTGTGTATTAGGACGTGGTGTATTTGCCTGTGCACCAATTGAAAAGGGATCCTTTGTGGTCGAGTACCGTGGGGAGTTGATTTCACAATATGAACGGGACAAGCGGCAGAAAAAGTACAGAGAGAAGCAAAATGTTTTCCTGTTTGATTTTGAATGGAACAGTAGCTCATGGTGGTAAGTAAAGGCCTATACAAGATTAACTGTGCTTTACAACAATATGGTTTTAGTGCAGAAAACTTAAATATGTTTCTTTGTTTAGCATTGATGCCTCCCATGAAGATGACTCACTGGGTCGGCTGGTTAATGATGGCCACAAGTCCTCAAACTGCAAAATGAAAAAGCTGACAGTCCATGGTAAACCTCATCTTTGCTTGTTTGCTATTGAAGACATCCAAGCAGAGAGTGAAATAACCTATGACTATGGAGAATCTCAGTGGCCATGGCGAGCTCTGGTGAGTAAATCCTCTTCATAGATTATACAGTAAAAGATCTGTTAAGTATTAGGAGATGAAAAAGACAGATTAAATTAAAATTATTGATTATAATTTCTCGTTCAATTCACAATTGTGTGGGGTTTAGAGCTTTCTTTGACACCAACAGACGAAGTTAGAAGTCAGGAACATGGACTCTACATGTGTTCAGTCGTCATGTCCTCATATTGTTTTAGGCTGTGAAAGACTTGAGTGTGTTTCAGTTGATGTGCTCATGGGTTGACCCAAGGACTGTAGAGCGTGTGTTACATGTCCTCATATTGTTTTAGGCTGTGAAAGACTTGAGTGTGTTTCAGGGGATGTCCTCATATTGTCTGACCCATCTACTGTAGAGTGTGTGTTACATGTCCTCATACTGCTGGGTAGCAGATGCTGTACAGTGTAAGCAGTTTCTATAGAGTTTGGCATAATGAGCCTACATCCTCCTGTGAATTTCGCTCACTGCAACAAGTGTGATCATTTGTTCATTAATTAGTCAGGATTTATAGTACAGAATATGTCTGACACTGTATTGTTGTGTTTTGTTGCAGACACCAAGTGTTCAGATCCTGACTCAACCTTCTGCAGACCAAGAAGTGTGTGAGAGATCCACTTCATCCTTCCAACAGGTAATTACACATTAATTTATTCTATTTAGAATTAAGTATGTGTCTTAATTGGGCCCAGTGCATACACAAAATGCCCTTTCACTGTATGAAAACAATCAGTTTGTGTAAAATGTTCACAATAGCAAGGTTAGCATTACTTGTTTGTGAATAGCTTAGCAAACAGACATTGGCTGTACTATTTGTTGGCTCTAACTTCCCCTTGAAGCATCAAATTGATCTGTATTCTCACTAAATTCTTTATTTTTAGTCCTTTTTCCTTATGTTTTTGTCCATTTCACATCTGCTGATCAGTTAACATGATTGGATTTCTGGGGAAGTAGTTCCGTTCACATCACTGTGGGGTTTAGAGCTTTCTTTTACACCAACAGAAGAAGTTAGAAGTCAAGAACATGGACTCTATATGTGTTCAGTCGTCATGTCCTCATATTGTTTTAGGCTGTGAAAGACTTGAGTGTGTTTCAGTTGATGTGCTCATGGGTTGACCCAAGGACTGTAGAGCGTGTGTTATATGTCCTCATATTGTTTTAGGCTGTGAAAGACTTGAGTGTGTTTCAGGTGATGTCCCCATATTGTCTGACCCATCGACTGTAGAGTGTGTGTTACATGTCCTCATATTGTTGGGTAGCAGATGCTGGACAGTGTTAGCAGTTTCTATAGAGTTTTGCATAACGAGCCTACATCCTCCTGTGAATTATGTTCACTGAAACAAGTATGATCATTTGTTAAGTAATTAATCAGGATTTATAGTACAGAATATGTCTGACACTGCATTGTTGTGTTTTGTTGCAGAAACCAAGTGTTCAGATCCTGACTCAACCTTCTGCAGACCAAGAAGTGTGTGAGAGCTCCACTTCATCCTTCCAACAGGTAATTGCACATTAATTTATTCTATTTAGAATTAAGTATGTGTCTTAATTGGGCCCAGTGCATACACAAAATGCCCTTTCACTGTATGAAAACAATCAGTTTGTTTAAAATGTTCACAATAGCAAGGTTAGCATTACTTGTTTGTGAATAGCTTAGCAAACACACATTGGCTGTACTATTTGTTGGCTCTAACTTCCCCTTGAAGCATCAAATTGATCTGTATTCTCACTAAATTCTTTATTTTTAGTCCTTCTTCCTTATGTTTTTGTCCATTTCACATCTGCTGATCAGTTAACATGATTGGATTTCTGGGGAAGTAGTTCCGTTCACATCAGTGTGGGGTTTAGAGCTTTCTTTTACACCAACAGAAGAAGTTAGAAGTCAAGAACATGGACTCTATATGTGTTCAGTCGTCATGTCCTCATATTGTTTTAGGCTGTGAAACACTTGAGTGTGTTTCAGTTGATGTGCTCATGGGTTGACCCAAGGACTGTAGAGCGTGAGTTATATGTCCTCATATTGTTTTAGGCTGTGAAAGACTTGAGTGTGTTTCAGGTGATGTCCTCATTTTGTCTGACCCATCGACTGTAGAGCGTGTGTTACATGTCCTCATATTGTTGGGTAGCAGATGCTGTACAGTGTAAGCAGTTTCTATAGAGTTTGGCATAACGAGCCTACATCCTCCTGTGAATTTTGCTCACTGAAACAAGTATGATCATTTGTTCATTAATTAGGCAGGATTTATAGTACAGAATATGTCTGACACTGTATTGTTGTGTTTTGTTGCAGAGACCAAGTGTTCAGATCCTGACTCAACCTTTTGCAGACCAAGAAGCGTGTGAGAGCTCCACTTCATCCTTCCAACAGGTAAATACACGTTAATTTATTCTATTTAGAATTAAGTATGTGTCTCAGTTGGGCCCAGTGCATACATGAAATGCCCTTTCACTGTATTAAAACAATCAGTTTGTGTAAAATGTTCACAATATCAAGGTTAGCATTACTTGTTTGTGAATAACTTAGCAAACAGACATTGGCTGTACTATTTGTTGGCTCTAACTTCCCCTTGAAGCATCAAATTGTTCTGTATTCTCACTAAATTCTTTATTTTTAGTCCTTTTTCCTTATGTTTTTGTCCATGTAACATCTGCTGATCAGTTAACATGATTAGATTTCTGGGGAAGTAGATCCGTTCACATCAGTGTGGGGTTTAGAGCTTTCTTTGACACCAACAGAAGAAGTTAGAAGTCAGGAACATGGATTCTATATATTATCAGTCGTCATGTCCTCATATTGTTTTAGGCTGTGAAAGACTTGAGTGTGTTTCATTTGTTGTCCCCATATTGTCTGACCCAACAACTGTAGAGTGTGTGTTACATGTCCTCATATTGTTTTAGGCTGTGAATGACTTGAGTGTGTTTCAGGGGATGTCCCCATATTGTCTGACCCATCGACTGTAGAGTGTGTGTTAGATGTCCTCATATTGTTGGCTAGCAGATGCTGTACAGTGTTAGCAGTTTCAATAGAGTTTTGCATAACGAGCCTACATCCTCCTGTGAATTATGTTCACTGAAACAAGTATGATCATTTGTTAAGTAATTAATCAGGATTTATAGTACAGAATATGTCTGACACTGCATTGTTGTGTTTTGTTGCAGAAACCAAGTGTTCAGATCCTGACTCAACCTTTTGCAGACCAAGAAGCGAGTGAGAGATCCACTTCATCCTTCCAACAGGTAAATACACGTTAATTTATTCTATTTGGATGAAGTATGTGTCTTAATTGGGCCCAGTGCATACACAAAATGCCCTTTCACTGTATTAAAACAATCAGTTTGTTTAAAATGTTCACAATAGCAATGTTAGCATTACTTGTTTGTGAATAGCTTAGCAGACAGACATTGGGTGTACCAATTGTTAGCTCTAACTTCCCCTTGAAGCATCAAATTGATCTGTATTCTCACTAAATTCTTTATTTTTAGTCCTTTTTCCTTATGTTTTTGTCCATTTCACATCTGCTGATCAGTTAACATGATTGGATTCCTGGGGAAGTAGTTCCGTTCACATCACTGTGGGGTTTAGAGCTTTCTTTTACACCAACAGAAGAAGTTAGAAGTCAAGAACATGGACTCTATATGTGTTCAGTCGTCATGTCCTCATATTGTTTTAGGCTGTGAAAGACTTGAGTGTGTTTCAGTTGATGTGCTCATGGGTTGACCCAAGGACTGTAGAGCGTGTGTTATATGTCCTCATATTGTTTTAGGCTGTGAAAGACTTGAGTGTGTTTCAGGTGATGTCCCCATATTGTCTGACCCATCGACTGTAGAGTGTGTGTTACATGTCCTCATATTGTTGGGTAGCAGATGCTGTACAGTGTTAGCAGTTTCTATAGAGTTTTGCATAACGAGCCTACATCCTCCTGTGAATTTCGCTCACTGAAACAAGTATGATCATTTGTTCATTAATTAGTCAGGATTTATAGTACAGAATATGTCTGACACTGTATTGTTGTGTTTTGTTGCAGACACCAAGTGTTCAGACCCTGACTCAACCTTCTGCAGACCAAGAAGTGTGTGAGAGATCCACTTCATCCTTCCAACAGGTAATTACACATTAATTTATTCTATTTAGAATTAAGTATGTGTCTCAGTTGGGCCCAGTGCATACACAAAATGCCCTTTCACTGTATTAAAACAATCAGTTTGTTTAAAATGTTCACAATAGCAAGGTTAGCATTATTTGTTTGTGAATAGCTTAGCAAACAGACATTAGCTGTACTATTTGTTGGCTCTAACTTCCCCTTGAAGCATCAGATTGATCTGTATTCTCACTAAATTCTTTATTTTAAGTCCATTTCCTGATGTTTTTGTCCATTTAACATCTGCTGATCAGTTTACATGATTGGATTTCTGGGGAAGTAGTTCCGTTCACATCAGTGTGGGGTTTAGAGCTTTCTTTGACACAAACAGAAGAAGTTAGAAGTCAGGAACATGGACTCTATATGTTATCAGTCGTCAGTCCTCATATTGTTTTAGGCTGTGAAAGACTTGAGTGTGTTTCATTTGTTGTCCCCATATTGTCTGACCCAACACTGTAGAGTGTGTGTTGCATGTCCTCATATTGTTTTAGGCTGTGAATGACTTGAGTGTGTTTTCCGGGGATGTCCCCATATTGTCTGACCCATCGACTGTAGAGTGTGTGTTAGATGTCCTCATATTGTTGGCTAGCAGATGCTGTACAGTGTTAGCAGTTCCTATAGAGTTTTGCATAACGAGCCTACATCCTCCTGTGAATTTTGCTCACTGAAACAAGTATGATCATTTGTTCATTAATTAATCAGGATTTATAGTACAGAATATGTCTGACACTGTATTGTTGTGTTTTGTTGCAGAGACCAAGTGTTCAGATCCTGACTCAACCTTTTGCAGACCAAGAAGCGAGTGAGAGATCCACTTCATCCTTCCAACAGGTAAATTCACGTTAATTTATTCTTTTTGGATGAAGTATGTGTCTTAATTGGGCCCAGTGTATACACAAAATGCCCTTTCACTGTATTAAAACAATCAGTTTGTTTAAAATGTTCACAATGGCAATGTTAGCATCACTTGTTTGTGAATAGCTTAGCAGACAGACATTGGGTGTACCAATTGTTAGCTCTAACTTCCCCTTGAAGCATCAAATTGATCTGTCTTCTCACTAAATTCTTTATTTTTAGTCCTTTTTCCTTATGTTTTGTCCATGTAACATCTGCTGATCAGTGAACATGATTAGATTTCGGGGAAG